>NC_133402.1:42617950-43269735 GCF_047511655.1 Castor canadensis | reverse complement strand
TTTTAGTTCTGTTTCATATAGGAGAAATCCATCAACCATATAATGTCACCTAATCTCCTTTCTTCACTCTCCCCACTCCCACTAGTACCCCTTTCTCTGTTCACACTGTAACTATTTTACAGTCCTGATTTTTGTTATTAATATTTAAGTTGACATTCAAAGGGGTGTCTCAGTGTATACCCTCTGTGAGTGTGCTTTACTTTGGTCTGTTCAGTCCCTTCGACTACTCTTCCTTTCCCCTTTACCTCCCACCTCCCGTTTTCCAACAATTTTCAGTATACATCCTTATATCCTCTGCCTTCCCATCTTATGTTATGCGATATTACTGATGCTCTGTCATTCTCTTTTCTTTTCCCACTTTCCCTAAGTTCTGTAGAGTAGTTCCACTGTTACAAACAGTGTTAAGGCAAGGTCTTACTACATAGCCCAGGCTGGCCTTGAACTTGAGATCTTTCTGCTTCAGTCTTTTCAATGCTGAAATTACAGGCATGTGCCATTGAGCCTGGCTGAACTAAGATTCTAGGAAAGCTACCTCCTTAGTGAAATGGGGAATTTGGAAAGGAAAAAAGGAACAACTCACCCATCTATACAGAGAGATTTTTAGCTTCAGCTCTAATAAAGTGGGAGGTAGGCGGGAGTGGGGGTTCCTCTGTAAAATACGCAGCTACAATAAGTGTCCCTTATTTATGGATTTTTTTTTACATGTAGCTTTGACTAAGTATAGTAAAAATAAATAAGTAAATAAAATTTTAAAACAAAAACTTTAAATCCCCGTGTGCACATTACACAGCTTGTGGATCCAGAGAAACTCTTAGTTGGTTCCATGTTATTGTCAGTTGTGTTAAAATTAGGTAATCTTTGTGTTTCCCTGTCCTTCATTATGTAAAAGTGTGCCTCCCAGAAAGCAAATGGTGCCCCCAAAGCAAGGTAAGAGTGAATATGCTTAATTGAAGAGATAAAGTGAACATTTTAGATTTGTTGAAAGGTAGCGTGTCTTTAGCAGAAGTTAGGTGGTGTTATGGGGAAAATGTATTATGCATCCACAGTACAGGCTGAGCTCTCTGCATCCTGAGTATGCATGGTTTTTCTGCAGGGGTGGTCTCCTTGGAACCAGATACCCACAGATACCAAAGGCCTACTATACAGTATTTTACAGTGTCATTTGTATTTGGGGTATAAATTTCTTCTTCTACCAAAATGGAAAATTAACTTCAAAGTCAGACCTGGGCTGGAGTTCTGGTTCTGTCAGTGGCTGAGCAATGTTGCACTAACTCATCTGTCAGTATCTGGAGAGAACACAAAAGCCGAAGCAAGTGGAAACTGGAGGTGGTACAGTGCTTGGGACACAGGCAGAAGTCAGGGTGAGCTGTAGGGTCCCTGCTAGGAGGAAGCAGATCCAGGCAGAAAGCAGCACCTTTCCTGGGTAATGAGCCAGGCTGGAAGGTGGCCCTGCTGGAGGAATGTGGACAGTGAGCTGGGGAAAGGCCTAGAGAGAGTAGAGTTACAGAGTATGTGCTCACATTTCCCTGCAGTCACTGGCTGGCCTCAAAGCTGAGTATGTGCTAAGTGGCACCCAGGGGACCCTGTAGCAGGCAGCTGCTGTGGGGTTAGGGAGTGAGCAGAAATGTCAGCATTGCCTGGTGCTGAGGAGATGGTTTGGAGGTCAAGACCCACCAAGTTAAGAGGGGTTCTATCAAAATTCCAAAAGGGCCAGACCTAGGACTAAGAACTGTGTCCTATGAGTGAGGGCTGTGTCCTGGCACTGAAGGGAAACCAAGTGAAGACTGGCCTGAGCCCTTGTGGGATTGAGGAGACTGGCTGGCCTTTTAAATTGCTTTCCAGAAGAAGACTCATGCTCTTTAGCTAAAGTAAGATTGTCCAGAGTCCTTAGTGCCTGTTGTCCAGGTGTGCAGGAGAGATTCTTCAGAAGCATGATCTGTGAAAGAAAAATGTGAATTGATTAGACCTCATCAAAACCAAAACCTTTGCTCTGCCAGTGGCCCAGTTAAGACACCTGGAGACACATGCTACACATCTGGAGAAAATACTTAGAAGCTACACATCTGGAGAAAATACTTAGAAACTACACATCTCATAAGGGACTTGTTTCTAGAATATGTAAAGAACTCTCAAAATTCAACAGAAAAAAAAATCCTGTTAGAAAATGGGCAAAAGACTAGAGAAATAGTTTACCAAGATGACACATGAATGACATACTAAGTACCTGAAAAGATAGTTCACATTATTACCAATGAGGAAAAACCAATTATTGGAAGTACACATATCAAAGCAACAAGCATTGACAGTGCCAAGAGCTGCTGCTGGGAGTGTAAAACCCTGTGTCCACTCTGGAAGACACATTGGCAGTCCTGTAAACACTCTCCGTATTACAGCTCCACATTCCACATACACAGTCATGTGGACATATATATGACATGTTCTCTCCTGGGATTTTTTTTTTTTTTGAGAGAACTGAATCTTACTGTTCTTGTCAGCTTTATGTGTAGTTGGCCCAAATGGTAAACACCAAAATTCCCTCGATTTGTGAGTGTTGAAACAAGCTACGACATCCTTAGTTTGAGGTCTACTTGGCTGTAAAGAGAAGTGAGCTAATGATACACACCAACTTGGGTGACTCTCAAAGGCATTCTGGTGAGAGAAAGGCCATTTTTAAAAATTCAGGACCTTGCTAGGCAGGTGCTCTACCATTTGAGCCACACCCCAACCCTTTTTGCTTTAGCCCTTTTTCTAATAGGGTCTTACGTTTATGCCTGGGCTGGCCTGGACCATGATCCAGGATCTGTTTATGTTTCCTATGTAGCTGGGGTGATAGGCATGAGCTACTGTGCCCAGATGTTGGTTGAGATGGGGTCTTGCAGTGTGTTGCTCCTGATGACCTTGAACTACAGTCCTCCCAATCTCAGCCTCCTGAGTAGCTGGGATTACAGGTGTGAATCACAGCACCTAGCTAGAAGTTATTAATTTGGAAGAAGTCCAATTTATTAATTTTTTTCTTTTATGGATTATGATTTGGTATGTATCTAAGAAATCTTTGTGTAGCCCAAAGAGTTTCTCCTGTATTTCTTTCTAAGATTTTTGTAGTTATAAGTTTTGAATATAGGCTAGTAATCTATTGAGTTAATTTTGTATAACATACTTGGGTATGGAGCTAAGTCTTTTTTTTTCTTTTTTCATCTAATGAGCAAATATTTAATGAGCACTTTTTGGAGCAAAGTAATGGGCCAGGCACTGCAGACAAAATGATGAGCAAAACAGGCACTGTCCTTGTCCTCATGGAAGACTTGGGGCTTTCTAATAGGGGAAGGATATTAAACAGGAAGAGGAAGTAGCCAGGAGACCTAGAAGGAGCAGTGATGAACAGGAGGAAAATCAGGAGTGTTGCTTTGATGGGATGGAGGAGAAGCTGCACAGGAGACATGTTGTCTTTTCTATTATCTCTAGAGTTAGATAAAGTTGAAAATAGATGTTTCTATTGGATTTAGTCCATTGACAGCTATTAGTGACTCATAAAGAACAACCTGTGGGGTAGAGGTACACTGGGATGGTTGTATAGGATGCTTGAGGTGGCTCTTCTTATTTGGGCAGGGGTGGCCTCTGGCTATTGGCCTTACATCATAGAAGAAGGGACATTTTATCCATTCCAACAGGAAGAGTAGATTAAGGAGGGTGAGACTGGTGGTGGGAGAAAGCTCTCTTCTGTCGAATGGTTTCTGACTCTGGACTCCATTAGCAAAGTCACCTTCAAAGGAGGGTAAGGGATGCTGAGGGATTTGAGGTAGGGAAGAAGGGATGAAGCTGCCATCTCAGAATAAGGGAAGGCTAACTTGCTAGGGGGAGGAGAACTAGGTTCCACAGAGGCCATGTGTATGATGAAGAACTTGGGAAAGAACTGGTCAGCCAGTCAGTTGTATGGTACTCTCCCTTAGATAGGTGAGCTTTGGTGAAGACAGGGCTGAGAGCGCACTTTCACACCCTCTTTTCTGAGGCCTATGGTTTCAGTCTTACCAGCCTAGTGTGCGCAGTCAGTGGAGGGAAGCTGAGAGCAAGTGGGAGGGTAGGGGCTTAGTCTTGATGACTTCAAAGAGTATAATCCTAACTACTGGGGAGGAAGAGTTTGGGAGGATTGGGGCTTAAGGCCAGTCTGGACAAAAAGTTAGTGAGACCTTATGTCCACAAATAAGTTGAGTGTGGTAGTGCACGCCTGTAATACCAGTTAATAAGGAGGTTTAATTTAAGGGAGCTTGTGATCCCAGGCCAGCCCTGTGTAAAAATGTGAGATCCTATTTGAAAAATAACTAGAGCCAGAAGGGCTGGAGTTAGTTTTAAGTGGTAGTGTGCCTGCCTAGCTGACCAAAGGTCCTGAGTTCCCCAGTACCACCAAAAAAGAAAATGTTGCTGAAAAGCATTGAGTAAAGAAGTTTTAAAATACATAAATGAAGATTAGAAAATCTGAGTTTGAAAAGTGTTAGTGATGTTGGGATCCACTGTGATCATGGGTGAGTGGCTGAGTTGGGGTGGAGGAGTGCTGACACTCAGAAACTGTTGTCAGGGTGCCGGGTATTTTACATGGACATTTGCAGTGCTGACTGTGAGGACAGGAGCACGGGTGGGAAGGAAGACAGGTAAGGACAGTGAGCAGGGGTCGGGGGAGAGGGCAACCTAGTGGGAGGGTTGAGTTTCCCAACCCGTGTCCTTGGGCAGGGAAGGTCAGGAGTGAGCACCACCTTACCTGCCTCAGATGGGTGTAAATTATGCTCAAGATGGCACTTGCTGCCCAGCAGGGAACAGGGAGTGCAGGGGAGCCCCCGTATCCTGATGCCCATCCGATTCTCAGAAAGCATGGTCTCTTACTCCTGGGGATGGAGTCTCTAATCCGTCACTTTATGGCCCAAGACAAAAAAATATGGTCTCAGGTTCCAGGCCACATCTTTTCATTAGTCACTTCTTGCTCTAAAACCTGTATTTAAATAGGCTCTTCTTGATGGCAAATTGTAAAAGTTGGCTGTTCTTCTGGAAGAACGTCCTTGTTTAGTTAGGAGGTGACGTCTGGTTTATTTTTTTCTTCTTTGTGTTGTTAATGTGGTGTCATGAAGCAGTTTGTATCCCCCAGCTGCTGTGGGGTAGTTTTCTCAGTTGTTTTGTAGGCTGTGTATTGTCGGGCCAGGGATGACATATTTCGTATCAGACACGGTGTCGTCATTTCTGGGTCATCTGTAGCCATGAGTTTAGACTATTATCATTGATAATCTTCCATATTGATAATTCAATTTGCCCTTGCACCTTCCTACTAAACAAATATTTTTTCTTTCTTTTCAACATATATGCAGTTTCAATGAAGCCAGGGAGGGGAAAAAAAAAAAGAAGAAAACTACAAAACTATTGAAGAATAAAAAATACTGTGAAATAAGTGCAAAGACATTAAAATTGCTGGGTTAAAAAGACCCAATCATATAAAAATTATTCTGTATCAATCCATACATTTAATTTTCAATACCAGTCATAAAGTCCAATGTTTTTCTGTTTCTTTTTGGGCACCATGAGTGACAAATTTGTTGGAAGTGATAAAGCAGGAATTGAATAATCATATTTTCATGTAGAATGAAGTGAAACATTCTCCATTTGTTTCTCATATTCAGTTGTGATGCTAAAAGTGTGTATCATTTGGGCAATCGACATATTAGAATCACTTTTGCATAAAATTAAACATCTTGCATCAAGTAGCTCATAAAGACTTGCTTCCTAATTTTGTGTAATGATGGTATTCATTTACTTTCTCATCTGACGTCTTGTGCAATGGTTTTTCTCCTCTCTGTTTCCTGCTATGACTAATTTTAATGCATATTTTTACCTGGTCTACGAGTTTACCTTTGCTGTGTTTTTAGAGCAGCAGTTGCAAGGCTTATGCATCTGAATGTAATGTAATTGAGTAATCCTTAGGAACCTAGCAAAGCATCACATTTAATTTTCTATTAGATGAATGAAACATGGAAAGTGAATTGATGATGGAAAGAATTGCACAAAACACAACTAATCAGAGTTGATCCCTGAAGTGGAAAAGTGCAATTCAAAATAAGACTCTTTTCTTTTTGTATAAATTTGAAGAATATAGTAACAAGTAAATAATACTAGTAATATACAGCATGCTCAAAATTGTACTATTGGTATTATTATGTTCTTTGTGCCATAACTCTTAAATTATTATAGCATCCCAAAGACCCAAAGGTAACTTGGCCTCTTCAGAAAACATTTATGTAGTGAACACGTTTGTGTTCTGTCCCCACATAAAAATGTCTTTTAACCCTGGGTAACGATATGTCATCTTCACCTCAGTGGGTGTTTGCATTGGGTATAGAAGAGGGGAACTGTGTGGCAGTACATGCAACATATCTCTGGCATGGTTGCCTTTGCCTCGGTTGGTTTCTCTATCTGTGTTTGTCAAGTTGTGATTGTAGTTGTTGAGAGGCAGCAGTGAAGGGTGGAATGAGAGTATACATCTCTTAGAGCCATCGAAGCTGCTTGGAGTCCTGGCCGCCGGACCCTGTCATGGTAAAAAGGCTTTGTTTTAGTAACGTGACTGTTCTTGTCATCATAGGTAGGTTCCACATTGGGGTGGTCTCTCAGACTCCCAGGCTCAGCACAGATGAACCACTGCTGTTGGTGGATATCACTGCTTGACAAGTGGTCAACAAAAGGGTAGGGGACAGTAGCACAGATGGTGGAGTTGGCACAAGCCTAGTGAGCAGGAATGTGAGTCCATATTGGAATAGGTATCTACCCCCTCCATGAGCACCAGGTGCCAGCTGGGCTCTCCAGGCAAGGGAGCCACATCAGGGCTCAGGGTTGGCTTCTTTCTGTTCTCAGCCTTGGTGAGCAGAGCCCATGCTGCTGAGCCCAGTCACAGCTTCCTTCCTTGCCTCTTGCTGCTTTCTTTGGGCATGGGCTCATGGAGTGAGTCCACCTTACCTGGTGAAGGATGCTGCCTGGCACCCTCAGGAAGGCTCAAGCCATCCAACTGACTTGCTGCCCCTGCTGGACATTTAGGTGGTGAATTATAAATATCTTCACACTGCTCCTGTTCTAGGAGCTCCCTCCATACCTCTGTCCCCCAGACTTTTTAAAGTGTATACATATACATACACATACATACATACATATATATATATATAGTTTTTAGTGGTACTTAGGGCTTCTTGCTTGCAAAGCAGGTGCTCTGCTGCTTGAGTCACACCTACAGTCCTTAATGTACACTTGTGTTCTAAGGTTCAAATCCACTGGTCAGCCTATAAACCATTGCCTCTGATATATATCCATCCCTTAGTTCTTCTCTCTGTCTAAAGTAAATAGAGAGCTACCCCAGAGTTCTGTGCGCTCAGGATTTCCTTTCATTGTTTTCTTTCTGGACTACATTTTTAAACAAATTTTAATTTTTTTTTTACAGTACTGCAGTTTAAACTCAGGGACTTGCAGTTGCTAGGCAGGTGCTTTATCACTTAAGTCATGCCTCCAGACCTTTTTTGTTTAAGTTGTTTTCCAGGTAGGGTTTTATGTTTTTTGCCTGGTACTAGCCTGGACTGTGATCCTCCTGTTTATGCCTCCCACATAGCTGGGATTACAGGCATGCCCCTACCATGTCTAGTTTTTCTGTTGAAGGGAGGTCTTACTTTTTGCCTGGGTTTGCATCATACTGTGATCTTCCTGATCGCTGCTTCCCAAGTAGCTAGGATTAAAGGAGTGAGCCACTGTACCCTGCCTGGGCTACATTTTTTTTTTAATTCACACTCCCTCCTCCCCATTGCCCTTTCTGGTCCCCTCTCCTGCCTCCCACTGGTCTGGGCAGCTTTCAGTGGGATTGTGATGGCATGGACTCTTCACTTTCTGTTGATGCCAGTGTACCAAGCAGACCCATTTGTGCTTTTGCTTCTGAGAGGAAAGACCTCTCTCTGAAGTCATGGTTATGGGTTGAGGGAAGGGGTGAGGCAGCTGAGTGGTGGCAACAGATAACAGGGAGTCTCAGCCACCTGCACAGGCAGTGAGTGAATCTGCTTGGCTGGGCCTTGGAAGAACCATTCCAATACTAGAATGGACTGCTATTGCGGTTAACCAGTTTCATGGTAGCACTTGGTACAGGGTGGGCGAGTCAGGTTCTGTAGTATTCCAGGGCAAATCTCTCAGTCTCACTTTAGATGCCCAGCAACACTTCCGATGCTGCTTTTCAAATGGAGAGGGTTGTAGGCAGGGAGGACTAGGACTTATTCCCGAGCCCTAGAGTGTGTGCTGCGATCCTGTTAACTGGAGCTTGGCACCGGCCCAAAGGAGTATCCCTGTGAGTCATAGACCATTCCAATGGCATTAAGTCCGTGGGTCTTGAGACCTGCCTGCCAGAGCAGCTGGGACCTGCTGCAAAACCCTTTCTTTTCTTTTTTTTTTTTTTTTTTTTGCAAAACCCTTTCTAGGGTTCCTCTCAAAACTTACCAGTTACTAGTAAATGTGTGGGAGCCTCCAAAATCCAAAGAGGCGCACCAAACCTTGGGTGTCTTTTTTCTTGGTGGGCATTGAAAGGTATAGCAACACACCTGTCACACAGGCCCCAGACATTCTAGGAATGTTACCAATGTGGCAGACTGTGAACTTTTCCAGGATTCATTTCTTTCTCTCTGCATGCAATTTAGGTTTCTGTTCACCAGGTCCAGTTATCATAATGTCAATATAATGGAGTAGTTTGATGTCCTGTGTGTTACCAAGATGTCAGGGTCCTTCTGGATCATATTATTACATAGCAGGAGACTTGATGCAGGGGAAATGGGAATTCAGCAGCAGAAATGACCTCTGATTTTGTCTATGATTGGGGTGGGTGCCAGGGGCTGTGTTCACCGGCCTCAGTGAAGAGGCCATGTTTAAAACCATAGCTACAGTAAGGGTCCATAGCTAAACAAGTTTCTGGTCATCTGTAGTCATTTTTTCTCCATAACCCATGTGGCCTCTGCACTGGTCTACCAGGCAGTGAGCAGGATTCATTAGAGCCCCTATCTCTACACCTCATTGGTCTTTGTTGGCACTCATCTCTGGCTTCCCAGTGGATATGGACTTGCTTGGTTTACTGTCACTGAATGGCAGGCAGGGCAGGTGTGACAGTCCAGCAGCTTCCACTTTGGCCCTTTTAATGCTTAGTATTAAGAGACTAGGAAAGAAACCATGGGGCCATGGGTCCACTAGACAGATTGAGATGAATTTGGGCTGAGACTCCGTGTAGCAGCTGGCCTTGATAAACTCTTAGTCTGACTATGGGACTGTGGTTTCATTTTAGATTTCCAGAATGCAGCCCAAGTTCAGAGCCAGTATCTAATAACTTCACAGGACCAAGGGATTTATTTTTCCCCAGTGCTGTCACGTGACAAGTGCTGAAGACCCTTTGAGGAAGCAAGTGTGGAACACTCACCATTCAGCCTTGCACTTTGTAGGGGCCTTCTTCAAGGGAACTTTAGCTTAGCTGAGAGCTCTGTAGCCCAACTTGGGTCTGGGATCAGGCTAGAAGGCTGTGAGCCAGGGATACAGAGGCTTGAGTTAGGTTTCTGCCCAGAAAACCTAGAAATTTGCTAAGGTCCAGGAAGGGCGGGGGACTGGGTAGCAGGAGTGCTACGTGCCAACATTGTGAGTCGACTCTGCCTAACTTAGGCATAAAAGCAGGAGACAAACAGGGTCCAAGGAAGCCAGAGAAGGCTTGGAACAAGAGGTGGCGGCCCCAGCGGCCATCTGGACCAGGACTCTGGTGGTCCTGCCATTGGCTTTATCATACTAGGAGGAAAGATGTTTCTGAAGGGAGTCAGAGACCTTTTAGGTTTCACATTTGGAAGATAGAAGGCCTGGTGGACGTCCTTCAGCCCAGGACTGGTGCAGAAGAGGTGTCACCTAAAGGAGGCCGAGTGGTGTTGGGAAGAGACTTGATGGCTTGCAGCCAAAATTTCCTTTGCAATTGACGTTTGTTGACATCTCATTTCTAAAAAGCCCAGCATGTTATAACTTGTGTACTTAATGTGTCCAGGCTTTTAAATGAGTGTGAAAACTTGTATGAGAAATACACTAAATGACTGAATCTACTTTCACTTGCCTTTCCTTACAGTTTATTATTATTATTAAAATTTTGACAGTATTGGGTTTGAACTCAGGATTTCGAGCCTTCTAGGCAGGTGGTCTACTGCTTGAGCCATGGCTTTATGCTCTGGTTATTTTGGAGATAGGGTCTCACTTTTCGCCCAGGCCAGCTTGGAGCTTGTTCCTTCTATTTTATGCTTCCCCCATAGCTGGGACGACAGGCACTTGCTTCTTTTATTTTTCTGTTGAGATGGGGGGTCTCACAAACATACTTGTCCACACTGGCCTGGAAACCGAAGTCCTCCTGAGCTTAGCCTTCCAAGTAGCTAGGATGACAGGCATGTGGTACTGGTGCCTGGTTTACTGTTTTTGAGAGAAGGACCCACTGACTGCAGGTTGTCTATTGAATCCTAGGGCTGAACAAGAAAGTGACAAGATAGCTGTCCTGGCTGTTTCTTCTGATTATTTAGTTTTAGAAGTTAGATGTCAATTAACAGGTGCAAATTTGAATGTAGTGACTCAATTAGCATGCAGAGAATTAGTGATAATGTTCAACTTTGATGTCCAGATGGCACCAAAGTGAGCTCCTTCCAGACAACCTCGCAAGGACATTTTCAGAGTTATAAACACACAGCAGGATTTTCGTCTCTTCAGACATTTTTATCATCTTTCTGCCCTCGTGTCATTGACCCTTCCTTATCTATCCAGGGTATCTTCCTTTTTTGACCAGCGTTTGTGAAATGAGGGTTTGAAGTTTCAGGTCTAGAGATTAATTTTACTTGCTAAGGAATGAGCAGTTCCTTCCAAAGGAATTTGAGATTCAAAACAAACAAAATAGAACATGGATGGAGAAAATGTGTGTGTGTGGGGGAGGGGCTTCTGTGGCTTACAGAGTTTTTATTTGTGCCCTAGTTTTGTTTGGATTTGAAAGTGGTGCTCCATGGAGGAAAAGTCTGGCTGTAGAGTAGCGTTGGCTGGAGTTCCCTCTGTTTTTGAGACTGTGGACCACCTCTACGTCAGGTTTGGGAACAGCACTGGACAGCACATTGTTATGCAGTTGGTGTAATCACTACTGCTCCATCTCTGACCAGAAGTAGTTAGGTAGGGTTTAATCCTGTTCCTCTGGCCTAGTTAACACAGAGCACCATCAGAAAATGCTGGGTACTTTCTGGACTTCCAGCTTAATTCAGTTCTCCTTTTTAACTGTTCATTTCATGTCTACATTAGTACATGGAGTTTTTAACGATTGTATTTTGAAGGTCAAGAGCAGGCAAATTATTTCCATATAAGTACCAGTATATTAGCTTGACAGCTAAAGAACTTGCAAGCCCTCATAGTCTTCCTCACTTGCCACCTGCTGGTTTCTTGGCCTTTGACTTAAGGGACTCCGTCAAAGGTATATGGGGGTGAAGCACATTTGACCCCCTAGTATCGATCACATGACTTTAGATAAAGCAAAATAATAAACAAACAAAAACCAAAACCCTCTACTGTCTCCTCCTGGTCATGTTTATTATAAACTGGTTTTTGATTTCAAAGAAGTAGTTTGGGAAATGGCACTACTGTCTTAAGTTATTATTGGCAGCCTCCAGCCAACCGAGCATGCCTATGGCTGCAGAAGAGTGGTTTCCCTAGTTTAATAGAACAGGAGATGATACAGGATATTCAAAAAATACACACAATACCTGAGTATCTATCCTATTTTGATCTTTTAATTTCGCAGTTAGATGGCCAGGAGAATATTTAGAGGTTGTAGGAAAGCATGCATAAGAATAACATTTGCATATACGTGGATTTCTGATCTAGAAGAAGAACTGAGTCTATTTTACCTTTTCCATTCTGGTTTGTTATTGGTGTTTGCAAATGCCATTGTACCTACATCAACAAAAACATTTTTTTTCGCCATAGTGTTTCTCACTTGTGTTATATTTGCCTATTATTCTTATAGTTTTCCTTTTTAATATTAACATTTCTTTAAATTGCAAAGATAAATGGAAAGCCCATTCAAATAGCATTGCAGAGAGCCATTATCTGTTGAGTCCTGTTTGCTGCTATCCAAAGTTAAGTTTGCAGGTGAGATGCGAGGTTGCTGTGGCATTGCTGGAGGAAATTGTTTGATGTGTGTCTGTTTACAAGACACTGAGAGCTGAAGGCAGTCTAGACAGTTGTATCACTTTAAGGGTCTACAGCATTAAGATGTTTTAAATTTCCAGTAACGCTTAATGACATAAAATAGCAGTGGTTCATAAAGTGAAGAAATGCCGTAAATCCCTGCAAGTAACTTTGTGAAGCAGGAAGCTGGATCTGGGCTTGGAATTCAATATGAAGTCGACTTTTTAAATTAAACTTTTAATTCTAGGGTGCTGTGCATGCAGCTGTGGAAGTGATACAGGCAGGTGTGAGCATGCAGTTTTCTCTGATGGTAGCATCTTGGAGAACTCTAGGATGGTGAGACAGCCGGGAATGACACTGAGACCACCGAGGCGAGGAGAAGAACCGGTCCATCATGGGCAACAGGAGTCCTTTGGGGTGGCCATGTCCACCCCACTGCATGGGCTCCCAGCCACCCGGCCCCTCTCCACTTTGACACTTTCGTCATTGTGAGAGCGTTGTACTAATTGTCATAACATATCAACCTTTTTGGGTTTAGCTTTTTAATTTAGCACAATTTTTTGGGGACTCTCAATAGTTTGTTCTGTTTTCCTGAAGCAGTGTTTATGGTATGGCTGTGCCATAGTTTATTTAACCCTTAGTCTCTTGAAAGATGTCTGGGTCATTTCTACTTTTCACAATTACAAATAAAACTGCTATATTCCACTTACAGGTTTTTGTGTGCAAGAAAGTCAGCTTTTCTCTGAGACAGATGCTCAGGAGAGCAGTGGCTGAGTCTTTAATTACTTAATTTAGGTGGTACTGAGTTTGAGCTGAGGCTGCTGCACTGTTAGGCAGAGGTGGCACTTTATGACTTGAGTCACACCCTCAGGTGGAGGCTTGTGTTTCTGCCCAGTAGCTGGCCTTGCACTGCAGTCCTTCTACCTAACCTTCTATGTAACTAGGATTATAGATGTGCATCACCATGCCTGGCTTTTTGGTTGAGATGGGGGTCTCACTAACTTTTTGCCCAGGCTGGCCTTGATCTATGATCTTCTTGATCTCCACCTCCCTAACAGTTGGGATTACAATACTTGGGATTGTAGGAGGGTAGTTGGGATTACAGTAGGGGGACTGTGATCACACGTCCTTGGTAGTTGGGATTACAGTAGGGGGACTGTGATCACACGTCTTTGGTAGTTGGGATTACAGTGTGAGCCACTGTGCCCAGTTAGCCACTGGTTTTTTTGAGTCAGAGTCTCACTATGTTACCCAGGCTACCTTCTAATTCTCATTCCTCCAGCTTCCACTTCCCACATTCTGGGATTACAAGTGTGTGCTATCATGCTTGGATCTTTTTATTTTTTGTGTGTGGATTGACTCTTTTTAAATCATAATACAATGCTTCTCTTATCTTTGGTAGTTTTCTTTGCTCTGAAGTCTACAGTTATCACTATAACTGTTTCTGCTTTCTCTTGATTACTGCTTCTATGCTGTGTATTTTTCCTTCTTCTCACTTTCAGTCCACCTGTATCACTGTATTTGGTGTGAGTTTTGTGTAGTCAGCTTACAGTTGGGTCATTTTTAAAAAAATTCCACTTTGCCCATCTGTCTTTTAATTGCTGCATTTATTCATGGATTTGATCTTTAGTCTTCCATGTTATTTTCTCCTTCTCAGTTTCTCATTTGTTTTCTTTTTGCTGCTTTCCTCTGGGTTAATGAACATTTTTACAGTTCGATTTTGTTTTTTTCCATGATGTTTCTGAGTGTGTATTTTAGTAGTTGCTCTAAACTGTACACACATGTGACTTATCACTGTCTGCAGGTGTCATCTATACTTCAAGTGAAGTAAGAACATTTACCTTTTCATGTCTTTATCTGTCCTCATTTTCATGTAATTGTTTTAAATATATTAGCTAAATATATTTAGTCAAGTCATAATTTTGGTATAATTTTGTGGCTTTTACTTCAACCTTCACATATAACTTAGAGTAGTTAATAGGAAAAGGAATGTCTGTTGATTTTACCTGTATTTTTGTCTGATATTATAAACTTTCTTCCTCCTTCCTTTCCTTACTCTTTTTAATATTTACTGAGTCATTTTTCTTAGGGTAGTGTGTTGGTAACAGTTTCCTGACTTTGTAGGTAAGAATTTGCTGGGCATCTGCAGTTTCACACAATTCAGCACAGTAGTGAATGATCAGTTAAAGGTGAAAGGAAAAGAAAGGCTAAGGGTTCAAGGAAAAGGAAGGCTGTGGATGTGACCTGCTGCAGGGCTGACGGCACTTCAGATGGAAGATTCATTGTGTGTCAGTCAGTGGTGATGAGAGCCATGTGTTGTTCCACATCCCCACAGCAGGAATGAGTGCTCCACACACGCAACAACATGGGAGACTCTCACGTGCATTATGCTGAAAGAAAAAAACAGAAAAACAGAAAAATGAGTATATCGTATCGGATATGATTCCATTTAAATAAACCCTAGAAAATGCAAAGTAGTAACAGATAGTAAACTGCCCTCTGGAATTACAAGGGGACCTGAGGAAACACTGGGGGACATGAGCTCTCTTGTCGGGAGGATTTTGCAAGCATGTACACATTCCAAACATATCTAGTTGTATACTTTGCACTTTGTTGCGTATCAGTTACAATTGGGTGGAGCTGTCTAAAGACACCTTGTCACCAAGTGTCCCTGACAGTCCACATGCCTCTCCAGCTTTATCCATAGTTGCGCTTACAAGATGAGGCCAGTGATTGTGTGCTTGGTTGTTCTGAAAGTTCTGAAAGGCTTACTTTCAGTTTTTAAGCTAGTATCTTCCAATGGTAAGAAATAGTCTTGTCTGTGCTCACACTTTCAGTCACAGAGTTTTAAAGTGATGCTTCCATACTACTTTGTATATGTTTTTTTCTTCTTCTCAGTATGGGCTCATTTTGTATTGTTTTGAAGCCAGTCTGTCTTACTTTGTGCTTTGATTAACCTGTGTTCTGCCATGTGAATTCAGTATGTAGTGATTTTCTCCCATTGAAGCCTAGGAAATAAGCTGTGGGATTTCACAGGAGGTTGTACTAGAACTTTGGTATGACATTCCCTTTTGAAGGAGTAAATGTAAAACTTTGCTGCACTGTAAGAATGTTCTGAACTTGGTATTCTGGGACCTGCCAGGGATGTGGCATGGAAAAATCTGTTCACATCGCACTGTCCAAACCTCTCTCACTGTTTACTTCTTTAAAGATGGGTTATCACTCATCTCGGGGTCAGTGAGGCAGTGATAATGCTCAGAGTCACCTGAAAAGTTTATTTCACTGGATATATTTTTACTTTCTTCTGAGACAGTTGTTATTTTTTTTCTTCTGGGATAAATTCCATACCTTGAAAATAATTTGAAAACTAATTCTTACAAATGGAAAGTGGATTTTGTATTCTGGCTTGCTTTTAATATATAGGGTAGAAACCTGAGAGACACAGCTGAAATAATGCACTCTTTCCTCTTTCAGGCGATTGCTCTCCTAACTGAATTGATTAGGGAGAACTTCAGGAACAGCAAATTGAAGCAGTGCCTTCTGCCAACCCTTGGGGAGCTCATCTACCTTGTGGCCTCCCAGGTGAGACGGGTTCTGTTCGTGACTGCTTGACATGTTCTGACGTGGCCTGGGTGACACGTGGTAATGTCATGTCTCCTTTACAGCATGCCCAAGAAACTTAGGAAAAATCTTACCTCTGGGGAGGAGAGCTTCCTGGAATCCCTCTGCTCTTTCTCTTGCCCTGCCTGATTCTCTTCTTCCTTCTCTCCTTCCCAGTACCTGTTTTCCTTTAAAGTGTAGGAAATTCTTAGGCTACATTTTAAGACTAATGACTTAAAAGCCCGCAAAGTACTCCCTAGGTTGTTGCCATCTTGAGTCCTCCAGGGAAGAAGAGACAGTTGGTTCTTCTAGTATAGAATCTTCATTTTGCTTTAAATAAAACATCGCAAGTGCAAATACAGCTTTCCATGTAACTATGGGAGTTTGTGATGGCGGGATTAGACTTCTTATTTCTAAAGTTATAGTATTGAATCCAACAAGGGAAAAATGTAAAAACCATGACCAACTTAGGGGTTAGTCATGTTATGTGATACTGAGTTTTAAATGTACACTGGTAATTTTTAAGTTAATAAGAAAGCTGTTTCATTGTATTTCTTAAACTTTGGTTCTTGAACATGCTCAAGTGTTACATAATCTGAGTATTCTTGGTATCTAAATTAAACCAACCTTCTGCATAATAATCACTTTAGGGCACTCCCACAATTGTTATAAAACATCAGTATTTTAAATCACCAAGCTCTCTAATTAGTATTGATGGCCAGTACAAGCAAGTCTCTCCTATTTGTTTTCCTTTTCATTAGTGTCTTGGCTATTCCTGGTCCTTTACATGTCAGAGTGAAGTTTAGAATCAGCTTTTCCAGTTCTGTAAATCATCCTTACTTTTTAATTATTTTTGGCAGTACTGGGATTTGAACTGGCGTTATGCTTGCTAGGCAGGTGTTCTACACTTGAGCCACATCCCTGTCCCTTTTTACTTTATTTTTCAGGTGGGGCCCTTGTGTTTTTGCTCACGCTGGTTTGGCTGCAATTTTCCTGTCTACACTTTCCATGTATTTGGGATGACAGGTGTGTGCCACCTGTCTTGTCTGTTGAGAAGGGGGTTTTGCTAACTTTTTATCCTCAGCTGACTTCAAACTACAATCTTCCCGGTCTTTGACTCCCGAGTAGTTGGGATTACAGGTGTATGCCATCATGACTGGCCATTAAGTCATCTTCTTAAAAAATAGCATTGAGTATGCAGATAAATTTGAGAAGAACTGATAGTCTCTATGATTTTTGAGTCTTCCAGTACATGTTTGGAATTGCACTTATCTAAATTTCAGTTAGGAAAGCAGTGATATCTTTGATATTCAGCCCTCCAGTGCACAAAATAGTGCTTCCATGTTTTAATATTAAAAAAAAAAGTCTATTACCATCATTTCATTCAAGCCAGGTACTCTACCACTTGAGCCACACCCTCAAACCCCCATTATGCTTTTAAGAGCCAACACAGTCTCGAACCTGACAAACTAGGAAGTAAATATAGGTATACATGTGTATGTGTGTGCGTGTACAGATGTGTGTGCATGTGTCTGTATGTGTATACATATATATCACCAAAAAACCATGATAAGAACATGTCTGCCATCTCCATGTGTCCCAGCATCCTTTGCAATTACTGATTTGCTTCCTGTCACATAGTTTGTATTTCCTTGAACTTTTAATAAATAGAATCGTATTCCTACTTGTTTCTACAGAATCATTTTCCTTGGTATGGACTGTAACTGGATTTGGGCTGGACTGTGGTAACAGAGGGAAGATTCTGTGGCCATGAGATTGGACCATGTCTTATAATAGCAAACCAGAAAAGGAAGTTAATTCACTGAATCTGTAAAAATAACTTTTTGTGAGACAAGGGCTTTTGTGGAATTGTCTCATTAATATAGGTAAACCTATAAAATCTCAGTTTAGTGCTGACCTGGTGGGACTGACCTGAAGTGACAGTGTATGCAGTCTACAGTATACAGCCCTGAGCCCTGTCCTGTTGGCTCGCTGGCAATACCTGTGGCAGAAGACCAGACCGTGATTCTACAGAGGAATTCTTTTGTACTTTATTTTTTTTTATTGTAAATTTCAATTTATTTTAGCTGATACATAGTATTAAAATGTGCATTTTTATAGGGCATCATGTGGTATTGTGATGCATGAATACCTTGTATAATGTTCAAATCAGGTTAAACACAGCCGTCTCCTCAAACACTTATCATTCATTTATGGTGAAAGCATCCAGACTGCTTTTTTCTGATCTGTGGGGAATATCATGCGGCAACATTTCATACTTCATATATTTTGTTCTTTGCAAGGAAGCCTGGCACCATGAGTTGAGGTGTTACTGTCTTATCTTTTTTTTTGTCTAGCACATGATCTTCTCTTTTCTGAGCTGTTGTAAGAACTCCAACATGGTCTCCTTGCTGCAGTGTTGTGTGCATTAAAATCTGGCTGTTTTCCAGAGAGCAGAGTTAAAATCCTTGAGTTTCTGACAGTGTCATTCCACAGAGTTCTCCAGTGCTTCCTGTCTTACCCGTTGTCACAGTCCAAGTCCCCCTAGTTGTTCTCATGGTCATCATGTTTGTCTGACTTCATTCCTCACTACCCTGAAATGTGCCATCTCCCTCCATCTGCACTGACCTTCCTGCAGTGCCCTGTTTTACACTTGCTGTTCCTCCTACCTGTAAACCCCTTCCCCCAAAGTCTGCATTTTCTCTCTGCTCAAATAGATTCCTTCAGAGTGGGAAGGTAAGAGAATCCTGAGTTCCTAAATGAGAGTAAGTGAAAAGAAGTGGGCATTCAGGAAAGGGAAAGTCAGTGGGCCTGAGTGTAGTTGAAGGTATAAGAAAAAGGACTTAAGAAGAATGTCCTGGATGAAGTGATGTGAAAGTCATGGATGACTCATGGAGTTTTTTTATGTTTGAATTAATTTTTCCTGGAGTGAGGGAGACAGAAGTCCAGTTGACACAGGGTGAGGTTTTGAGTGGGAGGTGAGGAAGTGGTTAAGGTCAGCGTAAAGCCAGGATGGTTGTGTGAATGGCTGAGGTGGGCGAGCACCTGCTTTCTGAATGGGAAATGGTGAACCTGCTCAAGTGGAGTTGGAAAGGGTTCAGTGGAGATTAAACCTTGCAGATCTAGGAGCAGTAGAGGAACACAGAATGAGTTTGGGGCCTTGAGCCCAAGTGGAAGGAGGGGAGCAGCTCATCCTGGAGGGATCACTGGGAAGCAGTGGTGGTTGCAGTATCAGTAGGGAAGGTGACTGTTTCTGTCCCATGAAGTCTTTGTGAAGAGGAAAGTGGGTGAGGTGGTGAGAGTGTTCCAGGTTACAAACAGTCCTTTTAGAGGGAGTTGGTCAGAGGAACAGTGGGTGGGCCTGGAGAGTGGTGAAGGCCCTCTGTGGTGCTGATTGTGGTCAGTGATGGACTTTCTGTGATCTTTTGAAACTGGAGTTTTAGGCCCCAGGCCCAACTCCAGGAATTCTACATATCAGGTCCATCCATTCACCCCAACACACCAACAAATCCCATCTTTGGGATACAGACATGAGCTTTAGGTTTAAATAGAAAAAGAATTTTGGATGGTGTTGGTGTTACATGCCAGTGATGAAGTGTTGCAGGCTGGGGTCAAGGGTCCTTGCCTTCACAGGCCAGAGAACTGGCTCGTGAGGCAGCTGAATGATAGCCAAAGCCGGTATATAAAGTAGGATTTATTAGAGAGAAAGGAAAGGCTACAGTTAGAGAAGTGTAGCGGAGCCTGGAAGCCAGTAACTCACTGCACAGGTGAAGGCTGGGGCTTTTTATGGACGCTTTAACTCAGGGTTAGGGTATCATTTCGGTGGGTTTTTTCTATTGGCCATGTATTTGCACATGGGCTCTCTTAGAGGAGCTGGTCTGTTTGCCCCTTATTGGGGGGCGGGACTGGGAACAACTTTGAGAGCATATTGTTTATCAGCCCCGTGGTAGATTTGTGAGACCCTGTATCTCCTCCTCAGGGTGCAGGAATGCAGATTTATAACTCCTTCTCAGGGTGCAGGGCTCATGGTGCTTTCCATGGGGAATGGGCTACTTACTCATTTGCCTGAGGTATCCAGACCCAACAGTGGGGTGTGTGTGAAAAGTATATATAATAATTAAACAGTCCTGGTCAAAGTATGGCCTGTTGACTATTATCTGAGTCCTGGTTTTGGGAGGGGTTGTGGATAAGTCGTTGTTGCTGTCATCACTTGAGGGGAGCAATCTGGTCAGAATAAACAAGTCATTGTTTCCTGGTGGGTTGTCTGTCCTTAAGAAGCCATGTTGTTCTTTTTCTTGGGTGCAATTTACTCTGGTTGTCCTTGTAAAAATGTTATTGATCAGTCCTGTCCTGTCCAAGGTGGCTGCAAGGTGAATGACTCAGAAAAGACAGACACAGGAATGGAGACAGAGATGCCAAGCTTTTCTCTTGTTTTTAGTTAATCCATGGGCCTAAGTAAGGAGTCAGTGTTTCTCAGCAAAAGCAGTTTCTGAGTACCTATTACACTTTCTCTAAGAGCCCAGTTTGCCTGAGTGCAGGCCTAGAAAAAACGAGTAACTTGGCTGCCTCCAAGGTTGGGATTTCCCAACAAGGGAAAAGGGGTAGCCCAGGAGAAAGGCATTTTGGGTTTTTGGCAGGAGTGATTATAAATAATAGGTAGGGAATCTAAGTGGCTGAGGGAGGAAAGGAGAAAGGAAGGAGGGCAGGGGGCAGAGGGTGGGTCACAGTGGATGTTCTGAGTAAGCTGGAAGGGAAGACGACAGTAGTGTTAGGAAATCAGGTTTGCTTCTGAATTAGTGATTTTTGAGTTGGAGCAGGTCCTGATCATAATGTCCACTTTGTGATCATAGGTGGAATTCTATAATCCTGCAAGAGTAAGGTTCAGTAGATCAAAATTCTCAATATGGGCCTTAAGTACTT
Source organism: Castor canadensis (assembly GCF_047511655.1). NCBI lineage: Eukaryota > Metazoa > Chordata > Mammalia > Rodentia > Castoridae > Castor > Castor canadensis. The sequence goes on along the minus strand of NC_133402.1, from coordinate 43,248,993 downwards.
TGGGCCAGTTCTATCATTTAGACAATCTTAAATATTTTCTTTAAGTGGAACCCAGTTGCTTCTTCTTTAAAAAGATTACTTTTCACCCTTCTGTGCAGTACCTGATTTATCAATTTTTGATTTTATTTCATAGGCTGCAGGAGTGCTCTTATGGTTATTGAACTAATTTGGTTAATTTATTGGAGAATTATTGCAGATGTCCTTAAAGTCAGTGTGCCTGCTCACCACCTGTCCTTATTTTTATTTAGCACGTTGTCTCACTAGGTTATATACTATCTTATACTTGTGTTCACAGCTTATTCTGAGATATTACTCAAGTTCGTATGTTCTGTGATTTCAAATAATTCTAGATAGTGTAGCACTTTTCAGGTGGAGATTCTATGACTGTTAACAGAATGATTTCTCAATCAGGCAATATTATCATTTCTCTATTCTGTATGTGTAGCTTCTGATATGAGGAGTCTTATCACTATCAGATATAATACAAAGAGAACTAGAAAAAAGTGCCTTGTATGTACACTGTAATAAAAGACCCTGGATCTGGTCATAGTTGTCTGGTAATAAGTAGTAATTTAAATAGAATGTTAAAAGTTTTAGATGTATGTTTGGAACTGTGGTTTTTTTGTTGAATGGGTTAATGTCTTTTGTGGTGTTAGCCTCATTGTCTTTTCTTCCACTTCATTTTAGGAAGAGAAAAAAAAGAACCCTAGAGAATGCTGGGCTGTTCCCTTGGCTGCATACACAGTGCTAATGAGGTGCCTTCGGGAAGGGGTAAGGCTACTTTGTTGTGCTCTGTACACACCTGCAATTGTAATACCCCTTCAGGCACTGCATGAGGATTGTAGCCTGCAGCTGTGTAGAGCTTGTCAACCAAGTATTGTTCCTGAATTTAAATAATCCGACAGCCACCATGAGTGAGTGACGACAGTGGAGCAAGTGTAAAAGTGAACTACATTTCTCATTCACTTGTTTAAATGTTCTGCTTTTTAAAAGATAGCAAATATAAACTATATCAGCTAGTTTTTACTAACATGTTCTTAATTACCTTACCCCCTTTAAAGTTACTGCTACCCCAGTTTAGGTGCATAGAGAATTCTGTGAGTCTCAGAGGTCCCTTGATTATCTTGTCAGGTTGCCATTTTGAAATTTGGAAACAGGGAGGCTTCTGATAATACTCGCTGATTTTAATATTAAGTAGTGTTTATATATGATCTGATTTGCCAATTTATTCACGTAATTTCCCCTACTATGGCCAAAAACCAGCCACCTGGCCAACCTACTACCTCATATACATGGAGCTCCTGTGTAACCATAGAGAGGATTTAGTAACTGGCCTAAAAGGTTGGCATCTCTTATTTGCTTTATACTGCTTGACATTGTTTCACCCAAGGCAAAGCCATAGGCTAAAAACATTCCTTAAGGAATGAAAAAGATATATCAGGATAAACATCTTTCTTTCGAGTTCATTGCTTCCTGTGTTACATGGTGAGGAAGCGATGTTCCAATGGTGGAGAAGCCCTCCAAGGCTATCCCTAGTGTTTCATAAATGACGTTGGAACACTTCCTAGATGTGGGTTTGAATCCTTAGTCATTTCTTACCATAGGATATGATGGTAAATAAACTTTACCAGTAATATGAAAATTAAATCATTTGTACCTTTAGCCAAAAGACATGTTTGGCCCCATCATTTAAGCCCTCAGTTTAATGTTTTGTTATTATTACATAATTACTAATAATAAACAGTGGTACAGTTTTGTATTTTAGTGATGTGCTCACTTTTTATTTGGTATGAATGACAAGTCCTGTGCATTTTTTGTATAGGGGAAGAAATCCAAATGCTACTGTAATTTATGAAAAATTTATATTATATATTTGAAAATCAATTGAGTATGTGCTTTGGCAGCATATCAGCTAACATTGTCCTTGGGAAACATAAATTAGGGGTGATTATTTCCCTAAAAAAGATTTCTGTTCTTACAAAAATAATTCAATTATATCTGTGCGAGGAGTAACAAAATTATCTAATGCATTAGGGACCTAGTTCAAGGTAAAATAATTTTTCAGCCTTTTATCTTCAATAATTTCTAGTACTACTGGTATTTCTAACGGTAGGTTTCTTTCTTGTGAAACGTGCCTCATATACAAGAGTACGTAAAATATACACAGACAGTTGAAAACATTTCCCCCCAAACACTCCTTTAAAAAAGGGTGGGGAGATGGTAGGCTAGGAATTCTTTCTTCCTCTTGCATTGCAAGAGTAACTACTATTTGGTGGTAACCACTCTCAGATTTTCCTTCTCCTGTTTCTACCTTTGAATGTATTGCTAGGCTTGAAATCAATTGGCTTTTAATGCTGAACTCTATATAAATAGAGTAGTACCATATACTGTGTTTGTAAATTTTTTTTTTTTTTTTTTTTTTGGTGCACGGCATCAAACACACAGTCTTACACAGGTTGAGCACATGCTATGCTGCCCCTGAGCTATACCCCCAGCCTGAGACTTAATTCTTCTGCTTAAAGCTAGGTTCATAAATGCTGTTTGTTGCTCATTTTTACTACTGCATAGTATGTTGCCTTTGGGATATGCCTTAATTTATGTTTATACTATATATGTTTATATATCAGGATAAGCATCTTTCTTTCGAGGTCATTGCTTCCTGTGTTACATGGTGAGGAAGCGATGTTCCAACTGTGGAGAAGCCCTCCAAGGCTATCCCTAAGCAGAGTATGGAAGTCCCCAATAACCCATGTCTTCTCAACCATTTGATAAAGTCAGACATGCCATACTTGTCAATCTGTTCGGCATCGAGCAGTTTCTTAGATTAGCTTTTATGTGTCTTTCCATGATTACTAATGAGGATGGCTATCTTTTTCTATTTTTTTTCTTCTCTAAAAGTGCTTGTCTTATTTGAAGTACCCTCAAAACCTGTTGTTATAAATATTTCAAATATCAGAAAAGGAAGTAAAACTGTAACAGTCAATTTAATTTCTGTCGCAAGATCCAACAGTTCATATTTTGCTCTGTTTGCTGCCGCATGTGTGCATGTATCCATATGTGTGCATTTGTTATTCTTCATTCCTTTATTTTGTGAACTGTTTGAAAAAAGTTACACAGGTCATGCCTCTCCACCCATAGGAATTCTCTATGTATTGTGCATATGAATCTTTCATGGTTATGCGTTGCAGAGAGCTTTAATTTGTGGTCAGGCCTTACATTTTCTTTACAGTATCTGTTGGTAGACAAAAGTTCCTAACTTTAATGTAGCTAAATTTTGTCCATCTATCCCTTTGTGGTTTGTGCTATTTGTGTCTTAAGAAATGCTTCCCTACCCTAACATCCTTAAGATAGTCTGTTAAATTGTCTCTTATATATTTTATGAATTTTTTTCTTTCCCCAGTTAGAGCTTTAATCTGCTTGTTATTTTTTTCTGTGTGGAGCCCCAGGTTCATTTTTAACAATAAACACGGATGATCAGTTACCTCCACATGGTTTAGTCACTTTTGGCTTCTGCCCACTGCTTGCAGAGTCCCCTCTGTCCTATCAATGCTAATGTCTCTTCCTGGGCTCTATTTAGCTCTTTTGGTCTGTTTGTCTTTCTCTGTGCCGCACTATCTGAATTAATAGCCTTGAGTTCTAGTGATTTTTCTAATAATGGGAAGTTTTACCTTATCAAGATAATCTTTTAAAAGTTTCTTAGCTGTTTTTACTCCTTTTCACTTGCGTACACATTTTTAGGATCAATACTTTGAGCTTGCCTATTAGGGCATTGATTGAGAAATGGAAGGCACACATGATGAAAAGACTAGCTGAGAGTGACAGGTTTAGTTTTAGAAAATGAACCAATTGAAGTTCCTTTGCTCTCTTGATCACATCCAGCCAATGTATTTAATTTATTGCTGAAGTTTCTCTGGTAGAGGTCCAATTCTTAATAGCTCATACTTATGGAAGCATTCATATTTTATACACTGTCTGGGTATAGGACAGGCAAAGGAAATTAAGACTGCCTTGTCTTCATTTATTTGGAAAGAGAAATGTCTTTTATTAAACCCCTAGTTCTTATGCTGAGTTTTAATTTACCTTGTAACTTCATTTGCTTTGTGTTTTTCCTTGGGTCATTACTAAGACATCCAAGGCAGTAAACTTTCTACTCAGTTTACTGTTAGTGATAGGTGATTAGTTTTGACATGCAGTGCTCCTATTATTGTTACTCTATATAGTCCTTTGTTCTAGTTTTAAATGTTTTCTTTATCTAGAGTTGTTTATGTGATAGTTCAAATGTTTTCTGGTAAGTAGGAATGATTGCCATTCCCCCTTTGTTGAAATAACAAAGTTGCATTACTTGATGTTTTAAAACGTGGGCTGTTCTATTTTTCTCTCTTTGTAAAAAATTGTGGTTTGATATAGATATAGACAGAACCCAACATTGGCCATTTCAACCAGTAAGTGTATATAGTTCTGTGGCATTAGTGCAGTCACATTGTCGTGCTGTTTCTTATTTTTTCACCTATTAAGGGAGATGCTGCTTCCCTTATTTCCTTTTTCTTTTTTCTACCATTCAAAACTAAATGTACTCATCATGAAGAAATGATACAAGTTTAAGGTGACAGAGTGGCTAATTACACTGATTTGATCATTATCCACTGTATACAATGAATTAAAACATAATACTATATTTCACAGAAATGTAAAAATATTATGTGGCAGTCAAAAAAATAAAATTAAGGACTGTAGCTCATTGTTGGAGTACTATACTGATATGTGTGAGGCTATGGGATTGAGCCACAATAGTTTAAAAAATTAATTAAAAAAGAAGGAATATACCTTGTTGACCATGGGCCATTGAACTGATTATAACCCTCTTTCCTTCTCCCCATAATTTCTGTGTTGAGAAGAAAGCAATGTGTAAAATTTTATTTTTTATTGACGTTAGAAAATGCTAGTGTGGTGAACACATATAAGATTGCTGTTGTATCGATGGATTGTATTGTGTTAAAGTATGAAATACTGTTGAAATAAGAATCATTAGCTAGTGTGTGTTAGGACTTAGAAACTAGCCAGAGAATGACAGGCTGATATGCTAATAAGCCAAACCTAAGGTGGTGGCCGATATGCTAATAAGCCAAACCTAAGGTGACAGTGATAGGCAAACAAGCTAAACCTAAGATGGCAGTGCTGAGAACAGGGGTGGTGAGGTCACCACCAGGTATATAAACTCAGACTGGAACCCAAAAACCTTGCTTGCCTCCCTGCCCCACGCCCCCCCAGACCGCCATCAGAATCTGTCCCGAGACTTGGATGTAGAGGCAGCTGCCACTTGTGAGCTTGCCCCCTTTTCCCGATGACCACTGGGTGTCTCCAGTGAACCATGAACTGGACCTGCGCTGAAGGTGGCTGTGAGGATCCCCTGGGGTGCAGCTACACCCCCCTCATTGGCTGAGAAAGTGTTGCATGGTGATCGAGACTTGGGGGAAGGTCTGAGTAAACTGGCTGGCTAGGGTAGCAGAGACAGGCCTTAGGATCCATAAGAAAGTGCCATGTGAATATATTTGAATAAAAACCTGCTCTCTGAAATAAGAGTCTCCTGAGTACTGTCTCTCTGTACTCGAATGAGTCATAAGCACTCACGACAATTGGCGTAGTCAGCAAGATTTCATGAAGGGGATTATGATCATGGCCTTTTGGCTTTTTATAAGCCTAGAAAGGGTGATCTGGACACAAATCTTGGTCCAGGAACTGATTGAGGCATTGGAGGCACTTGACCAAATGAACAAGGAAGGGCGCCGTGAGCAGAAACCTTAACCAACAACCTGTATAAAGCCAACCCAGCCTTAGTTGGGGAAAAGCGGGTAACCCAGGTGTGGGTCCTTCTCTCCTTTTAGGCCTGTCACCCAGACGAAGCCAACCCAGCCCTGGTTGGGGAAGAGTGGGTAACTTGGGTGAAGGCCACCCCTCGCTGTGGAGCAAAGGAAGCCCCCAATGCTGAGAGTCTGTCGGAGAGATTTTAGAACTCACTTCCAATGAAAAATGCCAGGTGGCTATGAGACAGTGGATAGCTGAAAGATTGTATAGAATTGGAGACTTGCTATTAGACAAACAAATTTGGGAACTAAGCATGGCCAGATCCATTTGTTGGTACTTAAGGAAGGCACTCATTAAGAGAATATTTACCCTAGCCATGTGGTGGGAACCTGAAGCCTAGGTCATGGTGACCACTGGGAGTAAAATATGGGAGAAGCTGAAAAGGAAATGGGGTAAAAATAAGACAAGGGTGGAGATAGAACCCGGGTTCCCTTGGAAGGAGACAGAAATGCTAACACAGGAAAAATTTGAAGATTATCCTAAGGGAACAGATATAACTGTTCCCCTTACAGACCCATACACAGTTAACCCCATAGTGAGAAGGGCCCAAACGGAAGAAATACCAGCCATATTGTGCAAAATAATAGATGACATAGATATTGAGCAAAGAAGGGGAAAACAATTGGTCAGTAAGGTCCTAGGCAAAAATGACTCTTTCATTGAGGCATGCCCAGCAACAACTTGAAAGGTGACTTCCACCCCTGTAAAAGGGCGTGAGGAGTCAGGAGAGGAGACCACCATAATAGAAAAGAGATCTCTGACAAGAACTGAGTTGCAACAATATAGGACAGAATTTGCCCAGAGAGGGGAGAAGGATGTGACCTACCTAGAAAGAATATAGTCTAATGGAGCTGATACAGTAGAACTATCGGCAGTTGAAATGAGACAGCTGGCAGGTATGATAGAAAACCCCCACATACACAAGGGACTACTGGTGGCTCTGGAAGTGCGCCCAGAGGCCACCAGGACCTTGTTTGCCCGGATAACAGAGGCATGGAGGAATACAGTACTGGACATGGATATGTCCTCATAGAGGCAGAGGCAGTTTAGTGGAGGAATTTAGATGAGGCCATAAAACTGGTAAGGAAGGTAGGGATTTCATATAAAGTTTACCAGCCCAAGACTAAGACACCATTGGGGGCACCAGTCTTGAGAGACATGAAAAAGGTAATTATAAACGGAGCTCCAGCACATTTAAAAATGACCTTAACAGCCTTAGCACAGGCAGAAACTTTACAGGACATCACAGACTTTATTAAGGAAGTGAGAAACTTAGAAAAATGCAAGGTACTGTCGTTCCCAGTAGAAAAGAAAAGAGAAGCTAAATGGCCACCAAAACAGCTTACATATAGACCCCCATTTCAAAAAAACGGGGGAAGCTCCTACGGGGGCCAAATAAAACAAAAAAGGCCAGGATGGAACAGATGGGGACAAGTGATGAGGAATATTAGACCTTTTGGGGACCCAAACATGAGCAGATGCCCAAGGCTGGAAACACGCTTATGGGGACAAAGGTCATGGGGCCGACCACTACAGAGACCCCAGACGTCAGGCCCTACATACAACTACCAGTGCTTGTCAATGGACAGACCCACTTCCTAACATTTTTAATTGATACAGGAAGTGAAGTCACAATTATCACATCAGTGCCTTGCCCTAAACAACAAGATCCTATCCAGATACAGGGAGTAAATGCTGTAAATATTGCCTATAAATGCCCAATAAGAACATTAGTACATGGTAGCCTATAGAAATAAATGCAGTCTTTATGTCTGTACCAACTGACTTATTAGGAATGGATATTATTCCACAAATATTTGGTACATGGCTACCTTTAAAGAAAAATAAAATGTTACAAGTAGATCTGGCAGCAGAGGTAAAAGTAGAACCTATACTACTGTGGGAGATACAACCTTCCTTTAGTAAACAATATCCATTGAAGGGAGGACATGATGAAGTGACAGCATGCATAAATACCCTCATAGATGAAGGAGTCATTGAAAGGACACAGTCCTTTAACAGCCCAGTCTGGCTGGTTAAGAAACCAAATGGCACCTCTAGATTCACTGTGGACTTTAGAAATATTAATGAGCTTTCACCTGCAATGCCTGGTAATTTACCAGATGTACAAGACTTATTTTATAGAATACAAAAAGGAGCATACACATGGTTTGCATCAGTGGACTTATTGGATATGTTCTTTGCCTTACCGTTGCACCCTAAATCTAGAGAGATGACCACCTTTACTTGGAATAACAAACAATATCAATTTAAAAGATTGCCACAGCGATATAAGAACAGCCCCATCATAGCACATGTGACACTATAGTGGTCACTAAACAAATTAAAAATCCTGGATGAATGCTTAGTACTGTCATATGGAGAGGATATAATTATAGCTGGAAAGAGCAAAGAAAAGGTGTCACAGTTACTAGAGGAAACAGTGGAGATATTAAGGAAAGATGGATGGACGATAAACCCAAATAAAATACAAAACCCACAAGACTCTCTTAAGTTCTTAGGAGTGATATGGATGGTGAAAGGACCAAAGGTCCCGGATCCAGTCCTAGATAAAATTGCCAATTTAAAAGCGCCAACTAATAAAATGGAAGCAGAACAAACTATTGGATTGTCTGGATATTGGAGAAATCATATCCCATATTTACAGATCCTATTACAACCCTTGTATCAGGTTATTAAGAAGGCCTCTGATTTTTGAATGGGGCCCACAACAAGAACATGCCTTTAAGGCAGTAAAAGAGTTGATAACAACTCATAGTCAATGATATACCATTGTACACACTGACACCGTGATTCTGGATATTTCCTATCAAGCAGGATATGGAAACTGGAGCGTCATGTGTAAACGAGGTGCCCGCACACTACCCATAACATTTTATTGTAAAAGATTCCCATATGTGGAATCCAAATATACAATTTTTGAGAGGCTCACTTGGATGCTCCTGGAGGCAGTGAAAACAATGTGCCTGTCCTGACAGATCAATGCCTAATAATCTGTAGCCCAGTGCCAATATTGGACTGGATCAACATGAAAGGGGAAGCTCTAGCCGGAACTCTGTCTGAACCTAAGGTGTTACAATGGAAGTGGTTCCTCTCTGAGTTTCTCAGTAATCATAAGATCATGGCAAAGGGGAAGACTCCACTCTGGATGGAGGAGATTGCCTCAGCCCCGATGGTACCATGCCCCATAACCATGCCAGAAATTAAACAGGCCAAGAATATTGGCCATTGGGGAAAAGAGAGATGGGACAACTCACAAACCCCTTGTTCACTGATGGAGCATCCATGTTGCGGGGTGGCAAGCTGCATTGGAAATCTGCAGCCTGGAGACCCACAGATGGGCAAATCCTCACAGACCAAGGCACGGGTAGATGAGCACAACATGCAGAGGTCCATGCAGCCACATTAGCAATTGAACAATGTCGCAGAGAAGGGTATAAAATTGTTAGGGTATATTCAGACTCGTGGTGCGTGTACAGTGGTATTGCAATATGGTTAAAAAAATGGAAACATACCATCTGGCAGATAAATGGCAAGGACATACGGTCTAAGGAAGATTGGATAAAAATGGACAAACTCTCCCAGTCTATTAGCATCTACGTGACACACGTGGATGCACACACAGGGAAAGGCGATCCAACATCTCAGCATAACGAAAAGGCAGATTAAGTTAGCAGCTCTAATGATTACCAGAAATACACCTTGGCAGGTGAAAGAGTCCACAGACCATTCTGTGACCTTGTATAGGAAGGACAACTGGGCAGATCCGTGGCATGTGCATAAACAAAGACTGAAAATGACTCTTAAAAGAGGACCTAGGAGTAGGGTAATACAAGATAAACCTAAATGGACTAAAGCTAATGTATTTGGAATTATAAGACTGAACAAAATGAACAAATAAAACAACAAAAACTCTAGATATGTACCCCCTTAATACAAGAACCAAGAGACCTTCATAAGGCATTAGGCCATTGTGGCATACATGCATTATTTACTTGGGGACAGTTAAGGAATATTGACCTGTCTTGGACAAAATGTAAACAGTCAGTGGAAAACTGCCTAGATTGCCCGGTGACGGTACAAAGATTTAGGTGTAGCGCCCCACCAGAATTGTATAAACCTAACTGCTTTAATGCTATAATACAGATAGATTTCACAGGACCATTACAAACACATAAGGGAGATTATGCATGCACAATGGTAGATGTACATTCTGCTGTAATGCTGGCAAAAGCACATAAGAAATCTGACGCCATGGCCCCCATATACATACTATGATGTTGGTGGGCCAGATATGCCCCCTCGCAGCCATTATTGAGTCAGATCAAGGCACGCATTTTACTAGTCAAATAGTCAAGAAATGGGCCGAGGAGATGGATGTTATGTGGAATTACCACCTAGCATACAGCCCACAGGCAGCAGATAACATAGAAAGACATAATGGATTATTGAAACTGAAACTGCAGTATTTGAAGGATCAGCCACTGAGTAGAGCTTTAGAGATAGCCTGTTACGAGCTCAATTCTAGATTAAGGCTTGGCAGACCCTCAGCCATTGAAAGTGCCTTCCCCAGACCATTTTTTAATCCGAGGATGGTAACTGAGGGTAACAAGGACTCCTACCACACAAAGTTACTTTAAAAGACTACAATAATGATCTCTCTCCACAGGGGATTGTGTGCTCAGGAGTGCCCAACACTGTTTGGACTACAGGGAAAAAGGATGACCTCAAAATCACTAAAATAGACAAGCTGGCACCACGATGCCATCTTTAGCATTGTGCTGCCTGAATTACATACATACTACTTACCGCTTCATTATTTTGCTCATTACTATAGTTATTCTAGTTTGGGTAGGAATCACAGTAGTTGGCCATTATACCCTCTGCCATGAAAGGAGATGCCAGGGCAATGCCAATAGCAATACCACCAATGGTACTAACTTCATGTGCAAGAAATTTACTATTCACACTTTGTGTATCCTGGACCATTGGTTCCAGTGATGCTAGTTCTTACAACCACCATTAAACCCACTAAGTACTTTCATAATGAAACCCTACCCACCCACAACCCTAACCCTATACTTAATTCCTCAGATTTCTTGGTCCCATGGAAATACTTAGACATACAGCTATTTTTAAAGTATAGGCCTTCCTATTGGGCTCTGTATACACATTGCTATGCTGGAGGAAAGTGGGTGGCTCCATCCTATTGCAATGACTACTTTGAAACCAGGAATTTGTTCCATTTCCACCTTATGTATAGAAAGCTATTTCCATCAGCCAGTCATGTTAAATCAAGTCCTGCAGCATGTGTTGAAACTGTTTTATGGAGGGATGTCACTACTGAGTCAGCCATTTACACTATGTATGCAGCAGACATTAAACTTAACACCATGATGTGGAAATCTCCAACTTATCGTATGTTCAATAACACCAAAGGACCCAGTTCTTAACCGAGATTACCCTAGAGGAGGAACCCGTCTACACTTGTGATGATGCTATACAGACATCATTCTCTCAAATCTTCTTTTCCCCATTGATCAAACAAGCATTTGGAACTGAGAGTGAGCAGGATGAGGATTGAGTATGAGGATAGTGAGGATAAGGATGATGATGAGAAGGAAGGAAGTGATACTTTTAAGTACCCATAGTACTCCCAAAGCATTACCACAGGATAGACTTAGAAAACCTATACCAAATTTTGCTCCCCCAAAAGGCAGGAACACTTCGTATCTAGAATATCCCAATGAGCCATATGGGGATATATGCCCAGAAACAGCTATGAATAGGAGTATCCCATGGTTCATGCAGGAAAATGATACCAGGATAGTAGTTTGTGTTGCTAATTTTCCAAATTTACCATATTATGGAGCCTTACACTATTACCATGGCAGTTCTTATGTTAGTGCACCCAAGGTGACTAACCTGTCCTTCCCACATATTCCAGCATGGATGGACATACTCCCATTGGGTGTACACCATTGGAGAGTCCCAATTATTTTAACTGAATTACTGCCACAACCATTTCCACCAGCAGATCCTTCCTTTGCAGTTCAAATACTGACCAATTATGAAGACAGACTACACCAGCAGGAAGGAATTAAAGGTTATACTAAACAGGAATTGGTATTACAAGACCACTATCATTGTGTCTTGGGATTTCTTACATTGGTAAACACTACTGTGAATTTACCAAGGTCAGAAGAGGTACCCAAACATAATGCGCCTCTATGGAGTGCTCATCCCAAATTGGGTAACGATACCACAGGAATAGCCATAATGTCATTCCTGTGTGCACAAAATTTCTCATACCAAGATCTTTCCAATGATACCATACTCCACCAGATAAAATTGAATTCTACCACTGATTCTGATGCAAATGTAAAAAAACTCGCAGTATCTCTGGCATCAGCTTATCCAAACCTATATTCTCCATTAGCTGAAATAGACTTTGGCATCAAAACAACCTATAAATTTTATAACAGAACAGAAGATGGTAGTATTACTGAAAGTGTGGCCAGTTTCAGTTTTTCATTACCCATTTTTCTGAATAAGACTTTCCATGTTGCCTTCTTTAATCACACAGGGCAACCTGCAGACACTGGTACTGCACCCAGAACGGTGTTCTCTCACTTTGCAGGAAAAATGAACTTAGCAGTATATGCCTTGATGAATAAGACACAGTTCTCAAATGTACATAGAATAGGCACAATCCCAAGCAATTTAGATTGTGATGTTCCAACATATGTACATGAAGCTCAGTATATACCTAGACAAGCCCTACCATGCCAATCTAATATAGCTGAACAACCTATCCCAGTAGACTTAGTAACACCAGCTACTAAAACTATTATGCTTAATGCTCAAAAGTTAAATTATAAATGGCTACCAGGGCCAATCAGGGCTATGACAAATTGGACAAACGTTACATACTATGAGATCAGTAGTTATGTGGCACCTAACTACACCTTAGATGGCTTGATAACCTCTAACCAAGTCAAGAAACCTGCTTGCACAAGACCTTTATTTTATGTTACACCTATATATAAAACAGCACAAGCCAACAACCATACATTATGGTAGTGGTCCAATGTAGGGATGCACATGCAGGGACTAACTAAAACCATTTTGGTGTCCCATATGCAGTCTCTTTCCTATTACCATGTAAAGGAAGATGGCACACAGTGGACTTTGTAGCCCACAAACCCAGATGGAGAAATGATACATCCAGTGCAACGCCAACAGAAGGAATAGCAGTTTCAATGCCTGGATATGACTGGGACACAATATACCATTTAGAAGATTCATTTAAAAAATGTTGGATAAAAGACTTCTCAGACACACCATGTGTATTATATAGAGGAGGCTGGAACGAGACACTTAAATTTTACTCCATACATCATAAACCAGAGGTTCTCTTCGCACCAAGGATATCAGAAAATATTTCTGATACACATAGGCACATCATTTGGAGAGAACCCCTGATGATTTTGCCATTGACTTACACCTCTTTAAGAGTATTTCCTAACCCTAGGATAAGAGAGGTTACGCTTACACTAAATCTCAAAAACATGATGCCTAAGGAAATGAAATGTAAAGGGTTAAAGCTACCTACCTTTTCATATGGCCTAAGTCCACCAAAAAGGAAGCCCTTACAGTTCTTTATGGCAGGTGTCATCACAGCTGTGGTAGCAACTGCGGTAATGACAACCTTAACAGCACCACTTTTCATAGCCCTGGATGACCTGAAACAGGTTACAAAACACCAGGATGAGGCAATAGAGGCCTTGTCAAGAGGTCTGAAACAATTAACACCACTTGCAACTAGAAATAGAGTCCATCAAAAATGCTCAGCTTCAATCTGACAAGTTGGCAGTAGGAAGATTTCAGTGGCTTAAAGAACAATTAATCTGGAAATGCAAATTAAAACCACACTAAGATTCCACCTCACCCCTGTTAGAATAGCCATCATCAGCAACACCACCACCAACAGGTGTTGGCGAGGATGCGGGGAAAAAGGAATCCTCTTACACTGTTGGTGGGAATGTAGACTAGTACAACCACTCTGGAAAAAAATTTGGATGCTACTTAAAAAGCTGGACATCGATCTACCATTTGATCCAGCAATACCACTCTTGGGGATATACCCAAAAGACTGTTACTCCAGAGGCACCTGCACATCCATGTTTATTGCGGCACTATTCACAATAGCCAAGTTATGGAAACAGCCAAGATGCCCCAGCACTGACGAATGGATTAAGAAAATGTGGTATCTATACACAATGGAATTTTATGCAGCCATGAAGAAGAACGAAATGTTATCATTCGCTGGTAAATGGATGGAATTGGAGAACATCATTCTGAGTGAGGTTAGCCTGGCCCAAAAGACCAAAAATCATATGTTCTCCCTCATATGTGGACATTAGATCAAGGGCAAACACAACAAGGGGATTGGACTATGAGCACATGATAAAAGCGAGAGCACACAAGGGAGGGGTGAGGATAGGTAAGACACCTAAAAAGCTAGCTAGCATTTGCTGCCCTTAATGCAGAGAAACTAAAGCAGATACCTTAAAGCAACTGAGGCCAATAGGAAAAGGGGACCAGGAACTAGAGAAAAGGTGAGATCAAAAAGAATTAACCTAGAAGGTAACACCCACGCACAGGAAATCAATGTGAGTCAATGCCCTGTATAGCTGTCCTTATCTCAACCAGCAAAACCCCTTGTTCCTTCCTATTATTGCTTATACTCTCTCTACAACAAAATTAGAGATAAGGGCAAAATAGTTTCTGCTGGGTATTGAGGTGGGGGGAGCGGGAGGGGGTGGAGTGGGTGGAAAGGGAGGGGGTGGGGGCAGGGGGGAGAAATGAACCAAGCCTTGTATGCACATATGAATAATAAAAGAAAAAAAAAAAGAACAATTAATCCTTCAGGAACATGAAATAGAATGCCTTAAGGCCAAAAATCCTTAGATGCCATGATGGATGAAATTAGGATATTGTTCCAAACAGGTCAAGGAAGGGAAACAACACATCTTAAAACTATATTAGATGATAGATACCACTCAAGTTGTGTAGATGGATATTGCAAACTACATCTCTTACAAATTTTCTTAGACAATGCTGTCTCAGCCTAGTACACAACGACAGTCCCAAGAAAGTTAGGAGATAAATTTGTAATACCATGATCCACACTTTTAGTAGTGGACGATAAATCAATTAATACTACATACTTTTATCCAAGAGACAGGGCAATACCTACAAACAAAACATATGTATTATACCAGAACCCATGTTGCATACTTTACATGAATTAGACTTAGTAATAACACTCCTTAGAGATACAGCTACTTCTCTGGACAACGGTATAATTTTAGTATGCTTATGTGATAATCACACCATACAGTATTGGTACAGAAATATGTCAATGATTGCTAATGAGGCTCAGGACAAAACCTATAACACCTTCATTGACAGAACCTATGAAAGACCAAAAGGATGCATTATCCTAGAAAATGCATACAAAATCAATGTCACCTTCAGACCTCAGCCAATCCAATTTTCAACAGTACTACATATTCAAGACAGGTCTGGGATAGGAAAATAATATCTACACAACATTATTTCTCATTTTCACAAGCAGTAGCTCCAGATACTTTAGCAAGAGAAGAAGCAATGGCAAAAGAAGCCAATAGACAATTAGATATTATGAAGGACTTCACACATAGAAATGCAAAACAATTTGCAAACATGAATGATGCAGTCCATAAGGAATTTGAACACATGGATAAACAATTGGTAGAAATTAAGAAGGCAGTGTACTTGGCTGAGACAGATATAGTGGCATTCATCCACCATAGATAAAAACCCTCTCACTGCTCATCAGGAGATGTGTTAATAAGACCTGTGAAACTTGACATTTCTTGCATCACCTCCTGGAACCCCTTTAGGTGGTTAAAGATTTATGGCACTATGCAGTGCTCATACTTATACTGGTTACAGCAGTAAAACTACTTTCCCTATATTGCAGGCATTCTCAAAAGAAAAGTTCTGATTCGGCAATTTGGAAACTAATTTCCCACAACAGTGCACAGCTTCCACGCCTTTGATTACAAATATATGAATAATAGGAGGAAACGGAACCTCCAAACCCTTGAAGAAAATTATTTTTTTCTTTTTTTTTAATTTTATTCATATGTGCATACAAGGCTTGGGTCATTTCTCCCCCCTGCCCCCACCCCCTCCCTTACCACCCACTCCGCCCCCTCCCTCTCCCCCCCACCCCCTCAATACCCAGCAGAAACTATTTTGCCCTTATTTCTAATTTTGTTGTAGAGAGAGTATAAGCAATAATAGGAAGGAACAAGGGTTTTTGCTGGTTGAGATAAGGATAGCTATACAGGGAGGTGACTCACATTTTCCTCTGTGTGTGTGTTACCTTCTAGGTTAATTCTTTTTGATCTCACCTTTTCTCTAGTTCCTGGTCCCCTTTTCCTATTGGCCTCAGTTGCTTTTAAGGTATCTGCTTTAGTTTCTCTGCGTTGAGGGCAACAAATGCTAGCTAATTTTTTTAGGTGTGTTACCTATCCTCACCCCTCCCTTGTGTGCTCTCGCTTTTATCATGTGCTCAAAGTCCAATCCCCTTGTTGTGTTTGCCCTCGATCTAATGTCCACATATGAGGGAGAACATACGATTTTTGGTCTTTTGGGCCAGGCTAACCTCACTCAGAATGATGTTCTCCAATTCCATCCATTTACCAGCGAATGATAACATTTCGTTCTTCTTCATGGCTGCATAAAATTCCATTGTGTATAGATACCACATTTTCTTAGTCCATTCATCAGTGGTGGGGCATCTTGGCTGTTTCCATAACTTGGCTATTGTGAATAGTGCCACAATAAACATGGGTGTGCAGGTGCCTCTGGAGTAACCTGTGTCACAGTCTTTTGGGTATATCCCCAAGAGTGGTATTGCTGGATCAAATGGTAGATCAATGTCTAGCTTTTTAAGTAGCCTCCAAATTTTTTTCCAGAGTGGTTGTACTAGTTTACATTCCCACCAATAGTGTAAGAGGCTTCCTTTTCCCCCGCATCCTTGCTAACACCTGTTGTTGGTGGTGTTGCTAATGATGGCTATTCTAACAGGGGTGAGGTGGAATCTTAGCGTGGTTTTAATTTGCATTTCCTTTATTGCTAGAGATAGCATTTTTTCATGTGTTTTTTGGCCATTTGAATTTTGAAGGAAATTATTTTAAAGAAATGACTGGAACCACCTCTACCACACACATGCCACACATACAGATGCTTGTTGGATTATTAATAAGCTGTTAAGATTATATATACTGATGATTGTAGATTTTGTAAGGCTAGATTTGCATATATAATGGTGGGCAAAAGCAAGATACATACAGAGAATTCCTAAAACACATCCTAAAACATGATGTAAACCTTCGCAACACTTACGGGTGCAAGCGCCACTACTAAGTGGTAGGCACCCTCCTTACATACTGGATAAGTTTGCACCGCTCACAATGAGTGTACACATATCCTTCAGTTTCGGGCTATCTGCTCCATAATCAACCTGAAACACTCTTGTGATTAATAGAATCCAAATATTACTTTGTTGAGCCAACCATGGATAACCCCATAGTCATCCAACTGTCATTGGAAGACATTACCATCCATGCAATTTTTAAACCAATCGTGATATGTGCACTTAAACAATACCTTGCATTCCTTAATTGGAAAGAATACATTGACACATATAGGAAAAATAAAACCATAGAGTTAAAAACACTTTACAAACGAAATATAGGACGGATTTTTTGTTCATATTGCAGGACTGAACATCCAGTAGGACAACGCCATAGGCGCCCAGTAAACAATACACTCAATGCTTAAACCAGAAATAACTCTTATAGTCTTAGGTATAACATTTTCTATCACATACGCACTCCCCCTATTCTTATTCCTAAGGCTTTTTACTACTGATAGATGTAGATTTCATAAGCTCTGATACGTAATGCTGAATGAATTTTTCTTCACTCTGTTTTTTTTACTATCTAGTAGGATTAACATGGGGATATTTGGCAGGCTTATATACCACAAGACACACAGGCCTTTCACACTTTTTACCATCATGCTTATAGTATATTCCATTCACTACTTATGTAATCCCCCAGATACCAAAACAAACACAAATAGGCCCATGTCCCACACCCCTGTAGATACACAGCAAATAATCACACAAGAGACACCATCAACTCCTTCTGGACAACTAACACCTTCAACATCTCAAGAACCAGAAGAAACCCTCTCCGACCACCCATCATATGTGATCCAGATGGACAGCCCATTGATCCAGTGGAACTAGGACCCACCTTTAACTCACCTTCATCGTGTATCATCATTCCCAATGTGGGTACCCTATGCTACTCAGCACTTGGAACCTTCATCGATGGACACAAGACAGTCTTCAGACTCAACACTGGACCTCCACAACCCTGATCAGATGTAGGAGCAGGCACCAGTGCAAGAATCATTAACAATCAACTAGAGGCTGTGGACTTCGAAGATGATATAATACTGCAGTGGAAACCTGGGCATTGGTCCAACTTGGCAAAAGACACAGCACCAGCTTGGAGACTGGGGGGGTGGCATATATACCATTCCCCCATCAACACAGTGGACTGTGGGGACATACTTACAAAGATGGGGTACAGAGGAGATTCACCCATATCCACCAACTACAGGATTTCTCACCTTCTTCATTGTTTCCCACTTCTGCCCGGTGGTAACACTAGTCCATATCCACATGCACAACAGACTGGGCACGTGTCACTACTGGACTAATGAACACTATGCAGCATGCTGTACAGGACATTGGCATCCCATTGGCTGGGAAAAGGCCTTTTACTGCAGCTTTCACATGGACACAAAAGGGGAATTGTTCCCATTCGTGATGCTAATTAACTCTTCCAGTTTACTGTAGAACTCATCCCTGAGGCCCTATGCTGAAGACTAGTCCATCTGGGGGTGGACTGTGGTGAACACATATAAGATTGCTGTTGTATTGATGGATGGTATTGTGTTAAAGTATGAAAAATTGTTGAAATAA
Source organism: Castor canadensis (assembly GCF_047511655.1). Lineage (NCBI taxonomy): Eukaryota > Metazoa > Chordata > Mammalia > Rodentia > Castoridae > Castor > Castor canadensis. The sequence goes on along the minus strand of NC_133402.1, from coordinate 43,229,993 downwards.
GAATTACTAGCTAGTGTGTGGTAGGACTTGAAAACCAGCCAGAGGATGATGGGCTGATATGCTAATAAGCCAAACCAAAGGTAACAGCGATAGGCAAACAAGCTAAACCTAAGGTGGCAGTGCCGATAATGGGTGGTGAGATCACCCCTGGGTATATAAACTCAGTCCGGAGCCCAAAAACCTCGCTTGCCTCCCCCGCTGGAGACTGTGCTGTCAGAGTCTGTCCTGAGACTTGGATGTAGAGGCAGCCGCCACTTGTGAGCGCACCCCCCTTCTCCTGATGACTACTGGGTGTTGCTGGCAAACCACAAAACCGGACCTGCACTGAAGGTGGCTGTGAGGATCCCCTGGGGTGCAGCTACGCCCCCCTCGTCAGCTGAGAAAGCGTTGCATGGTGAGCGAGACTTGGGGGAAGGTCTGAGTAAAGTGGCTGGCTAGGGTAGCAGAGACAGGCTTTAGGATCCATAGGAAAGTGCCGTGTGAATTTGTTTGAATAAAAACCTGCTCTCTGAAATAAGAGTCTCCTGAGTACTGTCTCTGTGTACTCGAATGAGTCATAAGCACTCATGACAGCTAGTTTTAAATGATAAATTATTTTCTTCAATATTTATAGAAAGCTAACCTTGCTGTGGTATATTTTTAAGTATATGAGTAGAAGATTTTCTAGTGAATAAGTTGGAACACATTGGGTTAAACAAGATTGGACAGTTTCATTTGTTTTCTCTTAGCACTTTTTAAGAGTTTTAGCTTATGAATTTCCTGAAGGGGACATCTATGTAATGTCATCAGAGTTATTTGGTCACAGACCTTCCTTTATCCTGTGTCTGGTTGTAGGGTGCACTTTGAGAGAGGAGGCTCTCATCTTACCCAGAGATTGTAATTTACAAGGTCAAATAATTATCAAGATGTTCTCTCTCTGTAGAGTTACCTAAAGCATTATTGCCTTCTTTTCCAAATAGGCCAGTCTGCCCTATGAATATTAGTCATGGTGATAGAGATGTTAGATGTTTTTCTTCTTGTTGCAGAGATAAATGGTCAGATGGAGAGAGGGGAAAGTACTTAGAAGGAAAGCCTGATGATGGGTCTCACACAAAAATAGGAAGATACAGTCTAACTGTTCAAAAAGAACAGTTTTGGAAAGAGCAACCTAAAAGAAAAGGTATCCATGGGGATACTGACTCATGGTTCTAGAGCTGGTCTTTCAGAGATCTTTCTTTTGGGGGTGGGGCAGTACTGGAGTTTGAACTCAGGGTTTCATGCTTGCTGGGCAGTCGCTCTACAACTTGAACCACTCTGCTCATCCTTTTTTATGTTTTTTTTTTTTTTTTTTCCCAAGGTAGGGTCTGGTGAACTGTTTGCCTGAGACTGGCTTTGCATCACCATCCTCCTGATCTCTGCCTTCCAAGTAGCTAGGATTAGAAACATGAGCCACCAGTGCCTAGCATCTTTCAGAGATCTTGAGCTGGGACTTGAAAATGTGGATTTTAATCTCACACGTGCCACCTTTAGAGATTTGATACTAGCCATGCCCTGGGGACAGCACTTGGTTGCATGTCCTATTAAAACAAAACAAGATAAAATGAAACCTGTGTTTAATGATTGTCCATGTGCTTCTGGCTTGGGGCCTCCCATGAGTCTCTGGATTTTCCTGTCCATGGCTTAACTTTCATTTTGTACATCACCCCAAATGAGCAGATCCCCTCCTCAGGATCTTTGCTTGTTGATCTCAGCAATAGTTGTCACTGCATTTAAAAGACATATGTTCCATATGTGTGTGCAATAGGAGGCTGAGAATGTTTAGCTTTTTTTTGTTGGTATTTGCTTTTTTCTGGATAGGTAGCAGGCTATTTGCAGTGCACATACAAGCTGAAAATAGCTCCTAGAGAATTTCCACATTTAGAGGAGATTAATTTATTCATTTGTGTATAATCAAATACACTTTTTTCTTTAGCCTGCATATTTGTCTGTATAATTATAGGTACTGAAGTGACACCTGGCACATGTTATATTTAAAATAGGAGGTTCAAAAAACAAACTGTTTTATCATTCATTTCTGAACAATAGCTTATTAAACAATTTTGATGTAACAAAATTCCTTTAAGAGGAAGTTTAATTTTCATTTGTTAGAGTTCTTTGTTCTTTTTGACAAAACTAGTGCTAAACTGTTTACATATTTAATTAGAAGAGATCAGGCTTGAGTTAAGAAGAAGTAATAGAAGTGTTAGCCTTTTTCTACTAAGTAATATATTTGAAATGTTTTAGATGGTAGTTGCTTAACACAAGAATGAGTTAACATTCTTTGTTTTGATAAGCACTGTAATCTTCCTAATCAAGAAATGCATGTATCCTGTCTTTCTTTTTGGTGGGGACTCATACTTCCCCTTAGGTTTTATGCAGTAAAGGTGGAATAAGAATGATACACTGTTAAGGTTTTCGTATTGAACATTAATGTGAATGTGTAGTTCAAATATTTGTAATTTTCTGAATGCTGTTATTGTTATCAGTTAACTAGATGGGGTCTTTTTGCTGTGTACCCATAGAAATTATGAGTAGGCAAGGAGAAGCTCTTCTGGTGTTGACACTTCCAGGTCCTTGAGTGCCCAAGGCCTGGGGTCTGGGCTGCAGCCCCAGGAAGCTTACAACTCCAGTCTCTGAGAGCTAGTGGTCAGTTGCTTCAGGCTTTAGAAGCCAGAGACTTATGACTCTAGGTACTCAGGTTGCAGGCCTATTGCTCTGGGCTTTAACCTCCTGTGGCCTGGCACTTGGCAGCTATTGTAGTCCTCAGTTCCCAGCAGCAGTGAGAGGCATGTGTTACAGCTCTTGAATGGGCCTTGGGTGTGGGGTCCCTCAGCTTCTCTAGTGGCTTGTGTTATAGATCTCAGGTCTATGATGTCAGGACCCTTGACCCTTAAGGCTTGGCAGCTCCCTGGAACGCCAGCATCCAGGACCTGCAGTTTCTTGTCTTTAGCTTTTACAGCCTGTTGTCTCTCCACTTCTGATAGCTCTTTGGAGCTCTTCATCTACTGTCTTGCTACTGCTGCTGCTACTGCTGCCTGCACCACTGTTACTGCTCCACTGTTCCTCTGCTATCTCCTCTTTGTGTTAGCTGCTCAGCCCACTCCACTAATGAAAAGGATCAAAAGTAGGAAGAAAAGGTCACTCAAGAGAAGCCTTTCATTGGGCATAATGTTGTAGCACCAGGGTGGTGTGCAGGAGGGTATCCTCCTGCTGACTTGAGAAATGGCGGCTTATGTAGTCAGAAGGGGATGTGTGGCAAGGGTATTCACATCAATCATGGCACAGCCATCTACACAAATGAAGGAGTGTGTTTGTACCAATCACAGGCCTTCTGCTGGGCCTCCAGGGGAAGTGCTCCCTCTCAGGCCTGAGTGAGAATAGCTGCAGGGTACACAGGCACGTAGAGTTCCCCAAGGCTTGTCTTGGTTGGAGTGCTGCCTTCCAAAGCCAGTGCAGGCTGTCTGGAGTGGTCATGACTGGAGCACAGCATCAGTCATGGCTGTAGTGGTTCTCTGCAGCTTCTGGAGTGTCCTTAGAGTTTCGATTGTAAAGTGTGCAAAACAGCCAGACTCCCTTGAGGACAGTCCAGCCAGTCACCAGGAAAGAGACTGCTTGGCTGACAGTTCACTGATCAAGGCTGCCAGGCATGAGGGAAGGCCTGTCAAATGGCCTGCTTTAACAATTTTAATCATTCACAGAAAACATTAGAAGGATGTTGACAATAAAGACATATTGAAAAGTCAACACAGTTGAGAATTAACAGTTCTAGTACATTTAACAGTTCTTACTATTATGTAGTAATACTCCACAGAGCTTAACTCCTACCCAAGGGGTCGTGTGCAAAAGAGCTTATCAGATGTGTACTTACATGCTTGTCTTGAAGTGAAGCTTTGAGAATGAAATGTGGAAAGCAGTTCTCAGCTAGCAAATGAGTGGGGTAGACCTTCTTCTAGAGAGTAGATGAGGTGGAAGCACACACTATGGCATTTTCACTGCCAGCATGAAGTTTGTGTCATCTCTTATGACAGGGGAGGCTCCAGAGCTTAGCTTTGTTGGACTAGGCATGGAAAATCTGATGAAATATCAGTAGCAATACTTTCCAAGATTTGTATTGATTGGATTTCTGTGTAGATTTTTATATTTCTTTGTTTTGCCCACTATATGCCTGTATTCTTAACAAAATCTGTAGCTTTTCTGTTTCTTTCTCACTTAATATCTTCTGGTTTTTTTTCTATTTGTTTTTTCTGTAATTATTTTTAGGTTAATGGTATTAGGTTTAGAGAGAATAATGTATGCATGCTGCCAATCTTGGGATTGTTAAGATTTCCTTATGAGTCAGTATGTGTATACTTAGAGGAAAATATTCTTGGGCAATGTGTTTTGTTTTTTCTGCTCTTTAAGTCAGACTTAATCTGATAGATGGTAAATAAATCCAGATCTTATATGTCTATGCTGATTGTTTTTTGTCTATATCTAAGATACTGAGTTGTATTTAAATTGTTCTCTTTAGTAAGACTGCAATTTCGTCATTATTTGCTTTGAGTGTTAGTTATTGGATATAAAAATTTAGGCTTTCTCCTAGGTTTATTCTACTTTTTACCATTGTGGTATGACCTGACCTTAAAAATTCTCCAGAGTGCTTTTTGCCCAAAGCCTATTTTATCTAGTATTAATATAGCTGTATCAACCTTCCTAGGGTTAGATATGAAAGCTTATTTTTTTTCCATTCTCTCTTTTTCAGCAACTTTATGCTTTGTCTGTTTCTTAATATTGCCTGTTAAAAATTCTGCTTCATAGTCATTTTTGGTTACATATAGCACCTAGCATTTAGTCAGTTTATTGTTACTGTAAATGTTGGCGCAGTTATAATGGCATTTTATATTTGTGCCATTTTTCCATCTCTTTTGTATCTTTTTTTGGTGCCATTTTCCCATCTCTTTTGTATCTTTTTTAGTGCCATTTTCCATCTCTTTTGTGTCTTTTTTGTGCCATTTTTCCATCTCTTTTGTATCTTTTCTTCCTGTCTTTTTGTTGTATAATTCCTAATTCCACTTACTTTAGTTGCTATTTTACTTCTCTTGATTTTGAAATATGTTTTTCCTGTGAATATAATTGTAGGTTGGCAGTACTTTTCAATTAACAATTATAGGTTCTATTTCACTATCTTCTGGCTGCAGTTGTTGCTGGTAAGAAATCGGCTACCAGAGCATCTGTGCTCTTTTCCAGGAGATGCCCTGTAAATCCTGTGAGGGCCTACTGTGCTTTTACTCTCCTGTAGTTTTGTCCTTCAGCAGTTGTCCTCTTCTGCATGCAGGGAGGCGGGGGACTTAATTTTTGTTCACATCTATTGCACTTAGTTGTAGCCACTGTTGATTACTACCAACTGGGTCTGGGAAGGGGAGTTTTCATCTCACTTCCTATAGGAATGGGCCCTTAGCATTGTCTCATTTTTCTAGTTCACCTTGCCAGACAAATATTCCTGGGACCGATGACAGCTTAAGTACTCTGGACACCTCTTAGGGTTATTGCCTACATAGCCACTGGCTTAAGAATTTAGTATACTAGTACTGAGGGTGTTGTAAAGGGACTTTATTTACTTTATATTTATCATTTTATATCTGTTTTATATCTACTATTGTTAGCTTTCAGACAGGTAGGATTGTTCTGGTATCTTGAAAAATCCTATGTTTTTAGTTCAGTGAGTTGCTAAAGCAATAAACTATGTAGAATGAACTCCAGATATATTGAAGCTTTTTGAGGAAAGATTGTAGTTTTACTAAATCTATAAATGTGAAAATAGTTAGTGTAAATATTTTAGATATTAGTAGATACTCTTCATTGGAAAAGTAGGCATGTAGATTAAAGCTATAGTTATGACTGTGTACAATATATTACATTTATTTAACACTGTGAAACAGTATAGCTCTTCAGTACTATTTTCCTAATAATCATAGTTTTTTTTGCTGAAAGGTCTTTGATTTAAAGTTTTTTTTTTTGATGGTACTGAGGTTTGAACTCAGGGCCTCATGTTTGCTAAGCAGGTGCTCTACCACTTGAACCACTCCACCAGTCCCAAGAGAGGTCTTTGATTTAAATGACAGTTAATAAGCAGAGAATAATATCAATCTTATTGTTTGTCTGGGGTTCCTAGGGGGTTGAGGGTAGCTTATTTGAATTGGTGGCAGGTTGAATTAGGCTGACAGCCTCACTCAGTTGTAGAGCACCAGGCTGACACATGGCCTCATTCTAACCCAGAAGCTAAAATAGTTGTGGTTTTCTAGCACTAGGAGTTGGCTGACAGTTGTGATGTGAAGCACATGTGAAGGCCCCCATAAATAGCACCTTTTCCTCCTGTGTTCAGGGAAAAGGTTTCAGAACCTCATGAGAAATAAGATAGAGCAAAGTACATGGGATAACACATGGTATTTGTGTGTAATATAATGAGGACATAGGTTATGGTTATATAAACACATAGGGCTAATAGTCTTCCTATATTGAACCTCTACATTAGGGAAAAAGCTCTGCACAGGTACAGCAGCACTTTCCAGGTGAGGTACTTATGCAGCTAAGACTTAAATTTTGGGACTATAGGGAGACAACTCTGTTGGTGCGCTTGCCCCAAGGGGGAATTGGTGAGCATGTAGACATGCCCAGTTTATTTTTTTCAAATTTACCAAATAGATAACACATTTTCTTTCTGAGAACAGTGAGCAAAGATCCAAGGGAGACTAGAAGTGTTGCAGTAGTCCATTCTGGCCACAGGAAAGAAGGGATGAAGCCTGCTCTCAGTACTCAGGAAGGGTCTCAAAAGTCTGAAATGTTCAGATTATATGCTATCAATAGTAATCATAAGTAAAGCTAGCGCAGAGAACTCAGTACTTTCTGTGATCTGGAATATGGAAGATGTTCATATGTGATATCTCATTTCCTTCTCAGCTGCCTGTGTTTTATGGTCTGCATTTCACAGATGAGGAAGCTGAGGCGCAGAGGTGAATGTGCCCAAAGACGTATAGATAGTACAAAGCAGAACCATGGCTCGAACTTAGTTACAACTGTTTCTCTTTTTTATGTTTTCACATAAAAATACACATTGTATTAAAAAGTGGCATATTCCTCAACGCAGAGCAACTAAAGCAGATACCTTAAAAGCAACTGAGGCCAATAGGAAAAGGGGACCAGGAACTAGAGAAAAGGTTAGATCAAAAAGAATTAACCTAGAAGGTAACACACACGCACAGGAAATCAATGTGAGTCAATGCCCTGTATAGCTGTCCTTATCTCAACCAGCAAAAACCCTTGTTCCTTCCTAGTATTGCTTATACTCTCTACAACAAAATTAGAAATAAGGGCATAATGGTTTCTGCTGGGTATCGAGGGGGTGGGAGGGATAGGGAGGGAGGGGGTGTAAGGGAGGAGGTGGGGGCAGGGGGAGAAATGACCCAAGCATTGTATGCACATATGAATAATTAAAAAAAAATAAATAAAATGACTGAGCAAATTTGAAAGCAGAGGTAGAACAAATAAAAAGTTGTTTCTGACTGTAAAAAAAAAACAGTGACATACTGTTTTTTAACAGTTATAGTTTTTAACTATAACATTCCCAACAATGTAAAATGTCTAATTTTTTTTCTGCATTACATGCAGAATGTGAGGACTCCCTGTTTCCACAAGTCAACCTGTTCTCACCACCATTCAGTGTTATATATCTTTCTGTGCTCTTCTTTTACTTACACATTGATATACACATATTTTCTTGTTAAACAAATATGGAACTATACTATGCAAATAATTCTTTAATGTATCCTTCAGTATTGTTAATTGCGATATAACACAAAATAAAATGCCCCAATATTTAATGTTAATATAGTATAAATATTTTCTCTCAGTCTGAGACACTGTGAGACTTAATGGTGTCACTATGAACAGAAATTTAAAATTTTGTTGAAGTTGAATAATTTTTCTCCTTTGTGTGTCTCAGCTCCCTGTGTCAGATCCTTCTGCCTCAGCCTCCTGAGTGCTGGGATTACAGGTGTGCACCACCACACCTAGCCTGAGTACCTTTCTCTCCTGCTTGAGGAAACTTTGCCTACTCAAGATAGTCAGGATATTGCTATGAGCTCTTCTAGAAGTTTTGTGGTTTCAACTCTTAGACTTGTGCTTCACCTTTAAGTCATTTGGAGTGTGGAGTTTGCTGAAACGGTTTTCGCAGCCCGGAATATGGTCTAGCTTGGTAATGTTAACTGTGCTCTTAAGAAGAATTACCTGTTGTACATTTGTTGATTGGACTGTTATATAGATGTGAATGTTGGTTGGTAGGCTTATCAAAGTTTTCTGTGTCATTTATGACTTTTTAATCTAATCTCCTTCATTGGCTATCGTTATACATTTTTTGTAGAATACATCTCTTGATTTATCACAGTTAGTCCTTAAGTAATGATATTACAAGTTCATGTATATGAACCTTATGTAAGAGTTCTTCATGTAATAAGAACAATCATTAGAGATTCACGTATGAGAATCATGGTTAAGAACAATACAACACTCTCCTTTTCACCTTTGTTTATTCTTACACAGTTTACTTCTATACGTGTTATAAACCTCACAATACACTGCTCTCAGTTTTAAACATTCAGCTGTGTGTGTGTATATACATACATATACACACACACATAAATAAATAATTTTGGGTGTTACTGGGGTTTGAACTCAGGGCTTTGCGCTTGCAAAGCAGATGCTCTTTTGCTTGAGTCACACCTGCAGTCCCCCCCTTTTTTTTTTCCCCCTCTGGTTATATTGAAAATGGGGTGAGAACTATTTCCCTGGGCTGGCCTTGAACCATGATCCTCCTGACTTCAGTCTCCCAAGTAGCTGGGATTATAGGCATGAGCCACTGGTGCTTGGCTCAACTGTACTTTAAGTAGGTTAAAATTTAAAGAAAGCAGTCTGTTCACATATTTACCTCTATTATTTATTCTTTTGTGTTGAACCAGTTTCTACTCTCTGTATCACTTCCTTCTGCCTGAATGATTTCCTACAATAATTTTAGAGAGTGATTTTGATGGTGATGGATTTTCTCAGCTTTTCTCTGTGAGAAACATGTTCAGTTTATGTTTTAAAATTTTTTATAGTTTTATTTTATTTTTAATTGTCAAATAATAATTGCTCCTATTTATGGAATACAATGTGGTATTTTGATGCATGTATACATTTTGGAATTATTATATTTAGGTCACATTACCTCAAATATTTATCACTGTGGTGACAACATTTAAAATTCTCACATTTTAGTTACTTTAGTCAAGCAGTGCTTTTTCAGAGTCTTTTGGTGGGACTGGGGTTTGAGCTCAGGGCTTCGTGCATGCAAAGTAGGCGCCCTACCACTTGAGCCATACCTCCAGTTCTTTTTAGCTATTTTGAAATATACAGTGTGTTATTCTTAACTATAGACACTTCTCTGTGCAATGCATTAGAACTTATTCCCCCTACTTAACTGTAGCTTTGTATTGGTTAAGCAATATCTCCCCTTTCCTGGTCTATTCCTTCAACCCAGTCTTTGCTAACTGCTATTCTGCTCTCTACTTCTCGCCCACGTTTAAGTGAAAATCACACAGCATTTGTCTCTCTGTGCATGGAAGTTAATGTGTTCTAGGCTTATGTGCGTTGCCACCCATGACTGAATCTCCTTTTTTTTTTTAAAGTCTAGATCATATTCCATTGTATATGTATACCACATTTTGTAAATCTATTTCTCAACCTAAGTTTTGAGGGATTCTTAAGTTGTTAACAAATACTGGCTGTTGTGAATAATGCTGCAGTTAGTGTGGGAGCGCAGATATTTGGTATACTGATTTCAGTTCCTTTGGGTGTGCAGCCAGCAGTGGGATTGCTGGATCATAAGGTAATTCTGTTTTTCCCACATCCTTGATGACATGTACCTTTCATCTTCCTTCTCTCCTCCTTCCCTTCTCTGTCCTTTCCTCTTATCCTTCCTTCCAACGTACCCAACTACCTGTCTACCTACCTACATCTTGCTTTTGTAGCCCAGGCTGGCCTTGAACTTGCAATCTTCTTGCCTCAACCAACCTTTCAAGTTCTGGGCAAAGGCTTTACCACTGAACCATATTCCCATTTCCTTTTTAATTTTATTTTTTGGTGGTACTGGGGTTTGAACTCAGGACCTTGTGCTTGCTAGGCAGGTGTGCTACCATTTGAGCCACACCTTCAGCTCCCTTTTTCATCTTTTTGATAGTAGCTGATCTAATAGTTATGAGATCATATTTCTCTGTGGTTTCATGTTTTATTTTTTTTCAAAGTACATTCAGATTCATTGGTAATTTTGTAGAAGTGAATTTCCCTTAGAGACTCAGACAACTTCATGGAACTATTGGACTTCAAATGTTACTATTAACGTCAAATACTGAAAATTCTTGTAACATTATAAAATGTGAATTCAAAACAAGAATTCCAAGGCAAAAGGAATTGTATATTTTGGAACCCTAATGCTTTTATTGCCAGAATGTCTGAAACACTGATCCTTTCATAATTCTGCAGTACTGCCTCAGATTCCCACAAAGTTGAAAATACCATTTAGAATAAATGTGATTCTGCTGCTGTTCATAACAGAAATCTTTAGCTTTCAGGGTTGGGATTTAACGAGGAGAAACATGTTGCCGCAACCTGGGATAAATGTGGTGAAGAGCACAGAATTAAATGGCCAGCCATGCTCCACTCAAATAGTCCATGGACCTCATCAGAGACTCCAAGAAGAGAGAGAAGGTACCACATCACCACCTGTGTGTTTCCTGGACACTACTGACATTCAGGCTCATGACTGACAACAAGTAGATCTCCGTGGCATTTGAGAAGAGTGGTACTTCCAGGAAAGAGCACAGAAGTATGTTGTACTTGCAGGGAAAGAGTGCATGAACTGCTTGTTGAGGAGGATATGATACACAGCTGCCATAATTCATGTGCAACTATTGCCGTAGCATTTCTAAAATCACAGAAAATGATCTTCTTTGATTGATCACAGTAAGTTCTCACACAGGGTATGTTTCTTTCTGCTCACTAGTAACCAAGACACATAAAACAGACTCGTAAGGAACACTCAGAATAAACTGCTCTTCAGAATTGAAATGTTTCTGAGACTTTTCTATTTGTGTTGAGCATACAGTACTACAATGTTGGCTACATAAAATAAGTAGAAAAAATTTTTGAGAGGAAGCTCAATATCAGAGGCTGTATTGCGTTTAAAGATTGAACATTGGCTATATACCTAAGGGAAATCATGTCAGTGAGAAATCCTTCACATTATAGAACTCTTGAGCTTACCATCCTGACATTTGAGATCAATAGCAATAGTGTTACTCTTTTATCCTTTGGATCCCAGTGACAGATAATGCACTGATAATGCCTCTGGCTCTAGTACCTCTTGGGTGACATTTCCCAGCAGAGATCTCTGAACTATTACTCAAAATTTGGCAGTCCAAGAAGCACACCAACTGCTCCAAAGTACCCCTCGTGTTCTAGAAACGGTGCTTTCAATTGACCTTTTGACCAATAATCCAGTGCATATGGCAGAAGTTCCACTGAGAGAGTATTGACATGTAAGCCGTTTCCAACAAAGACAACTCTGCTTATTTTCTCATTAACAGCACACATCCATGCTACAGAGCCAATGTTATTGGTGATGGTGACTTAAGGTGACTCATGCCACATCTTCTTTACTTCTCCTTGTAAGTCATATTCCCAAAGCCAGATGCCACCACCCAACCTGGCAGGCTGAATCTTTTGTAATCCCCTCCATAAATGTCGTGGACCCAGCTTGTCAGCTTGGGTGCTGTTGCCTTTGGATGCCATTTCCAGTGCCTCTTCAAAATGTTTGCAGCCAGCCAGTGAACTGCGCAATCCCAGAAAGGTCCCCCTTCTGAGGCTTGTCTTGGTCACTTGTTTGTAGTTGTCTTTGGAATGGACTGCTGAAAGACTGACTCCTGAGCCAATGTTCACTGCCATCAGAGGTTAGGGATTGTCCAGGTTAAAAGGGATCTTTTGGCATTGCTCAGGTTCTAAGGCATTAGCAAAATAATAACACTCAGCTTGCCCATAGAAACTGACAGAATCTATGTACAGCAAGGCCTTTACAAGGCAGTCAAGTTTATCCAGTTTGTGTAGGTGGAGGTTTTCAATCATAATAAAATCTTTTTCAAACTTGTAAGCACTGCCTCCTGTAGCACATAGCACTGTTTATAATGTTGAGAAGTTTTTGTCTCTTCCCACTTGGAGAAAGATAGGCAAGTCCTGGATTGGAAACCTGGTAAAGCGCAAGTTCCCTCTTTGGCCAAAGAACATCAAGTACTTCAGCTCATGCTGCACTTCCCGAATGCCAGTGGATCCCTATGCTGCGTTAGATGTCAAGTACTTCCAAATACTCTTTAAGCTGTCCATCTCTTCTTCTGCTGCTGCTGCTGTGATGTCAATAGTTTCAAAATAGGAGAGCTTTACCAGCGGTCTCCCAATGTCCATGCCAAACTATGGGAAAGAGGGTTTCTCGGCATCCTTGGTCTTCATGGTGTTGGCCTGAGTGCAGGAAGAGTGGTGGTGATACTGGAGGTGTCCTCTCCTCAGCTAGGGCAAGGTGGTGATGCTTGGCCCGGGGGTGGCCCCCACCCCCTTGAGGGGAGGCCAGATCAAGCGAGCTGGGGAAGGAAGGCCACTGGCCTTGCCACCCTGAACCCTGTGCTGTAGCCACCCCCGCTGCCGACCTGAGAAATAGCCCACCCAGGCTGCCAGGCTGTGGTTTTAATTTGCATTTCACTGATGATTAGAAATATTGATCATTTTTTCATATATCTGTTTGGTCATTTGTATGTCTTTTTTATGAGAAATGTTTATGCAGTCCTTTACTATTGTTTTTAGTAGTGTTATTTATGTTGTTGTCATTGAATATTCTGAATTTGTTAATATGTTTTTGATATTAACCATGTATCTAGTGTATGGTCTATAAATATTTTCTCCCAATCTCTGTGTTGTGTCTTCACTCTTCTAATTGTTGCCTTGGATGTGCAGACAATTTTTAATTTGATGTCATTCCTTTGTCTATTTTTGCTTTTATTGCCTGTGCTTTTGGGATCATATCCAAAAAATATATGCCTTATCCAATGCCATGGAGTTTCCCCTATGTTTTTTTGCAGTTGTTTTAGAATTTCTGGTTTTATGTTTAAGTTTTTAATCTATGTTGTGTTGATTATTACATAGGGGGTGAATTACAGGTCTACTTTTACTCTTTTCAGTACCATTTGCTAAAGGGACTCTCCCATTGTGTGTTTTTGGCACTTTTGTCAAAAATCAATTAACCAAAAATGTTTAGGATTATTTCTTGGATTTTTCTGTCCTGTTTCATTGGTGGATGTGTCTGTTTTTATGCCAGTACCATGCTGTTTGACTACAATTGTTTTGTAATATATTTTGAAATCTATTAGTGATGCTTCCAACTTTGTTCAAGATTTTTTTTTTTTTTGCCTATTTGGATCTTTTGTGATTCTATAAAAGTTTCAGGTTTTTTTTCTATTTCTGTGAAGAATGAAATTGAAATTTTGTTAGGGACTTCATTGAATATGTTTAACAATATTAATTCTTCCAATCCATGAACATAGGATATATTTCCATTTTTTTGTGTCATTTTTTATTTCTTTCATCACTGTTTTACAGTTTTAAGTATTAGATCTTCCACTCTCTTGGTTAAATTTACTCCTAAATATTTTATTAATTTATTTGATTTTCTGAGATTTTTATTATAAATCTTAACTAAAGAAGCAGTTAACGAAAGTTGGAAAATAGGTAAAAAATATCACTGGGTGTATGATACAGTAGTTAAAAACACAAACTCAAGTCAAACAATCTCAGCTTCACTCCTCACTTGTTGTGGTCCTCAGTGTTCCCCTACATCTGTGCTTCATTTCCCTCATTTGTAAAAGTGTGATAATGCTAGTACCCGCTCATAGAGTTAAGGGAACTGAACAAGTTAATATTTGAGAAAATATAAAACAAAGCATAGCAGTTGGTAAGTGCTAAAGCATTTGTAAAACGAAAATTTTAAATTAACTGGGTTAATTTCTCCAAGGATCTAACAGGTCCTTAACTATATACACTTTTTAAAGGTCTGTCACAGTAGATGTTTACAGATGTGTAATTCTGTGTCCTTTTTATTCCTCTATGTTAAGTATATTGATGCAGTGTGCATAATTATAAGTTATAGTAACCACCTAAAGTTACATATTAACTACTAAATAATGTGGTTTGAGTAACAACAGACACCAACACTTGGGTTATGAAGTATCACCATTTGTTCCAACATCTGTCTCATACTTCTAGGCAACAACCTTTCCATCCTTAGTAATCTCAATTACTAGTATTTCCTAAGGAAGTTAATCTTGACCAACAATGAACACCTCATTGAATACTATACTGTTTTCTTCCTTTTAAAAAGTATTTTATTTATTTTTCATTATATTGTTATTGTTCTGGGCGTACATTGTAACATTTATAAAAGTTGTTACAGTATATAATAGGTAAGCTCAGCCCTTCCATCATTCTCCTTTATTCTCCCTTCCCCACTTCTTAGAATACTGTTAACAGGTCTTGTTTTTCTGTTTTCATACATGAGTATGTAATATTTCTACCATATTCACCCTCTTTCACCCTTTACTTATGTTGTCCATAAGTAATATATGTAATAGGTAGTACCAACCACCTATTTTACCTTCCTGTACTTCATTTTTGAAAAAAAAAAAGATTTTTATTTGTTTAAGAGGAGTCTCACTAAAGCAGATACTTTAAAGCAACTGAGGCCAATAGGAGAAGGGGACCAGGGACTAGAGAAAAGGTTAGATCAAAAAGAATTAACCTAGAAGGTAACACACATGCACAGGAAATCAATGCGAGTCAACTCCCTGTACAGCTATCCTTATCTCAACTAGCAAAACCCCTTGGTCCTTCCTATTATTTCTTATACTCTCTCTTCAACAAAATTAGAGATGAGGGCAAAATAGTTTTTGCCAGGTATCGAGGGGGTAGGGGGAGAGGTAGAGGGTGGGAGGGTAAGGAAGGGGGACGGGGGAAGGGGGGAGAAATGACCCAAACATTGTATACATATATGAATAAAAAGAAAAGAAAAGGAAAAAAAAACTGAAAAGAAGAAAACCCACCAATGAAGGAAATAGGCAGCACCACTCATAGAGGAGCAGGAAGCCAAGTTAGGCCCTGTGGGCTCCCCAAAGGGGGAAGCTGTGCAGAGAAAGAAGTTGGCAGAGAGGTTGAATGGCCAGCGTGGTAGAAATTGTGGTTGAGGATCAGTGATCTGGAAAGACAAATGACATTAAAGTTAAAAAGAAAGAATGTACACTCTTCTGAAGCAGCAGAGCAAGTTTTAGGAAGGTAAGCAGCTGGGAATCAGTGAAAGAAACCAAGAGGCCAACTTCTTGGGGAAGAGTTCAAGCAGAACTCTTGGGGATAAAACCTCTTCCTAGAAACTCCTCAGAGCAAGACAGGACAGGAAACAAAGAGTTTATTTACTTCTTGGTGAAACGGGGAATTGGCTATAAAATCTTTGTAGGGAAAAGGGCTTTTCATTTTATGCCTTTTGTACTTTTTGATGTTTGACTTACTGATTTTTGCAAAAAAAAATATGTACTTTTGATTAAAGAAAGGCAAGAACTGGAAAGTAAAATATGCTGGTTTGGTCTTCCCTCAAAGAGAGAATTCTAGAATGATGCTGTGCACAATTTTTAAGCACATTATCCGTGCATGTGAGACTGTATAAAACTGGTCTGTTACCAGTTGCCTGAGTCAGTTGTTGGCACATGGGAGCCAGAGGACTATAGTCATCAAAACTGCAACTGAAGGGGGATATCTTGACACACTGTAAGAAAAGTAGGTTTTAAATCTATGAAGTCATCTGCTTTTTTTTTTTTTTTTTTTTGCTTTGCCCAAAGTATAATCTCACATCTCTTAGAGAAAAGACTTTTCAACAACTAAAATCTCCCTTTATGGAATTTACTTTCTATTTTTATCAACATTTCCATCTGTCTATGTATTTAAAGCTAATTAGAATAAGAGGTATTTATTATATACAAAATTTCAGAATATTCTTGATTAATTATAAGTTATTCTAAAATTAGACATCCACTTAAGCTTTTAAAATGATGTATATGCTGCTCTCTGTGATCAAGAATATCCCCTCATTTATCATTGAAGTTGCTTAACATCAACAAATTAAATGTAGGAATAAATAATTCATTCTTTTTGGCAAGCAAACAATATAAAATTTAGAAAAATCCAAGTATTGAATACAACATGCTGAACTGGGTTTCATTTAGTTGATTTTATAGGCTTTTATTTCTCCAGTCATGGAACAATACCTTGAGGAGTTCAGAAATTTTAATCATAAACCTTTATATACTTTATCTATAACCTCCCTTCACATTCCCTTTTGAGTTTCTCTATGGAAAAGTACTTACTGAAAATGATTCACTGAAAAAGATTATTTGTACAATGCATACTAAAATACTCCATGAGAAGCATTTCATTTGAATGAAATAGTTGATATTACAATTGACAATATAAACTGATAATTATATGTGTAAAAAAAAAGAGGAGTTTCATCATGATGTTTCCATGTATATATGTATTACAACCTGAATTGTTTCATCCTTTCTATTTTTCTCCTTTCTACCTAATCCCCTCATCATGATTTCAACAGGTTTAAATATTCTGTATTCATTCTTGGATAGGAAGCATGTCAACCATATTTACCTTCTTAACTTCCTTCTTTTACCCTCCCCCTCCCATTGGTACCCTGCCCTTTGAGTGACCTGTTTCTCATTCTTGTCCTTCGTCTTTTAGGTGTCTGTTATTCAGTGAGATTTTTGCATTGGTATTTTACCTGTACATGCATTGTGCTTAAGTTGATGTAACCCCCCTCCACTGCACTTCCTCATCCTTTCCCCCCTGTCCTGTGTTGTTTAACAGTTTTCAGTGTGTTTCATTGTCTTGTTCCTACACAGATGTGATATATTTCATTATTATTTGCTATCTTTCTTTCCTTCTTTTCTTCCTCCCTTGGTCTCCTCTACTAGTCACACTTTTGGGTACGTGTTCTGTATATATTTGTATACATATCATATTTCTTATTTTTGAATGAATAAAATTCTATCATATATGAATACCACATTTTCTTAATCCATTCATCAGTTGTTGGCCACCTTGGTTGTTTCCATAGCTTGACTATTGTGAATAATACTGCAGTAATGCTCTGTTTTTATTATAACAACAGGTGTATCCCTAGGAGTGGTATTTCTGGATCATATGGTAGTTCTATTTTTAGTTTTCTGAAGAGTCTCCATACTGTTTTACATAGTGGTTGTACAAGTTAATATTCCCACCAACACTGAATGAGGGTTCCTTTTTCCCACATACTATTTCTTAAATTCATATGTAGCATTCCATATTGTATCCCTTAAAGGATGCCTAGAGCCTCTCCCCTTGTAATAGTAAATCTGTGTTTTTATAATTGTGCAGAATGCAAAAAGTGTTATTATAAAGCTTTTTATGCAATACTTTAGCTAGCTGAAAAGTAGTCTATCTTTGGTCAAAGCACTATTCTCAACAGAAGCTTCCCCCTCAACAATGCACACTGATTTACAACTGGGCTCTTGCTAAATCCCGCTTCCCTCCCCACAGTCATGTTCCTCATATATGGATTCCTGGTAGCCCAAATGGGGAATTTAGTGCTTTCTTCTCTCCAATTACGTTATGTTGAATAAGGACTGCTTAACTGCTGAAAGCTTTTCCTTGTTCTTTTTATTCATAAAATTTCTCCAGAAAAGATGTTTCCTATTGAATGATACAGGGAGAAGTCTTACTGAACTCTTAATGAAACGCTTTCCCTCATATGTTTATAGGCTTTTTTCCAATTGGTATGAAATGTATAATAAAGAAAAACATATGATCAATTCAGTTACAATTTCTCTTCACTGTGATTTCTCTGATGTAAAAGAAGGGCAGAGTCACAACAAGGTTCTTCCACATTCATTGCATCTCTACTATGCATTCTCTGATGAGTAATAAGGGAAGAATTCTTTTTAAAACATTTTTATTAGTTTTAATACATATTAGTTTTACAGAGGGGTTTCTTCGTGACATTTCCACATACACCTACAATTAGGTTCACCTCTTCCATCATTCTTTCTCATCCCTTTTCCCCCTACTTAAAACAACTTCAACATGTTTCATTCTTCTGTTTTCACACAAGTATATAAAGTGCACTGACCGTATTCACATTCTTACCCTCTCCATTACCCTGTCCTCTTTCCTCTGCCACTAGTATTCCCCCACCAAACAGGTCCTGTTTTGCATTCCTGTTCTTCATTTTTTACATCATATATTCATTGTTCAAAGTTGTTTTGTCATGGTTTTTCACTCATGAATGCATTGCATTTTAATCAAATTAAGCCTTTCTATTACTCTAAGAGAAGAATTCTTAACAGAAAGATTTCTCACAGTGATACTACATTTGTAGGGATTTTCACCAGGATGGTTTCTCAGGTGTACAAGAAGGGAAGACCTCTCATTAAATGCTTTCCCACAGTCAGTACACATCTGTGGATTCTCTTCAGTATGACTTCTTTAGTATCAATAAATGGAGAACTACAGTTAAGGAATCTTTCTCATTATATTTATAGGATTCTTACCTGTGTGAATTCTCTGAGCAACAAGGTGATGGCTTTGGCTAAAGAATTTCCCACAGTTACTGCATCTGTATGCTATGTAATGAGTCCTTTGATACCTAACAAGATGAGCCACCTGGCTGTAGGATATTTCACATTTATTATGTCCATACAGCTTAATTCCAGAATGAATGTCTTCATGTTTGGTTAGGGTTGCCTGTTCTCTGAATGCTTTGCCACATTCCTAGCAGCTACAGGGTTTCTCTCCTGTGTGAGTTCTCTGATGGGAGAAAAGATGGGAGCTCCAGCTAAAGGATTTTCCACATTCAGTAATTATGTATTTTTGCTCCAGAGAGATTTCTTTCATATTTACTAATTGCTAAGTAATCCCTATATGCCTCGTCATATTTGTCACATTTGAAGGGTTTTTCTCCAGTGTGTGTTCTAATGTGGGCAAGCAAATGTGAGCTTTTCCACATGCAGTACATTCAAAAGATTTCTCTGATTCCCAATAAGATGGGAGTTCCAGTAGAAAGATTTCCTATATTCATTCCACATGTAAGATTTTTTCTGTATGAATTTTCTTCTGTACAATAATATGTAAAGTCCAGCTAAGGTATTTCCATACTTGTTATATTTATAGAGGTTTATTCCACTGTGAGTTTGCAAGGGTTGAAGAATTCCTAAAACCTTTTCTACGTTTATCACATTCATTGGGTTTCTCTCTAGTATAAGTTTTTTTAAAATGTCGATTTAGATAATATTGATTTAAGTGTTGGCTTAGCTCCAGATGAGACATGTTCCACATTAATTATACTCACAGGGTTTCTCTGCATTGTGAATGTTTGTGGTGTTGAGTTAGGAATCAGACATACACACAGATTTTCTCCATTCGTTGAATTCATATGCTTTCTCAATAAATCGCTTTTTGGAAAGTTCCATAAAGGATGGGAAGTAAAAGATATTTTCATATTCTTTGTAGTCATACTGGTTTTCTATAGTGTGAATTCTTGGATGGTCGTTAAATGATGGACTCTGGTTAAAGATTTGAGGGCATTTTTTATATTTTAGAGTTTTCTCCTGTGTGGATTCCTTTATGATCATCAAAGGGTATTACGTGTTGAAAGATTTAACAGTATTAGTGCATTTGAAGGCATTATCTCCAGTTTATGTTCTTACAGGGTGAATAGGTTGAATGCATTGGTAGGTAGCTTTGTCATAATCATTATATTTACACATAGCATTATCTGCATCCCTTATGTTGCATCTCCAACTTTTGCCATGTTTATCAGGCTTACAGAAATGTTCTACTTGTTGAATTGTGTGAGCTGGAACACAGTTTAAACCCTGGCTGAATTCTAGCCCAAGTTCACAGAACTCAGAATCTTGTTGAGATTGTCCTTGTTTTTGCATGAAGACCATTTGCCTCAGAGCTGCACTCTAGACCATGTAGTACATTTATAATTGGCCTTCACACCCTCACACTCCTAACCTGAGCCAAGGATCATCCCATATGTATTTTTCTAGTTTTATGCTATGGGATTGTACTTCCAGAAAAATGTATTGGGGTTAATGTTTTGCTTTCAAGACTTCTCAGCCACTCTGGGCAAGTGCTTTGAGAATATGCTTGCAGAGGGAGATGACCTCTGCTTCAGAGATCTGATTCCCTATAGACTGCAGGTGCTCATCTGTCCTGCATCACATCATGGTACAGTGTCCTCTGAACAAGATCCAGCTGCCCCCTTCTTAGATGAAGTCCCTGGCCAATGTCTTTGAAGGTCACTGGTTCCAGGACCTGGGATATTGGTAGCTCAGCTGCCATCCTCTTGCCTCCGAGTGCCATAGGACACCGAGCCCAGGGACTCATGGGTCAGCAGCTGCCTTTACTCAGTACTGACCATAAGGGCACCCCAAGAGGGCCACAGGTTGATGACTGCAATCCCTGAGAACTGATCAACCAAGTGCCTGTCCAGGAGCACTGCAATTACCACCCTGGCTCACAGTCACTTCCCTCATCCTGCACTGTGGCTTAGCTTGGGTGTTGGGCTTTTGTTTTGTTCTAACATCCAGGGACAAAGTACTTCAGGCCTACGCAGGAGCAGGAGGGACAAGGGCTATGGGCAGTAGGGGTGTGAAACAGAAAAGGGATGGCACAGAACGGGCCCTGGAACCTCTGACTGACTGTAGGGTCCTGGCACTGCCTCTCTGTAACTGTTCTCCTAACCAGCTGGATGCAGTTGCTGGGTCAAGGCCTCGCCTTGACCTCAGACAATAGTATTATATTTTTTTATGTTGTTATAACTGTAATTGTTACTGATTCAGGTTAACCATATAGCTCCATGGTAGTGCTTGCCTACCTTGCACAAGGCACTTCAGCACTGCCAACAAACAAACAAAAACCCCAAACAATACAAAAACAGATACTAATATTTGTAAGTTGATTTTGGACCTCAAAAATTTACTGGATTAGTTTCTCAATTCTGAGAGTTTTGGACTTTTCCTTTGCTTTTGAAGATAATTGTTGAGTATTTCTATACCTACAAATCTTTGTAGGTTGATAATTGCCCTTCTTTTTTTGATAGTCTCCATCTATTGTGCTACTGTTTTCTGATTTGCACTGTTTCTGATGAGAATTTTCTAGTCATCCCTATCTTTGTTTCTCTCTTTGGAATATTTCCTTTTTACTCTAACTGCCTGTAAGGTTTTCTATTTACTATTTGCTTTTTTATTAGCAGTTTGATTGTGAGATGCTGTGATGCGAATTTTCTCTTTTTTTTTTTCTGCTTGGGGTTCTTGGAGTTATTTTTCATGAATTTGAAATATTTCAGGCAACATTTCAAACATTTTTCTGTCTCCTCCACCCTTGGCATCCCAACTACACATAGATTAGGTCTTTTCAAGTTTTCCTACCGTTTATCGATTCTCTGTTCCTGTTTCTTATTCAGTTTTTCTTTCTGTGTTTATTTTGGATAGTTTTTTTTTGAGGGGGGGATAGTATTGGAATTTGAACTTAGGATCTTGCACTTGCAAGGCAGGAGCTCTACTACTTGAGCCATGCTGCTAGTCCTTTTGTTTGCTTTAGTTATTTTTCTAATAGGGTCTTGGTTTTATGGTCAGTTCTATCTGGATGGTAATCCTTTTATTTATGCTTCCCATGTATCTGGTATGACAGCCGTGTACCACCACGCCCAGCTTTTAGTAGTCAAGATGAGGTCTTGCTAACTTTTTTGCCACGGTTGGCCTTGAACCTTGATCCTCCTGATCTCCACCTCCCAAGTAACTGGGATTACAGATGTGAGCCACTGTGCCCAGCTTGGATATATATATTTTTTAATTGCTAATTGCTGTGTATTCTGGATTACTAATTGTTCAGTCTACAGTGTTTAATCTGTCAATTTTGTCACTATATTTTTTATATAAGACACATATATGTATATAATAGCTTTTTTAAAACAGCTTTCTAGTAAATATATTATCACTTCATTGATTAAATTTTCATACTGAGAGACATATTTTCCTGCATGCTTGGTAATATTTAATTAGATGTCAGATACTATGAATTTTATGTTGTTGGGTCCTGAAGTTTTTTTGTATTCCTTTTACCACTTTTGGGATTTTTCTTGGATTCATTGATACTGCCTGAAAACAGTTTGATCCTTTTTTTTTTTTTGTGGTACTGGGGTTTGAACTCAGGGCCTCATATTTGTTAGGTAGGCTCTCTACCTCTTGAGCCATGCCTCCAGCTTCTTTGGTTTTCATTATTCTTTCAAATAAGGTCTTGCATTTAT
The DNA here is from genome assembly GCF_047511655.1 of Castor canadensis. Classification (NCBI taxonomy): domain Eukaryota; kingdom Metazoa; phylum Chordata; class Mammalia; order Rodentia; family Castoridae; genus Castor; species Castor canadensis. Next base: position 43,207,465 of record NC_133402.1, on the reverse strand, counting down.
GCCTGGGCTGGCTCATCCTGGACTGGACTGTGATCCTACTGTTTATGTTTCCCATGCAGCTGGGATGACAGGTGCAGGCCACTGCACCCATTGGTTGAGATAGGGATCTCATGAACTTTTTTTCTGGGCTTGCCTGGAATTGCAGTACTCTTATTCTGCATCTCCCACGTAGCTAGGATTACAGGAGTGAATCACCACTCCCATCCATATGTTTTTGAGACTGCCTTTTAAGCATTGAGAATATGATTCAGAATAGCTGTTCAGTCTTGGGTTAATTTGGCCAAAATACTGAGGCCATGTCTTTCTTAGGATTCTCCTATATCCAGTTGTCGGATCGGTACACAAATCATTTCTAGCCCTGGGTGGTTTCTGAGCACTGTTCTGCTTGTTCTTCACAATTAAAAAATATCTTCTGACTCATGTTATGTTTATGATGCCTATTTTCTGGATGATTTTAGCATTTTGATTTTTATTAAAATATGTGGGGAATTATTTTCTGCTATATTAGTTTGCTAAAATATGTGGAGAATTGTGTTCTGCTGCACTGCCAGTGAATAACCAAATGACTATTTGTTAACAGCTTCTTAATAATCAGAACAGTGGTAACGAGAAAATGACATGTATGTATTTCTTTTATTAGATCATACTCTTTAAAAATAGTACTCTTTTAATCTTCTCCCTTTCTTCTTTCTAGGAAGAACGTGTTGTGAATCACATGGCTGCAAAGATTATTGAGAATGTCTGCACTACCTTCTCTGCCCAGGCACAGGGCTTCCTCACAGGGGAAGTCGGGCCTGTGTTGTGGTATCTATTCAGGCATTCCACTGTCGACTCTCTGAGGATTACAGCGATATCAGTAAGCCAGAGCATCTTCCAGGGTACACCTGGGTGCATTTAAACACCATGTCTGAGAAATGTGCCTGAACAGGAGTAAATTTAGTTGAACAGGTCAAAAACTGAAATCTTATAGTAATAGTTGGTGAGAGCAATAAGTCAATCTTCTCCTAAAGCAGGAGTTTTGGAATTGGGGCTGGAAAACCTTGGTAGTATCAGGAAATCCCAGTAGCACTTTGTAGGACCATGACATTAGGGTTTCTATTTGGAGTTGACAGTGGAAAGCTGTGGCAGTAGATAGGGCACAGGATTAGGTTTCTTGCACTTCTAGTGTTTCCTGCCTTTTCCTGTCAGCACCCTCATTCAGACTGTGTGCTGAATGGTTTTATCTTATGTGGTTCAGATAAACCCATTTCAGTGCTCAGGCATCTATGGCTTTGCAGTTTTTGTTCTGATTGGCTGTCTGCAATTTTGTGCACAAGGTTATAATGACTTGGTGAAAGGGATAATTGTGTAAGAAGATGTATTAACATAGTTGTATCAATTTAAGTCTGCACAGCTAACACAAGCCTTTCTCACATGATTTACTTAACCTCCCCACCTTTGATTACCAGCCTCATCTGGGCTCTCTGCATAATGAGGCACCCTCAGTGTATTCTCCAGTCATCAACTCATGCCTGTCTCCTTTCCTTACACATCTAACCTCACATTTTGTAAGGTTTTTTTTTTTTATGATATTGGTATTTGAACTCAGGGCTTTAGACTAGCAAGACAGATGCTGTATTGCCTGAGCCACACCTCCAGCCCACCCTTGTGGCTTTTTTTTTTTTTTTTTGGCAGTACTGGGGTTTGAACTCAGAGCTTCCCTCTCTCACTGAACAGCTCTTGAGGTGACTGCCTCTGTTTGAATCCCTGCTCTATCCTTTGCTAGCTCTGTGCCTGTGGGAAAGTTACTAAAATATTCTAAGCCATAACCTTACTATGTATAATATGGGGATAACAGTGCTACCTTATATGTAGTTGGAAAATCTAAATGAGATAATTTTCAGATAGTTGTCCTTATATAGTGACCAATAAATACTAAATATTTTGTGAGTATTTTTCAGCACTAAGCTTAGTGCCTGCATGAAGAATAGGTATAATAATTTTATTTTATTATCTTAACAGAGATTATTCTATATAGACTTATGAATTAACTTATCACTTATGTTTTAAAACAGCTGTAACTCTCTTATTGGCAGCTGGACTATTGTTTTCCTTTCAAGTTTATTGAAATTTCCTCCTTGTGCTAAACTAAGTAATAAAAGAGCGGGGTTACCACCTTCTGCCCTGCCCTAGGGTGTTGTACTCTGGGTCATCTGATACTCTGTGCTTTTTCTCTCCACAGGCCTTGTGCAGAGTCACTCGCCAGGCTCCTACTGCTTTCCAGAATGTGATCGAGAAAGTGGGGCTGAACTCAGTCATACACTCGCTGGCCTCTGCTATCTGCAGAGTCCAGCAGTACCTGTTGATCCTGTTCACCACCATGTTGTCCTGTGGGATCCACCTTCAAAGACTCATCCAAGAAAAGGTTTGACTTCCATTTCACCTCTACTGTAAAGGTTCTTGTTTTCTCCTATGATTTTAGTGGTTCAACGTGAAGTAACATCTGTAGAAATTTGTTTCTTACTCCAAGGAGCCTTTGTGAACTTTGCTAAACCTTTACCACAGAGTGTTCTTCCAATTATGCCATAAGTCTTTCAGTGATTAAAATAGGAACCCAGTGAGTGGCTTCTGATTGCATGGCCTATTTTAGTAATGAAACCTGGGAAGATTTGTCAGTCCTTCTGACGTGCTAGTACTTCTTATGCCTCCTCCACCTCAGTCCCCATCTCTCTCTTCCTGTGTCCTTTGCCTTCTTTAGCAAGGGTCCTTTTTTTCTTGGCTCTTCATAGTCTTACCCATTTTTATTCATTTCATTGTCTAATATTCCACCAAACCAAAAATCCCTATAGAGTCCCCCCACCCTGTCTCTCTCTCTCTGGCATTCCTGAGGATTGAACCCAGTGTCATGCAATGCATTCTTCTTTCATTAGACTGAGTTAGACTCAGTCTCTTTCTAGTCCTTTAATTTTTCTTTGTCTACAATTCAGTAGCACTTGTGAATATCACATTACTATCCCAGCCCTGTGTGGCCATGTTGTCTCTTGCAGCAGCTGCTGCACAGCAGTGTCTGGACCACAGCACTGGCGCTGTTGGGGAGTGAGTTGGAAATGTATACTTCCAGGCCTACCGGTGAATCAGAACTTATACTTTAATGAGAACTTGTGACTGATTCGAAGTTAATGGCTTGAGAAACCCTGCCCAAGAATATTAGTGTTTAGTGAGGTGTTAAAAGGTGCAAAAAGCCAACCATACTTACATGTAAGTTCGAAAAGCAGTGAGTCAAACTTAGAGATTTTGCAAGTGTCCAGCGTTTCCCAGTGTTCAGTATGCTAAGGTGCATTGTAAATCTTCACGAGCATGGTGTCTGTGCAGTATTCTGTGGGCCAGTCATCCTCATCCCAGTGTGGGAGGCACATTTTCAGGTCTGACTTTACTTGTTTATTAATTTTTGAAGCACTGGGAGTTGAACCCAGAGCCCTATGCATGCTAGGCTAGTGCTCAACCACTGAGCTACAACCCCGTCTTTCAAGTCAGTTTTGTAAAATGTGGTGGAGGTAACATTGTTCAGAAGGGTAGACCGGTACCATTTAAATACATTGTCTGCTGTAGTTCTTCTGCACTAAATGCAATGTGTGAAATTGTGTTTTTTTTATAATAAAGGTTAAAATTTCATAACTCATAACTGAAGTTTACAGAGTAAAGTTGATGTGTGAAAGTTCAAGTAAACAGCAAGCCATCTTCCTTCTATTCTAATTAGATTATGCTAAAAAGTTTGTGCCTCCAAGAAAGTACTTTTTAACAATCTGTGTGCTTAGTTTTTGCTATTAAAATTTCCAAGTTATTAAATGTGTTATCATCTATAGAAAAAGTAACACTTGAGTAGTTTTACTATGTGAGCTCTGGGAAGAGAGACTGAGAATTTTAGCTTTTTTTAAAAAAAAATCCTTAGCACTCATGGATTGATTAAACTTCAAATATAGCATTTTACAAAGGTAAAAGTAGATGCATTAATTAATGTGATTTTTTAATTGCTTTGTACTCTGTAACTGCTATTCCATGTGGCTTACATAAATGAATAATAGTGCTATACTCCTTTGACTAGCTGCCTGCCATTTTTTTCCCTTTTAATGGTGTCCTAATAGAGCTTTGCTTTTTCCTGTTCTGTTTTGGTAAATTCTCTTATTAACTTGCGCCCCCAAAATACACAATGGAAAATAGAGGCCCTTATGGGGATTAATATGGGGAGAACGCCTTTCTTTTCATATCAGGACTTTTGGTAGTATTGCATTGGGGCTTGGGCACAATTGTGGGCCAGGGTTACTCCTGAATCCAAAGGTCTTCTCTTCCCAGGTATCTGGAACCCATAACTCTTAGAGGTAAGGACCTGAGACTTACACAGACAGACTTTTAGGTGGGATGGATGATCTCCTTTCCCTGAAATTTGCAGGTTTCTGGAGAGGACAACTCTCTGGTAAAACCTCAAAAATTCAGTAAAAGGAATCTATCTGCTTGCACTCCATGCAGGTGACAAGCCTGTCTGTCTTCTCCATTTTCAAGTCCCCACTTCCAACACTCCACAATTGGCAGTGGAAGATCTCTGGGCCAACCTATGTATGTACATATGTATATACTTTCAAATCCTCTTATGGACTCCTCAGGCAACATCATTTCTGCCCTGTGGAAGGAGTTTTGGTGCCATTGGTGAATCCTTCATTCTTTCCTTTTTCTGGTCAGCAATGACCACCCTGATTTCACATACCAGAGTCCTCTCAATTCTGAAAGTGGTACTCCAGGGTGGAGGGGAGTCCTATCATCCTGGAGAGTTGCATCCTCGCTTGTGGTCCCTCTGAGTCTGGAATGTTCCAGTAGAGCAGGCAACCTGATTTGTCCCTCTGCATGTTTTGGGCCCCTTCTCTCTCAATGGGACACCTTGAGGAAACTTAAGGTACCAGAAATTCTCAGTGTTTGGAGTCTTTTTTTTTTCTTTTTTTGAGGGTTGCACTCAGTCACTGGAGGTCCTTCTGCTTAGACCAAATGTTGATATCAGAACTCACACCTCAGTCCCCCACAGATGTCTAGGTTGAACCTCCGTTCTTGGTGGGGCATGAGACTTGGGGTGCTGGAAAGCCCCTCTCCCACCCGTTGATCCTGCCAGACTCACCCCTGGGCTGCATTCTCTAGCACTGGGCTAAATTTGAACCTCAAACACCGAAAAAAAAAAAAAAGCCAAATCTTTCTTTGTATATTGACATGGCCAGCTTACAAACTGCTAGATTAACATGATCCCCAGCTCTTTTCTTCTCCACCTGCCACGCTGCACATTCCCCTGGTCTTTTCTTTCCCTCCTAGCATTGTCTGTGTTTTCTGTCTACCTCAAATAGTACTGTTTGTCAGTAGTCAGAAGAGGCCTATGATCTGTTTTTATGGAGACCTTCTTCATGTTGAATACTCTACACAGGTACAACAGATCCTAGTTTGATTCTAGTTCCTAAGAACTCGCTTTCCTTTGGAAAAACCTCACAGATTGGCTTTGCTATTCTACTCTCTGCCCTGAGGGAAACGCTTTTACTCTCCTCAGACTTCTTTTTCCTTTTTGTGCTGCTGGTTAAAGTCCAGGCAGATTCACAAGTTTTCCCTTTGTCTCATGTAGCTCTCCAGGTTATCAGAAATTAGTACAAGTCTTTCTAGTTTGGGAGAGCCCCTCAAACTGGTTTTACTGCTTCAGTCTCTGGAGAGCCAAACAAAAAGTTCCCCTTTGTTTATTCTGTGTTCATATGTTGTATTTAACATGGCTTTATATTCCATCTGAAAGCCCTCTGGAAAATCCCTGTGCTCACAGACTGGGTGGGAGGAGGCGTAGAAGTGATGCAGCCATGGCAGGGGGGCCTCATGGCTCCTACAGCAGCCCAGTCCCACAGCAGCCATCTCCACCCTGATGGAAGTAGGAGGGCAGGCATGAGGGCCACACCATCTTATTACCAGCTGGGGAAAATTGTAATTAATCTGTGGGAGTACTCTAATTAATATGAGGATACTCTAAATTAGTACACCTGTTTTTGTGTGTTTTGAACATTTTTATTAGTATATATTCGTTGTATGGAGGGTTTCATTGTGACATTTCCATATGTGCTTACAATCTAACTTGGTTAGGTTCATCTCCACCATCATTCTCCCTCATCTCCCTCCTCCTACTTGAAATGATTTCAACAGGTTTCCTTCTATTTTCATACAAGCACATAAAGTACACTGACCTTATTTACCCTCCTCACCCTCTCTATTCCCTCTCCACCATCTTCTACTACCCTCCCTCTAACAGGAACTGCTTTACATTCCTGTCCTTCATTATTTAAGTGTATAGTCATGGCTTAAAGGGGTTTTGCCATGGCATTTTACCTGTGAATATATTGTACTTTAATCAGATTAACCCTCTCTATTACTCTTCCTTACCCTTTCCCCCTACCCTTATGATTCAACAGCTTTCAGTACGTTTTGTATGCCCTCTTCCTACACAGATGCAATGTATTTCTGTATTATCCACACTCTATCATTCTCTTTTCCTCTCCTTAGTTCCCTCAAAAGTCCCAACATTACAAATGTATTATATATACATATATAGGTAGATATGGTCATGTATTTGTGCTTATTTATTTTTTGAATATTTCTTCCACATATGAGTGAAAACATGCAACCTTTGTCTTTATGAGCCTGGCTTACTTTGCTAAAATGATCATTCCCAGTCCCATCCATTTACCTGCAAATGCCATGATTTTATTCTTCATTGCTGAATAATACTCCTGTGTGTGTGTGTGTGTGTGTGTGTGTGTGTGTGTGTGTGTACACGTATCACATTTTAAAAATGTATTCATCAGTTGTAGGGCATGTGGGTAGTTTCCATAGCTTGGTTACTATGAATAGTGCTGCTGTAAACATGGGTGTGCCAGTGTCTTTAGTGTATCCTGACTTACATTCCCTCAGATATACGCCCAGGAGTGGTATCTCTGGATTGTTTGGTTGTTTTTAGTTTTTTTGAGGAACCTTCATACTTCTTTCCATAGTGGTTGTGCAAATTTACATTCTCATCAACAGTGCTTAAGGGTTCCCTTTCCTTGCATCCTGACCAACATTTGTTGTTGTGTTCTTGATGATAGCTATTCTAACTGGAATGAGATGAAATGTTAATGTGGTTTGATTTGCATTTCCTTTGTGGCCAGGGATGTTGAATATTTCTTCATGTGGTTTTTTTTTTTTTTAAATTTATATTTCTTCCTTTGAAAAATTTTGTTCTGTTCGTTTGCCCCTTTCTTCATTGGGCCATTGATTGATTTTGATTTTTGGGGAGTTTAGTTTTATGACCTCTCTGTAAATTCTGGTTATAAATCCTTTGTCAGATGGATAACTGACAAAGATTTTCTCCCATTCTGTGGTCTGCCTCTTCAGTCTGGTTACTCTTTGCTTTGTTGTGCAGAAGCTTTTTAGTTTGATGTTTGTCCCATTTATTGATCCTTTCTATTAATTGCTGATCTCTTGGAGTTGTATTCAGGAAGTTATTGCCTGTGCCCATATGTTCCATTGTTTTCCCCATTTCCTGTATTAGTATCAAAGTTTTAGGTCTTACAATAAGGTCTTTGATCTACTTTGACTTGCTATTAGTACAAAGTGAAAAACAGGGATGTAGTTTCAGTCTTCTACATGCAGATACTGGTTTTCCCAGCAACATTTGTTGAAGAGGTTATATTTTCTCCACCATATATTTTGGGCTCCTTTGTCAAACTCACATGATTGTAGCTGTGTGATGTATCCCTGGGTCTTGTATTCTATTCCATTGGTGTTTGTTTCTGCTTTTGTGCCAGTATCATGCTGTTTTTATTGCTATGGCTTTGTAATATTGTTTGAATCAAGTATTGTAATACCTCCAGCGCTGCTTTTTTTGCTTTGTCTATTCAAGATTTTTTGTGTTTCTATATGAAGTTTGAGATTGATGTTTCTATCTCTGTGAAGAAGTCATTGGAATTTTGATGGGGATTGCATTGAACATATAGCTTGCTTTTGGTAATATAGCCATTTTTACAATATTGATTCTACTGACCCATGAGCAAAGGAGATCTTTCCATCTTCTGATGTTTTCTTTTTTCAGTGATTTATAGTTTTCATCGTAGAGGTCTTTCACTATCTTCATTAAATTTATTCCTAGATACTTTATCGAGGGGAGACTATTGTGAATGGGATTGTTTTCCTGATTTTGTTCTGAGTCTGTTCATTATTGGTGAGAAAAGCTACTGATTTTTGTACATTGATTTTGTATCCTGCTACTTTGCTGAAAGTGTTTATGATGTCTAATAGTTTTATGGTGGAGTTTTCTTTTGTTTTTGGCAGTACTGGAGTATGAACTCAGGGCCTGACACTTACTAGGTGGTGTTCTATCACTTGAATCACCCTGCCAGCCCTTTTTTGTGCTGGGTATTTTCAAGATAGGGTCTCGTGAATGAGTTGCCAGGGGATGCCTTTGAACTGCAATCTTCCTGATCTCTGACTCCTGAATTGCTACGATTATAGGTGTGAGCCACTGGCACCTGGCTTTTAGTGGAGTTTTTAGGATTTTTTAGGTATAAGATCATATCATTGAATAAGGATAATTCAACTTCTTCTTTTCCAATTTAATTCCTTTTCTTTCTTGCAGTTTTATTGCTCTGGCTAGGAATTCTAAAACTATATTGAATAAGAATGGGGAGAGTGGACACCCTTGTCTTCTTGACTATAGAGGAAATGGTTTCGGTTTTTCCCCATTTAGTATGATGGTGGCTATAGGTTTGTTATAGATATGTATACATATTATATATGTATATATTATGTAGCACATATGTATGTTATATATAAACAATATATACACATCTATGTATGTTATCTGTATCTATATATCTATGTACATCTTGTTAATAAAGGATATACGTGTGTATATATATGTATATATATATATATATATATATATATATATATATATATATATATCCTTTATTATTTTGAGGTACATTCGATTTATTCCTAGGTTCTTCAAAGCTTTTATCATGAAGGTTGTTGAGTTTTGTTTTTTTTTGTTTTATTTTTTTTTCTTTTATTATTCATATGTGCATACAAGGCTTGGTTCATTTCTCCCCCCTGCCCCCACCCCCTCCCTTACCACCCACTCTGCCCCCTCCCTCTCCCCCCTACCCCCTCAATACCCAGCAGAAACTATTTTGCCCTTATTTCTAATTTTGTTGAAGAGAGAGTATAAGCAATAACAGGAAGGAACAAGGGTTTTTGCTGGTTGAGATAAGGTTAGCTATACAGGGCATTGACTCACATTGATTTCCTGTGCGTGGGTGTTACCTTCTAGGTTAATTCTTTTTGATCTCACCTTTTCTCTAGTTCCTGGTCCCCTTTTCCTATTGGCCTCAGTTGCTTTTAAGGTATCTGCTTTAGTTTCTCTGCATTGAGGGCAACAAATGCTAGCTAATTTTTTAGGTGTCTTACCTATCCTCACCCCTCCCTTGTGTGCTCTTGCTTTTGTCATTGTTGTGTTTGCCCTTGATCTAATGTCCACATATGAGGGAGAACATACGATTTTTGGTCTTTTGGGCCAGGCTAACCTCACTCAGAATGATGTTCTCCAATTCCATCCATTTACCAGCAAATGATAACATTTCATTCTTCTTTATGGCTGCATAAAATTCCATTGTGTATAGATACCACATTTTCTTAATCCATTCGTCAGTGGTGGGGCATCTTGGCTGTTTCCATAACTTGGCTATTGTGAATAGTGCTGCAATAAACATGGGTGTGCAGGTGCCTCTGGAGTAACCTGTGGTCCTTTTGGTTTTAAAGCTTGTTTTTCTGATAGGGTCTCATTTGCCTCTCAAGTGGCTAAGGTTACATGCATGTGCCGCCATGCCTGGATGGGACAGTCATATTTTAATTTTCTTGTTGAGGTTAGAGTTCTAGAAGTTGTTTACCTATTGTTACACTTTGTTATTTTATTGGAGTGTTTATGCATTTTTATTGATTAAAGTTATTTATACATAAAATACTGCTTCTCTGTCATAGGTATTTTTCCAACATTATATATTCATTCTGATGAGTTGATTTTCCTCTCATTTAAAATTTTAACTACCCGTTCAGAGTCTTTCTAGGGTTAGTAGAGTAAGGATATCATTTGACGAATAGTCTTTCCTTTATCTTTATCTTCTAAGGTCTTAATACAATTCTGTTTCTCTTTCTTTTTCTGTCACTGTCTTCTTCCTAACAATTTTCACAAATGCACTTCATATGGCTGTATGCTTTGTGATACTTTTCAGCATCTTGTTGAGAAAAGCCTTCAGTCACCAGGTCAGGCCCATGGCATGTGTTGTTGTAATGCTCTCCACTTTATTTTAAAATTCAAAGCTGAGCCCCACAGGTTCTTTTAGTCAAGCAGCTGGCTTCTGCACTTGAGTTTTCCTGAGTCCAGATCTCATGCTCTTTAGCCCACATTATGCTGCCACTCTGGTTTTCATGAGCTTCACTGTCACTCAATAAAAAATCTGTTTTTCTTTTTAAGCCTTTCCCCCTTAAATGGTTTGTATTTTTGTTGGTATTTATCAATGAAAAATTTTTTCTAGACATATTATATGAAAATTATGGAGTTTTCAATCTTTGCATTTATGCAGTTACTTTATTGGGCATCCAAAAAAAAAAATAAAAAGAAAGAGAAAGCTGCAGTTGTCTTTTTAGCATGTTTTTAGACTTGACACAAATGCTAAATCTAGACTGCTTAAGAAGCTTATTTTAAAGTAAAACTTAATAATCATCTATATATATAAAACTATATTTTTAAACTATAGTTAAATCACTTGTGAAATTGTATTCTCTTTGCACTTACACACTGTTTTCATTTTTCTCTGTCATTCTTGTCAAGGAGGTTGAGATCTGTTTCCTTCTTCCATTGCCTTGAGTCATCATAGTTCCTTCTGAGTTGGGGTAAGGAACATATTATCCTGTTCATAAAACTTTAGAGAGCTTTAAAGTAAGTAATAGTAGATTTTTTAGAAAGTATAAACCAGTTCTCATTTGTGTTCATTAATAGTTGCTTTGAGCTCAGAATTAGCAATTTAGATAAAAATGAGAAAGGTGGATGATAAGTGTCAGTGAAGATGTAGGGCAGTTGCAGCTCTCATAGTGATGGAGAATAAATTGGTGCAACCACTTTGGAAAGCCACTTGATAACCTTGTTTTGGTCTATACCATTTTCATTCCCACGAGCAAGATATAAAAATTTTTAGGTTCTCCACATCCTCCCGTCTTTCCCTTTGTCTGTTCTGATCCTGCACAGTGGCATGCCACTGTCACCTCTAATTTGCATTACCATAATGATTATGACATTGAGCATCCTGTCATGAGTTCATTTGACATCTTCTTTGGTGAAGTGTCTGTTTAAATAGTTTATGCATTTTCAGTTTTTCCTTAATATTGAATTTTGAGAGTTATGCATATATTGTGGATTAAAATATTTTCTCCCAGTATGTGATTTATCTTTCTTACAGTGTCCTCCATAGAGAAGTTTCAGTGTTGTTTTCTTTGGGGGGTGGGGGACAGAACTGGGCTTTGAGCTCAGGGCTTTACGTTTGCTGGGCTGTGCTCTACCACTTGAACTACAGCCCTAGTCTTTTTTGCTCTGGTTAATTTGGAGATAGGGTCTCACTTTTTAATCAGGCTGGCCTGGACTGTGATCCTCTTATTTTATACTTCCTGCTGTAGCTGAGATGACAGTTACATACCACCATACCTAGATATTAGTTGAGATGGGGTCTCACTAACTTTTTCTTGGATGATCTTGAGCTGTGATCTTCCTGATCTCAGCCTCCTGTGTAGCTGGGATGACTGGTGTGAGCCACCAACCCTAGCTTTGGATTTTCTTTCAATCTGTTATAATGGTGAATTGTACTGATAGATTTTCGAATGTTGAGTCAGTCTTAGACTCTTGGGATATAACCTACTTGGTCCCAATGTAATATTCTCTTAATTTATTGCTTGATTCCACTTGCTTATGTATTTCATAAAGGAATTTTTGCATTGTTTTTTTAAAGGTGTATTTTCTATAGCTTCCTGTTCATTTACAACTGATTTGGACCTTTCTTATGTCTATAAACATTATAGCTAATCTGCAGCCCTGATACTGGTTTGCAATTTATCCTGGTGATGTTGTTTAATGAAACAAACTTGCAGATCTTGCGTCTACAGTCACTATACCTTTCCACTCTCCTAAAATTTGAAAGTGTTCAGCCCAGGACTCGTGGAAATATGAATGTTTTAGAATCATGAGTGAGTGCATTGGGGTGCGGGCGGCGTGGGAAAGAGAGCTGTTCTGTGGTGCTTACAGCACAGAGCACAAATTAGAATGAGGCATTGCTTGTGGAGAAGGGCTTTCTACTGTGTAGATGCTGAATGTGGGAACAGGTTTGCTTAGTGGTCATCATGATGTTGATTCTGTTTTTCATGCCAGATAATCATCTGGCTTTGGGCATTTAGTTTATGAACTAGGTAACTAGGTAAGCCTGATGCTTCTACATGAATGCATTCTTTTAAAAATTGACATACATTAGTCATACAAGGAGGTTTCATTTTGAAACATCCACAGAATTTATTCTTAAATGGAAGTGCATACATGACTGTATAAAACTTTCCTACTTGGCAATAGAACATTCAGTGTAAAAGGGACATGGTGTGACCAAAAATTCAGGCTTCTTGAGTCTGCCTTGGACACACTGTGTTACTTCTTGGTACTGTGCTCTGTTGAGTACTGTTGGTAACACATATGCCTGCTCTGTAGCCATCTTGCCAACAATAAGATTCCATATTCCTGGCTTACATTTCTTTTCTTTTCTTTTCTTTCTCTCATTCTTTCTCTCTCTTTCTTTGTTTCTTTCTTTTCTTTTCTTTCTTGTCTCTGTCTCTTTCCTATTTGCACATGGATAGAGCATCTGAGATGATTTACAGACTGTCTGTTGAAAAGCATTAATCCTTGTCAATAGCTCTGGCTCTGTGTTTTGTTTTGAATGTTACAGGAGTGCAGGGTTGTGTTTTGTTTGTTAAGACCTCGTGGTGTAGACTAAGAGATGATCTCTGGGTTTGCAGTTTGCTTAGTCAGGTTTAAATGAGATAATACATATGAAAAATTTAGTATGGGGTCTGAAACAAATTAAAAAAAAACTGTAGCAGAAATTTATTTCTTGCCAACTTTTGATTATTATAATCTACTTACTCTGACAGCTGAGACTGTCCTGTATTTTTCATGCTTTCTCAAACATATTTTCAAATATCTTCTACAGGATTTTGTGTCTACAATCATCCGTTTACTTGACAGCCCCTCGACTTTCATCAGAGCGAAGGCCTTCCTGGTGCTTTTATATATCTTGATTCATAACCGTGAGATGTTGTTGCTCAGCTGCCAAGCCAGGTATGGTTGCCCCGAGGCTTCGCCAGAGATTTGAATCTGGTGCCTATTTTGTTAGCAGTTTCACATGCATTTCATACCATTTCTTGGCCTTTATGTATGTAGTATTGGAAACTTTCTCTGAATTTTTCCATAGGTTTAATATTTCTCTAGTAATCCCAGTTTGGAAGTGCAGAGGACACAGAGAAGACACTGAAGCTGAAGTGGGGTGGAAATTCCTGTGGTGCTTTAGATCTGGGCACAGTCCTAGTGGATATTGAAACTGGTGCTGGTTTGTGCTTTGGGAGTCATTTGTGGACCAGTGGTTTGCTTGTGTAGTTGGTCTTTTTGAGATTCTAGAGTGAGTAGCTGATGACCCTAAAAGAACAACCTTGTGAGGTGGAGGGAGGAAAAGTGCAGGGGCAGGAGATTATGGATTCCTAGGCTGCTTGTGCTCTTTTTCTTTCAACTTCTTATAAGAGGAAAGCTATCCTGGATGTTCTGCAAGTCCTTTCCTTTAACATTGTTCTGAATTACTTGGCCATGCTCTGTTGAAGCCCAGAGGATTCCTGAAAGCCTGGCTTAAAATGTCTACTTTCTTCTCTTTCCCTCCCCTTCCCTTCCCTTCCCTCAGGCTAGCCTAGAACTTGAGATCCTCAGGCCTGAGCCTCCTGAGTGCTGGGATCACAGGTATTATTCATGTCTGTTTCTTGATCTAGGTTTTTCCTTGTTAGAGAATACAAACAGAGCCTTCAAAGTGCTGAGGTTGATGTAGGTTAGGGATTGGCAAACTTCCATAAATACCCAGAGTTGATATTTTATGCTTTGTAGGGAGAAGGGCAAAATTATAGATATTTTGTTGATCTTTATATAAAAAGACAGAAAATAAATTTCCATGGATTTTTTATTGATACAAAAAGTATACTGCTAATAATTGTGTACTGCTTTTCCTTCTTTTTATTTTTTGGAACCTAGGTGTACTAATAGAGGGAAATAACATCATGAAGTCAGTTGCAACTGTTAAACTGTTACTGCTGTTCTCTGTGACTTTGTGTACCTTAGCTTTGAAAATGTCTTTTTTTTTGGTAGCAGTGTTTATTTCATAGAATTAAAAAAACCCATGGAGATTTCTAGAAGACTAAAGTAAAATTCTTACGAACACATAAATCAAAATAGCCCTGTGATTCTAGTGTTAAGATCTATAATGTTTTAAAAATTTTTTAGTTTGGTTTTGAATTAGCATTTTCATTATCACATGCAAATGTCTTTTCTCACAGGCAAGTACTGTCAAATTCTAATACCAGTTCATGGACATGATTGTAACCAAGCATATTTTTCACATGGAAGGCGTTTGCTGAATTCTGTTTTTCTTTTAATTTTTTCTTTTTAGCATTTCTTTATATCACAGGTTAATCAACTTTTTAATTAATTAAAGAGTAGAGATTTAATGGGAGAATATATAGAGAGTCTCCCAACAAGCTTCCTTCCTTCTTCTTCTTCTTTTTCTTTTTTTTTTTGTCTTTTTGCAATACTGGGATTTAAACTCAGGGCCCCACTTGAGCATGTGTCCCTGCCTGCCCCACCCCCACGCCCCCACCCAGCAGTCCTTTTGCTTTAGTTTGTTTTCTAGATAGGATCTCACACTAACTTTTGCCTGGAGCTGGCATGGGTCTGTGAATCTTGAAGCTACCCTTCCTGCATAACTGGGATTTTAGGCATGCACTGCCATGCCTGGCTTGTTCTTTTGATCGAGGGTCTCGCTCACTTTGCCTTGGCTAGCTTCAATTCTCCTGTCTCTGCCTCTAGAACAGCTAGGATTGCAGACATGAGCCACTGTGCCTTGCTAGCTTCCTTTTTTTTTTTTTTTTAAAGTCTCCCCGAGGTTTCTGCTTGTGGCCTTTGTTTATTCTCCTTGTCTGTTTTTTGTTCTTTTTATATTGAAAGGTGAATCCTGTCCTCACTAGCCCATTACAGCCAGTAGTAGAAGTATATTCACTTTTAATGGCCTTGTTGCCTTTGCTCTCTTCTTGTGTTTACCATCATTTTCCACAAGGTAAAAATAAAATTTTCTTAATAGATGTCTTCCATCATTTGTTGTACTCAGTCTGATCTCCATGGAATAGCTGGAGGATCTCTACACTGTGAGCCACCTTTTGTTTCTTCTCTACTTAGGAACATGGGTCCTTGCTGTGTCCTGCCTGCCACTAAGCCCTGCCTTCTACAGTCTTCCTTGTGCTAATTGATCCCAACCATGTACTTTTTCCTTGTTCCTCCTTGGAACACACTGGGCCTATCATACTCCCATCAGAGCTTCTCCTAGTTAGTGTCCCGTGTGATGGTGTTTGCCTGGACAGCTTCTTCAGGTCACTCATGTCTCGGTTGGTTACTTCTTTTTTTTTTTTTTTTTTGGAAAATGTTTATTTATTTATTTATTTATTTTTCATTTTTCTTTTATTATTCATATGTGCATACAAGGCTTGGTTCATTTCTCCCCCCTGCCCCCACCCCCTCCCTTACCACCCACTCCACCCCCTCCTGCTTCCCCCCCTCAATACCCAGCAGAAACTATTTTGCCCTTATCTCTAATTTTGTTGTAGAGAGTATAAGCAATAATAGGAAGGAACAAGGGGTTTTGCTGGTTGAGATAAGGATAGCTATACAGGGCATTGACTCACATTGATTTCCTGTGCGTGGGTGTTACCTTCTAGGTTAATTCTTTTTGATCTAACCTTTTCTCTAGTTCCTGGTCCTCTTTTCCTATTGGCCTCAGTTGCTTTAAGGTATCTGCTTTAGTTTCTCTGCATTAAGGGCAACAAATGCTAGCTAGTTTTTTAGGTGTCTTACCTATCCTCACCCCTCCCTTGGTTGGTTACTTCTGAGAGCCATTCTGATTATTCAGTCTAAAATGCTCTGTGTAACCCCAATCTAGAAGATGTTTAACTGGAAAGAACTAAATCTAGTCAAGGCACATACAATACCTGGGGTTTACTGTGACTTCTGAGTCTCTGAATATTTATTTGGCAGTAATAGGAAGCTGTTATCCTGTGGGTCACCTCTGATGTCTTCTGTACTCACTCTCTGGAGCAACACAATGAGCAGGGTAAGTGTAGATAGAGGGCCTGGCAGGGGAGGTTAGCCTTTTTTTTTTTTTTTTTTTTAATTCATATGTGCATACAAGGCTTGGGTCATTTCTCCACCTAGCCCCCACCCCCTCCTTTACCACCCACTCCGACCCCTCCCTCTCCCCCCTACCCGCTCAATACCCAGCAGAAACTATGTTGCCCTTATTTCTAATTTTGTTGTAGAGAGAGTATAAGCAATAATAGGAAGGAACAAGGGTTTTTGCTAGTTGAGATAAGGATAGCTATACAGGGAGTTGACTCAACATTAATTTCCTGTGCATGTGTACCTTCTAGGTTAATTCTTTTTGATCTCACCTTTTCTCTAGTTCCTGGTCCCCTTTTCCTATTGGCCTCAGTTGCTTTTAAGGTATCTGCTTTAGTTTCTCTGCGTTGAGGGCAACAAATGCTAGCTAATTTTTTAGGTGTATCACCTATCCTCACCCCTCCCTTGTGTGCTCTCGCTTTTATCATGTGCTCAAAGTCCAGTCCCATTGTTGTGTTTGCCCTTGATCTAATGTCCACATATGAGGGAGAACATACGATTTTTGGTCTTTTGGGCCAGGCTAACCTCACTCAGAATGATGTTCTCCAGTTCCATCCATTTACCAGCGAATGATAACATTTCGTTCTTCTTCATGGCTGCATAAAATTCCATTGTGTATAGATACCACATTTTCTTAGTCCATTCGTCAGTGGTGGGGCATCTTGGCTGTTTCCATAACTTGGCTATTGTGAATAGTGCCGCAATAAACATGGGTGTGCAGGTGCCTCTGGAGTAAGCTGTGTCACAGTCTTTTGGGTATATCCCCAAGAGTGGTATTGCTGGATCAAATGGTAGATCAATGTTTAGCTTTTTTAGTAGCCTCCAAATTTTTTTCCAGAGTGGTTGCACTAGTTTACATTCCCACCAACAGTGTAAGAGGGTTCCTTTTTCCCCGCATCCTCGCCAACACCTGTTGGTGGTGGTGTTGCTGATGATGGCTATTCTAACAGGGGTGAGGTGGAATCTTAGCGTGGTTTTCATTTGCATTTCCTTTATTGCTAGAGATGGTGAGCATTTTTTCATGTGTTTTTTGGCCATTTGAATTTCTTCTTTTGAGAAAGTTCTGTTTAGTTCACTTGCCCATTTCTTTATTGGTTCATTAGTTTTGGGTGAATTTAGATTTTTAAGTTCCCTATTTATTCTGATTATCAGTCCTTTGTCTGATGTATACCTGGCAAATATTTTCTCCCACTCTGTGGGTGTTCTCTTCAGTTTAGAGACCATTTCTTTTGATGAACAGAAGCTTTTTAGTTTTATGAGGTCCCATTTATCTATGCTATCTCTTAGTTGCTGTGCTGCTGGGGTTTCATTGAGAAAGTTCTTACTTATACCTACTAACTCCAGAGTATTTCCTACTCTTTCTTGTATCAACTTAAGAGTTTGGGGTCTGATATTCAGATCCTTGATCCATTTTGAGTTAATCTTGGTATAGGGTGATATACATGGATCTAGTTTCAGTTTTTTGCAGACTGCTAACCAGTTTTCCCAGCAGTTTTTGTGGAAGAGGCTGCTATTTCTCCATCGTATATTTTTAGCTCCTTTGTCAAAGACAAGTTGCTTATAGTTGTGTGGCTTCATCTCTGGGTCCTCTATTCTGTTCCACTGGTCTTCATGTCTGTTTTTGTGCCAGTACCATGCTGTTTTTATTGTTATTGCTTTGTAATATAGTTTGAAGTCAGGTATTGTGATACCTCCTGCATTGTTCTTTTGACTGAGTATTGCCTTGGCTATTCGTGGCCTCTTGTGTTTCCATATAAATTTCACAGTAGATTTTTCAATCTCTTTAATGAATGTCATTGGAATTTTGATGGGAATTGCATTAAACATGTAGATGACTTTTGGGAGTATCGACATTTTTACTGAGTTGATTCTACCAATCCATGAGCATGGGAGATCTCTCCAATTTCTATAGTCTTCCTCAATCTCTTTCTTCAGAAGTGTATAGTTTTCCTTGTAGAGGTCTTTCGCATCTTTTGTTAGGTTTACACCTAGGTATTTGATTTTTTTTGAGGCTATTGTAAATGGAATTGTTTTCATACATTCTTTTTCCATTTGCTCATTGTTAGTGTATAGAAATGCTAATGATTTTTCTATGTTGATTTTATATCCTGCTACCTTGCTATAGCTATTGATGATGTCCAGAAGCTTCTGAGTAGAGTTTTTTGGGTCTTTAAGGTATAGGATTATGTCATCTGCAAATAGGGATATTTTGACAGTTTCTTTACCTATTTGTATTTGCTTTATTCCTTCTTGCCTAATTGCTCTGGCTAGGAATTCCAGTGCTGTGTTGAATAGGAGTGGAGATAGTGGGCATCCTTCTCTAGTTCCTGATTTTAGAGGGAATGGTTTCAGTTTTTCTCCATTAAGTATAATGCTGGCTGTAGGTTTGTCATATATAGCTTTTATAATGTTGAGGTACTTTCCTTCTATTCCTAGTTTTCTTAGAGCTTTTATCATGAAATGTGTTGCATCTTATCAAAGGCTTTTTCTGCATCTATTGAGATTATCAAGTGGTTTTTGTCTTTGCTTCTGTTAATGTGGTTTATTATGTTTATTATTTTTTTTTCCTTTTTCTTTTATTATTCATATGTGCATACAAGGCTTGGTTCATTTCTCCCCCCTACCCCCACCCCATACCTTACCACCCACTCCGCCCCCTCCCTCTCCCTCCCCTCAATACCCAGCAGAAACTATTTTGCCCTTATTTCTAATTTTGTTGTAGAGAGAGTATAAGCAATAATAGGAAGGAACAAGGGTTTTTGCTGGTTGAGATAAGGATAGCTATACAGGGCATTGACTCACATTGATTTCCTGTGCGTGGGTGTTACCTTCTAGGTTAATTCTTCTTGAACTAACCTTTTCTTTAGTACCTGTTCCCCTTTTCCTATTGGCCTCAGTTGCTTTTAAGGTATCTGCTTTAGTTTCTCTGCGTTGAGGGCAACAAATGCTAGCTAATTTTTTAGGTGTCTCACCTATCCTCACCCCTCCCTTGCTCGCTTTTATCATGTGCTCAAAGTCCAATCCCATTGTTGTGTTTGCCCTTGATCTAATGTCCACATATGAGGGAGAACATACAATTTTTGGTCTTTTGGGCCAGGCTAACCTCACTCAGAATGATGTTCTCCAATTCCATCCATTTACCAGCGAATGATAACATTTCGTTCTTCTTCATGGCTGCATAAAATTCCATTGTGTATAGATACCACATTTTCTTAATCCATTCGTCAGTGGTGGGGCATCTTGGCTGTTTCCATAACTTGGCTATTGTGAATAGTGCCGCAATAAACATGGGTGTGCAGGTGCCTCTGAAGTAACCTGTGTCACAGTCTTTTGGGTATATTAAGCGGTGCCTTTTGATGGGTGAATTAAGTCCGTTAACATTAAGCGTTAGTACTGATAGGTATGTGGTGAATCCTCTCATTTAGTTGTCTTAGTTGTTTGAAGGTTTGATTGTGTGTACCTAAGTTGAGGTTACTCTCTACTGTCTTGCCTTTTCTTTTCCTGTGGTTTGGTGCTGCCTGTCTTTTCATGGTTAAGTTGGGTTTCACTTTCTGTGTGCAGAATCCCTTGAAGAATCTTTTGTAGTGGTGGCTTTGTGGTCACATATTGTTTTAGTTTCTGCTTATCATGGAAGACTTTTATTGCTCCACCTATTTTGAATGATAGTTTTGCTGGGTAGAGTATCCTGGGGTTGAAGTTATTTTCATTCAGTGCCCGGAAGATCTCACCCCACGCTCTTCTTGCTTTTAATGTTTCTGTTGAGAAGTCTGCTGTGATTTTGATGGGTTTACCTTTGTATGTTACTTGTTTTTTCTCTTTTACAGCCTTCAATATTCTTTCCCTAGTTTCTAAACTTGTTGTTTTAATGATGATATGTCGTGGTGTAGTTCTATTTTGATCTGGTCTGTTTGGTGTCCTGGAGGCCTCTTGCATGTGTATGGGAATATCTTTCTCTAGATTTGGGAAATTTTCCGTTATTATTTTGTTGAATATATTACACATTCCCTTCACTTGCACCTCTTCTCCTTCTTCAATGCCCATGATTCTCAAGTTTGGTCTTTTGATGGAGTCAGTGAGTTGTTGCATTTTCTTTTCACAG
This sequence comes from Castor canadensis, assembly GCF_047511655.1. Classification (NCBI taxonomy): domain Eukaryota; kingdom Metazoa; phylum Chordata; class Mammalia; order Rodentia; family Castoridae; genus Castor; species Castor canadensis. The sequence goes on along the minus strand of NC_133402.1, from coordinate 43,186,778 downwards.
GTCTTGAGTTGTTTAATTAAGAGTTCTTCGGTTTTTCCTTTAATTACCAATTTATCTTCAAGTTCTGAGATTCTGTCTTCTGTTTGTTCTATTCTGATGGATTGGCCTTCTGTTTTGTTTTGCAGTTCTGTTTCGTTTTTTTTTCCTGAGGCTTTCTATATCCTGATTTGTTTCCTCTTTAATGTTGTCTGTTTTTGTCCTGAGTTCATTTATCCGTTTATTCATCGTGTTCTCTGTTTCACTTTGGTGTTTATACAGTGCTTCTACGGTTTCCTTTATGTCTTCTTTTGCTTTTTCAAATTCTCTATTTTTGTTGTCTTGGAATTTCTTGAGTGTCTCCTGTACAATTTGGTTCACCTTATCCAGTACCATCTCTATAAAATTCTCATTGAGTACCTGTAGTATGTCTTGTTTTAAATTATTCTTGGGCTTCATTGGGTCCTTTGGCATAATTTATCTTCATTTTTTTGGTGTCTGGATCTGAGTATCTGTTTTCTTCATTCCCCTCTGGTTCCTGTACTAATTTTTTGTTGTGGGGAAACTGGGTTCCCTGTTTTTTCTGTCTTCCCGTCATTGTCTTTGGTGTTGTACTGTCCCTGTATTGTGTGCAATTAAGTATTTTCTAGCTTGTAATAATAACAATGGTAATATTTAGAATGGAAGGGTGAGCTGAGATAGAAAGCAAGAAGTTAAAGGAAAGGGAAAAGCAAATACTCTGATAAGAAGGAGAAAACGGAACAAGGTTTCAGACAAGAAAGTTTCAAAGGTATAAACCAGGAGCATTAGTGTACTAATTGACAGTAAGCTGAACAGACATTAGAGAGACAGAGAGAGGACTGAAAATAAAAAATAAAAAAAGGTGAGAATCAAAATAAAAAATAGGTAAATGAAAGAAATATCTATATATAAAAATAAGAAAATTTAATAAAATGAAAAATTGAAGATTTTAAAAAAAAAATCAAAAAACCAAAAAACCAAAAAACCTCCAACTTCAAATGAAATGAAGTTTCAGTCTTAATAATTTGTGTGTCCGTCTTAGTCTCCAATCCTGGAGATGGTGCCTCAGATGTTGTTCTGTAGTTTTCTCATCAAAGGGGACGCATGAAGTAGAACAAAACTACACACACACACCCAAAAACCCCACCAAGTGTCCCAAGTTCAAATGCAATATAGTTTCAGTAAGTTTTTTGGCTTGCAGGTGTAATTTGGTGGTTCTCTCATCAAAGGTAGGGAGAAAAAGAGAAAAGAAGGAAAAAAAACAAAAAAAAGAGTCTGGAGACAGTTCTGAGAATGGTATCTGCACCTGTGGCTTGCCTGCCCACTGCTGTCAGCCTGCTGTTGCTGGAGGTGTTGTTTATGCAGATCTCTGGGGTGAGCTTAGCAGTCACCTGGTCCCACAGGCTTTGTTTGCTCAGTTCTCCTGTGCGGGAGCCTCTGCTACAAACTTTCCCCTTTCCAAGCACTGGTAAAGGTGACCCTGCCCCTGCGTTCTCAGGCCTGGGTGTTTATTTACAGTTCATGTGGGAAGTGGGTCTTCCCTCCTCTCCTATGCAGTTTTCCTCCCACTGCTACTTTTACAGGCTTTCCTGTTCCTGCTTACTGGGCAGTGCTGCTGCTCCTGCTGGCCGCCATGTTTGTTTACAGCTCCTGTGGGAAGTGGGTCTTCCCTCCTCTCCTGTGGAGTTTTCCTCCCTCCGCCACTCTCACAAGCTTTCCTGCTCCTGGTTGCTGGGCGTGGCCCCTGCTCCCGCCAGAGGCTGTCCGGCCCACCCAGCTTGTTTATTTACAGTCCCGGGAAGGATTCCCTTCCCCCAGTCTTCAGCGTTCAGAGCGCCCCACCCTCTTTCCTGCTGGTGTCTTCATTGTTCTTATTGCTTATTACTTAGTTTCTCTTTTTTCCCTGGGTGGGGGTCAGTCTGTCCAGAGGCTATGCTGCTCTGGCCTAGGCTTGTCTGTGGGAGTACCACGGTACCGCGAAGCTCACCTGGTCCACGTCTTCCCAAGCTGTCTGGGTGCGAGTGAGTGTGGCCCAGGGGCCCTCCTGGTTTTTCCGTTTAACGTGACGTGGAGATTCTCTGCGCTGGCTGGAGGTGTGGAGAGGTCAAATTTTGTCTCTTCTCAGTGATTTTGCCTGCAAAGTGTGTCTCCAGCATCTTTCCAAGATTTCACTATAGGAGGCTCGCTTTCTGCCTCCTCCCTCTAGCTGCCATCTTGTAATCCTCCCGAGGTTAGCCTTGAAGGAGTGATTCTTCCTTCACTCTTCCTGCACTGTGTAACAGAGATGACACTCCAGTCTCTGGTTCCAAAATGTGATGGTTTATGGTTGGGCACTGTAGCCCTGTTCCCAGGTGAAGGACTAGAATGGTTGTTGGAACAAGGTGAGAGCACCTCACGGTCCTGTCTTCTTTCTACCTGTATCTTTGATATATCTGATCAGGTGCTGAGTGGGTGAAGAAGTCCATGGAGTGAGAGTTGTCTCAGTCCATTTACAAGTAAACAGTCCTTGAAGGAGAAAAAGCAGGAAGACCAGCTCTTCCTGAGGCAGGAGTATTGAGAGAGGTGGAAAATACTTTTCACAATTAATGAAAACTCTGTGGAGAACCTTTTCTTTTTTTTGAGTGTCAGCAGAAGAACTTAAGGAGGATGGCCTCTGCTGGGGATGTCTCTGCTACTTTGAAAGGCCATATGAGAGAACACATTGAACTATACTGATCTAATGTTAAAGGCATGGAAAAGCCATGTGAAAACGCTTGGAAAGATGCAGTGTACGTCCAGGGGACCTCGCATGCAAAGTGCCGGGAATTCCAGGGAAAGAAGGAACAGATGGTGGATGATTTCTAATCCAGGCAGTCATCTTCTGGTCGAACATGCTAAGTAGTTAAAAAGGTACAGAAAAGGAGGACAAAGGGAAAGATGGATGAAGCAGGTGGAGGTCTTTACCTCATAACTTCCTGTTTTGGATGCTGCACTGCTGACTGATGAATTAATCATCCATTCAGCAGGAAGGGTGTTGTTGAGATTGTCTGCTGTTTGCAAGGCAAGAGGGCAGTATGTGCCATGATTATTGCCTGTGTGAAAGAATCCTGGAAAGCTTGGGAATTGGGGATACATAGTACTCTGAAGGCAGAAGTGAGAGGGAGGTGAGAAAGTGCCACGGAGATTGGATCCTCTACTGGGAACATCCTGGGGGCTTCTTCTCTCCTTCTGCAGCTGGAGACTCAAAAGATACTCTGAGCAGTATGGACTGGAAAGACTGCAACGTTGAGAGGTGGGGGATGGTGGTGTTCTTGATACTGCCAAGTATATGCTGTGTTTGTGGAAAATAGAGAACTGTGTGGATGTTGGTTTGCTCTGAAGGGCAGGGACCTGAGCCCCTCCACCAACTTGACTCTCAGAATTCTGGCAGCTCAGCTTCCCTGTGGTGGCCAGAGTTTGTAGAGTCCATTAGGGAAGCTCTCTGGTCTCTGTTAAAAGAGACCACAGGGCCGACATTTGTTTGTCCCTTACTGCAGCCTGTGAAAACTTGTTGCAGCAGTAGAGGCCATCTGTTATAAGCCTACTTGTAGAAACAGACAAGTCCAAGATCAGGATGCCAGCAGCTTTTGTTGCTCCTGAGTAACTCCTTGAGTTAATCCTTGTGGCAGAGCTGCCTTCCTATGGACCCTTCTCCGTGTGTCCACACTCCAGATGTCTTTTCTCCTTATGTAACACCAGTCCTGTTGGATCAGGGTCCTGATTTTTGCACTTAAGTTCATGAAAAATACTGATCTGTAGTTTGCTTGCTCCTCCCTCCCTCCCTCCCTTCCTTTTTAGCATTGATATAATACTAGCCTCGTAAAATGAGTTGGGATGTATACCATCCTCTTCTACTTTCTGGAAGAGATTGTATAAAATTTGTGTTCTTTTGGTTCAGTGTTGGGCAGATTTCACCAGTGAATCTGCCTGGGCCTGAATATTTATTTTGGGTTGCTTTTAAACTACAAATTCATTTGGTTTGATGGTTATAAGGCCATTCAAAATTTTTATTCTGTTTGACTGAATTTTACTATTATTTCTAAATTCTTGATTTTGGAAAACATAAAGCTATTTCTTGTATTCCCTTATTTTTTAATTGCAGAAGGATTTGTCATGATATTCCACTCTAAAGTTTCTCATTACTGACTTCTAATTTTATTTCATTGTGATCAGAAAAGATACAGGATGTGATTTAATTTTTTTGAAGTTTTAAAACTTGTTCTTATGGCCTAATATATGGTTTATTCCAGAGAAAGTTCTATGAGCTGATGAAAAGAATGTATAATCTATAGCTATTGAATGACATGTTCTATAAATAAGTAAAAATAGCCAATAGTATAGATTAGCTCTGATGAGGGGAGTATTGCAGTCCCTCACTATTATTGTATTGGAGTCTATTAGTGTTCTAACAGTATTTGTTTTATAAAGTGATCCTACACTAGGCATGTGTAGATTTGCAACCAGTATGTCTTCTTGATTGATTGATGTCTTGATAGTTATAGTGATCTTCATTGTTTCTTCATATAATTTTTGTCATAAAGTATTTTATCAGATATCAGTATAGTTACTCCTGCTCACTTTAGAATTCCATTTGCTTGGAATATCATCGTCCATCCTTTCACTTTTAGTCTGTGTGTATCTTTACTGTTAAGTAACTTTATTTTAGGCAGCATATTGTTAGGCCTTACTATTTTTTTAATCCATTCAGCCAGTGTGTATCTTTCAAATGGAATATTAAGTCCATTTACATTCAAGTTTATTATTAAAAATGTATATACTTGTGCATGACATTTTGTTGACTTTCTTCTAGTTTTGAATATTCTTCCTCTCTTATTCATCTTTGTGGATTTATGGTTTACTTTATTGACAATGTTTGATTCTTTTCAATTTCACTTTTGTGTAATGGGATGTATACATTCACATGTTGCCATAATGGTAGTTAACTTTTTACCATTTCTGAGTTTAGGACTCAGTTAAGCATCTTTTGTATGGATGGTCGGGTATTCATGAATTCCTTAGTATTTCTTTATTTTGGAAGGTCATTATTACTTCTTTAATTCTGAAGGATAGTGTTGCTGGATGCAATAATCTTGGTTGCCAGTTATTTTTTTTCAGAACTTGGAATACATCATTCCATTCTGACCTGGGGGATTTCTGATGAGAAATCTACGGTTAGTCTAATGGGATTTCTCATTTTCCCATTAGTCAGTGTTTTTCTCTTGCAAAAAAAAATATTTTTTTGTCTTTTACTTTTAACAGTTTGACTATAATTTACTCAGGTGAAGATCTTTTCTGGTCATGTCTCTTTGAGTTTTATAAGCCAGTTGTACATGGATGTCCTTGTCTTTCTCAATACTAGAGATGTTTTCTGCAGTTATTTCATTGAGTAGGTTTTCTGTGCCCTTAATCTTTATTTCTTCGCTTCTGATATGCCAGTGATGAAGATCTTTTGACTGATTTTGTCCCAGAGATCTCGAGTATTTGCCTCATTCTTTCTTTTTTTTTTCCTGTACAAATGTGCTATTTCAGAAGACCTGTCTTCAAGCTCTAGTATTTGTTCTTCCATTTCTTCCACCTTCTTCCATTAGACTATTGTTGAGGCTTGCAATTGAACTTTTAATTTGACTAATTGAGGTCTTCTAAGCTTTTCATTTGTTCTTTTTCAAAGTCTTTGTCTCATTGATGGATTTTTCATTCATCATTGTCTACTTTCATTGAGCTATTTATCTGTATTCTTTTAGATCTATCTCATTGAGTTATTTTAAAATTAATTTTTAAAAAACTTCTTTTCTTTTTGGTAGCATTGGGCTTTGAACTCAGGGCTTCATGCTTACTAGGCTGGTGCTCTACCTCCTGAGCAGAGCTTTATTCATTTTTAAGGTAGGACCTCATGCTTTTTGTCTAGGGCTGGCCTCAAACTGTGATTCCCCCAGTTTTCACCTCCTGAGTAGCTATTATTATAGATATGCTCCACGATGCCCAACTTTAAAAATTCTTTGACAGACGCATTTCATGCATTTTTATTTCTTTGGAATTTGTTACTCTGCTGCTGTGATCTTTTGGAAGTGTCATATTACCTTGTTTCATATTTCTTGTTCCTACCTTGAGATTTGTGCATTTGGTGGAATGGGTATTTCTGACTTTTATGGGATGGCCTTCCTAATAAGTGGCTTTCTCCTAAAGCTGTGTTGGTTTGTTATGCAGCGATAGCTATATTTCCAGTGTGGTCTCTCTTTAGGTTCTTTGGCTACGATTAGTGAGTTTGGGCACAGTGTGTACTATACCACAGTTGGAGAGACCCATTGTCTCTTGGTGTCATGCAAGAGTAGAGACACTCCAGTAGTTCATGTTGACAGAAGAATGTTGGGACACACACCCTTTGTGGCTTCTTTTACGATGGGTGTCATGAGCCCTACCATGTCATGGGATTTTTTTCAGATACTGTTGATGTTGTCTCTTTAGTTAAGCCAAATTTGTTGTCCCGAGCAGCTGTTTGCTGAGTCAGTGCAGTGGCATGTCTGTGGGGTCCCAGAGATGGGACAGGGGTTTCTGACCCTTAGGGAAATCCAAAAAGAATATGTCCTTTACCAAGGTGACTCCTTTCCAAGACAAATCTATTGTGCATATTTCTGTTTATTTACCTAGTGAGGCTGCAAGCCTGTGAGGGTTGTGAAACCTTACAGGAGCTAAAATTGCTGGTATATATACAATTTCTGGCACTCTCTCTTTCACTCTAATTCCTGCAGAGGGATGAATCCCCCTTCCTTGGCTGTGGCATCTAGATAGAAGTTGCCCTGATATTTTGTTTCTCTTCTTATGCAGTTTTTCCAGGTCTTTGAATCTTACAAAGTTTCCATTTTTCTTCTCTTAGTTTCCAGTGTTCTCTCACAACTAGTTATTTCCCTATAAATGCAGCTGCATACCTGTTGCTTCATTGTTTAGGGTGAAGCAAATGAGTTCTGGGTGCCTCTATTCAGCCATCATGGGTTTTCCCATCCCTTTTGTTTAAACCTACTTTTATTGTAGCACATGAAGTGAGTTTCTTGCAGACAGCATGTTGTTGAGATGTTGGGCCATAATTTCACATTTCCTCTGTTAATCTGTACCTTTTTCTTGGAGTGTTTGTATCATTTACATTTATGGTGTTTCCCTTCCTCTGGTTATTTGAATATGTTTAGGATTCCCTGATTTATTTATGGTACCTCGAGTCTGTCACTTACATAGTTTCTGTAGTGGTTGCTGTAGGTATTGTTAGATAGATACTTAATTTTTATAGTCCCTTAGTCCCAGTGTTGTACTACTGAGTGAAGAGGAGACATGTGGTTTCTGGCTACTCTTCCCACTTTAAAAATGCAGTTGTCTTAAGTATGTTCTCCACATGTATCACATACTTTATTAGATGGTGTTACAGGTGACTCCCCTTCTCTGTGGAGGATGTGTTTCTCCAGCAAATGCCTGAAACAATGAAAGGTACTGAACCCTGTGTACATATAAGGATGTTTTTCTTATACCTTCAGAAATTTAATGCCTTTTCATCTTAACTATTTACTTAGTACACCTTGTAGTTTGAGGTTGACAGCAAAACTAGCATGAACATTGTATGCACATATGAATAAAAGAAAGAAAAAAAGCTAGCATGACTTTCTTCCTCTGTTTTCACAATTTTTTTTTTTACCATAGATCTTAGCAACCTCAGCATATTTTTTAAAAAAATTTTTTCACTTAAAGGAAGCCTGTATAGCTTCTCTTTGGTATCTCTTAGTTGCCAGCCTTACTACTGTTGTGTGTTTGGACCATTACTAAGTCAACAAGTTACTTGAACAAAAGCCCTGGGATACTGTGACAGTTGATGTGACCACTGAGACAGCTCTGGTAGCATAAACATGTCCTGCATGGACATACTGGACAAAGGGTGACTCATGTTCTAGGAGGGGTGATACAGGTCCATGTGAGCTTTCATCATGCTCCTCAGAATGGGACATACTTTAAACTTACGAATTGGTTATTTCTGGAATTTTCTGATTCATATTTTCCAACCACAGTTGTGTGTACAGTATAACTGAAACTGTGACATGTGCAATTGCAGATAAGGCTGACTGTTAGATAATTTTTGCTTTAATCATAAAATGTGATTTAAGAAATTTACTCACGGTGGTTAGACTCCTTTAGACATCTACCCTTAATTTTGCCCATTCTGATTTACTTTATTATTGTTTCTAAATATTCTTAGCCTGCTGTCACTACTTTATGTTTAGAGAACTTTCTTAAGCTATTCTTTGACAATAAATTTACTTCTAGAAAATGGTTACTTTTGCTTTTAGAAATCATTGCCCCCTTAATGAAGCTTGCTTCACTGCTCTTATAATTTGTAGCTGACAGTTTTGGGTTTTTTTTTTTTTTTGAGACAGAGTCTCACTGTGTAGCCCAGGCTGGACTTGTACTTGAATATCGTCTTTCCTCAGTCCCCCGAGGGCTGGGATTACAGTTGAGCCACCACACCTGGCCCTTTTTATTAAAAGTGCTCCACTTTCTTCTGGCCTCCATGATTTCATATCATAGTTTCAGATCTGCTGTTTGAATTGGTATTCCTTTACAAGTGATGTTTTCTCTGTGTTTTGAAGTTATTTTTGTTGTCAGCAGGATCTAGAAGTTTAATTATGTCCTCAAATTTGCTAATTCTGTTTTTCTTTTATCTACAATATTTAAATAGTCCATTCAGTAAGGTTTGTTTCAGTTTTTGCATTTTTCATTTGCATATTTTACATTTGGTTCATTTTAATTACTTTTTTTTTGCCTCTGAGATTTAAAATTCTTCATTGATTTTAAGAGAATTTGTAATGTTTTAAGAAATACTTTTATGAAAGAGATTGAGGAAGACTATAGAAAGTGGAGAGATCTCCCATGCTCATGGATTGGTAGAATCAACATAGTAAAAATGTCGATACTCCCCAAAGTAATCTACATGTTTAATGCAATTCCCATCAAAATTCCAATGACATTCATTAAAGAGATTGAAAAATCTACTGTGAAATTTATATGGAAACACAAGAGGCCACGAATAGCCAAGGCAATACTCAGTCAAAAGAACAATGCAGGAGGTATCACAATACCTGACTTCAAACTATATTACAAAGCAATAACAATAAAAACAGCATGGTACTGGCACAAAAACAGACGTGAAGACCAGTGGAACAGAATAGAGGATCCAGATATGAAGCCACATAACTATAAGCAACTTATCTTTGACAAAGGAGCTAAAAATATACGATGGAGAAATAGCAGCCTCTTCAACAAAAACTGCTGGGAAAACTGGTTAGCAGTCTGCAAAAAACTGAAACTAGACCCATGTATATCACCCTATACCAAGATTAACTCAAAATGGATCAAGGATCTTAATATCAGACCCCAAACTCTTAAGTTGATACAAGAAAGAGTAGGAAATACTCTGGAGTTAGTAGGTATAGGTAAGAACTTTCTCAATGAAACCCCAGCAGCACAGCAACTAAGAGATAGCATAGATAAATGGGACCTCATAAAACTAAAAAGCTTCTGTTCATCAAAAGAAATGGTCTCTAAACTGAAGAGAACACCCACAGAGTGGGAGAAAATATTTGCCAACTATACATCAGACAAAGGACTGATAACCAGAATATACAGGGAACTTAAAAAACTAAATTCTCCCAAAACTAATGAACCAATAAAGAAATGGGCATGTGAACTAAACAGAACTTTCTCAAAAGAAGAAATTCAAATGGCCAGAAAACACATGAAAAAATGCTCACCATCTTTAGCAATAAAGGAAATGCAAATTAAAACCACACTAAGATTCCACCTCACCCCTGTTAGAACAGCCATCATCAGCAACACCACCAACAACAGGTGTTGGCGAGGATGTGGGGAAAAAGGAACCCTCTTACACTGTTGGTGGGAATGTAGACTAGTACAACCACTCTGGAAAAAAATTTGGAGGCTACTTAAAAAGCTGGACATCGATCTACCATTTGATCCAGCAATACCACTCTTGGGGATATACCCAAAAGACTGTTACTCCAGAGGCACCTGCACATCCATGTTTATTGCGGCACTATTCACAATAGCCAAGTTATGGAAACAGCCAAGATGTCCCAGCACAGACGAATGGATTAAGAAAATGTGGTATCTATACACAATGGAATTCTATGCAGCCATGAAGAAGAACGAAATGTTATCATTCGCTGGTAAATGGATGGAATTGGAGAACATCATTCTGAGTGAGGTTAGCCTGGCCCAAAAGACCAAAAATCGTATGTTCTCCCTCATATGTGGACATTAGATCAAGGGCAAACACAACAAGGGGATTGGGAAAAAAAATAAATAAAAAATACTTTTATGATGCATGCTTTAGCATGCTTGCTCTAGAATCTGATTCATACTGATATTAGCATCTGTTGATTGTCATTTTTGATTTGTGTTGCTTTTTTCCTGGTTCTTGCTTTGATAAGTGATTTCTGATTATATATTGGAATTTTGTATATCAGGAGATTTGGGTCCTCTCCTCATTCTGTGTCATTGTCTTATTGTTGCTAGGGTAGGGAATGTCATTGCTGATTGCTGGACCTCTCTGACACTAACCTGGTAGGAAAATCAGGTTGCTGCCTCTCTGCTTCTGTTCAGAAACAAAATAGCTCCCCACTCAGGCACTCTAGTGCTGCCCCAGCAGGGACACAGGGGAGTGGCCTGACTTTTGCTAGGTAGGGGTTGGATGGTCAGCTGCCTGCTCAGTCTCTTTGACATCCCTCCTCCCCTCCCCACACATACACAGTAGAATCAGGTCACTGTAGTCTTCTCCCTCACAGGATATAGAAAACTTGTTCCTGGCTAGGCGTTGCCTACACCTTCCAGCAAGGGAATTGGAATAAGACACCTAATTTCTCTGGGATGGGTTGAGGTGGAAGATAAACTCCCCACTGGTTCACTAAGACTGTGGAGGAGAAGGAAGGAGAGGGCTGTGCATGGCTTTCTGTTGATCTGTTTCCAGAGCAGGGCAGGTATTGCCAAAAATATTTTCTGTTAGGTGATATTCTTACTGTTTTTTTGGCTAGGGGAAGCAGGCTCTTCTTGGAGCTTTTCTGGGGCAGTTCTGGGCCAGAGGCTTCTAGAACACCCTATTGGAATCCATGAGAGGCAATAAGAAAATGGAGAAGTCTCACAGCCATATTGATCCTCAATCCACCAATCTCTAGGCGTCCACCTTCTTCTGCCCACCCTTGAGAGTCTTACTAGGCTTGTTTTTTGTTTTTAAAATTATGTCTAGTGAGTTTTATTTATAAAAGTGAAGACCTTAGAAGAATGGGGCTATCAGAAATTGAAAACCACTTTTAAACATTTCTTTTGACTTTTTGGAAAGGGATTTGAAAACATCTATGGATATTAACAGTACCCACTACTTTTCTTTTTTAAAATCAGACTTGCACTTATTATTTAGCAGCTACATCCAGTAGTATGTATTATTCAGGAGGTTTGCATGAGAATATTCAGTAGTGGTGAAGACCTGGAAATGTAGTTAATAGCCATTGGAATTAAAATGCTTCACAAAAGGATGGCATAGCTAAAATATAAATGATTCATGTGATTCACTTGGAGGGGTATTATGTGTAGGTAAGTGAAAAAATGAAAGGGTAGAGTTCTGTATAAATTGTGAAGATATTTTTGTAAAACAACAAACACAAATGGCAAAACACTTCTATTTGCATGTATTTGTATAAAAATCCATTAAAAGATGAACAGAAGAATAATACTGAATTGATTCTTTGAGGAGGGTGGGATAGATTTATCATCTCTATTAATTGTGTGTTTTGGTTATTATAAGAAATAATTCAGTCCTATAATTAAAAAAAATCTCATGAAGAAAAAGAAAGACTAAAAGATACATTAGTAACAGATACCAGTTGGTTTTAAAGGATTAATGGGATCTTTAAGGCAGGGAAAATTAAAAGTTCTTTAGACTTTGAGATACAATTTAGTAACAAATTATTCTCAGAAAGAAGTGGGCAGTACAGACTGTGGAAAATGGTTGGTGTTTGTTTCTTTTCATTTTTCAACCCCAGGTATTATGTTAGTGGGCATATAAGATGCAAGTTTGAATATAAAGGTGTGAAAACAGAGGCAGTCCAGAGAACTGTGAAGTTCTGTGTGGTAAGTTTATATGGAGAAGTGTTCTCCTCTCTGTATTCAAGCCTAAAACTCTACTCTCAGCTGGAATCCTGAGCAAATCTTGATGCTGCCATCTGCCTGACTACAACCCAAGCCTTGCATCAGGAAACCATGATAACTTTTGCTCTGTTATGCAGATATTCTTTCTTGTGTGCCATCACCACCATCAACCTTTTATGGATTAGATTTCAGCACATTTTCTATGATGTTAGCTTGCGAATCTATCTAGCATGAGACAGGCAATGAAATTGAGCTGTCAGGATCAGATAAAAATGATATGATAGCCCCCGAATGTCCACCTCTTTCTCCAAATGGCGTCATACTCATATTGAATATGACAGGTGATAAAATAGGGCTTTATGTGTCTCTAGAAATGATAACCCTTTTATAGAATGAATAGTCTTGTAACTTCATTGTATGGGTTTTCTGTGAGCCTGAAATGTCAGTGCCTCCTGATGGATCAGCTTTTCCTAGAGGCTTTTTCTTCCCTTCCCCATGGCATTGCTATTAATATGGTAATCAGTGAAATAAAAAATGCTTTGATCTTAAAAGAAAGATTTTTTTTTAAAAGAAGTATTTACTCTGGATAATTGGTTAACTGTGTGGGAAAAACTTATTTTCTCTGCTTATACCATACAAAAGTCAATTCCAGATGGATTAAAGAATTATATATCCCAAAGAAACCATAAACTGCTGGAAGAAAATATGTTTAAATATGGACAAAGACAGTTGTTCTGAGTAAAAGGCAATGAAAAAAACTGTAAAAGGAAATGCTGGAAGTTGGGCTATATATAAATTAGAAACTTTTATATCACTTAAAAATCATAAATAAAGCTTACATGCTAAAACTTCATAAATTTTTTCATCAGATATAATCTCTGTACTCTAGAAAGATTCGACATGATAATAGATATTTAGTCTCATGAATATCTGAAGAAGTACAAATGAAGCACCAACCAAATACTATTTCTATCCACTGCATTGTCAAGGTGATTAAAGCACAACCTCTGTTTTATATCCAAAGTGTAGATACATCTTTTCATCCTGCTGATGAGGCATTTTGTGTTGTGTCTTATATTATATTACAAATACTATGATCCAGAATTTCTACTGTTATAAATGAACTTGAATCACAGGTTTATACTTTTCTAGGGGTGAAAAGCACCTGAAAGATGTGAATTCCCAGGGACCCTGATTTTCTTGGTTGTTGAGGTTTTCACAACTTTAGTCCTGGATATGGCAGTACTTAGAACCTCCCCAGAGAATTCTTGGAATTCTAGTCTCCCTTCCACACTGGTGAGCTGCAGTCCTGTTTGCCCTTAGTAGTCACTATCACTCATTCTAGCCAGCGGACTAACTCTGCATTCCCTAGAGTGGCTTTCCACTTTATGTAGTCGTTGTTCATGTGGTCCTTGTGTCCTCTTGGTGGAAACTTTCCTTCCTGGGACACAGTCCTGAAGAGCTCAGAGTCATGGAGACGGAAGCAAAGGTATTAACAGCATACACCTCAGTTCTCAACCCCGTGTGTTTTGACTACTTCGACTCTGGGAGAGACAGTAGCATGTATTTGGGTTGCTGATTCAGAGCATATACTTCATGTTGTAAGATAGAACTCAATAATATTTCAGCATTTTCCCTAGCTGGCACCATGACTGAGTTTTCAGCACACTCTTTATCCTTTCTGGTAAGTCAAGTGCTTCTAGATGAGGGAGTGCTTGCTAAGATTGAATTTTGTGGGCTTGAGCCCCTTACCACACCTTTTTTTCCTATCAATAAGTCAATTAATATCTCTTTCTCTCTCTCTCTCTCTCTCTCTCTCTCTCTTTCGGCTTGAATTCAGGGCCTCACACTTGGTAGGCACGTACTCTCTCACTTGAGCCACTCCTCCAGCCCAAACTCTAATATTTTTTTTTTGGTGGGGGGACTGGGATTTGAAATCAGAGCTTCACATTTGCAAAGCAGGCTCTCTACTGCTTCAGCCATACCTTCTCAATAAATTTCTTGAAAAGAGATATTGTTGGTAAATAAGGTATTTCTTAAGTCTACGCTGGGCAGGAAAAGCATTATCTAGAATATGCCTTTAATCTGGGGAGGGGAATAGTTTCTGCCCCTTCCACAAACCAACTTGTTACCAGGTAATGGGTTGGTCTCCCCAGGTAGTGGGAGCACATGAGGCAGCATTGGCTCTTCTTGTTGGTTAGAGTGCCAGTTTCTAGGTAATCATGGGTAGAAACATTCCTTTTGTGCAGCTAATGGGTTGCCCCCATCTTTGCCCACTTTGGCCCTTTGGTACGTGGACCCATTGAGCCATCACTAGGTGGCTGGGGAAGGAGTCTTGAGTGACACCTGCATAATATATGTCCTTTTGTCTGCCTGATTATTGAGAGTCTCCTGTGTCATGGGTGCTTTTTAGTGAACATCTGCATTGTTTATAAATGTCTTCATGCTTCTTGCCCACTAAGAGGACTGTCCACAAACCTGTTTCTTCCAACTTCTTGTTACCAGTCTTGAAACTTTTCTAAGTCTCTGACGATCCCACTAAACTGTTAACCAGTGTCCATGAATCAGCATGCACCTGTAGTTCTAGCTGTGTCTCAGTTTAAACACAGGATACAACAAACTGTTGTTTGGAAGTTCTATTCACTGGCTAATGTGAAGGGGCACTTCTATTTAAGATTTTAATGCAGCAGTCCACTTCCATTGGTTCCCATGTATTGTGTGGCAACCACATTCAATGCCTTTCTTTGTTAGTCAACTGGTCATAAGTAATTCTTAACCAGAATTTGAGGGGCAGCAGTGCAGGCAGTGTGTTGAAGGAATCTAAACCACCTCCTCATGCAATGTGTAATTTCTGGCCCTGTCCAAGTGCATTCTCTTAGACTGATGATGGGTCAGTGCTGTGTATGGTCAACCTAGTCGTTTGCGAGTCAGGTTACTGATAGGTGACTCAGATCACACAATCACTTGTTTTCACTAACTATGTGCTCATTCTTTATGAGAGGCTGTCTCTGAAAAGAATAGTGACCCTCAGAAGGGATTGTGCCTCCGCTCTACAAGCCCAAAGGTTGGTGTTGTCTCTGTGTCAATGCTTCCCTGGCATTCCATTTGCTGCAGACACTCAGAGTAGCACTAGATGTGCCGGGTCATAAGGCTCAAGTGGCAGAGCCATTCATACTGTGACTTTGAATTGCTGCAGAGACTTTATTCATTCTATCTCCATCCAAAACTAGCCCTTTAAGAGGGTCTCAGAAAAGTGACCAAGAAGAACACATCTAAAGTGGTATGTATTGCCACCTCAGTCCACAAAATTCTACCAAGTGTTGTGTTTCTTTTGACCATAGTTGCTAGAAGGTACATAACTGACCTGGTATGCTATCTGTACCACTGAGGTGGTAAGCCTCTGAATTTTTATGGGGTTTATCTGCCTCTCTCATTACCTACTAAGCCCACTGAAGTACCTGTTGTTGATTGATGACTCTCCTCAGGTCCCATCAGATTCATGTCATCAAAACAGTGTACAAGGGTAATGTTTGGAAATAGATTTTTGCACACTGGTTGATGGCCTAGGGTCGGGTGTGGGGCTAGCTCTGCAGCAAGGCAGTAAACATGATGTGTTCACCTCGATGACTAAAGGCAAAAACATGCTGGTGGTTCTTCCATGACCTGCTGTTCTCTTCACATAGAAAACAAAAAGGCTTTTTCCAATTTGCACCTCTTCAGTTTCTGTTAGTATGATTTCCATGGCTTGCTTTTCTATTGATGTGATTTACTATCCTGGTAGGGAGGGGCGTTCCACACTTCCATTTGTCTCTTCTTATCATACTAGACCTCACGTCACAGGCCACATAGCCAGGGTAGGGATTCTGCTAGTTGCTGAGTGTGTCCTGGTTATAGAATTAGAAGGCAAAGAACCAATCAGAGTGGGTCCATACATGTACTGGGGTCACTGTAATTTGGATTTGGGACAGAAGCCCATTTATCACCTGGCCACCAAAAGCTGAGAGACAAAAGCTTTAATTACAACTGGAGGTTTTCAATCAGACAGTGAATTTGCTGAGGATTCTGGCAGGAGAGGGAAGAGAGGGAAAGGGCCTCCCATATTTAAAGCCAGTTGTTGCTGCACGGGAGAAACAACAGTTACAAGTTAAAGAACCTGTGGTAGACAGACAAAAAGAGGCTTCTAGTAGAGTGAAACAAAAGTGTGGTGTTTTGATTCTCTGGAATTAATGTGGCTACAGAAAGAACTGGTGTGGAGTTGTCCAGCGTGAGTCCAATGGGATGTATGGCGAGAGTGTTCGTCTCATTCCTGTAGTAGTGGAGGAGTCTGGTGGCAGGTGCAGACAGCTCAGTGTGAGATGGGTGAGGCTGCTCTAGGAATAGGGACAGAAGGCTGATGGCGTCTAGTCTGGATTAAGGTAAAGTAAGGAGAATGAGACCTTCTTAACACCCACACAACACTACAGATGTGCCGTTGTCCCCATGGTAAACAACTGGATGTCCCAGCAGTCAGTTGTTTTCTCTGTTTCTCCTCTTTGACTGCACATTTGTCACTGCTAGTTGCTTGTCCTGCTTCCTCCCACTCTCCTCTATTAGCTGTGCTGATACCAGATGAATATTCCTCAAATGCCACTTCTGTCCAAGAGTTTCTTAAAATGTTTTCTTTCCTTTAGTCTCTCTGTGATCCCTCTCTTTTTAGTTAGCATGACCATTGTTAACAGGTTTGCTGGCATTCAGTTCTTTTAAAAAATTGTTTGCAGCTTGGAAATGTATCTCTTCTTATGAGTCATAAATCTGAATTTGTCTCATTTCCCTGCCATTTTGGGATTGGGATGCTGCTGGGTTCTGTCTCTAACCCTGGCTTTGCTTTCGTGTGCACTTGGACTGGCTCTTAATGCACTTAATCTGTACTGTTGCCTTTAAGAAACTGTTTGAAAATCCTGGGTATGGGTATGAGTGGTATAATTTCCTGTTTTTAGGGCTAATGAGACTTTGCAGTAAGTATATGTAAAAAGGGGACATAAAATGGTCAGATTCAACTTGTCAACTTGAACTGGAATTTACTTTTATGGTTTTAGACTTCATAGTAGGTCTCTGCTTTCTTCCCAACCTGTCTTCTCTCTGCTGGTTCTCCCTTTTTATGTTTCAATTCTGTATTCTCATATTCTCTCTCTCTCTCCCTCTCTTCTCTCCCTTCCCTCCTCTTCCTTCCTCCCTCCTTTCCTTTCTCCCTGTCTCCCTTCCTTTCTCTCTCTCTTTTCTCTCTTCTCTCTCTTTTCTCTCTTCTCTTTCTCTTTTCTCTCTTCTCTTTCTCTTTTCTCTCTTCTCTTTCTCCCCTCCCTCCACTGTCCTAAAGTGATTCCATACCATTGTGGACTTCAAATACTACTTGTGTTTTGATATGTGCTTGCACAACCTTTCCTACACTTTGGGCTTATAGTATCTTAGCATTCAATTGGCTGTCCAAAGAGGGATCTAAAATCTACCATGTGCACACCAAGTGTACTTCCAATCTTGGTCCTTACTACCAGACTTGCCTACTTCAGTAACCTTCAGAAGTGCTCAAACCTCCAAGCGACCAATGTGCTTCCTTCTTCTCACTAGTCTAGTTCCTCAGCAGAGCATATAGTCTCTTCCGGGTGTCCCCTCCCCCTGCTTGCCTATTTTTTCTATCTGAATAACCCCACCATACCCACAGTATCTCTTCTTGGCTGTTACACTGGCCTTCTAAGTATTTCCCTGCTTCAGATTGAGTAGTCAACCTAGATCCTTCTTCAGTTCAGACTGCACTCCAGCTTCCCACATGACAGCCAAACTTGATGTCTAATAATGACTTCTACCCGAGGCTTTCTATTCTAGTGGATTTACCTAGATTATCTCAGTTAGTGGCAGTACAATGTTTCCAGTCACTTAGTTGTATGGAGTTGTTTTTGACTCCTCTCAAAAACTGACTATGAAAGATTATGTCTTTCATAGTCAGTCAACAGCAGATCTAATTATTTGTACCTTGAAATATCCAGTCTCATCAGATGACAGTAATTTCACATCTGAACTGTAACACTTCCTTTCTACCCTTCTCCAGTCTGCCCTCTCACAGGATCAGAACACTCACTACTCTTTCAGCCAGACATCAGATCAGGCACTCCTTCCGTTGAGAGTAAGATCCAGGACTCCTCCATGCTCTCCAGGCCTTTGGTGTATGCAGCCTGCTTCCTTACATGTATACCTTGCACCCGTGCTGGCCTTTGGGATGGTGCATGTGCCTTCCCAGTTGCCTGGAGTGTTCTGCCCTTCTTCCACATGCTGGCTTCTTCATTCTTTCTGGCCTCTGCTTAAATTACCTCTTCTCTGAGTGGTCTTCTCTGACAAAGGACTCATCTTTTTCTTGCTTTGGTTTTTCTCCACAGGACTTAAAACCACCGAAGTCATTTTCTAGATATCTGTTACTTATGTTTCTTTGCACTAGAATATACCTTCCACACACTATACCCATAATGAGCTAGTAAAATGCTCATCACATAGTAGACCCTAAGTGTTCACTGAATGAATAAACCAACACCATCATCCCGTGCTCACTGAACCCACTTTGCTATAGGCATTGCCCTGCTGCATGTATCAGAGATATAAACAGCACAGGACTTGGTGAGTTTGGCTGAGAAGCATGGAATTACAGCAGGAAGCATGGAATTACAGCAGGAAGCATGGAATTACAGCAGGAAGGCATTACAGAAGGTAGAGGATGGAAGCATAAAGGTTAATGTGTGTGGAGTGAGCATAGAGGGTTACTATGAAGGCAAAAGTAAGAAAAAAGTGTATCAGAGAACTGTAAAATACAGTAACTGAAAGCAAGAACACAATGGATTGGGTTAACAGCAGGTTAGTACTGGCTGTATAGACAGTGTACTGGAGGTGTCTGGGACCAAGTAAAGTAAGCAGGATGAAAAACACAGATGTACAGAGATGTAGGGGATGTGTTGGGGAAATGGCTTATAGAACAAGTGGTGCTGAGTCATGAGAGTGTCAGTAGAGGGAAAAGACTTTACCTGTGAGTTACACTGTTCCCGACAATCAATCTAGATGGAGTACATATTTCAATGCAAAAAAGTGAAACAAATATGAAGCTCCTGGTAGACCTTGGGGTAGACCAGGATTTTTAACAGGACACAAAAGCGCTGTGATGAATGAAGAGAGACATTGATAGACTGGACTACCCTAAAATCAGGAGCTTCTGTCACACTGAAAGACAGAGTACAAAGATAAGCCACAGGGGGCAGGCATTTGTCACTTCCAGTCCTCAGTGAGCTCTTAGCCAGAATACACAAAGAACTGCTCCATCAAGGAGAGGGGCAGATGACCCAGTAGGAAAAGGAGCACAAGGGTTAGGTGGCATTTACAAAAGTGGTGATCTCCAGTAGCCAAAATGCATAAGATGCTCTGTGATCACAGCCATTCTGGTAGGTATGTACTGGGACCTTCTTGTGGTTGAGCTGAATGTTCCTGGTGACACTGCTCAAATGTTTCCCATTTTCTTTGTCAAATGTGAATTCTCTTGGTAAATCCTGTCCTGTTTGTAAAGCCAATTTATCCCACTATAGCAGTGAAAACACACCTTGTGATGGGGATGGGAGGATGGGATGTGGTGCAGAGGTGGAGCATAGCTCAGGGTTGGCAGGGTATGGTTTTGGATCCCATCAGTCTCTTACTTTTCCTGGCAGAGGTGATGGATATTTTCTTATGTGCCATCAGTCTGTAGTAGTGTTTTAAAATGATGCAAATAGCTTTTGCCTTAAGGAAAAGGTATTTTAAACTATGGTAATTAAGCAACACATTATTAGGTTTTATGATGGGTAATTTAGAAACACTACAGAGATAGTTGGGGGAGATTTTCTTTTTCTTCTTTTTAAAAATCTGACTACCAAAAGATAGACAATGCCATTTTGTCTATTCTCTGTTTTGGGGATACCTATTGTTGATTCAGAGGATTTCCTGGAACAGGGAGAAAAACCCTGTTGAATCATTTCAATCCCTGTGTGGATTAAAGCAGTCAAGGCTTATTGGTGCCCTAGTGCTTTCTAGAAGAAAATGTAAATCCTGTCTGGAGAAATCTAAGTGTGGTCCTCAAATGTCTCTCTATTTCGTATGTAGTCTGAAACTCAATAGAAGCTAATCAGGCCTAGGAGGAGATAAGACAGTATGATTAACACAACAACAACAAACCAAGATAAGTAGTATCCACATGAGACACAGAGAATGGAATTATTATATATGTTTCCAATAGCAACTAACATATTCAAAGAATTTGAAAGATCAAGGATTTCAGTGGAAAACTAGAACTGTGAAAAAAATTACAAAAATGGAGCTGGGCACAGTGGCTCATACCTATAATCCCATCTACTTGAGATGCAGAGATTAGGAGGATCTAGGTTCCAGGCCAGACTGGGCAAAAAGTTAGTGAGACCCTGTCTCAATCAATAAGGTAGATGTGATGTTGCATACCTGTAACTTCAGCTATGTGGGAGGAATAGGTAGGAGGATCAGTGTCTGAGGACAGCCCCAAGCAAAAACTCAAAACCCTATCTGAAAAATACTTTAAAGCAAAAATGGCTGGAATTGTAGCTCAAGTTGATAGAATACTTGCCTAGCAAGCACAGGGCCCTGGAGTTCAAGCCCCAGTCAGTACCATTAAAAAAAAAAATTATATTAGAGAACTGCAAAATACAGTAAATGAAAGTAAGAACTTTGTAGATTGGGTTAACAGCAGGTTAGACCTGGCTGGGTAGAGTGTTAGTGTATTGTAGTTGTCTGGGACCAGTAAAGTGGAAGGGATGAAAAACACAGAAGTGCAGAAAAGGTGTGGGGGAAGTGCTGGGAAAATGGTTTATAGAATGAGTGGTGCTTGGTCCATCATATTGAAAGAATACAAAGAAAAGCTGCAGAGTAAGGCAGGCATCTATCACCTCCAGTCCTCATGAACTCTTAACCAGAATACACAAAGAACTGCTCCATCATGGAGAGGGGCAGATGACCCAGTAGGAAAAGGAGCACAAGGCTTAGATGACATTTACAAAAGTGGTCATCTCCATTGGCCAGTCAGCATAAGATGTTCCACCCTGTTGTCCCCAGGAACATTCAGCTTAACCACCAGGAGAACCCAGTGCACACCCACCAGAATGGTTGTGTCCTGGATAGTACAGGATTGGGCAGGGATGTAAAGCACCTGGAATTGTAACACCTATCTGTCAGAGTACAAATTGCCACAATAACCACTTTGGAAAACTGATGGGCAATGTCAAACTGAACCTAGGCATGCCTCGTGACCTGGCAATTTCTCTTCTGTATAGCCTGAGATAACCCAGGTCAAAAGAATGGAGAGAGGAGAGTAATAGGCCTTGTATTAGTCTTGATAACTTTGAGATCTAGAAGCATGAACTAGCAAAAGACACAGAGAACAAGCAGAGGAACTGAAGAAGTGTGATGTCAGAGAATGGATAGATGAGCAGGAGCCACACCAAGGTTGAGTACTGCTGACCCCTCAAGACAGATAGCCATGGTGTGCTGTCAGGAAGGGTGTTGGTGACCATTGAGAGCGGTGGAGTGAGAGGGAGATGGGGGAGGACCAAGCAAAAATAGATTAAACAGTGAAGGTGGGATATGCAGATCTCCATTTTAGAGACCTGACAGAGAAGGGAATGAGAGGCAGCAGGGCGGCTAGTAGAGGATCCCAAAAAGTATTTTAGTAAGTGTGAGAGAGTGACTACATAAAGGAAAATGATCAATTGACAGTTTCAAGGTTCTGAGAAGGTGGAAGGGAATAGATAGATCCACAGCCCAGAGGGAAGCGGGGAGAGATCCATCATTGTGAGGCAAGAGAGATGCCAGGATGGATGCACCATTGGTATGTGGATGGAGACTCGGGGAAGGGTGGCTTTCTATATGTAGCTTTCAGTTTTCTGTGTACAGTACCAGGCACAGTCACTCACTGAGAGTCTCGCCAAGGGTCAGGGATTTAAAAAATTTATTAGCATATAATAGTTTTACATTGTGATATTTACATATGTGCTTATAAAATATCTAGGTTAGATTTTTATCCTCCCCTTTTCCCCTTCTTAGAACAATTTCAACAAGTTTCATTCTTCTATTTTAATATATGGATACAAAATTCATTCACCATATTCACCCATATTCCCTCTTTCCTTATGCCCACTTCTCCCACTGGTACCCACCCCTGGAAAAGACCTATTTTCCCTCCTGCCCTTCATGTTTTTAAAGTGTAAAGTGATAGTCCAAGGGGGTTTCACCTTCGTACTTTAGGCCTGTATATATCAGGCTTTAATCAAACTAACCTCCTCCCTTCATTACTTATTCTCTATCACCATACTCCCCTAATATTCAATAGATTGCTGTATATAATACATTATATTATATTCATATATAGATAGGTGGTTTCAATAGTTTTCATTCTCTATAATTTATAGAGGTTAGGGATTTGAAGAGAAGAAATATTTGAAAGTATACTGTATGCATAAGTTGATAAGGAAATGTAGTTAGAATACTGCTCTCCAAGTCATTCAGTATTGGAGTTAGATGCTTATAGTGGGGTGAGTCTGCTCCATGTGTACAAAATGAAGATTCTCACCTAGAATTCATTGTGGGTGGAAGAAGAAGAAAGACTATAGAGTATAATGCAGTGATGGCTGGTGGATACAGCTACCATGTAGCTTGGCTATCCTACTAGGTTTCATGTGTCAAAATTTAATCTCCATTTGGAAAAGGTAAAAATTTAATTTGACTATGGTGTGTAGAGGTGGGACCTTTGGGAAGTGATTGAGATTAGATAAAATCATTAGGGTGAAGTCCCCATCATTGAGTCCTGATGACTTTATAAGAAGAGGGAGACAGGGTCTGGGTGCAGTGATTCATACCTGTAACTTCAGCTTCTTGGGAGGTGGAGATTGGTAAGGTCAAGGTTGTAAGGCCAGCCTGGACAATAAGTTAGCAAGTCCCCATATCAACAAATAAGCTGGATGTGGTGTTTCATGTCTACAACCCCAGCTATGTGGGAGGCATAGGTAGGTAGATTTCATGAGGTTGACCCTGAGCAAAAGTGCAAAATCCTATCTGGAAAAAAACCCCCAAAACTTAGTGGCTCAAGTGGTGTAGTGCTTGTCTAGCAAGCATGTGTTCAAACCTCAGTATTGCCAAGGGGGAAAAAGGAGGGAAAGAGCTGGACTTGGTATGTATGCCTGTAATCCCAGCCCTTGGAAGGCTGGAAGATCATACACATTTGAAGCCAGCCCAGGCTACGTAGTATAACCCCATTTCAAAAAAAACACAAAAAAATGGTAATAAAAATCAAAGAAAAGAGAGAGAGGCGAGACAGGCACATAATAGGTGTCTGTCTCTTGCCATGTGACACTGTATGGCACATCAGGACTCTGCCCAGACTTAGCCCTTTAACTGGCAAAACTGGGAGATAAATCAACCTTTTGTCTTCATAAGTAACCTGGCTCAGCTATTTTATTGCAGTAATATAAAATAATCATGTAACCAATTGTGAAGAAAGTGGAGAAAAGAAAGGGCTGATAGATTGAGAGGAAGCGTCGTGCATTCAATGAGTAGACATTCCTGGGAACTCGAGGAGCTATCCCAGTGGGAGAACTTGAGTGAGTAAGTCAGAGGGAGTGTGTGGAGTATTTATTTTGGAAACAATGCAGTTAGGTGTCAGAATATTTAATTTTGGAAAATCAGTCCTACAGATGGGGAAGCTAGCCTAGGAGATGCCGAGCAATCCACTTTGGGAAACAGAAAAGGACGAAGATGGATCTCCTTGATCCTAGCCTTTTCTGGTCCCAATCCTTGGTTGGGCTGCTAAAGTTAGGGCCAGCTAATTTAGATGTTGGAATCACAGCCATTCTCTGGGTGGCCCAACGCTGCGGTGACAGTGTGCTGTGCTGCAGGCCCCTAGGTGCCCCATTCAGTTCATTGTGACTTAGATGACTGATGTTTTTGGAGTCCACTTGCATGAAAGAGAGGGGTTCTCATTCTTCTGTGATTTGTTCATTATCAAAAAATTTTGTGGTCTGAGTTTTCAAGTAGTATTGATTCATTTTTTGCTGACTCCTCAATATTCTGTCTGCATTTAAACTACAGTCATATATTTGTAAGAGTGAGACCAGGTCTGCCGTCAGTGACTAGATCAGATGATGTTGAATGATTCAGAACCAAGGATAACTTCCTGGTTTGGGTTCATCCTTGCGTGTTCACTAATTGGGCTCCAAATAGTAATAAACAGAAAGACAAACACATTAGAGAGCCACAAAAATGCTGTGTCAAGATTTCAGTCCACCTTAAGTGGATTATGTGCAAAGCCACCTGTTTCCAGTTTTTAGTGGGAATTGGTTGGACATTCTCCCAGAAGTGAGAGTTCAGTGGGATGAGTGAGAACCACAGAAGTGGAGAGGTAGAAGATAGTGACCAGGAGGACTGCTGTAAAGGGACTCAGCAGACTCATCCTTTGGACAGTTGAGGGGGTGGGAAAGTGACTGGAGGGTCTGGCATCCTAACTTTGCAGCAGCATCCTAATGTCATCCAAGTGTCAGTCCAGTATGCTCGCTAGTTCTGGGTTGGAAACACTGGCCTCTAATATCGATGTGGTTAAAAGGCAAGTATTATAAAACTAAGAGACATGTGAAGTCCAGATTTGGGACAGTGTCCACTATCTATATCACCAGTGTTAAAATGAGACCTTTTCTTTGCATATCTGTACAGCGTAATTTGCTGAATCAATTATAATTTGTGGGAATCTCCTGGGGTTCCAAGCAAGTTTAAACTAGTGTCCAATGAAGTACATAACCTCGTGGCTCCTCTTTGAGTCCTGAAGCACCCCAGCTGTTTGTGCCCAGCCAGCTTTGTTTGCTGTCAGTTATCATCTGGAGGGTGTTGTCTTTTTCCATTGGCCAAAGGCATTGAAAATCATACTCTGACAGAGAAAGCCAAAGTTGCCTAATTGTTTTTTCTGCATAAACATTCTGAGCTTTCTAAGGCAGAAATGGACCGTGCCTGACAAGTCTCTATGAATTGCAGCATCAACATGATGGGACAGCGCCCTCTAGACACGTTCGCCTTGATGGCATTTTCAGACCAATGCCATCTACTGTCTTAGCATTGTGCTTTCCTGTTTGTAGGCTGGTGATGTATATCGAGAGGGACAGCAGAAAGACCACTCCAGGCAAGGAAAGGCAGAGTGGCAATGAATACTTGTCCAGGTGTTTGGATCTTCTCATCTGTCACATCGTGCAGGAACTGCCGCGAATCCTGGGTAAACCCAAGCCTTGTTCCCAAGGCCCCATGGCTGCCCCTTTCTGCCTCTTGGTTTTGGCACTGCTGCTTTTTAATCCTTGTTCTTGCAGACAAGTGCTGTGATACTTTTCTTGAAGGCATAGTTTGATGACTTAAAATTCGCTTTGTTATAATTATTTTTTATAATTACTTTGCATCAATGATATGATCGAGACATGAACAGCTAAATGTACATTGAGGCATTAGGTAAACTGTCAGTTTTAGAAAATAAAATAATTGCTTAAAATTATATTTATATGATTATTTGGGGTAATTTTTTTCAAGATTTGTCTCTGCCTACAGCTGAAGAAAATAACTTCCATTTGAAACTAGAGCCATCAATATATTTATTGTTAAAAGAACTTTAAAATATATAGATTTTAATTTAATAAATTGAAATGTTAAAATTTAATGTTAGAGAGTTTTGTCAGTTGGTTTAAAGTTCAAAGCTTGAAAAATTTTTTTGGCTTGGAAAAATTACATTTTAAGTTAAAATGTCTAATAAAGATTGGCAAAGGATGTTTATTACAGTTAAATCCACTATTTTATCTTTTGCAGAAATTAAAGTAATTCAAGGGAAGTGTACATAATGTAGTTTGAATCCCTTCTCATGCTTTTCCAGCAGATGTAGCTATAAACTGGAAGTACTATAAATGTTACATTTGATTTAAACCATCTAGAATGTATACTTATGACTCATAAATACAGATTACTGAATCAAAAAGATGAACATATCTTTATGACCCAACAGCAGCTCTTTTGCTCCTTACTAATAAGGATTTTTTTTTTTGGTCTGCCAGTAGTTGGCAGTAGAGTACCTATATTTTGGGCTGTATATATAATTTTTAACCTGTAGCCCGAAGGCTGTAATCTCACTTGGTAGCTGAGCTCCTTATTATTGGACCCATTCTGTTTTAGGATATGAAGATAAAATTCTGATGTTTACAAAGAAGTCTGATTCACCATGCAGTGAAAAGTTTTGGAAATTGATCTCTTTTTACTTCTGTCCTATTCTATTTTTTTTTTAAAACAAGTTGTGATTGAGCTATAATTTGTTCACTTATAATTTTGAATTTTTTTTCTGTTTACAAAAGTAATAGGTGGTCAGAGTTGAAGTTAGGAAAATACAAGCACAAATCCTGAAGCCACTGCTGTGCTATCATCATTGATAAATTCTATTTTTAATTTCTACATGAGAGGTTGATTTAATTCACAGTGTATGTGCAGAATTATCACATTTTGTCTCATAACACAGTGTATGTTATAATCTCAATATTTGTGAATAAAAAAGACACAGCATCTAACCATTTTGAATTGGAGATTAGTGACTTTCAAGTCCCATTAATAATCAGGCACCTATGGTTTTGCGGTCTTTTATCTGGATATGCCTCACAGGTGACATTCTCAATGTCCTGGCTACTGTGTCTGGCCGCAAACACCCATCAACGGTGCAAGGGAAGCAGCTGAAGATGTGCCTGCCCATGATGCCTGTGGTACTTCATCTGGTCACGTCACAGGTACTGAGCCACATCAACCAAGGCAAAACATTGTCATTTCTCTCTCGCTCGCTAAAATTGCCCATGGCTTTCAGGATTTAATCGGTGGCAATTCTCATCACACACAGGTGTTTCGACCTCAAGTTGTATCAGAAGAGTTTCTTTTCAGTTACGGAACTATTCTTGTGAGTAACACTTTTTTCATGTTTCTGCTAAAAATATAGCTATTTCTACCATTGGTGGAATTTGATGTCAATAAGAGGTAATTTAAAAATTCTAGTGGCATTTATTTGTCTCGAGGGAAGTGACCTTTTTATATTTTTTATCTATTGACTGTAATAAAATTTGACATTTGGAGAAAAATGCATTCTCTCCTGATAATGTATTTGTGCAGAGACAGCCCTAAGGAGGGTAAATAAGTTCAGAGAAACACTTCCTTAGATTTCAGTATTAAACGCCATGGCAAAATTTAAAGTAAAAGTGGTGAAAATGAAAGGCTAAGACTATATTCTCATTGGTTTTTTACATAGGTACACATGCAGCCATGTGTAGTATCTGGAAATGAAGGCATGTCTTGAAATAAAGCTCAGTTTAGTTTTTTTCTTTAGTTTAATCTTGATGATATAGGTGGAAATGAAAACCAAATCATCGTACTATCTTTCACACAATTTTTGCTCAAAAATAAAATCATCTTTTTGTTTAGGCTGTCTCATGAATTACATTTTTCTGTCTCCCTTCTCTGTCCACAGTCTTTTTTTTTTTTTTTTGGCAGAACCAGTGATTGAACTTCGTCCTTGTATTTGCTAGGCAGGCACTCTACTGCTCGAGCCACTCTGCTAGCCTCGCTGTCTGTCTGTCTGTCTGTCTCTAGAGCAAAGGAAAAGCTAAGGCATTTGTCACAGAGCATGTCCTGTCATACTTTGATACTTAAAATAAACTGAACTGAGATTTTTCAAAATGCCATAGAGGTCTCTAGTTAAAATGAAGTAGGCATCTCATTTTTTTTGTTATTTTGGAATAAAAAAGGGCAGCTACCCACAGGTAAGAATGTGATTTTCTGGAAGTTTCCTCATAAGGTGAAGCAGGATGTTTTAAACAATAGATGTTGAGTGGCAATGATTGCTTGTAGGAAGCAGTGAGTTCAGGCAGTGCCGTAGGGAAGATCCTTTTGTTCTCAATTTCACATCTTTAGCATTTTTTTCCTGTGATAATTTCACCCAAGTAGAGGAAGTTTAGGTATATTAAATGGAGAAGATGGTTGTTTGGCTCTGTTCAAGTCTTTTTCCTAGTTTGAATCGTGGCTTGTCCCCAAATCTCCTCATTTTTTTACTGTATCTGTTGGCCTCACCTGTGTATTCACCTTCCTTATCCTCAGCGTTGGGCATTGATGAAATCCTAGAAGAGAGAGTGACTTTCTGACCAACATTTAGGACATAGATTTAGTTACACATACAGCTCATGTGCACTTACTGTGAACTATTGAGAGTTGGACATTGCTTCTCAGAGCTGATTCATCATCTTCCCGGAAGTCATTAAAAACATTATGCAGGTGACTGTACCCTACACATATCATGGGGTACAGTGTTCTTGTTCCGTATCCTACAACCCTTAGAAAGTGAAAGCATTCATTTACTTTTGCTTAAGCAAAGGATTCCTAAACTTGAGAAGTTTTTAGGAGAGAGGGTTATATGGCTCTCAGAGTTCTGTAACCCAGTCCACAGCCCAGTGGTCTGGGACCTTCCAGAGCACAGTGTTTCTTCGTGCTGGTAACATGAGGAAATGGTCCATCTGTGTTTGGTCCATCTGCAGATAAATATATTATTTTCAGTATATCTGGGAGAATAGTTACTGTATTGTGGCAAGTATATTATCATTTTCTATTTTAAAATGTACCTTCAGTTGAGGTATTGAGACATGGCCCTCCTTTAACAGCTGCTGCCAGGACCTCTAGGGCTCTGTTGACCTGCCTGCCCTGGGTGGGTGTGGAGAGAGCGGTCAGGCTTGGTGTGTTCTCTGCTCTTTCACGGGGCCCTCAGGAGCAGGCTGAATAAGATCATGCTTCCATTGGCTTCGGTTTTCATAATGGCACCAGGGAGTGGTTTTTGACCTGTAGATTTTCTTTTCTTTTTTTTTTGGTAGAAAAATTCAGGATGCTTCTTACATATGGAGGCATGAGTTTAGAAATCAGGTTTACAAAAACATTTTTTTTTTCCTAAGTAAAATGAAGTTTTGATCTTATATTTAAAGAGACGACAGTTAGAAAACAATTTAGCAGGATTCTTTTAAACCATTATCAAGCTCTCAAATACTCCAGGCAAAAAAGGACTGCCTGGCTGCTAATTGCTATTTTCATGCATTATTTGTTATCATGCCCAAATCCCTCTCCCAAGGTCTCCTGTTCTCCATGTCTCCATGACCAGGCAGGTCTCTGGGGAAGTGTTGTAGGGACATTCTGCTATATATGTTGAAATTCTTTGGGGCCTCCATTGAACTGGGCTGAGAAACATAAAGTAATGACAGTAAGGAAGTATGTGAGAGAAACTATGATGTGTCTTCACTTAATATTTGTTGTATTTCTTTGTTCTTTTAAAAATGCTTTTGATTAATGAGCTGATGAAGAGGACTTGGTTGTATTTGGTTAGGTTCTGGCCTCATGAGTTTATAAAAGTACAGTGATTGTGTGGTGGTTGTAGTTTTCTACAAAAAGTAACTTAAGAAAGGACACACTTCCTGATCTCTGCAGATTTTTATTATAAGTGAATGTAGGTCTGTTGATAGAATTTGGCTTCTGTTGTAGATAAAGCAGAGATACTCACTGTTATGTTTTTGAAAACACAGTATGGAATGCTTACTTGTTGCCATTCAAATGTTTTTGCTGTGAGACTTTTTTTTTTTTTTTTGTTTTTTTGGTTTATTTTATTTTATTTTTTAATTTTATTATTCATATGTGCATACAAGGCTTGGTTCATTTCTCCCCCCTGTTCCCACCCCCTCCCTTACCACCCACTCCGCCCCCTCCTTCTCCCCTTCACCCCCTCAATACCCAGCAGAAACTATTTTGCCCTTATTTCTAATTTTGTTGTAGAGAGGGTATAAGCAATAATAGGAAGGAACAAGGGGTTTTGCTGGTTGAGATAAGGATAGCTATACAGGGAGGTGACTCACATTGATTTCCTGTGCGTGTGTGTTACCTTCTAGGTTAATTCTTTTTGATCTAACCTTTTCTCTAGTTCCGGGTCCCCTTTTCCTATTGGCCTCAGTTGCTTTTAGGGTATCTGCTTTAGTTTCTCTGCGTTAAAGGCAACAAATGCTAGCTAATTTTTTAGGTGTCTTACCTATCCACACCCCTCCCTTGTGTGCTCTCGCTTTTATCATGTGCTCAAAGTCCAATCCCATTGTTGTGTTTGCCCTCGATCTAATGTCCACATATGAGGGAGAACATACGATTTTTGGTCTTTTGGGCCAGGCTAACCTCACTCAGAATGATGTTCTCCAATTCCATCCATTTACCAGCGAATGATAACATTTCATTCTTCTTCATGGCTGCATAAAATTCCATTGTGTATAGATACCACATTTTCTTAATCCATTTGTCAGTGGTGGGGCATCTTGGCTATTTCCATAACTTGGCTATTGTGAATAGTGCCGCAATAAACATGGGTGTGCAGGTGCCTCTGGAGTAACCTGTGTCACAGTCTTTTGGGTATATCCCCAAGAGTGAGACCTTTTGTCCTTGAGCCAACCATAAATTTATATTCCCAGTTTTCTCTAGGTGCTTATTTTGATATTTCTTTCAGGAATAGTGAAGGGCACAGGCCTACCCTTCGGATGCAGCAGTCCCTCCTGCTCACTAGATGGGGCCATTTTCTGCCCCTTGCTATTCCAGCCTGTGGGCCTAGCTGTGGGGCTTGTGTCCATTGCTTTTTGCTTTCTGCTAAACCTCCAAGCTTTGCTGCTTGACTCACACCACCAGGAGCAACCCATGTGTATAGGTGTCTGCTGATATCTGGGTCTTTGACCCTCATTCCTCAACATACTTCTGTCATTGTGCTGGCTCCTATCTCTTTCTGCTCCTGTCACCATTTGTGGAGCACTTGCTACTCCTTTGTGGTATCCCGCCAATACCTCAGCCTCCCAACCTCTCCACTGCCTTTCTCTGTACCATCCTGCCTCTCCCTTAGCTGCTTGTCCTAGGGACAGTCTCTTAACCCTCCTGACCACATCCCACTATTTGGCTGCTAGCCCTGGTTTCCAGCTTCCTCTGTTTTCCATCAGTCCCGCAACTCCTGAGACTCAAATTGTCCTTCCCAGCCCTCTGCAATCCTGTCTGCCCTCAGATGACTCTGCTTCTTTCACTTCTTTGTGTATTCAGATTGGAGTTCCCCATTCAGCAGCTATCACTGTCTTGCATATACCCACAACTCCCTTTCCTCTCTCTTCCTCCAGTGTTCTCCTCAGCAAACCCTCATCTTGGTTAAATTTCATTCTCTACCAACCTCACTCAGCTTCGAGGGTTAAATACAGCTAGAGAAACATGCAATGAAAGCCATCTTGGTTTCGATTCAGGACTACTTATCTTAAGTGAGCTCTTTCTGCAGATTGATGCATCTGGTTTGTTTTCCATGCTAATCTCTGCTGTTCTCCCCTGAGTCTCCAGTGCCTCCCACTCCATTCTCCCTCTTATCGCATTACTTTCTGTTTCACCAAGAATGAAGAAATATATCAAAGTGTTAACATTGAAATAATATATCAAAAATGTTAACATTGAAAATCAAGGAAACATTTTGTAGTTATATTTTTAATTAAATAGAGGAAGTGCTAGGGAGAGAAGTAGTTAAAAGGAGCCCCTAATTTCTCCAGCTAGGTAACTCTCATTGACATTCAAAAAGGGTCAAAGGAAAGATGCGTAAGTGCTTAGAAAAATCCCAAGAGTACAGTAAGCAGTGAACAAAAGTGGCGGCCCCCCTCCTGTCTCAGGCTCCAAAGGAACCACTGTGCGTCCTTTCTGTAATTTCTCCCTTGAAAATTATTGCTTACGTCACCAGCTGTTGTGTGTTATCTACACATTCTCTCAAAATAATTGCACAGGAAGGATCATAGTGTACACACTGCTCTGAGCCTGCCTCCCATGGCAACCCACAGGCATTTAAGCAGATTTATTTAAACTGAAGGATGTCTCCTTCTCTCTGAATTTTTAACTTTAGCATCAAGTTCATATCTATCAAATAAAAGTTATGCCCCATTTTGGAATTTTGTGAAACTCAGCCAGTTATCCTGAAAAGCTTACAGTGTCTTACTTTGAAAATTTGAACTTAAATTTTCAAGAATTTTTTCATTGATTATTTATAGACTGAAAAAGAGAATTGAAGGCATCCTATATTTTTAGTTTACAAAGAGCTTCTGTTTCCTAGATTATCTGATTTTTTGTTATAACCTAGCTGCTGAATGTATTTGAGACTTTTTTATAATTTTAAGGGTAATCTATGCTTATTTACATAAATTATAAAATGTATGCTTGTTAAAAAAATGTAGAAAACAAATCATTCCCAGGACCATCACTGTTAATCTGTTGTTTCCTTAATAATATTTTCTATTCATGCACATGCATTTGTATATCTAAAAATAGTATTCATAACATGCCTATGACATATATAGATACTGTGGGTGAGACATATATGTGTATACTTATGGATTTATAGTCTGCCTTTTTGGATTTAACATATCAAGTATTTCTCCATATTTTAGAAAACTATTTTTTCTAAACATCATAATGGCTCTCTATATGGTCTCATTTCCATGAACTGGAAACAGTTTGATTTAATTTTAGTAAAACTTATAGTTTAAAAATTTAACTAAAATATGCCCATACCTACCTATAAATATACTACTTAGAGGTATGTGTATATGTGGAAAATGTTTTAAAATATCAAGGGCATGATAAATTCAGGGAGTGGTTATCTTTGGGGGACAGGCAGGTGCAATGGGGGAGTTCACGCAAGGAACTGGGGGTATTTTAATTCTTAAGTTTTAGTAAACCAGTACATTTAGGACTTTTCTTTATTCATTATAACACAATATATATGTATGTTCTTTTGTATATATTACATAAACTTTATATCTGTCAACTTTAAGAAATACCATTGGAGTATGGTTGGACCAATTTCTGCTCTGGTCCAGTTGCTTATATTTTGTTTTTATAGTTCTGTGTCACTTATTTTTATTTGCTGTTTGTTATATATAATGTCGTGTTAAGTGCTAAGGACAAGGACTCTGTGGCCATGTCTCCACACATCAGAAACAAAGGTGCTCTGCCTCTCATAGCCGTGGCAGCTATGGTCCCGCTGAAATCATGGAGCCCTGGTTAGGGAGCACCTGGTCTGTCCTAAGTATCCATCCAGCCAGGGACCTGGTAGCTTCCTCCCCTGGGGCTGAGAACTGAGTGGGCTCATGGCTGAGCTGCATAGCATCAGCACTGGTGTGGGAGCACAGACCAGGGTCTGGGAGTGGGAAGGGTCTAGGAGGGACTAGCACAGGAGTGAGGTTCCACCACAGGGTGTGAGACCAGACTGCTGTGTCTTGATCTTGACACAGTTTGTAGGCAGGGAACTGAGGCTGACCTTCCTTGGAGATGACCATTCACCTGGTTTGGTGTCATTCACCCTAGCCTGCCAGGGCGTGAGGGTGTCATGTTACTGGAAAGGATTATCTATCAGTAGGATTATTCTCACTTCTTACTATTGAAATTACGCCAATATTGAATCTTATCGATAGTGTTTCATATATTTAAAAATGATTGTGCTTTATAATTTATAGTATTTAGTATAACTACATTTTAGAATTATGATTATAGTGTTTATAATATATGTAGAACATTTAGTGTTTTCCATAAGCTCTTTCATTAAGAGTGATAAGTGCAGTTTAGGGAAAGTATTATTTTATTTCAGTTTTTTCAAAACCCTCATTTATTAAAAAATTTTATTATTTTCAGAGTCATATTAAGTCAGTAGACTCAGGAGAAACTAACATAGATGGAGCCATAGGTGAGTAGACCGTGGGGCATTTTGTGCCTGTGTTTGAGGTAGTTTGCTACTATGATTTTGAAAATGTGAATAAATGTATACAGTAATGACTGACTGTATTCCCAGGGCCAACAGCATCAGAAGAATTCATCAAGATCACATTGTCGGCTTTCGAAGCAGTGATACAATATCCTGTTTTGCTGAAAGACTATCGCTCCACGGTCAGTTCTGGTAGCTTTTGAAGTAAACTCTTTTTTATTGACTTGGAAATTGTATGTCCAAATAGAACAGTTTTCCATGTGCTTGGCTTGTGTGTAATCCTCATGTGAAATGACCATTCAGAGCAGAAGGATAACCTAGGAAGTTCGTTTCCTTTTATGCTACTTTTTTTTTTTTTACATGTTGTTTTCTTTCCCTCCTGGTACATACCTTTCCCTTGTTCTCTCATTCTTCTTGTTTGAGCATTTCTGGTAACCAGTTGTACAAGTCTTTTAGAGAAGGGGCTCTAAACTTCGCGTTGCAGATGTTGGGGATGGGAAATTCTTTTGTGGTGGGTTCTGTCCTGTGTGGTGTAGGTGTTCGACAGCACCCTGGCCTCTGCCCACTGGAGGGCAGTAGCACTCACTCCATCTTTCCTCAGATCTGACCAATAAAGAAGTCTTCCTCTACATGATGTGTCCTCTGGGTGGCAAAATTGTCCCCATTTGAGAACCTCTGTCTTCAAGTGATCCTAGGAGAGCTTAGGGAGAGAGGGGGAGTTTCCTCCATGACAGTTTGCAGAGAGCCCCGCCAAGAGGCCCAGGTGGGAAAAGAACTAGGGCTGTCGTGTAAGGAGCAGTAGCAGGTGTTGTGAGGTGGTGGCTGTTGGTAGAAGCCACCATGGAGCAGAGACGTCTCATCTCCTTCTCAGCTTAGCCACCCTCTCCTCTTGGTTCCACTCCCTGTCCCCCAGTCCACACCCCTCCACTGAAGCACTAGTGACTGTTTTGTGATAGTAAATTATAGGAACATCCTAGGCATGCATAAGCCCACAAAGTTTTTCATAGGAAAATAAATTTCAAATCACCTTATAGGCAAAATTTTAGATACCAGTCACTCTTAAATTAGGGGCTTCCTCTAATAAGGATGAATCAAACTACTGAATAATATGTAAATTGAATTTACATATTAAATTGTAAAAAGAAATTATGGCAGGGTATGGTGATGCACACCTGTAATGTCAGCATGGGTAGTCAGCCTTGGGTACATAGTGAGATTGTGTCTCAAAAAACTGAGGACTGGGGATGTAGCTCAGTGGTAGAGCACTTTTCTAGCATGCATAAAGTCCTGGGTTTGATCCCCAGCGCTGAAAAATGAAAAAGAATAGATTTTTTGATACCTCTATGGTCACATAGATACCATTGTAGGATTCAATTCTGGAATTTGTTTGGATTAAAATCTATTAAAAATCTTGGGCTGGTGGAGTGGCTCAAGTGGTAGAGTACCTGCCTCATAAGTGTGAGACTCTGAGTTTAAACTCCAGTGCTGCCAAAAAAAACCCCAAAAAACAAAAACAAAAAAACCCAAAAAACTAATTTACAAGATGTCATTTAGAACTCCCAAAAGAGGATGTATCTTGCTTTCTTAACTTGGAATTATTATTAAAATCAAATATAAAGATGTTAATTTGACCAGCAACTGGTGGCTCATGCCTGTAATCCTAGCTACTCAAGAGGCAGGGATCAGGAGGATCGAGATTTGTAGCCAACCCAGACATAATAGTTTGTGAGACCCTATCTCGAAAAAAATTCTTCATCAAAAAGGGGTGGTGGAGAGTGGCTCAAGGTGTAGGTCCTGAGTTCAAATCCCAGTACCGCAAAAAAAAAAAAAAAGAAAAGGAAAAAAAGATGTATTTTGAATTTTTAGATACTGGTTAACATACAGTTTTTGTGGTATAGTATTTAGAAGAATGTGTAACTCCTTGAATGTTAAAGTGTAAAGATTATATGATGGTTAATCTTGATTGTCAGCTAATTATACTGAGAAACTCTAGGGGATGAGTAAAGCACACCTTCCTGTGCACATGATGGTGTTTCTAGAGAGGATTAGATTATGGGGACTCTGACCTAATGAATGGTTTAATTCACTGATGGATTCAAAATCTGAAATCACTACGAGGAGGTGGTACAAGTTTGGAAGGTGGGCCTGCTTGGAGGAAGTAGGTCACTGGGGGTATATCTTGCCCTGGTACTTCCTGTTACAGCTTTGCTCTTCTTCCTGTCACCTTGAGGTGAATGGCCTCTTCCTCCTCACACTTCTGCTGCCATGTTCTGCTCAAGCATGTGGAGGCTACACAGCCATGGCCTGAACCCACTGAAAACCTGAGCCGAAGAGGTCCTTCCTTCTTTAGGTTGTTTACGTCAGGTGTTTTGTCACAAAATAAGAAGGCTAACTAATGCAGATGGTAATACCACCAGCTTCCCATGCTTCAAAAGTGGACAGTTCATATAAATATCTCCACAATCTTTTTATAGAGAACCATGTTTCTTTTCTAGGTTTTATTTGCTTAATTTTTTTTTTTTTGCTAAAATTTTTATTCCCTTGCATTACTTCAGTGATGGGGATGGTGGGATGAGACTGATGGTATTTTGAAGTATCAAACATTTCTATGTATGAAGTTTCAAGGCTCGTTTAGACGTGTTCCACTCCCTGTCTCGGTGAAAGTTGATCTGGAAGTGCCAGAGTTCTGATCTTGACTCTTTTTCGTTTTAGCTCCAGTAAGGAAGTATAGAATTATGAGAAAGATCACAAATATAAAGTTCAATTAATTTTCCTTAAGGTCTGTTTTGGGGCCTGATTTAAAGTAAAACCAAGGTTCCAGTTAGTTTTATAGGCATTCAAGTATGTTTAACAACAGCAAGTGATCATTCAGAATTTATTGATTGTTTGCTTACTAAGTACTACCTTAGGCATGGGGGAAAGATAGAAGTGAATACAACACAGTAGCTGCCCCCAAGATGGAGTCTACAATTAAGCAGAGCCTATAACACCAAAGATTTAAATACATATTTAATATATTGAGTAATAGTAAGTGCTATAAGGAAAAAAAGCCAGGAGTGGAGTTGTTGTTTCATAAAGGATGATTGTCTTCAATAATGAGATGTCTGCTCAGCGCCCTGGTAAACCTGGGAGAGGGGCTTCTAGGCAGAGGCAGTGGCAAGTGCATACACTGCAAGGAGCAGCTGTGCTCCAACACTGGTGACTTGGCCACCGATGCAGCTGGGTAGAGCAGCCTTGTGGATCAGGGAGGAGTCGCACGCACATCATAGGACTCTTGGCGCAATGTAAGATGTAACAGATTCTGGATTTTGTTCTCATATTGACCATTAATGCAGTTTGGTAGGTAGGAATAATAATTCCTTTCCATTGCCACAGTCATTTTTATATTTTCTCCTGTGGTGCTTGGTCATGATGGATCTCAGCAAGGCAGTTCTCCCTTCGGGTTCTGGTTCTGTGGTGCCCAGGGCTGGGTTTATGTGAGGCCTTGGTCTTCCCTCTCTTCTCTGTGTGCCCGCTCTGGCAGAGTGATGCCAGGGTGTCCTGAGGTCTTACATGGTCTCAAGAAAGGTAATGATGATTTTTTATGAGAAGGAAATTTCTACCAACTCTTTATGGTTGTTTTGTTGTTGTTCCTCTTTTATGTATTTTATTATATAATGTAAAATACAAAAAAGGTGTATTTAAAGTGCACACCGTGTAACAGGTAGTTGTAAAGCAAGTGCTGGGGAAATCAGCCCTCAGGGGTTCACTGCATAGATGACCCCTGTTTTGACGTCCTTAGTAATCATTATTCTGCATTCTGAAACAATATAGGCTGAGTCGTGTGCTTCTGAACTGTGCACCAACGTAGTATGTATTCATTTGTGACTTGCTTTTTTGCTCAGTATTTGTGATTCATCCGTGTTAATATCTTGTTCATACTTGTTAAGTATCTTTATGGTTCAGTACTTCTCAGTGAATATGTGTGAATATGTGTATATGAAAATATGTGTATATGGAAATACCAGAACGCCCTTGTTTGCTGTTGGTAGACATTAGTTTTTTCTGGATTTTGGCATTTACAATCAATATTATGGCTATTATTTATGTATTTTGGTGCACATAGCATACATTATTTTTAGGATATGTACTCTGGAATGGAATGAGGGGATATAAGGTGTGTATGAACTCAGTTTGTCTAGAAAATGTTACAGTGTTTTTCATGAAGGTGGCACTAGTTTGCACTCACACCAGCAGTGTGTACCTGATGTGTCTTACCTTCGCAGACACCTTTTAATGGATTTGTGTCATAGTACCCACCATAGTTTGTCTTTTAAATACTGCTTTATGGCTTCCCACAAGTTTTGATACATAGAATTTGTTATCTTTTGGTGAAAATAGTTTGTATTTTTTTCTTCTTTGTGTCATGGAAGGTATATAAATATATGTATATATGCATATATATATGTATGTATATGTGATATAGTTGTATATATGTTTCCAAATACATGTGTACCTTATAAATTATTTGTATAATTGATTTCTAGATTAATTATATTTTGAAGTTAGAGATTATATTCTGTTATTTCAGTCTGTTCATATTTATCAAGACGTGCTTTATCACTCACTGTATTTTTTTTTGTAGATGTTCTGTGTATGAGATCAATACGTATTTTGCAGGCCTCAGGGCAGTGCTGAGAATACTTGCACTGGGTCACCGTTATCAGTCATCTTGTTTAAATCCTCTTACTGACTTTGGCCTGCTTGTTCTGTAAATTTTTAAGCGAGGTGTATGTAAATCTCCTATTACATGCTGAGCATGGTGGTGCACACCCGGAAGCCTGGGTCGTGGGAGCCGGGGCCAGCTTGCGCTGTGTGGGGAGTTTCAGGCAAGCCTGAGCTACGTAGTAAGGACTTGGCTCCAAAAAGAAAACAATCTATTGCTGTTAGGAGTTTATTTCTTCTTCTCGTGCCAGTTTTTATTTTGCGTGTTTTGAGAGCATGAGAGGTGTGTTCCCTTCTGTTGTTTGTGTACTCCATCTTCTTCCTTTTACTGTATGTTCTGAGTGATTTCAGTGTTTCTATTTCTATCTTCTCCTTTGTCTGTTATCATGCCAAATGTAGCCATTCAATTTCAAGTTTTGGTTATTTTTGTTGTTGGTTTTGGTGTTTGTTTGAGACAAGGTCTCTCTGTGCAGCCCAAGCTGGGCTCAAACTCATGATCCTCATGCCTGAACCTTCCAAATGCTGGGGTTACAGGTGTTCACCACTGTGCCCTGCTGATCTTGGTTATTTTTTTATTTGTAGCTGTATCCCCTCTGTCTTGTTGTTTCCAGATCTATGTTACCTTTTATGGTTTCCTATTCCCTGTAGGTATTTTATACTTTTTGATTTATTCATTCATGTTTATTTAATGTAGTTGTTCTTTAGAATGTATGGTAACTCTGAAATCAGAACACAGTGACAGTCTTTGGTTGGTGGGGTGTGTCGCATCTGTTCATGCCTAAATCATCCCATTTTTGTGGATACATGATTGTTGGCTCCTTGCTGGCCATTGTCCTTGAAGCCCATTTGTGGCTTCAAGGACACCCTGAACTTAGTGTGGGTGTCTGTCTGTCCTGTTGGTTTCTGCCAGTTGGGACCATAGCACACAGCACACCCATCTGTCCTCACAGTGTGCGGATTCCTGAGACTGTGGCTATGAGACTATCCTTTCCTAGGACACCCCTGTCAGTTTTCAAGTGGGGATGTGTGTGCTAGGATTGGTGAGCAGATCTGGATTTTCCTTACTCTGAGGGTGATCCCCTTTGTGGTGGCACCCCACTCAGCATAAGGCACCTCATGAAAGTCCCCTGCTGGGAGGGTTTGACATGGGCCACAGTCCTGAGCTGTGTGCTGCTGGCTGGCCAAGGCCTCCTGCCAAGGGCAGCCCCTCGTTCCACCTAAGACTTCTACCTTCCAGAAACTGCACCGAATGTTCACCCACTGTCTTCAATATTTCCTAAATATTTTTTAGGACTTTGTTTTTTCATATTTGATGTGGCATTCTTCATTGTTTTCAGTAAGAGACTTAAGACAAGTAGCAACACCCAGAAACTCCTCTGTCATGGTCGCCCTTGCAGCAGTGAGTTCTCTGTGTTCGATTGACATATTACTGCTGGGACATTGCTTATTGATTCTTCTGCTTAATGAGCAATAACCCCATGGCTAATGTGTTAAGAGCCAGTGTTTATAAATACCTGCATCACAGTCGAATAGAAATTTAATTAGCTTATTTTTCAATTATGAAATGCAAGCATTACTAATTATTATGATAGAAAAAGTATTGTTGCAACTTATTGTTTCATAAAAAATGCTTTTCAATGCCACAGCTCATGGGAAATCGTCTAGTTACCGCTTCTTGAGCATGACTGGAGCAAGGTGCGTGCGCCCCACAGAGCAAAACTCACACACACACTGCTCAAGGCTTCTATCAATGCTTTAGATTACTTGTGTTTCTTTTCTTTTCTTTCTTTTTTTTTGGCGGTACTGAGGTTTCAACTCAGGACCTCACGCTTGTTAGGCAGGCACTCTACTACTTGAGCCACTCCCAGCTTCTCTCAGTTCTTTAGTATGTGGGTGTCCTAAGCACATGGACTCCTGCTGAGCACAAGCACTTAATTCAGAATTTTTGCAGGCTGCTGGACCATTTAGTGCCTCAGAGCTGGAAGCCATCCATCTAGCCTGCAGAGCAGTCAGAAATTCACAATCATTTGGTTTGTACAGAGAGTTTGTTTCCACTCATAGCAGGTACAAGGAATATTAATAGCAAATGGAGAAATAAAGGTGATTTCTTTATTAGAAAATGCCAGTAGTAGTCATGTAATTAACCTAAACCTATATTCACCAAAATACATACACAAAAATGTTCATAGTCCCAAACTGGAACTATCCAAATGCCCATCAATGGTTTAT
The DNA here is from genome assembly GCF_047511655.1 of Castor canadensis. NCBI lineage: Eukaryota > Metazoa > Chordata > Mammalia > Rodentia > Castoridae > Castor > Castor canadensis. The sequence continues at coordinate 43,145,749 of NC_133402.1, read as the reverse complement.
GGATAAATAAGTTATGATACAGTCAAACCATGGAATATTATACAGCTGAGAAAACAAATGTTTTTCAATTACACTTAATGAGGTAGAGAAATCTCATAAACAAAATATCATGACTTCACTGGGGCACACTTCAAAAACAGACAAGAGTAACCTATGAAAGTCAAGACAGTGTCTGCCCTTGGGCGCTGACAGGTTAGATTGTGAGTGGAGTGAAGGATGTACAACGTCCCGTTCCATCACCTGGGCTGTGTTCATGTTGTGAACATCGGCCTAATTCTGTTCTTAGGTTTGGTGCCCTTGTTTGTGTCTTTATGTTTGAATTTAAAAGTTTACCTACATATGAACAATGTTACTTACAACTTGGTAAATGTAAACCTCTCTATAGATAACACGCAGGTACATCCCTTCGAAAGGTTAACTCAGAATAAGCTTCTGTCCTCTCTTTTACTCAGTATCAGTTTGCTACCATTGCTGTAACAAATCACCATAAACTTAGTGGGTTAAGCCACACAAATTTATTTACAGTTCTGGAGGTCAGAAGCCTGAAGTGGGTCTCTGGGGCTAAAATCAAGGAGCAGCTTGGCTGTGTTCTTCCTGGAGATTTTTGGGCAAGAATGCATTTCCTTTCTTTTTCCAGCTTCAAGAGATCTGCTGCATTCTCTCGTTCTTGGCCCCCTTCCTCCCTGGTGAAGCCAGCAGAGTGGCATCTTCGTATCACTCTGCCTTGCTTCTCTTGTTAAGTCTCCTTTGACTCTTCTTATTACTAAGGACCACCCAAGGTGACCTCCCCTCCAGATCCTTCACTCACAGGTGCATAGTCCTGTTGCCATGCAAGTAGAGGGTCAGCATGTTCTGGGGGTAGGATGGGCATCATTGGGCAAGGGCATCATGCTGCCTCCTACAGATTGCTGTTTTCATCAGAGGTTCCATCTTCTTGCCTCTGCCTCCTTAGTAGCTAGTGTTTAAGGCACGTACCACTATTCCTGGCCCATATGGCATATGTTAAAATATTTTATTTTCTTAAGTTAACTTTGCTGAAAGGCTGGGGGCATGGCTGAAGTGGTAGACCACCTGCCTAGTAAGCTTGCGGTCCTGAGTTCAAACCCCAGTGCTGCAAAAAAAAAAAAAAAAAAAAAAAAAACCCAAACAAACAAAAAAACTTTTGTTGAATTTTTAAAAATATGTTTTATCTATAACTACTACAGGAATCAAAAATGGGGTTTTTTTGTCCTATACCCTGAAGTAACTAACATTTGGAGTTTTATTTTCAAGTCTTTCTTTTGGCTAGAATAATTGTGTATTTAAGAACACATTTCTGCATAAATGGTTGGTCTCCATCTCCTTATTAGGATCTTAGCAACAATGATGTTTTTTTGAAAATCATTTATTATTCTGGTCTTTTGCAAATTTTGAACAGAAAAGTAATAAAATAGATTTTTTTTCAAGTTTTATATCCTTTGCCTCATTTACTGAGGATATAACTTTATTTTTCATTTCATTTCTTACTGAGTAACCTTTTGAGAACATAATCAGCCATCATTACTCAATAAAAATCTGAGCTAAAGGTAAATGGTCAGTCTTCTAATTGTTTATATTCTCCATTTACATATTTAAATATTATTTAATTTCCACATTTCAGTCCTTCATTTGTTACTTCTTTAGAAGTTCATTCTCACTTAGTAAGGATTGATTGAATTACTGTCACCTGGAATACTCTTTTAATTGCCTTCAGTTATTCAAAGACAAATCTATGTTAATTTAAAAAACCTAAATGATATTACAATTAGATTCCCTCTTTTTAAACTTAATAAATTTTTCATACAGAAGTTTGCATTTAGTATAGATTTAAAGGTACATAGTCAGGCAGTCTGTACTCTTTTGCAGGTTGATTTTTTTCATTAAATACACCGATTGTGAGATTTGTCCTACTTTTCACTATTGAAATCAGGTCTGAAATGAATATGTGTGTGAGTCCTGAGGCCCAGAGGAGTGGGATTGCTGAGCTGCAGGATGTGCACCTGGTCAGCTAGGGTTGGTGTTGTGTAGTCTTCGTATTCATGAATCACAGCATGTGAGTTCCCATTTCACCGTGTCTTACAGCCACTTACTATGTGTTCTCAAACTCTGCTGTGTAGACTGGCCTCTGTGGTGTTCTCCCTTCCACTCCTCTGATAGTGATTGGAGTTGAGTTATTTTCCTGTGTGTATTGGCCGTCTTTGGGATCGTCCTGCTCATATCCTTTGTCTCGTCTTTGGCCTCATTTGTTGTCTTCTCACTGATCTGTTTCAATGTGTCTGTACAGCTGCAGGGATCGTAGAACTCCTTCCTAAGCCAGGGCTTTTCTTCTTACTTTCTTTATGGGGACTCTTGTGATGCAAATGGATTTTTCGTTTTCATAAAGTCACATTTATTGGGAGAGTTGATCCTCCATATCTGCAAATTCTGCATTTGTGCTGAACATGTGAGACATTTTTCTTGTCTTTACTCCCAAAACAATGGTGTATTGCAGTTACTTAGACAGCACTTACCTTGTGTCAGCTATTGTAAGTCATCTAGAGATGACTTAAAGCAGTAGAAGATGGAGGTTTTATGTGTAACACTATGCTGTTTTATACCTGGGACTTGAACCTGAGTGGATTTTGGAGTCTTCCTGGAGTCCCATAACCAGTACCCTGCAGAAAGTACCAAGTGACCGTATTGTGGTTTGGAAATGGTTTAGTGTGAATCCAGGGTAGAAACAGTCCTAAGAGGGGTGATGTTGAGAGGCGGTAGAATCATTAAGAGATGGAGCTAGTAGCGTATAATCAGGTCCTTCGGGGTACTGTCCAAGGAAGCGACTGAAGCAGCTCCTGCAGGACCCTACTTAAATTCCCAAGAGAGCAAGTTGTTAGAAAAAGAGCAAGCCTGGCCCTTAATCACTCTGGCTCACTGCATGCATTCTTGCCACTGTCGTGTCCTCACCAGAGGCCAAACGGATGGGGCCACCAACCTTAGCCTCAGCCTCCAAAACTGTGAGCTACATAAACATCTTATCTTTTATATGACCCAAGCTCAGGTATTTTGTTATAGCAACAGAAAACAGACTGTTTTCCTTTTAGCTTGTAAAGGATTTTAAAAAATCCTTTCATTTTCTCTAATATGAGTTATTCTGTGTGTTCCTTTAAGTGTTTTTTTTTTTACCATTAGATCTTTAAGCCCCCTATCTTTTTTTAAAAAGTAGCCACTGATTTATTTTTTATTATCATTTTATTGTACTGGGGGTATATTGTGACATTTACAAAAGTTCTTGCAATATATCATAGGTCTCTTCTGATTTTTTATATAATAAAACAGATAGCTATTCGTACCTATCCCTCATATGTTTTTCCACATTGGTAATATTCTGTCAGTCACTTTCAACATTCCCTGATATTTCTATTCCTGTATTTCTTTAGCTCTGTGCTAAGTAAACTTGGAGATTTGTTGTGATTAACCGTATCTGCTCCATGCTTTCTTAAAAATTGCCTATTATTTTTGACCTTCTGCTTTCCATATGTGTTACAGAATCCATATGAGGAGGTTCTTGTAACTTTGGTATTTATTCAAAGAGCATAATTTTTGTTTCATTGGAATTGTAGACGAGTTTACAGAGAATAGAGTTCTCATGAGTGAGTATGTTTTACCTTCATTTACCTCCTCTAATACTCTTCCTTTGTTTATGAAGGTCTGAGTTTCTGACATATGTTATTTTCTTTCTCTTTGAAGAACAGCTTTTAACATTTCTTATAAGGCAGGTAGGTCTACTGGCAAAGAGATTCTTCAATTTTTTTTGGTGTGATAATTTCATTTGGTCCAGAATTCTAGTTTGGTGTTTTTTGTTTCTTTCAGTACTGTGAGTATTTCATATATCAGGTGAAATGAGCTGAGGTAGATAGACTGGTTGTGTGCAGTTATGTGGTTATCTAAGGCCAGGAGGTAGACTGTATTTACTGCTAGCATTGGCTGTAGATTTCAGAGGCTAATATTTCCTCTAGTGTCCTTGATTTTTGTTTCTCCTGTTGTCGTTGAGTTTCCTAGGAACTCCTTCCTAAACAAAATCCTTGCCTTGTAGCTTTCTCAGTTGTGTTTCTGTGTTATGTAGGGGCCCTGTACATGTTGTGGTAAGATATGGGGGCAGGGATAGTGTTCTCCAGTTCTTTGATTGGGTCTCACTCTTTTGGGAGCCTGTGTGCCTTTGCTGTGACTTTGCTAAGTGTTTCTCAGCCTTTTCTCGCCTAAAATGAGGCAGAAAGGCTGGTGGAGACTGGACTTGAGCACTCCTCTGACTCTGGTAGTGAACTTCTGATAAACCTCAATAGGTTTGCTGTGATACATAGTTTCCCTGAGTCCAGGCCATTGTTAAGGAGAAAAGAATGCTTTGGGCATGTTTCTGAAGGTTAATGTCTTCCTTTCCCTTCCAGAAGCTTCAGGGGGCTCTTATCTGATCTTCACCCAAAGAATTTGGTGGGGTTCTTGGAGGTAAAACTCCCAGAAGCCTGGGGACTCCCTAAACCTCTAGAGTTTGATCTCCAAAAGAAGCTGGTCCATGCTCAGTCCTCAACAGTCAGTTGCCCTTCCGGTTTTTGTTCAGTTGCTGGCCCCAGTGGAGCCTCTGCTCCTGGTAAGCTAGGGTTCTGTGTTTGCCTATCTCTCCAATTTTGGGAATTGTGGTTTGTCTAAGAAATGTTGTTGATTTTCAGTTCATTCATCTTTTTTCTTGTTGTGAGAGTTGTTGTGACAATTTGTTTCCCAAATGCTTGTCGAACTGGAATCCAGAAGTCCATCAGTGGCTTTAGTATTTGTGAATATCTATTTATGTGTATGTATATTCGTAAAGACCATGATATCATAGGTACCTTAGAATTTTATTGTTATTGTAAATGGTATTTTTTCCTAATTCTGCTTTTTTCTTTTTGAAACAGGGAGTCTCAGTCTATAACCTAGCCTGGTCTAGAACTTAATGATCTTCTTATCTCAGCCTCCCAAGTGCTTGGAGGCAGGCACTACCATGTCTGGCTCCAACTCTGTCATTCAGTGGCTGGGGATACACAGGAAACTTAACTTTTTTGTGTTTAATCTTGTCTGACAGTCTTGCTTTCTTGACCATGCATGTTTGTTGTTTTTCAAATGATGGACGTTTGCATCACATGTCAGTCTTGCTCCTCTTGATATACACTATTACGCCTTTACGATAGGTATTGGGCATTATGATCAGTGTTGGTAAGAGGATGCTCTTCTGCCCTTTGCATAGCATTTGCTTTTGATGTAACTGAAAGGTGCAGAACATCTTGGTGGAGCATGGTGCTTGGGGTGTGCAGCATCACTTTGTGAAAGAGTATCAATACAACATTCCTGGTTCTTAGGATCCTTGTGCAATATCTGAATAACAGTTGTATAAACGTACTATGTGAATTGGAGGCAGAACAGGTTAATGTTGACAGATGAGCCATCAAACTCCTTTGGAGAGCCTTACCTGTGCAAGGGCATCATCTCATTGGCTTAGATGGCATTTTGTCACTTGGCTGTATGTCTTCTGCCTTGATCAGTATATAGAGAACAAGCAGATAAACAATAAGAGTTTACCTTATTGTTACCAAAATGGTTCATCAAAATTAGGCTGGGGTAGTAATTGTCATTTCCTCATGGATATTTATAGAAAAAAATTGTTATTTTGGGTTAAGTTTCAAACCATATTTGAGTGTGCTTCTTCAGCTATCAATGAGAAGTTGTAGGAGTGGTTTGTGTGGTGTCTTTACATTTTTGAATCTATTTCTAAAAATAACTGGGATTCATTCATCATAGTTCTTTGATGTATTTGATAAAACAAGGGGATTATCTATTTTCCCTCAACATTTTGGTGGTTGTTTAACTGAGTAATGATCACCAGCTTCTGCATATTAATTTGATGGCTTAATGCCAACCTGTGCCAACAGATTGTGCATTATACAATAAAGTTCCTTTCATAATTGCTGAAGGTTCTGAGAAATTACTGCTTTGATTTTTATCATGTCACTTTGACCTGAGGGTTGTTTTCAGAGTTAAATGAGCTTTGTGGTTTATCACATATCAAGGAAAATTTAAATCCAGGGTAAATTTAGTTGCTAATTTCCTCCTCCTCTGATTAGTGACTGTGTCCATAGAGAAAGCATAGATAGTTGCTTGATACCAGCTTTACCTTTGTTAGATATTTGAACCCAGTCTTTGACATCTTCCTTTTAGGTCATTGATTATATCCTGCCACCCTTGGTCTCCTTGGTTCAAAGCCAAAATGGTAAGTGAGATTACATGAGGGGGATTTCTCTCCGTTATTACATGTTCTGCTTTTATTCTTCTTCCATGACCTTACATTTTTGGCATTTTTCCTTTTGTTTAAGTGGAGTGGAGGCTCTTCAGCTTGCGGCTGCTTTCAGAAACCACATCTTTGCTCGTGAACCAAGAGACTTGGGATGGGGAAGAGGTGAATGCAGACTCTGATAGCAATCTTCTGGCTCTTATTAGAGATGTCTTGCTTCCCCAGTAAGTACCAAGCTGCTCTGCTCATACGCAGGTGTCAGGGTCTCTGTGTCCCTATGTCAAGGAGAAGCAGAGGCAGCAACTGTTAAACTGCAGAGGACCCTTTGTCCATCTTCAAAGCCATCCACTTAGAGCTTCATCTGCTTTCTGTCAGGAACATGACATTGCTGATATGCAAATTTAAAGCTGGTCCTAATAAGACTACTGAACATGAAATTGAGACTTCTCCTGACACTACTCAGAAACAAGAGAGATAGAAGGAAGAGTTTATCACAAACTCTTTAGGGTTGGGGATGTTGGTGGAACAGGTCAGGAAAATTAACACAAAGGGATTATTTTTTTCCTTTTAGTCTGTTGCACACATAGCAAACACGCAGCAGGAGGACCCATGAGAGAATCCAGTACAAATATAGTAAAGTCTAAAATGGTATTTTAGTTCAGGGAACCCTGGCATTTTATTTAGTGGAGTAATTAAAGTTAAAAAAAATGCCATATATCACTATTAAAGAAATTGTTTTTGCAAAATTAAATATTAGATTGTGTATTTTGCATTAATATGCATGCCTGATATGGCTTCCTTCACAGCCTGGACTGCCATCTGTGTCAGTTTGCCAGGTTTTCAAGAACAGCAGCCTTAGGTGCCTAAGACTCCCCATTTGTTCAGCTTCCCAAGATCAGTTCTCATTAAAAAAGTGAATTATCACAACAAAGAAAGCACATGTAGTTGCATTCTGATTTTGGCTGATGTTACCTGATTGAACTGTCTCACATAAAATTACGTTCACACTTAAAAAATAAAAAAACCCCACACTAAAATTTCGAGTTGCTAGTGATGAAGCACTCAGCCACTCCTAGCTGGTTAGGGAAGGTGCGTTTTAACCAGTACGTGTGTGTCTCTTATGCTTTGGCCCTCTGACTGGGGTTGAGGGGTAGAGGAATGGAGGGTGGAGGTGGAGTGCTGGGGAGGGCAGCAGGCTGCCTAGAGCAGGCTCTGGAATGACTTCATTTACAGGGCCACCTTCTTGTTTCTTTCTTCCTTTCTTTCCTTCACAGTTGGTCTCAGGGAGACCCATGATAATAAATAAACAGTCAGGGTACTCTCCATATGCAAAGTAAGAAAAAAATGAAAAAAAATGTAAAATCATTGTTGGTGATAAACTATTAAATATATTTTCAGTTGCACTGTTACATGTGGGTGCTTCTATGGTCTGTACTTTTGTGGATTAAATAAAAGATTGCAACCTTTTCTAATGGGATTAATGGTTCCCATGCCACCTTACATTTATGAAACTTTTATTGCAGAATACGCATCTTTCTGGCAAGAAAGTACCTAAAACTGTGGGTTTTGCCCAGGATATGATTTTTTTAAAGGTGTACTTAGGATATTGCTGTCTGCAGACTTGGAGAGAAGGGTTTTTAGGACCTGAGGTGTCCCCACAATAGGGACAGGGTTTACGCCAACAGGACCTCACAGTTTAGTGGTAGAAATGAATGTCTTTATATCAGAAGATTGCCCAATTTTGGAACAGCTTATAATATAAAGGTGTTGGCTCTAATTCAATGTCGTTTGAGCTGAAATAAATAATACCTATTTCATTTAATGGGCATATTTTCCTTTTCTGGAGATAAGGATTAAATAGAAAAGTACAAATGTAAACCACCATGGCCATTCAGGACAGAAATCATATAGATGAGTTCAGGTTTTTTTTATTAACATCTCAATGTGCACTTCAAATAAAATGAAATTTATTAGGATGTGGCATGGGAGATGTCAAAGCTTGCTGACTGATTCTGACATGAAGCATTTCATTCTCTTAGCCTTAGTCTCCACATCCACAGGACAGCGTTGTTGTCCCTACCTCAGAAGATAATGGTGAGGATGAAGTAGAGTGCTTCTTGGAAAGCACATAATAGCGCAGCACATAGGACAGAGAACACTCTGACAGGTGTTAGTACCACTGCTCTTGTTGTTAAGCTCATTATCGGGTTCTCTCTTATTACTCCTTAGGAAGAAGATCATAATAGTATAATAATAGCAATGGTACATACTTCATAAACATGACATGACTCTTCACATAAAGAATGCTTACTGTGCCTTCCTGGTGTGTATAGTAAGGACTCACAATGTAATACAAATTTTTAAAAAATGAAATGGAAGTAAATGCATTAATTTAACATTCTTGACTTTGCAGAACTAGAACCTAAGAAGTTTGATCTTTGAAGATGACTCTCGATAATTATAAGATTAGAAATCTAATAATGGAAAATTCATATTCTCTATTGGGTATATAAATATTTTGGCTTAAGAATGATGAGGTTTCTAGAGTTCATAGCATCTACTTCATCAGGTAGACATATTGATGTGTACTTTTAATTTTGCTAAAAATTTTCATCCTCCTTTGACCTTAAATAACACTTTGGATAAAGCCAAGGTGTCAGTCTTTTCATGCACATGTATAGTAGACTCCCCAGTTTTCACATGAAAGTATTGTATTAGTCAAGATTACTTTATTTGCAACAGTAACACCCAATTAACTTATTAAGTACATATGCTCACGTAACCGAGAGATCAAAGCCTTGTCCTGGCATCAAATATAGTTGAATTCAGGGGTTTGATTTATGTCTACAGTACTCTGTGTAGTATCTTTCTCTCCATCTCTCCTAGATCCCTGTCTTTGACCTGTACCAAAATCAACTCAAAGTGGATCAAAGACCTTAATATAAGACCTGAAATTTTGAAACAACTCCAGAAAGTAGTAGTAAATACACTGGAACATACAGGTATAGGGAATGACTTCCTAAATAGAATTCAAAAGGCTCAGCATCTAAGAGAAAGAATGAACAAGTGGGACTGCATGAAACTAAAGGGCTTCTGCACAGCAAAGGAAACAGTCACGAGACTCAAGAGATAGCCCACAGAATGGGAGAAAATCTTTGCCAACTACTTATCTGATAAGGGACTAATATCTAGAATCTCTCCATCTCTACTCTGCTGAGACCTATGTGTATTTTTTTTTTTCAGATAGGCTTCTTGAACTTGATGATTAAATGGTTACTGTGGAAGAGGAGTGGAGAGATTCCTAGAGGACCTCATAGTACTGGCAAAATTCTCGGGGAAGACAATAATTAAATCTTTCCAGTGACCATGTATAATACCTGGTGCCTACCAGAACTGCTGAATGATATGAATGAAAGATCAGTTGTAAGCATAAACATTTGTATTAAGGTTCTCTTTATTGTATAAACAATAAAGAGATTTATTATAAAAATTGGTTCTTGTGGTTATGGTAGCTGAGAATTCCCAAGATCTACGGCTGGTAAGCTGGAGACCCAGGACAACATGGTGCATTCTCTGTTCCAGAGTTGACAGGCTTGGGACTGAGGAGGACCCAGTGTTTCAGTTCGAGGTCAAAGGCAGGGAAAGACCTATGTCCTAGCTTAAGGCTGTCCATAGGAGGAGTTCCCTTAGCCTCTGGATTTTGTTGGATTGTCAATTGATTGGATGAGGCCCACCCAAATTAGGGAGGGCAGTTGTTTTCCACTACCCATTCAAATATTAATGTCATCTAGAAGCACTCTATGGATACATGCAGAATAATGTTTGATCAAATAACAACCCATGGTCTAGTCAAGTTGGTGCAAGAAGTTAATCACCATATCCTCTATCATGAATATCATGAATGAGTTGCTTCCTATAGTAATGGATTAATATCAGGGAACCAATAACCCCTTCTTAGTGTGCATGTTTTACTTTCAAAAGAGATGAACTTTAGTGGTGTTTGTTTAGTGCCTAATACATTTGGATTATAATACCATTTATAGAGAGATGGTAATGAGACTTTGAAAGCTAAGCATGTCTGGAAGAAAAGAACTGAGCATCCCAGGCAAGAATTGTGGTATGAAGGAGTAAGGGAGAGGTGGAGCTTGGGCACTGATAGGCCAGCTCGTTTCCAGCTTGTTTACTTTTCTTATACTAAATGCATCCTATCTCAGACAATTCTGAGGGAATATGAATGACCAAAGTAGGCATAGTCTTTGCCTTTGTGGAACTTAATCTTTGACAGACAAAAATTTCAGGCATTTGAACTGAAGAAGTTTTTAACTCATGCAAGTAAAAATGTTTTCTGAAGTATTAAATATTAAAATCACCTTAAACTGTGGCCCTGCATGGTGTTAATAAATCCAGAGGAAACATATTCTTATTGAAACTGGGCTTTGCTTTGGAGTTTGAGTGGTTCACCCATTTCTCTTTATAAAGCACAGGGTTTCTTCATGTTCTATGACCTTAGGATACTATTTCCCAGAACCTCCCTATTAATCTCTCTCTCTCTCTCTCTCTCTCTCTCTCTCTGATCTCTAGGTCTTCCATTACAATTTTGGAAACATTGCTTAATAAAGATCAGGAATAAGTAAAGGATACTCACAATCAAAACTTTTATAAGTTATATAACCCGAGTCCTTGGCCAAAGACCCAACGTTAGGGGTTCCAACATGTCAGGTCCTGACCATCACCCCAATATGCCAAATAAAGAGTTGAGTAATAGTGGAGGATAGAGAAAGGACATTTATTAACATGCTTGCCTGAGTGTCAGAAGAGGGAGAGCAAGGATTTCAGCCTGTCTTTGGAGTACACCAATGAGCTTTAGGTTGAAATAGTGGAAGAACTGGGGAAGAGGGTGAGAAATATTTATAGCTAAATAGTCTTGGTCAGAGTTGTAGTCTGGTTGATTGTTAGTTAGGTCAGGAGTGGTCAGGCAGGGCCTTGTCATATCAAGAAAACTGTGTGTTTGTGAGGGCAGAGGAAGCAGTCCATTCTTGTCACAAGATGTTCATCCAGTAGTGCTGTCATCCTTGGAATCCAAGGTGACTATAAGGTGACTTCAGGAGGGAATGGCTCAAAACAAAGAAGACAGATGCAAAATGGAGGTAGAGATGCCAAGTTTCTGTTCTGCTTTGAGGTGCCCATCGGACATCTCTAGGCCCAAGTGAAGTTTTGCTAACTGCTTTTTAGCAAAAGAAGTTTCTAAACCCTTGTTACATTTGGATTGCAAGTATAATATAAGGAAATTAAATTCTAAATACTCAATTTTCTACTGATCACCACAATTTTACCTCAGCACTCATTTATCAGGTCCCAGCTCTGCAGGTCATGAGTCCTACTTTGTGACTGCATTCTCTGCTCAGGTGAAATCCAGGCATCTACTGGACTGGATCCCTATCAAGTGGGGAGAATTCTGCTTCCAAATCATTCAGATTGTTGTTAGAACTCAGTTCTGTGTGGCATGTATTAGTTCCCTAAGGCTCTGATAACAAATTATCACAAACCTATTGGCTTTAGACAAGAATTGTTCTTGGATAGTTCAGGAAGCCAGAAGTCTGAAATCAAGGTGTTGGTAGGGTTGGCTACTTGAGGAAGTTCAAAGTGAGAATCATTTCCTCCTAGCTGTCTGTCTCCTAGCTTCTGATGGCTTCTGGAGATGTGGTTTGTGGCAGTATTACTCCACTCTGTGCCTCTGTCTTCACTTGTCACCCCCACCCCTGTCTCTGTGTTTCAAATTTCCCTCTGCCTTTTTCTCATAAGGACACTTGTATTGGATTTAGGGCCCATCCTAAATCCAGGGTGATTTCATCTCAATATCCTTAAATACATATGAAAAGTCTCTTTTTTCCATGCACTGTCATTCATAGGTTCTGGATGTTGGGACTTGGCCATATATTTTTTGGGAATGATTATTCAAGTATCCACAGTGTCATTTTAGGACCATAGTTCCCACATCTGTGCTGCCTCATGTCCTTTAAGATGTGAACATTTCTTTTCATGTAGCTCCTCCATCTTTAAGCCAGCAAGAGTTTGCTGAATCTTCATCATGCTTGGTGTCTCTGTCACTGTTCAAGGGAGGTATTCATCAAAGAGGCCGATACTTGGCCATTGGTTGTCTTTTATCTCGTGGCTCATGTATTTGGATTTGTGTCTTGGCCTTGCCACTAACTTGTGTGAATGCCCTTGTTTTTTTCCTTCCTACTCCTCTGTTTTTCTGCTTTCTTCAAGATAGTTGGGCTGCTCGTAACATAACTGAGTTTATCAGTATGAGTAACGAGAAAAGGTTTTGTTTTTTTTTTTTTCCTCTTCTGAGATGAAAGATACCTCTTATACTCAGAAAATTATCATGATTTATATTCAGCCACGAGACAACATTTAATTTTAGAGGTTTATGCTGAGAAGAGGTGGTAGTTAATGGAACCTAAGCCCAAATTTACCTTATTACCTAACATTAGCACCCCTTAGAGGTTTAATATCAAAGCCATTATCAATGAAATCAGTACTGAAAGTAGTCTTATGTTGACTATTTGAACATTGTTTTTCCTGAGACTTGTTATATAAGGTGAGGACATTTCTCTTTCATTATTTAACTGTGTATAACTGTGACTAGATCTTTTACAGGCAACGCATCATCACTATTCTTGCAGAGAGGAAATGTTAACATTCATACAATTGTAAGTATAGGCAGTCCCCAGCTTATAATGGTGATTTAGGATTTTTTACCTTTATGATAAGTGGAATTGTTACCATTTTTTCCCCTCAAACTGGGTCCTTTTTCCCTTTTTCAGTTGTGGAACCAGTAATAAGATGGAGCACCTATTGAGAGGTGAAGAAAACATTTTTGTCATTGTTTTTGAGACAGAGTCTCACTATTGTTGCTCAGACTCATCTCTAACTTGCAGTAATCCTGCTTAGCCTCTAGAGTGCTGGGATTGCAGGTGTGAACCACCACACCCAGCCAGTGAAGGAGATTTTTACTCTTGACCAAAAATAGGAGAAGTGGGAAATAAAACTAGCTAATCAACTTCTCAATGCCTGGGAGTGTGTTAGTAACAGGCACAGAGTATAAGAAATGAGGCAGGAGGGTGGGCTGGTAAAGGGGATGAGTGTTCACATCTTTTCTGGGGCTGGGCAGAGATCTTCTAGGAATTTTGGCCATGGCCCTTGTCACCTGTCATGGCACTGGAGGGGCTGCCATTAGCATGTAACTGGCATTATAATGAAGTGGGAGGTTGTTGGTGGTCACTGTAGCAGCCATCTTCCATCCAGCCAGTGTTGGCCAGCCCAACTGAAGAGAAATTTCTGGCAGAAGGCATCTTGTCCTCAAAGATAAGTGAGACTAAAGTGTATGGGGTAGAAACTGAGTAAGGTCACCTGGGTAAGTACTCAGGTGTAACTTTTTTGTTACAAAAAAGGTAGACATTCAGAAGAGACTATTCTTGGCACTTTGAATTTTGATCTTTCCCAGGTACTGATAGGGTAAGCTACTGTCCTGTGATGCCAGGCTGTGCTGAGCTACCATTTTGTGACTCACTGTCATGTGGGAAAAGACCTGACGTTCTATGTGGTTAGGCTATGATGGTAGGGGAGGTGTAGTAAGTGTGTTCTCAAGTTGTTTCTACTTTATGGTGGGGTTTTTGAGACTTGACCCATTTCTGTTCCAGTTTGTGCCACACTGTATGACTGTGCATATGTGGATTAAGGTGCTTCCTGTCTTCTCTTTCCCTCCTTCCTTTCTTAGTTCAGTAACTCTTAAGTTGAGTGACTTCCATGGGTCAGGCACCATGATGGATGGTGTGCAAGATGGAATCTCTGCCCTTTAAGTGAGCTTACATCCCAGTAGGAGAGACAAAGTAGCAAACAAATAAATATGTGAGATGACCTCAGAGATGGACAATAATGGTGAGGGTTTTAGGCAGGAGAGTTGAAGAAGGTGGTGGGTGATGTGGCAAGCCATTGAAACATTTGCCGTGCTGTCTGCCTTTGGTAGACTGGAACTATTTTGCCAACATGTATTTGTTTCATAGTTTCTTTAGCTTTGAGTGTCTCATATTTAAAAGAGATCATGCTGATATAATTGTGATCACAATATTTTTATGACAGTATTGCATTCAGCATTTCTCTCCTGGGGAAAATGAGAACAGCCTTTCTTTTTTTGGTAATTTTCTTGTGACCTATAAACATATGAGGGCCATGATGACTTCATAAATTATTAAGGATTTGCTTTTTAGAATTCAAGAAAGGAATATATTCCTTTCAAATTAGAATTGTATTTCCTTTTGGAATTTGGAATTTCTAAGTGGATTCTATTAGTGGCAACACATTGTAGTGTTGGCTAGCCATTTTAAGATTAATACCCAGCAAAACTCATGACCTTGACCATCTAATTTCAGTGCTGTGGCTCAGCAGACACCTGGGGGAGCTCTATGTTGTATCTTTGTCTCCCTTAGCCACAGAACTTGATAAAATTAGCACAAATATGGTCATCATTAGGGATGAGAAAGAAAGAAGATTTCAGTCAGTTTTGACCTTGCCTTAGACAATTTTTTTTGTGGGTAAAGTTGAATTTATAGGTGTTTTGCATTACAGAAAAGCATCATAATATTCTACTTCTTTATCTTTTGCCCTATCCTTTCATAAAATGTTTTGAGTCTGCTCCTAAATTGATATATTTCCTACAGGTGTGACCTCCCAGAATCTAAAGTGAGATAATTTGGGGAGTTTAGAGTTGGTGACAGGACATAGAGATAAATCACTTGTTCCCCCTGAATCAGAATAATTCTACCACTCTGGTGTTCTGGATATACTTTGTTAACCTTGAGTGTTTCTTTTTTGGCAGTTCTTGGGTTTGAACTGAGGCCCTGTGCTTGCTAGGCAGGCATTCTACCACTTGAGCCATGCCTCAGCCTTTTGTTTTGTTTGGCTTTAGTTATTTTTCAGATAGGGTCTTGTGATTTTGCATAGGAATGACCTTGAATCATGAGTCTCCTACCTATGCCTCCCATCTCAAAAAACAACTAACTTTTTGCCTGGGCTTAATTCAAACTGTGATTCTCCCAACTCCACCTCCTGAGTAGCTGGGATTACAGGTGTTAGACATCTATCCTGGCCCTAACCTTGCATGAAATCTTTTCTTTCAGGCTTTCATAATGAAGATTTCCTGTTGATCTGGTTGAAGAGGTCAGAAGAGAATAAGACTTATTATCTATTATCTGGAATTATATTTAAAGCTTGGTTTGAAACTGTACCTATTTTTTTCTTACATATTTATGTATAAACACACACATATGTATGTACATATATCTGTTCCTTCCACACGTCTCTCCATTTCTCTATCCACTTATGTATCCATTTAACTATTGATATTTAAATAGGTATCTATGTAAAATACCGCAGAATCACAGAACTCAGCACATAAAAATGCACTCCTGTGATCCCAGCTACTCAAGAGATGGAGAGTGGGAGAATTAAGGTTTAAAGCCAGCCTGGGATAAAAAAGTTGTTGAAACCCCATCTCAACATAAAAAGCCAGGCTGGGTGCATATCTGTAATCCTAGCTATGTGAAAGGGGTAAGTAGGAAGATTCACAGTCCAGATCGGCCTTGGCAAAAGCTTGAGACACTATCTCAAAACTAACTAAAAAGCCAAAAGAGTTGCCTGTGTGACTCAGGTGGTAGAACCCTTTTCTAGCAAATGGGAGGCCCTGAGTTCAAACCCCCCAAAGCGAAAAAAAAATCACAGGACTGGGAAGTCCTTAAGGTGATAACTATTTGCTTGACTTATACACAATCTCATAAGGTTTTGGGGTTGATTGAAGATGTCGCCAGGTTCAGATTTTGGAAGAGACTACATTAAAAAGGCCAGCAATAGTAAGTTGTCTGACTTCTCTCAGAGCAGCTCAGGGAAAGGTGATTTTACCTTAAACCCTTTGCTGCCTTAACTCTTGAAGCCTCAGTTCCACCTTGTACTTTTTTTTAAATTGTTGTTTTAATGCCAGCCACTGTTAGCTACTGTGAGGTCCAAAAGATAGGGATCAGGGACTGTGTTTGGGGGAGAACTTCAAAGCTCAAAGGGTTCACCTTTGGTGAACTTTGGCATGGTGCTGACTAGAATTACCAGAGTGAGGAGACCCTTGAGTAAGGGGACACAGAGTCAGCCAGCGTTCTGACTTGTCAGCTGCCTGCTAGAAAGTCTTATGTTAATAAAAACTAGTCCATTCTCTTACAGCTTTGGTTTCCAGTTACTAGTCCTGTTGGTGAAACCCTTAGCCTAGGGTGACTTGAGTAGGAACTCGTCAGAACTTGCTTCTTTCCTGGTCCTGCCTTCATTCTGGAGTGTTGTTTTCCTGATTGTGGGCTGAAATGGATGTGACTTGAACAGCTGACCTGATACGCCAACTGTAGAGAAGTCTTCCTAAAGCTCTCTTTCTACCTTCCCTTTTGTGTTTTAAGGCATCGTCTTCCTCAGATGGTTCCCTTGCTCAGAAGCCTCCTCACCTATGTGTCGCAGAGTGCTGTAGTCGTGGTGTTCACCCAGCTACTCACTGCTCATGGTCTTGCCCTCAGTTCCCGTCTGAGCTGACACTGCCGGCACTACTATATGGTTTCTTTCTCCTCAGGAGATTTCATTAGAACCTTTTGAAATGTCCTATTTGGAACCTGTCTTTCTTCCCTACTCCCAGACACCATATTGCAAATATCTGTCTGTGACTATGTGTTTGCTGTTTATATAACAGAATTTTATAGTCTCTCGTAATATACTTGTCATCTATACCTGCATTTATAGCATGTACTAAAATCCTTTACTAAACTTGTAGGATTTTCCAATATTTTACTGTTATTTGAGACAGAGTCTCACTGTGTATCCCAGATTAATATCAAACTCACAGTCCTTCCTCAGCCTTCTGAGTGCTGGGATTGCAGGCATGTTACCACTATATCCTCTCTGTTTAGAGGATAAGATTAGTAAGTCATAACATACTTTTGGGTAGATCTTGCTGCTCATTACAAAGCTGTCTCTAATCCAAAAAATATTCAGTGTTTATATTCTAGACATATCCATTATGAATTTTATGCTGTTTTTCACAACCAGAGGAAATGGAGCAAACTTCTTTGGGTGAATTCTTGTGTGTGGACCTGTATACATTTTTCTGTTCTCCTGTTCAGGAATAGGTGACTTCAAACAACCTCCAAATGCTTTTATTTTGATTGGCTTTCACCATATATTCTGAATAAATATAGATGGCATATTTTCTCTTGTGCTTTCCACACAAGTATGTAAGTAGGACGATCACGTGAAAGTTTTTTCTGTTTTTTAATTCTTGGGCTGCTCTAGGTGGCTCAAGCCTATAATCCGAGCTATTCCCAAGGCAGAGATTGAGAGGATTGAGGTTTTCAAGGCCAGCTTGGGTAAACAGTTGGTGAGACCCTATCTCAACCAATAAACTAGGCATGGTGGTATGTGGCTGTCATCTGGGAAGTGTAAGTAGGAATATTGCACTTCAGGCTAGCCCAGGCAAAAAGTGGGAGACCCCATCTGAAAAATACAGCTAACAGGGCTGGGAGCATGACTCAAGTGGTAGTATGCCTGCCTAGCAAGTGCCAGGGCCCTATTTTAAACCCCTGTACTGACAAACAACAACAAAAACCCCATGTAAACCACAGGGTTAACTTAGCAGGTATAAGTTGGTCAAATCCTGGACATTGCAAAGAAACTGGCCTTTCTTTGTCTCCTTTGAATATCTACTCTATTACAGTGTCTTCCTGGGGAATCTAAAGTCACATAGCTCCTCCCTGCCGATGTGACTGGCCCCTGTAAAAGCCTGGGACATGGTGGATGTAATGGGACAAACCTGGCATGATGACCATGTCTGTGACCCTCACATGCAGGAGGCTAAGGTAGGAGATGTGCTACACAGTGAGTTTCAGACCAGCCTGGGCTACATGGCAAGACCTTTTCTCAGAAAAAGAAAAATAAGTAAATAAAACAAAAAGCCCTGGATACCAAGTTGGTACTTGTACTTTGTGTTACACATCCTTGCTGGGAGGATTAAGCACTGTTGGTCCAGCACCACTGGGATATGGCCACTGGAAACTTGTGCCTGGCCTATACCTGGACTCTGCCTTTTATCTTTGCTAGTGAAAATCTGTGCTCTTTCACTATAATACCCCACAGTCAGTAGTATGATAGCGTTTCTGAGTTGTGTGAGTGTTAGGAAGTCATTGAACCCAGGAGTATTCTTGGGCATCCTGACTCAAAGATTAGAGAGTTCTGTTCCCCAAGAATACTTAGAGAAAGGAACTGCCTCGTCTCTCTCTGGTATGCTGCATTGTTCCTGTTCAAAGAAAGTTTATATTTATGTTAAAGCTTATCAAGCACATTATCACTTCTAAAGATGTTTAGTTGGTTTTTTTTGTTTTATTCCTGTGATAAAACATATCAACCTAATGATTTCCTAATTTTTCCCCTTTCTTAACAGTACTCATGCTTAACTGTTATTTTTTTAACATATGGCTGTCTTTCACTTATTAATGTTTTAGTTATGATTTTATTATGAGTAGTTAGTCTTCTATCTTTGTCATATATGGGCAAATGTTTTAATTACTATAATTTTATAAAAATAAGCTACCTCTCTAAAATCTGCTACTTCCTGGCTCCTTAAACAGAGTACTGTTCCTAACTTCATATTTTCTTGACTCTCTGTCCCCACCTTGAACATTGTGGGGTGTGGTGGCCCTGAGGCCCCGCTGAGGTGCAAGCGGCTTCTCACTGTACCAAGTGCTCCCTGGTTGGCTCTCTGCTTGGAGTGCTCACTTGGGATCACTTTCTCTGTTTTTTCCTGTGCCTTCAAGTCCCATCTCTGGTAATTTCTAGGGAGCCTACCTATATGAGTCCTTCTCCTCTCTTTACTTGGCTCCTTTTCAATGGCTATGGCCTTAGAGGCTATGTATTTAAGCTTGTTACATATTGATTTTCAAAATGAGCGTGAATAAGCTCTGAGTAAGAGCCTTGGGGGCCCACTCTCTAGATGAAAAGTGTCTGTTTTATGTCATAGGTTTTAAATGTCCCTTCCAGATTCTTGGAAAGAACCCTTCACCCCATGCTTTTTCAGTTGTCACTATTCTAGAGAATTGAGTTGTGAAGTTGATTGGTTCATTTGTTCATTTGCTCATTCATTTGACACTCATTTGTTGAACTTCTGCATGGTGCTATGTATATGAGATCAGTGAACGCAAAATGCGGAGTGTAATGTAGCCTCTGCCTACCAAAGAATGTGGGGGAGCAGTCTGAATTTGTTGTGAAAACTTCTCATGAGGACATCTTGGGTTTTATTCTCTATGGTAATAATTTTAATTTGGAATGTTGAAGTATTAGCAATAAGACTGTTGTATAGAGTTAATATAGCAAGTCAGAGCCTGCTGACCTTAAAAAGACTTGCTTGTGAGGTGGGTCCTTGGCTGTCATCTGGAATCTTAGTTGTCAGAGTCCTCCCAGTCAGCTGTAGGTGATGGGGTTCACTGTGCCATGATGTCTGCTTTCCCTCTGCTGCCCTCTGGGAGCCTGGGATTTTGGCATGTATTTGCCTGCATGACCAGTCCCTAGTAAGAACCCCATCACTGAGTCCCTCATCTGCTAACCTGGGCAGAAGCAGTGTACACTTATGCTGTGTTTTCATTCCTATTGCTTGGGGAAACAGCATGCTGTGTGTGAAGAGGGTGTGTGTGTGTGTGGGAAGCAGATTGTTCTTGAGTGCATAAGGAGCCCTGCATGGAGAATGCTCCAGTCTTACACCTGCCCTTCCTGCTAAGAGTCAGCTGTGAGTCTACTGTGTGCTGTGCCATGTCTTTGCAGGCTGACAGCTGTGTGCTGGGTCCCCTCACTCAGCTCAGTACTCACTTTCTACATTTGATCAGCTCATTGAATCTTCCTGACAGTCATCTTCTGTGAAGTCAGTCAGTATTCCCCTCACCATTGGCAAATGAAGCTGGGCTTATAGCTCATGATTGTATGTCAGGATCTGTTTTTCCCGATGTTGGCATCACATGTTTTGTTCTATTGCTTCTGATGTTCAGGGACATCCAAGTGAGGAAAACCACTGAGTTCTGTTCATTGTCTTTCTCACTTCAGGTACGAGCACATCCTCTTGGAACCTGACCCAGTTCCAGCATATGCGCTGAAGCTGCTGGTGGCCATGACTGAGCACAACCCAGCATTTACCAGGTACTTTGTCTTGTTTCTTAGCTACAAAATAAGTTTCATGTATTTTGAAAGTAGAATTAGAGGTGTAAGATTATAAAAGGCCAGTGTTTGAGCTGCCAAAGTGGTAGTTTTCTTTATGCTGTTTTGGCTCTTATTTTCATATTTTTAATTCCTTATTTGAGTTTGCATCTATCTGAGCTGGGGTGTAGCTCAAATGCTACTTGCCTGGCAAGTGAGGGTCCGGGTTCAATCCCTTGTATCACAAAACAAACAAAGCCAAGAGTATGACTTTGCATCCTTTGGACAGTATGTGCTTCAAAATGATAGAGTCTTTAAAGTGAATAATCAATACTGCATAATTTTTAAAAAGTCAGTTGGTGCCAGACACTGGTGGCTCATGCCTGTAATTCTAGCTACTTAGGAGACAGAGATGAGGAGGATCGAGGCTCGAAGCCAGACTGGGCAAATAGTTCATGAGACCCTATCAAAAAAAAAATACCAAAAACCAATCCTAACCTAGCAAGTGTGAGTCCTGATTTCAAACCCCAGTGCCCCCGGCCCCCAAAAAAGTCAATTGGTGCCTTATTTATACTGAACACTTTATTAAATCTCTGTGGTATTTATTGATCTTGCTACCAAGGTGCCACACTTTGCTTTCTAAGCAGTAGAGAACCCTTGCCTTTGTTAAATGTGTAAACACAATGATGGAACATTTCCTTAGAACTTAGTCACCCAGGATCTTTTTGAGTCCTGTATAGGACAGTTTGTCCTAGAGAACACCGGGGCCCAGAAGAGGAAGTCAGGAAGGATCCTCCTTTCTTTAATCAAGGAAGCAAGCATTCTTGCAGAGGGGATGTTAGAGAGCCTTGTGGGCTTGAATTATATCTTTAGGAGATGTGCACCTCGAGGTCGCCAGCTGGTCACATGGTTCCAGCCACCTTCATTTCCTCTGCCATGCTGTGTGGGTCTGTAAGGACAGTGCTGTGTCTGTCCCCTTGTTACTAACTAACAAAAAAGGCTATTTTAGAGAGTGTGCACATGCAGTGAAGTGCTGAACCCAAACTGTGTCCTCAGTGGATAAACTAGGCACATGGGGCTGTGACGGAGTCACAGCAGTGCCAGGATGTGCTTGGTCTTTGGGTCACCCGTGGTGCTAGGGTTTCACAGTGCCCAGGCCATTTGCCTTCCCTCATCCCTCTCCAGAAGGTGCCATGCAAACACTGCCTTGTACTCTCTCCCGTGTCACAAAGAACGTGCAGGTCATCGACACTTTTTTCATTTTTCTCACTTGAAGCTCTGTGTTTCTGTGGCCCCTTAGAGCCTTGCAGAATCATCTCCCAGATGGCACCATTCTCACTTCCTAAAGAAGTCCAATTCTGAAGAGTGAATCTGCTAAAAGTTACGTAGAAATTAAACAGTTGGGTCTTTTCTAGACATTTGACATGAAGTGCAAATGTTATAGCTAAGGTTATCCTTTAATAAGATTGGACAGATTACTTTTACTTTATTTATGTTTTTGAAGTGCTGGGGATCAAACCAGATGTTAGAAAAGGGTTTTGCGGTGTGGCTCAGGCTGGCCTTGAACCTGTGATCCTCTTGCCTCAGCCTTTGGAGTGCTGGGATTATGAATGTGAACCACCATGCCTGACTTGAGTTTACTTTAGTAAATTAGATAGCTCGTTCCTGCAGTGTGCTTTCTAGAGTCCTTTTCTTTCTTTCCAACTCACTATTAAAGTTGTCTGAATTTCCTCACATTGGTGGTGGTAGGGAACCCTAGAGAAGTAGAGACAGAAAATTGATGTCTTCTATAGAAATGTTTTATTTTAGAAATGATTATACATGAGGTTAATAAATTAATTCACTCTTGTTTATTCCCCCTCTGAAAACTGTATTACAAACCGAACTGAGAACTAATTTTTAGAATTTTTGTTTTAAATAAACAGTATTTGAGTATATTATTTTTGTTTTAAATTTTAGCAATAAAATCCCAAGGTTCCCTGGCTCTGCACTGCCTCACAGGTCTCTCCCCCAAGGATAATAGTGGCTATTGTTTTAGTGTGTGTTTTTCCTGAACAATTTTGCACTACTTAAATTACACACACACACACTAAAATATACATATACACTAAAATATGTAGCTTTGCTTTGTGATGGTGGATTTTTAAAAACTCAGTACCATTCTGTATGTGTTTTCCTGGAAATTGCTTTTTTATTTATCAAAATGATTTGGAGATATTTTCATACTAGTATTTATTCATATTGTTGCTAATACCTTTGCTGAACTAATACATAAAATTGGATTTCATTTTATTTTGCATTCATCAAACTACTGATAATATGGAATCTCTTCTAATGTTTATTCGGTGTGCTAATTAAAATGTAAATGGTGCGCAGCCTTCAACCTTCAGTTCTGCTAAGAATGTGTTCTACAGAAAAGCTTACATGTATACAAAGATTTCCTGAGGCAAATAATTTTTAAAAATGAGAAAAATTTATTCGATATAAAATTAAGCTATAGTATAGGCTTAATATAGAATAGTGTAACAGTTTATCAGGGTGAGATCTTCCTTCATATGTATATATCTTAATTTATCTAGTTACTGTCTAAAGGACAGACTTGAGTTGTTTCTAATCTTGTGCTTTTACAAACATTAATCTTTAGCATATATCACCACTCTGGGCACTCTAAGGAGATACTCCTGTCACCAGTTTGTGTGTGGATGTACTTTTCACTTTGATGGTAGCATGCTGTCTTTACCATTCTGCACCTCTTTTTAAAATAGAACTGCTGGATTGAAAGAAAATGCGCTTATCACCTGTATCTCTTTTTCGCAGATTCATAGTGTTGCATTTTTGAATGCTCCATATTGACTTAACAAGTTCCCCTTTGGTGACTTGTTTTTCCCTAATGTTTTAGTATTTGAGACAGAGGTATGACTAGTGCATGGGAATCAGCTGTTTATCACATGTAGGAATGTATGCATAGGGTAAATGGGTAGACGAGGAGTGGTTTAATCAGAGGGCATCAGCGATGGTCCCCAGGCCTGTCTGCCCATTAGTATTGCCTGGGAATCAAAACTTGAGACGCCCTGGCTGTATGCCACTCAACTAAACCACTGACTCCTAGACTGGACGGTAACTGTTGGCATTCCTCATCTGATTAACGGCAAATGTGTGAGAACCATTAGCCCGAGCATTTCGAGTATGGGAAGGTGTTGTCAAATTGCCGCCAATCTAGTTTGGACCAATTTTCCCTCCACCAGCTGTGTATAACATGGCAGTCATTGAGACACCTTCATCAAAGCTGTGATGACATTTGTCATTCTGACATGTAAAACTTGAGTCTCTGATATTAATTTCTTAATTTATTACATTGTGATTAGGTAATTTTTTGTTCTTTTTCTGGTTTTTAACATTTGGTTTTATTTGTGTGCTAATATTTGGGTGGTTTTTATAAATGTTCTATGTTTGTTACCATATCCAAAACAAAATTGGGCATAGGGCTGAGTGAGGACTGTCACCCTTAGTTTTGGCAAGTGTCTAAAATGGTAACTCATTAAGCTTAGAGATTTCCTCAGTGATTTAGTAGCAGTGTTTTTTAGGTAAAATGCTTGATGGTAAATGTATATCAAGAGTAGAATTTCTTAGTTGCTTTTTGCAAATACAGTTCTAGTCATAAAAATAACCATGAGCCATTTGTTGTAAGTGTAACTTGTTAATTGGGTCCTTCACCATCATGTTTTTCAAAGGATATTTATCTTAATTTAGCTCATATACATGAAGAGTTTAGAGTACCACACAACAACTCCTGGAACATTAAACCATCCTGCATCGAGTGAAACTTTACTAGTTTTATGTGTTTATTCTTATTTTATAGAATTGTTAGTGGATAAAGAAACTCTTGAAAGCTTAGTCATACCACTGAGGATTTATTTTTCCCCCCAAAAAAAGGAAAATGATCCAGTCTATCTTGTAAATTGCTATGGTTTGAGTGTGTCTCTCAGATATTCATATATGGAACTTTAATTCCTCAGTGCAACAGTATTAGGTGATGGGGCCTGCTATGAGACACTTGGGGATGATAGTGGGGCCATCATGAATATATTAGTGACCTTCTTGTGGGAATGGGTTAGCTATTCTTGGGGTTTGGTCCCATTTTCTGTCTTCCACATCTGCCCTGTTGCCTTCTGACTTCTGCACAAGGTCTTTACAGATGTGGCCACCCAATCTTAGACTTCTCAGCTTGTAGACTGTGAGCCTAAATAAATTTCTTTCCTTTATAAATCAATCACCAGTCTCAGGTATTCTGTTATAGCAATGGAAAATAAATTAGGACATACAGAACAAGAATTTTATTTAAAAAAAAAAAAAAACCAAAAACAACAAACACTGCTTTTCTCCTGAATTTACTTTATTATTCACTTCATAGCAGAAAAGCAAATTGTTTGCTGCCTTGGTGCAGTTTCACTGACAGAAGGAATGTGTCAACTCCCGTGATCTCTGCTCTTTTCTCTCTTTTTAATTGTACAGTAGGTCGCACCAAGCCATTCCTCTCAGAGACAGCAATACTCCAGTAGCTTGTTTCCATTAAGAGCTAATTAGCTCTCAGTAAATCATCCTGAGCATAGAAATTGAGTTTTAATTTGGAGTTCTTTTGGAGCAAAATTTAGCTCTTTTCCTGAATTGCCAATATTTTTTTTTTTGTTTATGTTCTATCTAGGAAGAATTATTTTAGTTTGCTCAAAATGTTAGGACTCTTTGTTCTATGGCAGATTCATAAAAATGCTTCTTAGAAAAATGACATTTAGGGATGTCCAAAATGAAGTTCAGGTGATTCAATGATGTCCCCTTCAATAGAAACCCCTGATTCTGTAGTTGCCATCTCCAGATGACTTCTCTTCTCTGATTCTTGGTTCATTGGTTCCTTTTTTTTTTGGGCAATACTGGGGCTTGAACTCAGGGCCTCATGCTTGGCAGGCAGTGGCTCTACCACTTGAGCCACAATACCAGCCCTATTTTTTTTTTTGAGATAGGGTCGTGCAGACTATTTGCCTAGGCTGGCTGGCTTTGAACTCCTGATCTCTGCCTCCTGTGTAGCTAGAATTACAGGCCTGAGCCATGGTGTGGCAATCCTTTGATTAATTCATTTAACATACAATGAGCACCTGCTGAATGATGACAAGGATAAAGGATAAGATTACTTTCTGTCCCCTTGGGTGTTAGAATTTAGTGAAGGGGACAAATCTCTCTCTCTCTCTCTCTCTCTCTCTCTCTCTCTCTCTCACTCTCTCTCACTCTCTCTCTCTAGTCTGTCTACCTGCCTAGACAGGTGCTCTACTACTTGAGTCATGCCTCCATCCTTCTTTTGCTGTAGTTATTTTTCTGGGAGAACCTCACTTTTTTGCCTCAAATTGTGTTCTTCCTATCTAAGGCCTCCTAAATATCTGGAGTTACAGATACACACCACTATTCCTGGCTTATTGGTTAAGATGAAGTCTTGCTAACTTTTTGCCTGAGCTGGCCTTGAATCATGGTCCTCCAGATCTCCACTTCTGAGAAGCTGGAATTACAGGCATGAGTGGTCAGGAAACAGATTTTTAAACAGGGTTTTATTAAATGTGTAATGATTGCGAAGAGACAGTCATGTTCAGAAAACTATAGCACTGTTTAGAGAAATTTACCCACTCTGCTGTGTGATCATAGCCAAGTCACTTGGCTGCTCTCTATCTAGATTTCTTCCCCTGGAAAATAAGGGTGGTATTAACACATGGTCTATAGAAGAAGGTTCCCTTTTCTTCCCCCCCCCCCTTCCCTTCCTTTTCTTCTGTCATCACTGGAGGCAGAAACGTTGAGGGAAGTGTTCTAGAAGAGGCGAGTCCTGGACAGAGGCAGAAATGCTTGATGATACTGGTGGAAACCAGGGTACTCACACCTCAGAAAAATAAGGAGAAGGGCTTCTCAGTTATGGGATAAAACTGCACAGAGGGCAGTTCATTGGGATTGACCTTGGATAATGGTTGTGGCAGCTGCAGGGAAGCCTCAGTCCAAGGTGGCTTCCCTTTGAGTTTGCCTTTCACATTCTGCATCTTATTAAAATTAGGCTTTGCCATATTTTGAACTATTTTAATTTGGATTTTGTAACCTGGTAAAAATAGAAGGCCAGCTCATCAGAGTTATCAGATATGTTTGAGCTAAATAAGCCATTTCAGGTTATTTTTATCCCCACAATTAGCTGAACTTATACAGCCACAGTATTTCCTCAGACGAAATCTCATGGGTTAAGTAACCATGTGCTAAAGAAAAACCTCATTGTTAAACTTAGACCTAATCAGCTTGTCCAGAAGCGGAGTGTTGCTTCTCCATTGCCTGTGGGTACTGGAGGCCTCCTGAGAAGCTGGCAGGAGCCTTGGTGTCACTGTATATCCTGTAGGGCAGCTGTCATGTGTTTCCCATGTCTTGCTCACTAGCACTCTGCACAATACAGCATCTACTTTCACCTGCTTTTCCCTCTTTCATGATGTCGCCTTGAGCCATCATCCCAGCCATTTGACCAGATCAGGCCCACATCGTTGCTTCTCAGTAAGGAAGAGGAACTTCAGGGAATGAGGCTCATGTGAAGGATTTCAAATGCAGGCACATCTTGAGGCACTGCTCTTTTCCTCAGTCCTGAATCAAGGGCTTTTTCAATCCCGCCTCTCCACCTAATGCTAAAACGTTACTCCTGAAAGGGGTTATAGTGTCTTTTACTTGTCCAAAGTGTATTATTGGTGTTAAAATTTACCAAGAAAGAATTTGGAAGTTAAATTAACATTGCCCTAATTGTCGACTTGCTTAAGTATTTTATATCTTCCCACTGAAATTATCCTTTTAACCATTAACCCTTGAAAAGTGTAATATTTTGTTTTTCCCTGGGAGCATTCTTTTTCTTGGTTCAGCTGGTAGTGGTTGTTCACTGTCATTGGTAACTTAGTAAAACACAATCTCCCATTATAAAGAAAGGGCTAATAATTGGTGTGTGTTTGCTTTATGCTGTCTTGACTGGCTCTATAGGCTATAAGTATGTTAGAACAGACATAAGTTGTCCTTGTTGTGGATTTCCTGATTTGTGAGCCTGCTCTGTTTGTGTCTGCTGGACTCTAGCCAGGAGAGATATTTCAGCACAAAGGTATTTTCTCATTGTTTTCGTTCAACATGGATCTGAGTTCATGGCCACACGAATACTTTGAAGTTGTTTCTGAGTCAGAAGTAGATGGCTTCCTTGGTGTGAGATTTATAAGAAAGCAGCGTTTATTGCAGACATTTATAAATAGTGATTCTCCAGTTGTACTTTGGAGGACAGTTTTAAATCTGAGTATGGATTCAGTAAAACCTTTTATGTTTTGCAAAACATACTACGATCTGTTGACTTTCCCTTGTTATCTAAAGCAGAGATTGGCAAACTGTGACCCCACTGGGCCAACTGGCTGGCAGCTTGTTTTGGTGTGGCTTGTGAGGCAAGAGTGGTGTTTACAGTTTTAAAGGGTTGTAAAACTAACAAACAAAGAGGCAAATGTGAGACAGAATATTTACTTGCTAACTCCTGGGCCTAAAGGAATGAAGCTGTTTCCACTCTGTTGATATAAACGTAAAAATACAGGCATTTTAGAGCTATATGGAACCTGGGAGATCATTCGGATGCTTTAATGTAGATTTTATCATTCGGATATGGCAGTGATTGTTGGATTCAAAAGAGATGGGCATGCCATGCCACAGGAGGCCAGTGGGGTGGGAGCAGAGTCAGTCAGGAGACTGTGGTTTCTGTGGGAAGGAATAGGCCAGACCCAGTGAGCAGCTTTGGCCTTGGCTAACTTGCATGACTTCAGTGAGCTCTGGGGTGTTGGGCTGTCCCTAGGGGTCTGGTACTTGGCCCCGGAGGAATCAGAGCAGGAGACAAGTTTTAGGAGCTCAAAAAATGGGGTGTTTGGGACAGGAGCTCTGGACTGGTTGGCCTGCTTAGGAAAGCTGGCTCATAGCCAGTCGTCAGCTCTCCAGGAATTGACCAGCCCTGGGGTAGATATTCCCTCCAGAGTGAGCAAGGCCCTGAGATGTGGGAGCATCAGAGGTACAGCAAAGCCATGGCTAGTGCACTGGCCTGGGTCTTCACTGAAAGGGCTTCAGAGCATTTGTTGGTTCCCCCACCCCACACAGTTAATGTAAAGGGAGAGCAGAGGTGGGATCCAGATTCCATTGTTCTTTGCTTTACCAAGCTGAGCTACTTCTGGTTTGTCTTGGTCTGTGTTTTGAAACCCAGGTGCCTGTGACCATGCAGGTATAATTATACTCACAGGTGTAATTCCAGCTATTTAGGTGGCAGAGATTGGGAGGATCATAGTTTGAGGCTAGTTCTGCCAAAAGTTAGACCTCATCTCAAAAAATAAGCAGGTGTGGTGGCACACACCTGGGCAAAAAGCATCTATCTACCTATGTAGGTCTCTACACACACACACACACACACACACACACACACACACACACACACACACACACACACACACCCTCTATTTTCACAGTGGAATACTATTCACCCTTAAATAAAGAAATCCTTAGTGTACATCTAAGTGATATTCCCAGCAGTGGAGAGACTGAGGTAGGAGGATTGAGAGTTTGAGGCCAGCCTGGGCTGTATAGCAAGATTCTGTCTTACAAAACAAAAACTAAAAAGGAAAAGAGGAAGAGAGGAAAGAAGAAAAGGAGGGAGGCAGGAAGGATTCCCTCATTGCAGGAGTGTGGATGAGCCCGGAGGACACTGTGTTAAGTGAAATAAGCCATACACAAAAGACAAATGCCCCACGGTCCGACTTACATGTTGAACTCAGAAGTAGAGAGAATGGTGGCTACCAGAACTTGGGCATTGGGCAGGAGATGTTGGGCAAAGGATACAAACTTTCAGTTAGGAAGAGAAATCCAAAAGATATAATGTATAACATGGTGACTGTAGGTAGTAACAATGTATTTTATTCTTGAGAATTGCTGAGAGAGTAGATTGTAAATTATCTCACCATAAAAAATGGATAGGTATATGAGGTAATGTATATTTTGCTCAGTTTAGCCATACCATAATGTATGCTTATTTTAAAACTACATGCTTTATATGGTAAATATATACAATTTATTTGCCTAGTAAATAAATGTTATAGTTTATACTTTTTGATGAGCAAACTCTCAATACCTATTAAACCTTAAGTACCTTTGATTCCACTTTTAGGATTATATCTTATGAAAATAATAAGAGACGTATACAAATATTTCTGTACAAGAATGTCCCTCAAAGCTGGGTGTGTTGGTTCACACCTATAATCCCAGCATGGGAGGATGAAGCAGGAAGATTGTAAGTTGAAAGCCAGCCTGGGCTACATAAACTTAGTCATGAAAAATAAAAAGAAAACCCCCAACCCACCAACCAAAGACAGAACACCCACGCAGACATTTAAAGCAACAGCACCATGGTAGAGCACTTGCCTAGCCAAGAAAAAAAAAAAAAAGACAATGAATTTTTTAGAGTAGAAGGATTATATTTTCATTATAATACTTTTTCACTTTCCCCCAGATATAACATCAATAAAAGACTATATTTATGCTTCTACATTTGCATATTTTATGTAAATAATTTTAAATGCTTTTTTCCTACAATCAGGACAGAAGTGTGGACTTGTTTACCCTGCATGCACATGCATAAGGCTGGTGGCTCTCAGAAGGCCTTAGCGTGAATGACAGTCCCCCCACCTTGTCCATGGGCAGCCTCGAGTAGTTTCACAGTGAGCTTGGGGTCCTAAAGTTACTGAGGCTTAGCAAAAGGAGACGGAGTAGTGGGGCCGAGTCCAAAATCTCAGCATCAGGGGCCACACTGCTCTTCTCCTTTCGCTTCTATCCTGTAACATTCCTTCTTCCTCCTCACATGGCCATTGTGACCACCAGGTTTTCTTGCCAGCTGCTTTTTTTTTTTTTGCTTGTTTCTTTCTGGTGGAAATGGGTTTTGAACTGTTAGAAATGCTTTTGGGACCTTGGGGTATCATGAGAGAAATGACACCACTCAGAAGTCAATAGGCAAGACAAAATTTACTTCTGTGGAAGGGTGTCAGCCAACAAAGACTTCAAGTACAGTTAGCAAGCACACCAAGTAGGAAATCTGTGGGTTTTTTTTTTTTTTTTAATTAATCTCTAGTACAAGTCTGCCCCTCACCCTGATTTGTGCAGGTTTGGGTTCACAATCTTCATGATTGACTAATTTGAGAAGGGGACAAGTGGTCAAAGGACCCTGGGGCAGGGAAAGTAAAGAAATTCCTCTGAGCAATTAGTCGTTTTAAGCAAGCATTTTAAAGACAGGGCATCTGGCGATAACAAGAACTTACTCATCTAGGAACGTTTGCAAATGGGAGCTGTGCAAGGTTAAGTGATGTTTTACAAAGCACTGAGGCAACAATTTGGGGAAGTTAGCTGGGATCTGTACAGTGATAGTTATATAACATAGTAACCTCCTTTGACAGAAAAGACCCAATTTTAGTGGATTCTCACAGAACCCAGGGCTTCATGCTTGGAAAGCAGCTACTCTACCACTTGAGCCATACCTCCAGTCCATTTTGTTCTAGTTACTTTGGAAATGGAGTCTCATGAACTATTTGCCCCTGCTGACCTTGAACTGGGGTACTCCAAATATCAGCCTCCCAAGTAGCTCTAATTACAGGCACGAGCCACCAGAGCCCTGCTTGATTATTTTTCAAATAGAGTCTCATGCTTTTTTTTGACCTCCTATGCCTCCTGCGTAGCTGGGATGACAGGCATACACTACCATGCCCAGTCCTTTACTGGTTTTCATGTAGTGAGTTTTATGTTTGTTTCTTAATTCACCTCTTCTCCAAACATGCTTTTCTCCTCTGAACATTGTCTTAGCATGGTGTCATAGAGCAGGTGAGGTGATGAACTTTGAAACTAATTAGCTGTGTTACCTTGGTGGAGGTTCAGTGCAGTCTTTTTTTTTTTTCTGGTGGGGTGAAGTTAATGATGCCCTCCTCACAGTGTGGATTATGTGAGAAGAGCAGCAGGGAGCACGGCATTGGGCCCAGGCAGCTCCAGCGAGGGAGATCTCGGGCTCTGATGTGATGTGATGTTTACCACCCAGGTGGGTGTCCCAGGGTGGCCACCAGGTGGGACAGATCAAGGCCTTGGAGTCACTCTCCATATCCCCCCTCCTCTCCCTCCTGCATGCTGTAGGTTATCAAGTTCTGTTGAAACAACCTTGTTAATGTTATTACCTATGGATTCCTGCTTTGATTTTCTCACTCCTGTCTTGAGAACAGGCACTTTACCACGTGAACCACTCATCCTTTTCTGCTTTAATTATTTTTCAGATAGACTCTTGTGCTTTTTTCCACGGGCCAGCCTGGACTTCAGTTTCCTCCACCTATGCCTCCCGTGTTGCTGGGATTATAGGCAGGCGCCACCACACTAACTGATCTTCTGTTTCCCAGCCCTGTTGTTTCCCCAGCTGCCCTCACTGTAGCCTGAATAACCTTTTTAAAAATACAAAACTGCTAACGAGACCACTTTCCCTAGAGTCCCCATGTCTAGGTGCACAGACACCTAGAACTGTCTCTGTGAAAGGCCAGGCGGTGTATATCTTTGGCTTTACAGGCTGTGTGGTCTGTGCTACAGCTGCTCAGCTCTGCCATCCAGATTATAAAGCAGCCAGACAGTGTGTAAATGAACAGCTGTGCATCACTAAAGTTTTATTTATGAACACTGAAATTTGAATTTCATGTAATTTTCATCTATCACAAAATAGTCATCTTTTGTTTTTCCTCAGCTTATTACAAACTTAAGAAATGTTCTCAGCCTGTGGACCATACAAATCCAGAGTTTGGCCCACAGGCTGATGCTTTCCAAACCTGGCCCTGGGGTTGAGGCAGTCCACACACACAGCCTCACAAGGTCTTTAGGTGCTTCCCTCCTCCAGCCTGGTCTTTGCTGTCTTCTTCCTTCCTCTTCCACTTACTGAATACTTACTTTTTCACTTACTTTTCATTGCCCTTAACAAGCCATGGTTTTGCTTTCGTCATGCTGTTCCTTTTGCCCAGGACTCACTCTGTCCCTGTCTGTTGTCCCTTTCTTCCCTCCTATGTCTCCAGCTCTATCACTAACCCATTCTTCCATGCTCCCACAGGACCTGTCTTGTGCAGTGTGGTTCTGATCTGAGTGCCTGGGTGTATTTCATTCCTACTGCTCGTCACCTCACCTATTTGCTTAACTTTTCTGTGCCTCAGTTTCTCACCTGAGGAAGAAAAGACTAATAATAAAAATAACAGCAATGCCTTGAACCATGTGTTTTGCATAATAACTGTGTGGTCCCCATTGGCTGCTGCTGTTATTGTTGGATGTGCTTTGAAACCTTTGCTTTGCCTTCAGATACAGAAGACCATTTGTCATCCCTTCTGTACCCTTGGTAGACCTTAACTTCATGTATCTATCATAGCACTTACGATATTGATGTCACTCTTCCTTAACCCTGTGTGTGGCTTGTAATAGGCACTAAGCATATGTTTATTGAATGAATGTGAGAGAAAAGAGAGAACTCTTATCCTACTTCAAGTAGAGGCCTAAAAAAAGACTCCCTTGCATTTCATGAAGTAACAGGACAGAAAAGGGCTCTGGGAAATAAGCAGGCTCATTAAGTTGAAGGAAAGTCAAATATCTCATGTGTAATTGCTTTCTTTTTTGCTGGGCTCATATCTGTGGGAGAACAGAGGTGCTAGCAGTATGTATGGCCAAGCAGTCCTGGGCCTATAATCTGGGCCCCTGTCTGTCCTTTATCTTAGGGCTGTCTCCTTCTCTTGGGTCTCACCTGCAGTTCTCCATGGGGAGCTGGGGATGAATCCAGAATCACATGTTACAGAGAGTATCAAGGACTCAAGAAGCAGCAGAGAAAGGAGGCCAGCTGCAGGGAGGGAGGAGAAAGTCTACTCAGGACCAAGACAGGAAGATAGGACAGCCACACAGGGCAGGACATGGGAATGTGGGACCAGAGCCCTCTGCTGGTTAGCAAGAGCGCTGTCACCTGGGCAGGGACAATTGGTGGAAAGTCCGTGAAGCAGGACTTTGAGGTGCAAGGTAGCCTCTGGAGCTGGTAGACACTGGGGCGCCTTGTCTCTCACTCTGTACCAAGAGCCTCTTCACCCAGGTGCTTCCCTTCACCCAGGTGCTTCCCTTCATTTCTGTGCTTGCCTTGGTAGAATCACTACAGCCTCGTGTCTCTCACACAGGGCTGTGTTTTACATCTGTTGAGGAATTAGGTATAAAAGTATTTTGCAAACTTGATGTGACACATACTTCTTCTGTTTCCACTTAAATTATCCTGTCTGTTGGAGAACACTTTCTTCTATCCAACCCAAAGCTTCTCTTACAAAAATTCTTATCTTTTTCATGTTCTTTTAGGCAGGGGGAGAGTCCTCTGTAGGAGGGGCATTCTAATATATCTTTGTATGATAACTTCATTCTCAGCCTTTCTCAGTGAATGAGGCAGTCATCCTTATAACTTGGATTCAGTTGTTTTTATATATGTTTTGTGTCTGCTGGGATGTAAACTTTCCCAGGAAAGAGACAGAATGCCTGCCCATAATGAAGATTCTCTAGACCTTTGTAAAATGCCTGGACCTAAATTTATGCCCGCTGAAACTCAACCCCGCCGTGTGTGCATGTGTGCATATGATACACTCTGTGAGTGGATCAGCAAGTGTTGCAGGCAAAGGCAAACATTTCAAGGAGAAAAGCTGCCAATTTTTTGCTTTCAGAGAAGTCCTGATATCATACCATAACTAAACATGATGAACTCATTTCTTTGTGAAGCTGACTCACTGAAGGAATCATTTGAAATTCAGTTTGCTGTCAGAGTTTTTAATTTAAAATGACTGTCGTTGGTCCACTAGACTGCTAAGTCATGTAAACAGACAAGCTTTGTGTATAGACAAGTGCTCTTGGGATCTAAAACTCCTAACCAGTATTGTTGGAGAGCTAAACAAAGTCCAGGCTTTATAATCAAGTTGAGCAAAAGTAGCTCATTCAGAGAGTCAAACGTGAATTATTACTAAAAATGGAGGGAGGAATAAAGTGGAATGGAAAGGACTTGAGGGAAGCTCAGGTCTGGGGTAGATGGATTCTAAGATGACCAGTAGGATTCCCAGACCCTGGTGCCTGGGTACCTTCTTGTTATTCAGTTGAACAATAATTTAGTGCTATTGTTTAGGGTCCTTGCAAGTGAAATTAAGGTCAGCCTTACAAAAAAGTTGCCAAGTAATTAAAAAAATTTCTGTGCCCTTCAGCCAGCTTCCGCGAATAGCAACATCAGACATAGCTATTGGACAGTTAGCAAAACCAGAGAATTAGCACTGATAACAGCACTAACAGCTGAACTGCTCATCTTCTTCCAATTCCGCCAGTTTTCCTGCCCAGGACCCAGTCAATCTAATCCTAGTCTCACATAGTGTTTAGTCCTTCTGGTTCCTTTGTCTGGGAAAGTTCCTCAGCTTTCCTGGTCCTTCATGACCACAGTACTTTTGAAATGCCATGGGGAATTATTTTGCAAGATGCCCCTTGATCTATGTTTGCCTGTTTTTTTTGTTTTTTTGTTTTTTTTTTTGGTGCGTGATTACATTGATGTTCTGGCCTCCTGAATACATCGCATTAAGAGTATGCAGGTTGACCATGTGTCTTATTACTGGAACATGAACCTCATTCACTTAGTAAAGTGGTGTCTGCAGGGGTTCTCAGACATTGTGGATATCTTGCATAGGGAGGTACTGTATAGATTTTCTGTTTTTCCACACTCCTATTTTCCATTGTATTTTGGTGGGGCCATGTTTTAAAACTATTACACACCTCACCTCACATTTTTATTATTAGATAATAGAGACTTAGTCTTTCTGACTTCTACAGTTACCAGATCACAGAACTGTGATGCCTGGCAGCCTGTCTTTGGTCTCTAGAGCATATTTTGAGAAGTGAGGTTCTAGACCACATTCCTTCACCATTCGCTTCCCCTATTACAGTCAGATTGGAGTCTGAAAAGCAGATCAAATTGTGTCTTCCAGCTTAAAATCTTCTGACCTTCAGGGTAAAACTTCTTAGCGTGGAATTCAAGGCTGTATCTTCTTAGAATGTTCTGTGCCACTAACCCAAATACACACACTTGCTCACTCCAGACACTTCAACTGGCTAATTCCTACTGTCTGTCAAGGCTCATGAACACTACCTCTCACTGGTCTGGCTAGCTAGGCTTTCTTATGTAGATCCTTTATATCCTGTGCATGTAGCTGTGATAAGAATTAATTCCATTTTTATATTTCTTCATGTGTCTGTTAACCCACTTAACTTTGAGTTTGAGGGGATGGGCATTGAGTTTATAAGGATTAGCACATGGCAAGGGCTCATTAGTGTTGATCATAAATTGAATGTTGAGATATTTTCTAGGAAAACAAGGTCTTTAGGATAGCCATGTGTCACTTAAAGATCTGTTCTGAGAAATGCATCATTAGGTGATTTTGTCCTTGTACAAACATCGCAGCATATACTTACACAAATCTAGAAGTACAGGTCAGTCCCGATTGACCTGTAAGAGATACACAGAAGAGACACTGTGAACACAGGATGTGTGAGGTCACTGCTGGTGTGACAGAGCAGCCTGTCTTACAGAAACTTGTCTTTAATCATTAGAGGATCACAGTCTAAAATAAAGATAAAAACTACAGTGCAGTAAATACATAAGCCAGTAACAGTTTTTGTAACCATTACTGAGTATTATTTACTGTACACAGTTGTCTGCACTGTACTTTTTTTTTTTTGCCATTGGCAGTGCAGTAAATTTGTCTAAACCAGTGTCACTTGTGTGTAATGTGGAGTGACACTTGTGTAATGTCAGCTGCTATGACATTATGATAACTAAGGTGTCAGTAGTCGATAGGAAAATTTCAGCTCCACTGTACTCTTACAGGATGGCTGCTACATTTGTGGTTCACCGTTGACTGCAATGTCGTTATGTAGCACATGGCTGTGCTGAGTAAAATCTGCATGACAGGATGGATATCTGGCATGCAGAGATAGGGTGGTGGATGGAGAATCCCTTTGGAGGGCACATATCCCCTCTGGATGGAGCTGGTTTATGGACTAGACTTCTGGCCTTTGCTTCATGTCTTCTCTCTCTTCACCTGGGTAGATAAAGATTTCAAACAAGCAAGCAAACCCAGTACCAGTTATTTCCTTGGAACTGTGTCATCACTCTTAGGGATTGCTTTCCTTGTCCTGGCAAACCCAGTCTGGAGCAGGCAGGGACCCTGTGCCTCTCCCTTACTTCCTCAGCCTCTGCTCTGAGTTAATAGGAGTTTGGGAGCTGGGAAAGGGAGCTCCTTAGCTTTTGTTCTTGGTTCACCCCTAGGAGGTCTTGGGGCAAAACTTGTAAGGTTTTTTTTTTTTTTTTTTTTCTAGTAATGGGGCTTGAATTCAGGGCTTCACACTTGCTAGGCAGGAGCTATACTACTAGAGCCATTCCACCAGCCCCAAAGTCTTAAGTTTTGAAGGAAAGTTTACAAAGGTTTATAATGTTCTGAAATGCAGCCTAACCCAGTTGTAGCTCTCAGCGTTCCAGTACCAGTAATGACCATCTCCCCATTCCTACTCTAATTGTAACCAGTAATTATTTTCAAATAGGGCCGGATTCATATTTAGTCTTCATTTTCAACCTATGTGGAATACAATTGTGCCAGAAAATAGAGAACGATCAAGGCCACCTAATTCCATAGGCTTTCACTTTAGAAATAACTGCTCTTTCTTACAGAGGAAGTGTTGTGCATTATGAAAATATTATTTTAATTATGTAGTGATTATAGTGATATAATTACCCATAATTTTCTGAGCAAATCCTCTTGTGGATCAGTTTGTACTTGTAAGCTTCTACACATAAATCTCAAGTAAATTTAGAACTTAAATACATATTTCATTTAAATATACACTTACATACATATCTAAATAGTATAAAAGTACATTAACATTTTAATGCTGTTTTAAATACTATTTAGAATGAATTATCAAGCATCAATAAATCTTTTTAAAAAATCTTCCTAACATGAAGGCAACATTTACTCCAGGTAGAGGAGGAGTAGAATGCCAAATAATAGATAGTAAAGATTTTTGTAAGTTTATTTAAGGTTTTCTAATGGAAAGAGCACTTTCTCTGTTAATAATATATATCGTAGATGTATAAAATCCCCGTGAGTCTTCTGAAACAAAACTTTGTAAGGAACACTCCTTAACCACACACTGAATTGATCATTAAATTGCCTTGTGAAGGGGAACAAACACACCCCAAGGAAAAGCCATCCCAGGAAACACATTTGGGTAGGGCAGTATATTTCTGTTTACTTCTTGGAATTCTCTAAATGCAGTGTGCTTTGATGGCTAACATAGAGGAAGAACAGCACACTGTTGCATAGTGAGTATCTTCATACTCCTTTGAAGATTAGGGATAATTTCAGAAAGATCTCTGTTTCGTTTGTTTAGAATTTAAAAAGATTTAAATAATTCTCTTTACTTCCTGTTCTTCAGGTTACCCATAAATCATAGAAATTCCATTTTTTGAGGAGTTAGACTATAACAGGGTCATGTGGTAAAATGATATATGTGACTTAAACCACAGGGCAACCACAGGACACCCCAAAATAACAAAGCGTTTTGTGTCATTATTATCCAAGTTCTGCCATGAAGATTGAGGACTTGTCATCTGATTCATTCTCCAAGAATCAGCAATGTCACCTTGCTTTGGAGGCAAGCTGTCTGCTCCCTGAGAGAGAGGCCAAGCTGTGCTTCAAAGTGCCCTGTCAGTGGAAGAACCCTGAGTCTACTGCTCTGTTACCCAGAGCACAGTGAGACGGGCTGATTGTCTGAGACCTGAGCCACCAGTGCTCTTATGGTGATATGAAATGAGATGCTGAAAGTAAGGACACTGTTTTAAAAAAAAAAAAAAATCACATTTTAGGTTAAGAACGCTGAAAGACAAATGAATATTGTCCCCATAGCAGTGGCTTTGGGTTAATCATGGCCATCAGTGGCACTGTGGCTATCAGATGTCTTATCTACAACTTATGTAAAAATAAATGAGTTGATTAATTGGAAAGCATTTTATGCCACTGTCCAGTACATCACACAGCAGTACTGTTATGACACTCTGGGATATTCTTTGTTTTGTTATCTTTAATTTTTAGAAATGCTAATTAATACCCAGTAAATCACCTTATTGTTTGCTTGTTGGTCACCCCCATAATTTGGAAAAGTATAGAATTTGATGGCTGTTACTTGGTTTGCAGTTACATTTAAGATTAGTTCATGAGTCATGGAAAACAATGTAGGGATTATTTTTTAAAACTAAAAGATTTTAACTTAGCCTGAGTTCCCTTTTTGTTTACCAGATATGGCTCTAAATTATGTTAATGAAATCAGAGGACAAAATTGCCCTGGGTAACTGTGTTCAGAAGAATGCAGGGCCT
This sequence comes from Castor canadensis, assembly GCF_047511655.1. Lineage (NCBI taxonomy): Eukaryota > Metazoa > Chordata > Mammalia > Rodentia > Castoridae > Castor > Castor canadensis. Next base: position 43,106,638 of record NC_133402.1, on the reverse strand, counting down.
GGAGTGGTACACTGTAGAGTTAAAGGAGATAGAGGGAATTCAGGCCAGCTTGCTTGTGATATGGTGATGTGGAGAGGATTTGGTGTAATAGTTAAGAATGAATTAAGTAGTTTTGTGTGGTTTAATCATAATAGAATATATCTTACAGCACACTCACACTGGGAATGGATGCTTCTGGACCTGAATGATGAACTTGTCAGTACCATTGGAGGGGTAGTGGGATCTATGTTCTTGAGACTTTCTTGGCCCTGGTTGTTAGGACACCTCTGAGGTGTTATCTGCCTGGCTGTTTCATCCTAGGCCTAATAGTGTATATTATAAAAATTTAAAAAGTGATTTCAGAAAAGACATAGCTAACACCTAGGGAGCTGAGGAAGTGCTCTGTGCGTGTGTGGGGTCTGAGGTTGGGTGTGGGCTTGAGTCTGAGCATTTCCAGTCCTACCTGGGCTCGCTCCTGAGCCTTCATTAGCCCAACAAAGTGAATGGATGTAAATGAAATCAATATTTGTAATCAAAACATTTTTCCCCACAAAAGAAGTCACACTTATTTAAAAATTTTTATTTATTTACTCAAGCTTTATTTTTAATTGACACATATTAACTATACATTTGTGGAGCACAGTATGTTATGATACATATGTACATCTTGGGATGATTAAATCATGCTCACATTTATCATCACAATATCAATATCTTTTGGTGAGAACATTTAAAATCTACTCTTGTTGCAATTTTGAACTATGCAACACATTAATAACCATAGTAACTGTGCTGTGCAGGACATCACAGGAATGTACTACCCCATCCAGATGAACTTTGTACCCTTTTACTAATTTTTCTTCTTTCGTCCCTGCTCCCAGCCTTGATACCAACCTCTGACTCTATTCTTTCAAGTTCAACTCTTTTAGTGAAATCATGCAGCATTTTGGTTTCTTTTGTTTTTTGTTGAGAATGTGTTTCATGGTGTAGCCCAGGCTGGCCTCAAACTGTTAATCCTCCTGCTTCACCCCTCTGAGTGTTAGGATTACAGACATGTGTCACATGCCTTGTCTGGCTTATTTCATTTAGAATAGAATCCTCTGGATTCATCTACATTGTCATAAATGACAGAATTCCCCCTTTTTAAGGTCTGTTAGTGTCCTGTTATGTGCATGTACCTCATTTTCTCTCTCCATTTGTTCATTGATGGGCACTTGCATTGTTTTGTATCTTGGCAATTGTGAATAGAGCTATGATGAACAGTAATGACATTTGATTTTTTATTTATTTATTTATTATTATTATTATTATCATTTTTGTTAAATACTAGGTTGGCCTCTCTATTTGTTTTAATCTTTGAGAAATCTCTCTGTATCTTTCCCTCAACAGATACTCATAAACGCTGTGATCTTTTTTGGGTTAGTCTCATAGGTATTTCTTTACCTATGCATTATCATAGACAGAAAAGCTCCTGAGAGCCAGATGATAAAATTCTGTTCCGATCTCTGGGGTTTTTTCTATGAAATAGACAGACTACACTAATGTATACAACAAGCTTGTCATAAGCTTTGTCATACAGAGTTAATTCTAATGAGATATTAAAAAGGAAGGTAATTGATTTTTTAACTTAAGCAGGGGTCAAAAAACTTTTTCTTGTGGCCCAAAAATGTTCAGCTACATTTTTTGTAAATAATGTCTTATTGATACACAACCATGCCTATTTATGTATTGCTTATGGCTTCTTTCACATTACAAGAACAGAGTTGAGTAGTTGCTATGAAGATTCTGTGGACTGCAAAGTGCACAGTATTTACTATCTGTCCTGTTATGGGAAAAAAGTTTGGTAGCCCCCAGACTAAAGGAATATTTAGAGATTGAAGTAATTGAAACACTGTTCTTTAAATTTATTTATTTTTTTCCAACACTGGGGATCAACCCCAGGGCTTCGTGCAGTCTAGGCAGGCACTGTGTTGCTGAACCACATCCCCATCCCTGGCGTGTTGTTCTTAATAAAACCAACTTTAATGGTTTTGGTTTTGTCAAGTCTATTTTCTCTTCCATTTCATGAAAAAAAACTATTCTGTTACAGTTGATGAAAATTCATAACTAGATTTGGCTAAAGTGGCCAGAGTGTACTGGGTGATTGGTATCCAATTTTTTAGAAATTAGAGGCTATTAAAATTCATTGTACACTAATTCATTAATGCTGAGAATACAGCTAATGAGGCATATATAAAAAATTGCAATGTTGCATGCTTATAATTTAATAGTGCACTGAGTTTTAACTGGCATTACCTTTTTCGATGGTCTTTATAATAATTGTGAATTTTAATTAATTTTCACGTTAAAATATCCATTTTTTTGATATTTCACTTTCTGCAGATCAATAAGACTAAGCTAAGAAGTCACTTGCAAAGAAGCCTCATGTTTCTCGTATTTAATGGCTGTAGTTCAGTGTATTGCATTTAATCATAGTATTTCTCGGTAACAGAGTTTCAGCAATTAAACATGGGAGGTTTCATTGCTTCCTATCAGGATAAGAGTTTAAATAGACATTATCTAATGTGTGGCTTTTTCTTTTTAACAGACTTGTGGAAGAAAGCAAACTGATCCCATTCATTTTTGAAGTGATTCTGGTAAGAAAGGAAATAATGCATTTGAAATTCAAGTGAAATCTAAAAAGTTTAAAGATTTCGACCAAGTTGTATGGCTGCCTTTCATAGACCAAAGGGTCGTGTGCTATGTGCCATCTGCCTCACTGTGCACTATGTGCCTTCTGCCTCACAGCCTCAGCCAACCTTAGCTTGCCTATCTGTAAAGACATGCTACACTCCAAAATTTAATGACCTGCCTTTTTACAGATCAATAGCATTTTATTTTTGTTGAATTAAACAATATATGTTTCCCTTTTTTTTTTCTTTTTGGTTTTTGAGGCAGAGTCTTGCTTTGTAGCCCAGCCTGACCTCAAACTTGTGATCTTCCTTTGCCTCCTGAGTGCTAGAATTATAGGGGTGAGCCACCATGCCCAGCTAATATGTGTTTTGTAACATAGAGAGGTTAGCCACTCTGGGGTTGGTGTTGCAGGAAGGGCAGAGTCAATATTGCTTGCTTCAGTATGAATTTTCAGATGCTTACTGAAGTGTCACTGGGATCAGACCAGCACGTTTATGCTTCTAGTCAGAAAGTGGTCTTCTTCAGAACTTAGAATAGTTTAGCTTCCATACATCACTTTTTCTAGTCCCACAATGCATCTTAAATGAACATCATCTTTTGAATGAAATCTTTTATCTGTGGTTCCTCTGTGAGGAGAATAAAATGGGCTTTCTTTGTTTCTGATAAATCCCTATTTTTACATTCCTCCCTAGATCTGAGAATTAGGCTGAAAATTTCATTGGTGATTATAGAGAAGGAGTGCCCTTGTCCAAAGAAGGTTCTCGTGTACCTGGATGTGTTGTCCCCTTTTCCACAGAACTTTACCTCTGTAGCTTAGTGACAGCACAAGACACAAAGCTGGGGACACTTCCAGCCACATCAATCTGACTTGCCTTGGTTAACAAGGGACCATTAGCTGCGGTAGTTCAGTAACCTTCTACATGTAGAATAACTTTTCTTAGTCACCTTAAATATCAGTCAGTGAGTCTCATATGCTCTGTGACCATGTGGTAAAAACGTCACTCTTCATGGCTGCAGATCATCCTTTCTGTTTCAGGGACCTGGTTGAGTTTGTTTGAGGGTCTTGGTATGCCTGTACTGATAAAACAGAATATTACTAACTGCATAATCTGTAAAGAACAGAAACTTACTTCTCACAGTTCCAAAGGTTGAAAATTCCAAAAGCAAGATGGCAGCATGTGGTACCTTGTGAGTGCCTTACTGCTCTCTCCTTACAGGCTAGAAGGTTGGAAAGGCAAGAGAGCAAGAAGCTGCCTGTGTGGAGGATGAGTGAACATGACCTTCTCACTTCTTAACAGCCCCATGTCATACTACTGTCACATAGACAACACTTGAATTTTAGAGGGGATATGTTCATGCCATAGCACGGAGTTTGTTGTGGTTTGAACATGAAGTATCTTCCTCAAAAGACTCATGTGTTTGGGGCTTGGTTGCTGGCTAGTGGCGCTATATTGGGAGGCCCTGGAAACTTTAAGAGGTGGGACCTAGCTACAGCAAGTGAGTCATTGGGGGAGGACCTTTGGGAGATATCTTTTCCCTGGCCCCTTCCTGTTGTCCTCTTCACTTCCTGACCATCATGAGGTGAACAGTCTCCTACTTATATCCCTGCCCCCATGATGGTCTGCCTCACAGTGAGACCCAACCATTGTCTGAAATCTCTGAAACTGTGAGCCCAAATGAGTAATTCTTTCTTTTAAGTTGTTTTTCTCAGGTGTTGGTCATAGTGCTCAAAAGTAACTAATGCAGAGTTATCTGCATTGAATAAAGAGTAGGGTTGGAAATGGGTAGTGTTCCCAATGCATGGCACCAGTAACTAGATGACACAGCTGCCATGACAGTGGGAGAGCCTGGATTGAATTGCTTAAAAACTAAATGGGGATTTTAGAGGCAGGGTCAGAGGGAATGGAGAAAAAGGAGAGAAATGAATGTGATCAAGAGCTGCCTACCGGATTTTTAAAATGTTGCCAAGTCGTATGCATATCTGTGTGTCTTCACAAGGATGTACTGCTTGCTGATTTGTTATGGGGTTAGCTTTGTTTTGGAGGACAACGGATACAGCGTACTACTGAGTTTGGCCATATGGTTGGCATGGATCAAGAACTCAAGCTGTCCAAAACAACCACATTTGAAAAGACTGGTGGTGTAGATGAGCTAGAGATAGAAGGGGCCTTCATGGATAGATATGACTCATTTTCTTGCTTGGCAAATGGGCTTCTAACCTGTTAAGGTCAATTCAGCTCCTTCAGTAGCTGGCAGAAAGTTCTCATTCTATGTTAAAGTGCTCACCCTGGAGAGAAACCCTACAGATGTTTTCCTTGTGAGAAAAACCTTCTCTCGTTCCAATTCCATTTGAAAACATGCAAGGGAGAATTCCTAACTATAGAATATAGGAAACACTGACCCAACTTACTAGCAAACATGATAGTGCATAGTGGAGAGGGTTGTAGTAATTTGAAGTGTATGGGAACCTCTAGTCATCTCAGTTCAATTCCCAGGTAGAAAGGGACCTTGATTCAAAGAGACATGTGAAACTATTTGGTTGGTACAGACGTAAGAATGAGCACTGGGTCAAACCTATTAATGTGAAAAATGTCAGTTTTAAAAAATAAAATTTCTCACTCTGTCCTTTGGCCGTCATCTCAGGGTGTGAAATCCCAATCTAGAAAATTCTTTCTTGTAGGTTACTTGATTAACCTTCATGTCTGAACTCCTAGCAAATGCTTCATATTTTACACTACAGTGAATGTTTAATTGATTAGTATCAAGATTTAAACCCTGGTCATGGCCATCATGGGGAGTGAGTCAAAGGTGACACCTACTCTAGGTCAGGAGTTAGCTGGTCCTGAGCCCGTCCTGAGCCCAAGCATGTCTGGGACTATATTCTTCCTCCAAGCAGAGCAACTCCATGATGAGATTGTTTTAAAGAGGAGATGTTGAAATCTCTGCTTTAGGGGACAGCACTTTGATGCTCCTGAAGAACATTATTTTATTTTATTTTTTTTTGTCTGTCTTGCCAGTTTTTATTTTTTTATTTTTTTTTTCATTTTTCTTTTATTATTCATATGTGCATACAAGGCTTGGTTCATTTCTCCCCACTGCCCCCACCCCCTCCCTTACCACCCACTCCGCCCCCTCCCTCTCCCCCCCTCAATACCCAGCAGAAACTATTTTGCCCTTATTTCTAATTTTGTTGTAGAGAGAGTATAAGCAATAATAGGAAGGAACAAGGGTTTTTGCTGGTTGAGATAAGGATAGCTATACAGGGCATTGACTCACATTGATTTCCTGTGCGTGGGTGTTACCTTCTAGGTTAATTCTTTTTGATCTAACCTTTTCTCTAGTACCTGTTCCCTTTTTCCTATTGGCCTCAGTTGCCTTAAGGTATCTGCTTTAGTTTCTCTGCGTTAAGGGCAACAAATGCTAGCTAGTTTTTTAGGTGTCTTACCTATCCTCACTTCCTTGTGTGCTCTCGCTTTTATCATGTGCTCATAGTCCAATCCCCTTGTTGTGTTTGCCCTTGATCTAATGTCCACATATGAGGGAGAACATACGATTTTTGGTCTTTTGGGCCAGGCTAACCTCACTCAGAATGATGTTCTCCAATTCCATCCATTTACCAGCGAATGATAACATTTCGTTCTTCTTCATGGCTGCATAAAATTCCATTGTGTATAGATACCACATTTTCTTAATCCATTCGTCAGTGCTGGGGCATCTTGGCTGTTTCCATAACTTGGCTATTGTGAATAGTGCCGCAATAAACATGGATGTGCAGGTGCCTCTGGAGTAACAGTCTTTTGGGTATATCCCCAAGAGTGGTATTGCTGGATCAAATGGTAGATCGATGTCCAGCTTTTTAAGTAGCCTCCAAATTTTTTTCCAGAGTGGTTGTACTAGTCTACATTCCCACCAACAGTGTAAGAGGGTTCCTTTTTCCCCGCATCCTCGCCAACACCTGTTGGTGGTGGTGTTGCTGATGATGGCTATTCTAACAGGGGTGAGGTGGAATCTTAGCGTGGTTTTCATTTGCATTTCCTTTATTGCTAGAGATGGTGAGCATTTTTTCATGTGTTTTTTTGCCTTTTGAATTTCTTCTTTTGAGAAAGTTCTGTTTAGTTCACATGCCCATTTCTTTATTGGTTCATTAGTTTTGGGAGAATTTAGTTTTTTAAGTTCCCTGTATATTCTGGTTATCAGTCCTTTGATGTATAATTGGCAAATATTTTCTCCCACTCTGTGGGTGTTCTCTTCAGTTTAGAGACCATTTCTTTTGATGAACAGAAGCTTTTTAGTTTTATGAGGTCCCATTTATCTATGCTATCTCTCAGTTGCTGTGCTGCTGGGGTTTCATTGAGAAAGTTCTTACCTATACCTACTAACTCCAGATATTTCCTACTCTTTCTTGTATCAACTTAAGAGTTTGGGGTCTGATATTAAGATCCTTGATCCATTTTGAGTTAATCTTGGTATAGGGTGATATACATGGATCTAGTTTCAGTTTTTTGCTAACCAGTTTTCCCAGCAGTTTTTGTGGAAGAGGCTGCTATTTCTCCATCGTATATTTTTAGCTCCTTTGTCAAAGATAAGTTGCTTATAGTTGTGTGGCTTCATCTCTGGGTCCTCTATTCTGTTCCACTGGTCTTCATGTCTGTTTTTGTGCCAGTACCATGCTGTTTTTATTGTTATTGCTTTGTAATATAGTTTGAAGTCAGGTATTGTGATACCTCCTGCATTGTTCTTTTGACTGAGTATTGCCTTGGCTATTCGTGGCCTCTTGTGTTTCCATATAAATTTCATGGTAGGTTTTTCAATCTCTTTAATGAATGTCATTGGAATTTTGATGGGAATTGCATTAAACATGTAGATTACTTTAGGGAGTATAGACATTTTTACTATATTGATTCTACCAATCCATGAGCATGGGAGATCTCTCCACTTTCTATAGTCTTCCTCAATCTCTTTCTTCGGAAGTGTATAGTTTTCCTTGTAGAGGTCTTTCACATCTTTTGTTAGGTTTACACCTAGGTATTTGATTTTTTTTGAGGCTATTGTAAATGGAATTGTATTCATACATTCTTTTTCCGTTTGCTCATTGTTAGTGTATAGAAATGCTAATGATTTTTCTATGTTGATTTTATATCCTGCTACCTTGCTATAGCTATTGAATGTGTCCAGAAGCTTCTGAGTAGAGTTTTTTGGGTCTTTAAGGTATAGGATCATGTCGTCTGCAAATAGGGATATTTTGACAGTTTCTTTACCTATTTGTATTCCTTTTATTCCTTCTTCTTGCCTAATTGCTCTGGCTAGGAATTCCAGTACGATGTTGAATAGGAGTGGAGATAGTGGGCATCCTTGTCTGGTTCCTGATTTTAGAGGGAATGGTTTTAGTTTTTCTCCATTAAGTATAATGCTGGCTGTAGGTTTGTCATATATAGCTTTTATAATGTTGAGGAACTTTCCTTCTATTCCTAGTTTTCTTAGAGCTTTTATCATGAAATGATGTTGGATCTTATCAAAGGCTTTTTCTGCATCTATTGAGATGATAAAGTGGTTTTTGTCTTTGCTTCTGTTAATGTGGTTTATTACGTTTATTGATTTTCGTATGTTGAACCACCCCTGCATCCCTGGGATGAAGCCTACCTGGTCGTGGTGAATAATCTTTTTGATGTGTTGCTGAATTCGGTTTGCCATTATTTTGTTGAGGATTTTTGCATCAATGTTCATTAAGGAGATTGGCCTATAGTTCTCCTTTTTGGAGATATCTTTGCCTGGTTTTGGGATAAGTGTAATACTGGCTTCATAAAATGTGTTTGGCAGTTTTCCTTCCCTTTCTATTTTGTGGAACAGTTTAAGGAGGGTTGGTATCAGTTCTTCTTTAAAGGTCTGATAGAATTCAGCAGAGAATCCATCAGGTCCTGGACTTTTCTTTTTGGGGAGACTCTTGATTGCTGCTTCAATTTCATTTTGTGTTATAGGTCTATTCAGGTGATTAATTTCCTCTTGGTTCAGTTTTGGATGATCATATGTATCTAGAAATCTGTCCATTTCTTTTAGATTTTCAAATTTATTTGAATATAGGTTCTCAAAGTAGTCTCTGATGATTTCCTGGACTTCCATGGTGTTTGTTGTTATCTCCCCTTTTGCATTCCTAATTCTACTAATTTGGGTCTTTTCTCTCCTCATTTTAGTCAGGTTTGCCAGGGGTCTATCGATCTTGTTTATTTTTTCAAAGAACCAACTTTTTGTTTCATTAATTCTTTGTATGGTTTTTTTGGTTTCTATTTCGTTGATTTCAGCTCTTATTTTTATTATTTCTCTCCTTCTATTTGTTTTGGGATTTGCTTGTTCTTGTTTTTCTAGGAGTTTGAGATGTATCATTAGGTCATTGATTTGGGATCTTTCAAACTTTTTAATATATGCACTCATGGCTATAAACTTTCCTCTCAAGACTGCCTTAGCTGTGTCCCATAGGTTCGAGTAGGTTGTGTTTTCATTTTCATTGACTTCCAGGAGCTTTTTAATTTCCTCTTTTATTGCATCGATGATCCATTCTTCATTAAGTAATGAGTTATTTAGTTTCCAGCAGTTTGCATGTTTTTTGTCTTTACTTTTGTTGTTGAGTTCTACTTTTACTGCATTGTGGTCAGATAGTATGCACGGTATTTCTATTTTCTTATATTTGCTGAGGCTTGCTTTGTGCCCTAGGATATGATCTATTTTGGAGAAGGTTCCTTGGGCTGCTGAGAAGAATGTATATTGTGTAGAGGTTGGATGAAATGTTCTGTAGACATCTACTAGGTCCACTTGATCTATTGCATATTTTAGATCTTGGATTTCTTTATTGAGTTTTTGTTTGGATGACCTATCTATTGATGATAATGGAGTGTTAAAGTCTCCCACAACCACTGTGTTGGCGTTTATATATGCTTTTAGGTCTTTCAGGGTATGTTTGATGAAATTGGGTGCGTTGACATTGGGTGCATACAGATTGATGATTATTATTTCCTTTTGGTCTATTTCCCCTTTTATTAGTATGGAATGTCCTTCTTTATCTCGTTTGATCAATGTAGGTTTGAAGTCTACTTTGTCAGAGATAAGTATTGCTACTCCTGCTTGTTTTCGGGGGCCATTGGCTTGGTAAATCTTCTTCCAGCCTTTCATCCTAAGCATATGCTTATTTCTGTCGGTGAGATGAGTCTCCTGTAAGCAACAAATTGTTGGATCTTCTTTTTTAATCCATTTTGTCAAACTGTGTCTTTTGATGGGTGAATTAAGCCCATTAACATTAAGCGTTAGTACTGATAGGTATGTGGTGATTCCTGCCATTTAGTTGTCTTAGTTGTTTGAAGGTTTGATTGTGTGTACCTAACTTGATGTTATTCTCTACTGTCTTGCTTTTTCTTATCCTGTGGTTTGGTGCTGCCTGCCTTTTCATGGTTAAGTTGGGTGTCACTTTCTGTGTGCAGGATCCCTTGCAGAATCTTTTGTAATGGTGGCTTTGTGGTCACATATTGTTTTAGTTTCTGCTTATCATGGAAGACTTTTATTGCTCCATCTATTTTGAATGATAGCTTTGCTGGGTAGAGTATCCTGGGGTTGAAGTTATTTTCATTCAGTGCCCGGAAGATCTCACCCCACGCTCTTCTTGCTTTTAATGTTTCTGTTGAGAAGTCTGCTGTGATTTTGATGGGTTTACCTTTGTATGTTACTTGTTTTTTCTCTCTTGCAGCCTTCAATATTCTTTCCTTAGTTTCTGAACTTGTTGTTTTAATGATGATATGTCGTGGAGTAGTTCTATTTTGATCTGGTCTGTTTGGTGTCCTGGAGGCCTCGTGCATCTGTATGGGAATATCTTTCTCTAGATTTGGGAAATTTTCCGTTATTATTTTGTTGAATATATTACGCATTCCCTTCGCTTGCACCTCTTCTCCTTCTTCGATGCCCATGATTCTCAAGTTCGGTCTTTTGATGGAGTCGGTGAGTTGTTGCATTTTCTTTTCACAGGTCTTGAGTTGTTTAATTAATAGTTCTTCGGTTTTTCCTTTAATTACCATTTCATCTTCAAGTTCTGAGATTCTGTCTTCTGTTTGTTCTATTCTGCTGGATTGGCCTTCCGTTTTGTTTTGCAGTTCTGTTTCGTTCTTTTTTCTGAGGTTTTCCATATCCTGGCAGTGTTCTTCTTTATTGTTGTCTATTTTTGTCCTGAGTTCATTTATCCATTTATTCATTGTGTTTTCTCTTTCACTTTGGTGTTTATACAGTGCTTCTATGGTTTCCTTTATTTCTTCTTTTGCTTTTTCAAATTCTCTATTTTTATTGTCTTGGAATTTCTTGAGTGTCTCCTGTACATTTTGGTTGACCCTATCCAGTATCATCTCTATAAAATTCTCATTGAGTACTTGTAGTATGTCTTCTTTTAAATTATTCTTGTGGGCCTCATTGGGTCCTTTGACATAGTTTATCTTCATTTTTTTGGTGTCTGGATCTGAGTTTCTGTTCTCTTCATTCCCCTCTGGTTCCTGTACTAATTTTTTGTTGTGGGGAAACTGGTTTCCCTGTTTTTTCTGTCTTCCCGTCATTGTCCTTGGTGTTGTTACTGTCCCTGTACTGTGTGCAATTAAGCATTTTCTAGGTTGTAATAATAACAATGGTAATATTTAGAATGGAAGGGTGAGCTGAGATCGAAAGCAAGAAGTTAAAGAAAAGGGGAAAACAAATATACAGACAAGAGGGAGAAAGCAGAACAAGGTATCATACAAGAGAGTTTCAAAGGTATAAACAGGGAGTGTTAGTGTAGTAATCAACAGTAAGCTGGTCCGCGTCTTCCCAAGCAGTATGGGCGCCGGCCACTGGCGGCCCCGGAGGCCCTCCTCGTTTCTCCATTTAACGTGAAGTGGAGATTCTCTGCACCGGCTGGAGATGTGGAGGGGTCAACGTTATGCCTTTTCTTGGTGATTATGCCTGCAAAGTGTGTCTCCAGCGTTTCTCCAAGATTTTACTATAGGAGGGTCGCTTTCTGCTTCCTGCCTCTAGCCGCCATCTTGGAATCCTCCTTGAAGAACATTATTAAATTCTTATTCTGCTTTTGTCTTTTCTGAGTTAAATAATCTTAGCATTTTTCTCTACATAAATACATTTTTAATCAATGAAATGTCTTTGTATCAGTTATCTTATGAACTATTACCTTGTCCTTTTGAAATTTTTGTCACCTAGCTATGCATTATACAGCATTTTATTGATTCCATGATGGACTCTTTTTTTCAGATTTTAACGTTTCTGAAACTGAGGTATGCTTCCAAATCAATGGCATTTTGCAGTTACTTTCAGCCAGATGACCTGGTTGTCATTGGTTTAACCAATCTATTTCACTTCTGTTTTCCTTTTTATAAATGCCTGAGAGTGATATATTATAAAAATCTGTGTCTGAATAAATCTAAGAGCTCTTTCAGTAAAAAGAAAATAAAAATTTGAAGTAACCATGTCATAGTTTAGTTGGCAACATTTCTCTTTCTTAGTGCTTGATAAAATAATGGTGCCTCTTAGAACCGATGGCTTCCTAGAGTCAAGCCTGCACTTCTGTTCGGTTTGGTTGCTAAGTTCTAGGGCCTGGGTGGTATCTGGTGTGTACGTGGTGGCTTCTAGCAATGATTTTATTGGCACAGGTATAATGAGAGTATGTGTGGGCCCTGTGTGCATGTAACTACTCGTGCCTTCTAGCCACCCATTAACAGAACAGTAACACAAGCCTTTGACTCATTCCAGTGGGGGTCTACTGTGATCCCTTGATGACTCTTTCCTTTATTCTGTCCATAGCTGTTGATGCAGTGGACTTAAGGCTTGCTTCTGGGCTGGGTACTGTAAGGCTCTTTGTGACTTTTCTTCTCTTCCAGAGCTCCTCATGTGATAGACTTTTATCAACAGAGCATCTTCTGGTTTTTTTTTTTTTTTTTTTTTTTTTTTTTTTTTGCTGGTGGTATTGAGGTTTAAATTCAGGCCTTTTCATTTGCTAGGGAGGTACTCTGCTACTTGAGCTATACCGCAAGCCCTTTTTGCTCTGGTTATTTTGAAGATAGGACCTCACTTTTTTTCAGGCTGACTTTGACTATGATCCTCCTAGTTTATGTTTAGTCTGTACCTGGAATGACTGGCACATGACATCATGCCCAGCTTTTTTTTTTTTTCTTTTGAGTTGGGGTCTTGTAAACTTTTTGTTTCCTGGGCTGGACTGGAACTGTGATCCTTCCAATCTCAGCCCCCACCCCATCCCCTCAAATAGCTAGGGTTACAGATATGAGCCACTGGCAACCAGCTCTTTTAGATGTTTTTCATTATGAAAGTCCACCTGTCTCTTCTGTGGGACAGGTATTGCTGGCAGCTTCTCTGCTTTTCTTGCAGGCATGGATGCCATTGTCAGTAAAGGGAGAAGGGGAGTTGTGTGGGAAGCCAGGAGCTCTAAGGATGCCTTCAAACTGGTTAAATAACCCATTGAAAGTAATTTTTCTAGGCTGGCAGAGTGGCTCAAGTGATAGAGGGTTTGAAGCCTGTGTTCAAACCCTGGTACCACTACTACCAAAGCAAAATATTCCTTTGAAAGTAATTTTTCTTATTCTGGAAATTAAAAAAAGTAATCTGTAGTTGTAACTGCCCACTTCCTCCTGGGTGGATGGCTTGTGTGGGCTCTTCTACATAACCTTATAGTGAGCTGGCCATTTGTACATGTATGCATCCATGGGCAGGTGCATGTTGGAGCTGTTTAGAGGGACGTATAGTAGGGAGGACCTCAGAGGATGGGGTGACAGCTGCTGAGTGGAAGGATGGTGTGTCATAGAAGTAACCTTGGAACTAAAGGGAAAGGAGGAGTTGTCTTGAGCAAGGGGAAGCACTCACCTGAAGATGGGAAGGCTATGTCCTTAAATGTGCCTAAGCACATGCAGCAGAGACTATGGAGATATGATAGGGAGGGAGGCTAAAGATAGTTTGGAGTGAACCCAGCAGGGCTTTCTACTGTGGTTATTTCACACATGGCTTTCAGAATAATTTATGCGTTTCAAAATCAGATAGCCTCCTCTACTTGGCAGGCAGGCAGCCAGCAAACCAAACAAAACCCCCAAACTTCTAAAACCCCTATGTGGTAGGAGGTATATGTGCTGAGGGGACAGACTGAGCAGCACTGATTTGGGACTTGAGGAGAACAGGGCCTATTGTGAGCCTGTACTGCACACTGGAGTGTCCGTGCTTCTTGCATCACTAGAGGAGGGCAAAAGGGAAAGTTGTCTCCATCAGGAGGCTTTGAGACCAGCCACCTTTACTGTGGGAAGACAGCCCAGAAAGCAGAACTGGTCTCTGGGGTCTCATCTGAGGTCCCAGGAGAGCTAACAGCATGTGCTGGTGGAGAGCAGGATGCTGCTTGCCTGGTAGAGTACACCTGTTCCTGGGTGAGAACTCTGTGCTTCCATGGGCAGCACAGGCTTTACGTTGGCAGATATTGGAGGCTCAGGCAGCACCACTGGATTAAGCTGAACTGGTTCCCAGCAGACACTGTCCTCTGGGTCCACAGCTCTAAGGCAGCCTGGCTCTGTCTAATGCAGCTTCCTGAAGAATGTGAACCATCAGAAGAGTCAGTGACTTGGCTTTGAGTGCAGAATTGCCAGGCGAACAGGATGAAGAACTTTTTTTTTCACCTCGCAAAGTATAGAAGTTGCTTTAAAATGTGTCTTAAATGTGAATTTGGATGTATCTACCTTTGAATGTTGCTATAACTCTAATCTCTCATTTTATTTCAGTGGTTTATGCTTTGGCTACTTCAATAAATCCTTTTAATGTCAAGTAATATAGGCAAACCCTATTTTATTGGAAAAAAATCTTTATTCATGGCAGATTTTCCAATATGTGCCAAAATATTGCTGTCATGATATTTTATTTGTCTGTTCCAAAACAAACAATTCAAGAGCAATTTCAGTGGCAAATGTTAACAATAAAAATGTGATTAGCAAGACACTAGTCTGACAATTATATTGTTTTAACAATTCTGAAGATGGCAGGGGAAGCAAGCTTTAGTAAATCTTTCAGGTCAGCCATGTCTTTAGAAAAGCATTTCTTCATGGACCCCTGCAGCCTAAAGGATTTAATCCATGAGATACAAAGGCAGGGTACATTGGTGGCTGCACTGCCCACCAAGAAGGTTCTCAGTTCTGTGCATCCATCATGCTTCTAAAATTGCTTTGTTTTACTCTGCTTGCAACTCAGTTAATGTGAGTTGGTTCTTGGAATATGTTAATTAGTACCTCATTATTATAAAAACCTGTACACTTACATCCAACATGCTGCTAAGATTGTACTATGCACATAGCAAAAAAAATTTTAAATAGCAAGATTCGATTAAATTTTTTTTTTCGTGGTTGTTATGCTGGGGTTTGAACTCAGGACCTTGCACTTGATAGGTAGTTTCTCTATCACTTGAGCCACACTTCCAACACTTTTTGCTTTATCTGTCTGTCTATCTATCTATCTATGGTGATACTGGGGTTTAAACTCAGGGCCTCATGCTTTGTGGGCACTCTACCACTTGAGCCACTCTACCAGCCCTGCTTTAGTTATTTTTAAAAGATAGAATTTGGTGCTTTTTGCCCTGGATGGCATTAGTCTGAGATCCTCTTACCTATTATGCCTCCTGAATAGCTAGAACTACAGGCATGTACACACAGCTTATTCTTTAACATAGGGTCTTGCTACCTTTTTTTGTCCAGACTGGTCTTGAAGCTCAGTTCTCCTATCTCTTCCTCCCATGTAGCTGGAATTATAGGCATGAGCCATGGAACCCTGGGATACTTTGAAATTTATGCAGAGAATACCTTTTAGATTGAGAAGATAAATCTCATTCTTAACTCACATTTGTAGCCATTTGGAGCTTTTTGTGGCTTGCATGTGGAGCTGTATAACAAACTTCTTTTGTGTACAAAGATGGCTTTACATATAGCTAACACATATTGCCCTTAAAGCATGTACTGTTGGCTTTTTGGGGGTGAGATGGATATGGATTTGTTCAAATCCAGCTTTGGTAGCTTGTGCCATAACTTTGTATTTAGAAATTAACTTTTTATAGGTAAGATACAATCTGTTTATACTGAATTGAATGAAGGGTAATATAGCAACTGAACAATGGCTTTAATCTCAACAGTACCATGCTAGCTGAATGAGTGAGCCAAACTAAAGAAAATAAACTTATGTTAGCCATAAGGGCCAAAGCATAATTAGATTCTGCATGATCAGCCCAACTGGTTTGAAAGAATGTTGCCTTTATTAAGATAAAAACCATGTATTGTTCCAGTGAGAAAAAGCTAAAATAAAGCTTAGAATGTTTTTGGCCATTCACAAGGCACATATTGCAAATGTGTCACAGAGTTTCTCCTAAAGCAGTGGAATCTAAAGTTTTATCATTGCTATGGCTTGGCTCCCCCAAAGCCCATGTGCTAAGCCTTGGTCCACAGCTATGATGCTGTTTAGAATTGGAGGAACCCTTAAGAGGTGGGGGCTACAGCTCAGCAACTAAGAGACAGCATAGATAAATGGGACTTCATAAAACTAAAAAGCTTCTGCTCAACAAAAGAAATGGTCTCTAAACTGAAGAGAACACCCACAGAGTGGAAGAAAATATTTGCCAGCTAAACATCAGACAAAGGACTGATAACCAGAATATACAGGGAACTTAAAAAACTAAATTCTCCCAAAACTAATGAACCAATAAAGAAATGGGCAAGTGAACTAAACAGAACTTTCTCAAAAGAAGAAATTCAAATGGCCAGAAAACACATGAAAAAATGCTCACCATCTCTAGCCATAAAGGCAATGCAAATTAAAACCACACTAAGATTCCACCTCACCCCTGTTAGAATAGCCATCATCAGCAATACCACCACCAACAGGTGTTGGCGAGGATGCGGGGGAAAAAGGAACCCTTTTACACTGTTGGTGGGAATGCAAATTAGTACAACCACTCTGGAAAAAAATTTGGAGGCTTCTTAAAAATCTAAACATAGATCTACCATATGATCCAGCAATACCACTCTTGGGAATATACCCAAAGGAATGTGACACAGGTTACTCCAGAGGCACTTGCACACCCGTGTTTATTGCGGCACTATTCACAATAGCCAAGTTATGGAAATAGCCAAGATGCCCCATTGCTGACGAATGGATTAAGAAAATGTATTTATACACAATGGAATTTTATGCAGCTATGAAGAAGAATGAAATCTTATCATTTGTTAGTAAATGGATGGAACTGGAGAACATCATTCTGAGTGAGGTTAGCCTGGCCCAAAAGACCAAAAATCATATGTTCTCCCTCATATGTGGACATTAGATCAAGGGCAAACACAACAAGGGGATTGGACTTTGATCACATGATAAAGCAAGAGCACACAAGGGAGGTATGAGGATAGGTAAGACACCTAAAAAACTGGATAGCATTTGTTGCCCTCAACGCAGAGAAACTAATGCAGATACTTTAAAGCAACTGAGTCCAATAGGAGAAGGGGACCAGGAACTAGAGAAAAGGTTAGTTTGAGAAGAATTAACCTAGAAGTTAACACACATGCACAGGAAATTAATTCGAGTCAACTCCCTGTATAGCTATCCTTATCTCAACCAGCAAAAACCCTTGTTCCTTCCTATTATTGCTTATACTCGCTCTTCAACAAAATTAGAAATAAGGGCAAAATAGTTTCTGCCTGGTAGCGAGGGGTTGCGGGGGTAAGGAAGGGGGTGGGGAGAAGGGGGGAGAAATGACCCAAACATTGTATGCACATATGAATAAAAAAAAAAGAGGTGGGGGCTATTTGGAGGAAGTTTTGTCATTGGGAGTGTGCCATGAAAGGGAATATTGAGAGTATGTGGTTCTCTCTCTGTCTCCGCCACCCAATCTTTTTCTGTCTCTCCTGGCTTTTAGCTTTAAACCACTACACCCTCCCACCATGATGCTACGCCCCACCATAGACCCAAAAGCAATGGCCCTTGAGCCACAGTCAGTTTTTCCTCCTTTTAAGTTGACTTATCACAGATATCTATAGTGGTAATGGAACTCTGAGTAGCACAGTCAGTGTCATTCTTGCCTCTAGTTCTGCTCTAAGTTTCAGACTCCACTTAAGGATAAAAATAGCATTCACTCTTCCTACTGTCTAAAGAAGTCTAGTTTGAAAGACTAGGAGAGAAGCAGGTCTGTGATAGGATAGAAAGTAGTGTATTTTCCAAGATTGTAGGCGTTTGGCATTGGGAGTTTTTCCTCTTGAATAAGTAAAGAATTGGAAGATGACAGAGCAGGAAGGCCCAGTGCTCATCAGCACACCATGTCTGCCCTGAGGCTCGGCTACAGTGGGTGTTTCTGCTCCACTTCCCTAACTGGGCTATGAGGCAGGGCCCAGGCACTGGCCACCAGGCATTTGGGTTTTAGATTGGTGTTAAAAATGCACTTCTTTCTGTAGTCAGGCCAAAACCCTGTGCATTATGGGGCCTTAGATGGAGCAAAGTGACATGACTCCTGATTAAATTAAGGCAATGAGTCCCTGGAATAGCCGAGTAGAAAATCAGTGATTGTACATTGTGTATATGCAACCACTGACAGAATTTTTTCCAAAATTCTTCAGTAACATTGATCATATAAAGTTTAGTCATGAACAAAACACCTGAGAATACCTACTTTTTAAGGAAGTAGAAATGTCAGTGTAAAGTTACTTTTGACTAAACAAACCATCAAACATCTCTTAGCACTTAACCTTTGATGCTTTTGCTCTTGTTTTCTTGGATGAACAGGAAGCTGAATTTATGTGCTTACCAGGGACTGTGAAGGATTTTCAACTGAGCCAGGAGATTCCATGCCCTAAATCAGTTTACAGATTTATGGGGAAAGTCAAGCTTTTTAAATAGTGCTAGCAAGTGAAATTGCATTTTGGATTTATCAGTAGTACCAAATTGGAGAAAGACTGTGATGCAAAGCCAATAAGGGCAAGTGACTATGTGGAATTTTTTTAGATAACAAAAGTAATACACAGTTACAGTCAGCTTAAACAATCTGGGAATGCGTAAGATATCATGGGAAGGTCTCAGTTTTACAGATTATCGGTGGATGCAAGTTATCTTCATTATTTTACATACATGTGTCTGTCTCATTTTTGCTCAATTCAATTGAATATTCAGTTTTTATTTATCTTAGTTTAGAATATCCACAACAGCAGCGGTGTGTGTGTGTGTGTGTGTGTGTGTGCGCATGTGTGCCCATGTGCACTCTTTATTCTGTTTAATTACCATATAATATCTCATTTTGTTAGCATCATTTTTGTTTGTTTGTTTTTGATGGTACTGGCTTTGAACTCAGGACCTTGGACTTGCTAGGTAGGTACTCCATCACTTGAGCCATGACCCCGGTCTGTTTTTTGCTTTAGTCTTTTTTCACATAGGGTCTCACATTTTTCCTTAGGTCCATCCTCAGACTGTAGTCTTCCTCTGTGTGCCTGTTGAATAGCTGAGATTAGAGGAGTGAATCACTATATATGGCTTGGCCAAAACTGGATCTTGTTACCTTTTGCTCAGGCTGGCCTCAAACCATGATTGTCCCAGTCTCTACATTCTGAGTAGCTGTACAGGTGTGAGTCACTGCACCTGGATTAGTGTTAGAATTATTTAATTAGCTAATCCCTGTTGGTGGACATTTCATGTCTGCCACCCCTGCCTATACACACATACATATACATACAGCTGTCTGCTAATATCTTTCCATACTTGTGTTTTTCTGAGCCCATCCCCCATGATCTTAATACATATGTTACACCTCCTTGGCTAAACGTATACCTATGCATTTTTATTGTTTGATGCTTCATTTTATTATAAATGCAATTACTACCTTTTCATGTAGCTCATTGTTAGTGTATAGATGTGCAAGTGGGTTTTAAATACTAATTTTGTATCCTACAACTTTACTGAATTCATTATGAGTTCCAACAGTGTTCTTCTAGAAATGCTTTTCATCTGCAAAAAGTGGCAGTTTTGCTTCTTTCTAACTTAGGTGAATTTCATTTCTTTTTTTTTTTCTCTAGTCCTGTGTTAAACAGATGTTGCATTGTTCCTCATCTTAGGGGTTGACTGTGGGGTTTTCTGTGGACTTGTCGTTGTGGTCTTAGTTACATTCATGTGCAACGTTTCTATTCCTAATGTGATGATAGGTTTTGCCATGTAAGGATGTCACGTTTTGTCAAATGCTTTTTCCTTTGTCTGTTGAGGTGATTGATAGACTTCACTCTGGTATATGGTGTATTTTTGCATATATGTATATTTGCATACATTGAGCCATCCTGCATCCCAGGGATTAGTGTCACTTGATCATCCTTTTAATACACTGTTTGTTTATTTAGTTTTTGGCAGTACTGGTGTTTGAACTCAGGGTCTGTGTTTGCTAGGCATATACTCTACCACTTGAGCGCCCAGCCTTTTTTTTGCTTTTAGTTACTTTTTGGATAAGGTCTCTTGTTTTTGCCCAGGCCAGCCTTGGACTGT
This sequence comes from Castor canadensis, assembly GCF_047511655.1. Classification (NCBI taxonomy): domain Eukaryota; kingdom Metazoa; phylum Chordata; class Mammalia; order Rodentia; family Castoridae; genus Castor; species Castor canadensis. The sequence continues at coordinate 43,086,442 of NC_133402.1, read as the reverse complement.
GATCCTCCTACCTATGCCTCCTGCCTAGCTGGGATCCCATGCATGTGCCACAATGCCCTCCTTATTTGTTGAGATGGAGTCTCGCTAACTTTTTGCCTGTGCTGGCCTTGCACCAGGATCTTCCTGATCTCTGCCTCCAAAGTGGCTAGGATTATAGGAGTAAGCCAGATTGCCTGCAGATTGAATGACCAACAGGGTTGGTCATTGTTATTAATGTGTGCCTTTATTTAAACTTCTTTTGTACAGAATATTTAAGAATTCCTATCTGTTCATTTTATGGTGGGTATTTAGTGCCCATATGTTTCATGTATGCTTACTGACTCATAATTATTAGGTATCTTTTGGTTGTTTCACCTGTTTCTATTCATGTTTATTGCAGATATGTTCTACCTGTAATCTGCAGATGCTTGAAAAGAATGTGTATTGTCTTGTTACTCGTTGGAGCATTGTATAGATGTTAATTTGAGGTATTGTTAAGTTGTTCTATATCCTAACTGATTTTCTTTCTAGTTACTTTGTCAGTTGAGGAGAGAGGGTTAGGAAAGTCTTCAACTATAATTATGAATTTTTCTTCTTTTCTTGTTCTTTTTTTTTTCTTGTACTGGTGTTTGAACTCAGGGCTTTGTGCTTAATAGATACTCATTTTACTGCTTGAACCACATCTTCAACCCTTTTTGCTCTGATTATTCTGGAGATAGGGTCTCCCTTTTTCCCTAGGCTGGCCTGGCCCATGATCTCCCCGTTTCATGCTACCCACTATCACTGGCATGACTGGTACTTGGAACCATGATCCTCCTGATCTCAGCCTTCTGCATAGCTTGGGATGACAGGCATGCACTACTGCATTCAGCTTTTGATTGAGACTGGGGTTTTGCTCACTTTTTGTCTAGGCTGATTTCAAACGGCAATCCTCCCAGTCTCAGCCTCCCAAGAAGCTGGGGTTACAATCATGAGCCTGGCTCTGTCTGTCTCTTTTCTTACATATTCGTTAGTACTTTCTGTGTTTTGCAGCTTTGTTGCTTGGATTGCACATAGTCAGGGTTTCTGTGACGTCTTGGTGAACTGAATCATTATGTGATTTTATTACCAACATTTCATTCTTATGTGGTGTCTCTCTAGGTTCCTGTAATTTTCTTTTCTTTGAGTTCCATTTTTTTCTGATACCAGTATAGCCATATTTGTTTTCTTCTGATTAATACTTGCTTAGTATATCTTTTTCCATCCATTTAATGTATAGCCTATTTTTATCAGTATATTTTAAGTGAGTTTCTTGTAGACATTGTGGAGTTGGGTTGTTTTTTCTCCTCTTAACCTACTCTGTGACTCTGTCTTTATAGTAGTGAATTTAGACCTTTTGTATTTATTGTAATGATTGACATGTCAAGGTATTGTCTTCTATTTTTATTTACTTATTTGTTTTCTTGCTTTTTTTGTTTTAGAATTTCATGTGGGTTTATCTGTTGTTGTTGTTTTCCCTTTTTGGTGGTAGTGGGGTTTGAACTCAGCACCTTATGCTTGCTAGGCAAGTGTTCTATCACTCAAGTCAAGCCCCCAGCCCCTTTTTGTTTTAGTTATTTTTCAGATAGGATTTTATGGTTTTTTTCCTGGAGCCAGCCTCAGACCTTGATCTTCCTTATGCCGCCTGTATAACTGGGATCATAGATATGTGCTACTATATCCAGCTTGTTTGTTGAGATGTGATCTTGCTAACTTTTTCCCCTGGTTTGACTCAAACCAAAGTCCTCCTGATCATCACCTCCCAAGTTGCTGGATTACAGAAGTGTACCACAGTGTCCAGTCATCTATCATGTTTTGAATGTATCTCTTTGTATACATGTATTTGTGGTTATTCTCACTGCTTTCATGTATACATAAGTTACCATGTACTAGCATTACCATTTGAAATGAAGTATAGAGACTTGTATGTCCTTTACAGAAAACTAATTTTATTATTTTTTTGTTTTTCTTATTTTTAAAAATATTGTATTATTGTTGTATTGGGTGTCCATCTGATACTTATACAAGTTCTTACAATATATCATAGTTGAATTCACCCTCTCCATCCCTTATCCCTTCTTCCCCCATTCCTGGAATAGTTTCAATGTGAACATTTATTTTAAAATGTTCATCTCTGAAACTATGTGTTTATGATTCATCTTTAGGGGATTCTAGTTCTTTGAATGCTTAAAAAGCCAGGACTTTTCTTTTTTGTATGGCTTTAGACTTACAAAAGTGTCCCAAAGGCAGCATTGTGAGTTCCCGTATGCCCTTACCTAGTTCACTGATTCTTACATTACTGTGGTTAATTTGTCACAGTGAAGGATCTGATACTGTATTCACATTTCACTCATTTTCTGCAGTGTTTTATCTTTTGTGGGTCCCCTCCAAAAGGTGAATTTGCACTCAGCCATTGTGTCTCCTTAGACCTTGCTTGTTTTGGATGACCTTGTCAGTTTTGAGTAGTTCCAGGGTTTTGTGGAATGTCTTCAATTCAAATGTGTCCATCTTCTTTTTCTCATCATGAGACAGGCATCATGATTTTGGGAAGAAACCCACAGAGATGAAGTGCTGCTCTTACCAAGTGGTATCAAAGGCACATGCAGTCCATGTGACCTGTCCTTGATAATGTTATCCTTGGTTTTGAGACTGAGGCTCATTGGGCTGCTCTGCTGTAAAGCTCTCCGCTTCCCCCTTGTAAGCAAATTTCTAAGCTCTTCTGATGCACAGAAGATAGGAAATGAAGGTCTACCTCCTTGGGGGCAGAATGTTTACATAAATTATTTGAAATATTTCTGTCTAGGAAATTTGTCTTTTCTCCCATTTGTTCTTTGAGAATTTTAATTTTTTTCTCAGTTTTGATCTTTTAAAGGTTTTTCTTCTTTATTTTAGAAATTTGAATTTTTAAAAGAATATCTATTGTATCATTTGGGTGGCATTGCATGAATATTTTAATAAGTATTATTATTGCTATCCCATCTTCTTCCTAATTTGGTACAGTTGTCACTTCTGCCATTATGTCTGTGCTAAGATAGCAAGTGTTTTATTTTATTTAATGGGTTTTTCCTCTAAAGAACTTATACGTGGATACTTACCAAATCTACTGAGTTTATTCTTTTACCTTAATTCTTTGATAAAACATCTGGACCCAGTTCCTTTTTTTTTTTTTTTTTCATTCGGGTATTTTGTTCTCCTGATCTCTTGATCTGAGAGTTTATTGGTACATTTGCCATTTTCTTCATGAGAAATAACCAATGGCTGGTTCTGTTTGCTTAGCCAGAGTTCCCACTTTCCCTGGAGCATGTCAGGAGAGAGAAGCAAGCAGAAAGTGCTGTTGACCAAGACTTCACGTGCGGCTTGTGGAGATCATTACTCTTCAGTCAGCTGTCCGTTGGGCACCCTAGGGTTAGAGGAGGAATGATCCTCAAGTCTTGGCATGGCTTATTCTGGGGACAGACGTAGACCAACAATTACAGTGCAGTGTGGTGGCAGTTACAGGAGTCATGCAGTGGTGCCACCTCCTGATGTGTGATGACTGGATCCCTTTCCAAGAGGAAGGGGATGCTTTGCTAAAGCATGAAATGCTGGGGTTTCCATAATGGACAGTGTTGCTCAAAGCTAAATTGTGTACTTGCCATGGTCTCTTCCCTTGTGGGTGTATGTGCCTGTCCTTCTTGTGCTGGAAAGCTCCTCCTGCTCTCCATGGCATTCAATCCTGGTGCTTCCTCTTCCCTTCCTAAGGGTCACCTTGACTCTTCTGACTGGGTCAGAGCCTTTGTCACAGGTGCTCAGAGTGCCCCACGGGTCTTGGAGCACCTGTGTACTCTTGTGGGATTAGATGATCAAAGTCTACAACTAGATTGCTGACTTCCTGCTGACAGGCAGGAACTGCCTTACATTTGGTCAGCACCAGGTGTCTGCCTGAGCAGACTCTCAGTGAATGCTTGCTCAAGTGAGTGCAGGCATAAGGGGAGTGCTGGTGGGTTCCATCTATGAGGAGGTTCATCAAGGAGCTGGGACGTCATCTCATGTACTATAAAGAGCCTTGGGAGAATGTTAAGGATTTGACCATTAGATTTTACATTTAGAAAGGTCTGCCAGAGAATCATTTGTATGGGGGGCCATTTTGGAACATATGAATAGAACAGTGAATATGTTATGCTACCTGGTACTGGGGAATTAAGGAGATGGAATTAAGACTTAATCAGCTGACCTTAAAATGAGATTATCCAGTGGGCCCAAGATAACCACAAAGGTCCTTTAAATTGGTGGGAGGAGGCAGAGATGGAGGAGGCAGAGTTTGATGTGACAAAGTCTAAGTTGGCCATTGTGGACTTTGGTGTAGGAAGAGGTCAAAGGGAAAGGATGCAGCAGCCAGAAAAGGAAAGAAAATAGATTTCCCCCTGGAGTCTCCAGCCCTGTGAGTTCAGTTCACTGTGACCTCTAGAACTCTTAACTCTGACCTCTAGAACTGTAAGGTAATAAACTGTATTGTTTTGAGTTAGGAATTTTGCTGTAATTTGTATGGCAGTAGTAGGATATAAACTACTATCCTTACTATTTTTATAATGTAGCTACCATGGAAGTGAGTGTGAAAAACTGTATGAAACAGTATTTGCAGAAGCAGTAACTGAAATTCAATCTCAAATCTGCTTGGGTCTGTATGTGTGTATGTGTTCTGTGGGCAATAAAAATATCCACATGTGTTTGATGGTGTTTCTTAAATTAAAATTCATAGTATGATTCTTGATCTAAATTGGTAAAAGCAGAAATAATGTTCTTTTTTTTCTAATTCTGTCCCAACCTGATTCACATGTGAATAATTCCTCCTGTGCTGTATACCTGTGGCAGTTTCTGAATTTCATTGTACAAATGAATAGGTTTTCTTTGGAAACCTATTACTCATGTGCTCTGGGAAATTGTTTACATGTGTTTCTCTGTCTGTCTGGTCTCCTGAGATGCTCTGTATCTTTTGAATTTCTGTATAAAATGTTTTACAGCTTTTCCATGGATCCACTTGAGCTACTTTTAAACGATTAATGGTTCAGTGGGTTTAGACTGCAAGATAAGCAGTGTTTGGATGGATGGCAGGGCAAGGCAGGCCGAAGCAAGCTCAGGTCTTTCCAAAGAGGGAGTGGTCAGGTGGGTCCGGGCCCTTTCTGCTTTGGCTAGTCTTGTGTTTAGGGGATTCTTATAGTGTTCATTGAGTCTGCTCATCCCTAAGGTGCCTTAGACATCTTAAAGTGTGGATATTAGCTTGAGCCCTCCAGGAAGTCAGAGACTGCCAAGAATGAAAGATGTACTTGGATGAATTTTTCCAGAAAGTTATTTCTTTAATTCAGAGAGATGCATGTCAGGAGTGTTATTTATTTATTTATTTTTCACTTTTCTATGTGGACTAATGTGAACAGTAGAGTTTACTTTTGAGGCTGTTCTACCTGGCAGTGTTGCTTCCTTCCCAAGAAATCTCTAGATTTATGTTGGATCATATCACCTTTGTGTTCTTAAGAAACCAATCATCTTGGAGCACTGATCAGCTAGGCGATTGAATGCAGATAGTGTAATCTCCTGAGGACCTGACAGAGGCCTCCACTCCTCTGGGTTTTCACATGTGGCCCATCAGCACTCACACTCACTCTATGGCCTATGCAGTGAACCCCTTGCTCAGCATGTCCTGCAGGGAACTTTCTATTTGCTTCTACCAGGGAGTTGCTTCTGTGGGAGATAGATGATCTACCTAAAAAATTTAACCTTGGATATGCTTTGGAGAGGAATAGAGAAAGGGGGATTTGGTCACAGAGCCTGATTTTACTTGAGAGATAAAAGATATATTTGCAGTTTTCATTCCTGACCAATGAAGGATTCAAGTCTAAAGGAAAAATAAAACAAGAACAAATCCAGCAGTGTAACTTCCTTGGTCCACTCAGAGAAAGAATGTTCCTTGAACCCTGTTTAGATGCTTAGAAAATTCAGTTTCAGGAGAACAAGAGTAAGTATGGAGATTGTCTGTGGCTGGACTCACTCCTACCAGAGTAAGGAGGCACCAGGGTCCACTCTGGGTGAGACTTCCCTCTCCAACTCCTTGCTGAGCAAACACAGGGGTCTTCATCGGACGTAACTCATAAGTTCTGAGAGAGGAGTTTATAGGAGGTGTGGCCCATTCCCAGCCCCCTCCAACAACCTTTGGGAGCTGCAACCCAGAGACTGGGAGAGTGATGCCACCTCTTCCTAGGGGCGAAAGTCACCACTAAGTAGCACTCAGTACGCTGCACAACTGCAGACAAATAGCTTTCTGGACAAATGTCACAATTCTAAGACTCTGAGTCAATTTCTTTCTGTGACAGCTTTTGTCATTGTTCTTGGTCACTTCAGTTGTCATATGGATGACCACTCAGTACCTTGGCCTTTTTATATCTGATATTCTGATCTTCCCCTGCACACCCTTCCTGTACACAGTCCATGGTTGCTGGCATTGTGATGTCGTAGCTGAGAGCTAAGCTATCTTTACAACCTTGACTTTCACTTTTTACCTCCTGTCCTTCCAGCTCAGCCAGGATAGTTCTCCCCAGGAATTCCCTAATCTCTCTCTCTCTCTCCAACCTCCTATGGCTTTACTTCCCTCTCTCAGAGTCTACGATTTATCATCTCATGCCCCAGATAATGCCCAAATTGCTCTATCTCCCCCTGTACCCTACTCATCTATCACAGGTACTTTCATGAAGCCCAATATTGATAAAAATCAAGTCCCTGTAGGAAAATGCACAACTACACCAATTGGTTGCCTTTAGATGACTAAACTGTTTGTCAATTGGCAGTCCATGCAGCTCTGTATGTAGATTCCCACACCCAGATTGCAGCTGCCTTAAGCTTCATTGAGAAATGCTCTCATCCTCCCAGCACATCTGTCAGCCTATAGACAAGCAGGCCCAAGCTCTCTTACCTCCACCCCAGCACTAGAATGTGCCTGCTTTTATCAGAGGCAAACCAAGTCCCATTTTCTCTTGTCATGTAAGGTCTTCCTGTTGTCTTATCTGAGTCTCCTTCAGATCATGTTAGGAAGAACTAGCCACAGCCCTAACCCTTTGTAGCCATTGTGTCATTTCTGTGATTGCCTTCATAGTTCAGTTTCTAGAAGTTGACTTTGGTACTGCTTTCTCTTCTCTTTATTGCGTTTCCTTGGGTGCTTGCTAGGTTTTATGGTTCCTCTTTAGTGAGATTGCACTTTTAATGTCACCAGTGACTATCACATAGGCAAATCCCATAGTCACTTCTCTGTTGTGACTTACTGGGGCTGAAGGCCACTTTTTATAAAATTAATCACCCACTCTTCCTGAGACATTCTGTCTTGGCTTCTGTGGTACCATAACACTCTATGGTTTTCTACCAGCCTCCCTAGTACTTCTGACTTCTTGGTCTCCTTTAATGACTTCTCAAGCTGCCTTTGACCGCTAAGATTCAGAGGCCCCAATCTCTATCCTGGGGCCTCTTTCACCTCACAGTTTCCCATTAAGTAAATCTGCCCATGCTCATCACTTCAAGTCCTCTCCTATCAGAATTCTCTTTTATCCTCCCTTTTTGTGGTTAAAAAGCTGTTTTTTCTCTCTGTTCAGTGTCCCGTGAAACTGATCCAAACAACTCCATCACCTTCACCTCTCACTTCTGTTTGCGTTCTGCCAGAGTTGATGTTGGCAAGACCAGAGAGCATGGGGGTGGGAGAGGTCAGGGGATTTATTCCTCTTATTTCCTCCCTGCTGGATCACAGTCAGAGTAGTGACTGACCTATAGTTTTAGAACTAGAACTCTTGTGAGCCCAGTCTACCCTAGCTCCAACTCCTTGGGTTGTAACACCATTCTTTCTATGTGTGCTTCAGGCCTGAGGGTGGCAGCTGCTGGCTCCTGGGTGCCTCACTATCCTTGACTAGCCTCAGCTGGCCGCACACCTGAAAAGAGACCATGTTGAATTATTTTCTTTTAAATTCTGTGATTATATCATCTGCTCTGAACAATGTGCCATCTATAACCTGGAAAAAGCTATCAAAGATATCTTAGAAATAAACTTCACATAGCCAAATGGGTCTTTTGATTCCATGCCCATTGCTACATCCTCAAACTGCTTCATGCATTTTTTTTAACTACCTCTGTAAATTATACTTCTCCCCACCCATGTAATACAGCCTGGAATCCTCTCTTCTTCTCCTAGATGTGCCTTAGTTTCCCTCCTTTCCCCATCCCTCTTTCCAGCACTGTAGTCTAGGCCACCGTCTTTCCTCACCTTGATGACTGCAGTGTTTCCTGATTTGTTCCCATGCCAGGGTGACCTTAAAAAATGAAACTTCAGTATCCCTTTCCAGCATAAAGCCTGCCACAGCTTAGTATCCAACAGAAATAAATGCAAACTGCCTTAATTGGATAATAAAACCCCATGTTACCTGTGCCCTGTGTCTTTCCTCCACCCCATCACATACTCTTCACCCTTTCACTAGTGTTCTTCGGCCATAGTAGCCCCTGTTTCTTTGATGCTGAAGCCAGTTTCTACTGGGTCTTCACATGGTGCCCCATTTGCCTGCAGTGTTCCTCTCCACCTTGGCATGACTGGTCTCTCTTGCCATTCACAGTTCAGTTTAAGTCTCTCCTCCTCTGGGATGATGCCACCCAGTGCAAGTACTGCAGTGGCTGTGATGTTTTTTGGTATTAAACTCCATGAGAGTTAAGAGTGTTCTCCATGATGCTCAGTACTGTTACCATGGCCCCTGGAAAGAGTAGCCCATCTGCACTGTTCCTTAACTACTTACTGACTGAATGAATAAACCTAGATGGCACTGTATTTTTTCTATTTAAATTTGCTGTGCACATTTTTAAAAATACTAGACTGTGAAAGAAAAAAAAATCACCCTTTTCCAGCCATCCAGGGATGATCATGTTAACATTTGGACATTTGCTTCTCTTCATGTGTACATGTGCTTATGTTTAAAAATAAGAGAATATGCATGTTTTCATTTCCTGCTGATTTGTATGTATTCTCTGTCAGGAAGTGGTAACACCTAAGAAATCGCTTTCTTGGGGGTGAGTTAATTTTTAACTGATTAATTTTTTTTGTTGTTGTTGGCAGTACTGAGGTTTGAACTTGGGGTCTTGTACCTGCTAGGCAGGCTCTCTGCCACTTGAGCCATGCCTCCAGCACTTTTTGCTATAGTAATTTTTTTAATACAGCCTTATGTTTTTGCCCATGGCTGACCTTGCACCCCTAACCTCCTACCTTTGCCTCCTGTGTGGCTTGATAGGTGTGTGCCACTATACCCAGCTTTCAGTTAAGATAGGATCTCATGAACTTTTTGCCTGGCTGCAGTCCTTCTGGTTGATTACTTTTATCATTATGCTTTTAGTTATACATGTTTCTGGGGCACTGTGTGATAATTGATACAAGTATACACTGTCACTGATGAAATCCAGTCAGTGTTTCCATCTCCTCGTCATTGCTTCATAATATGTGGTAGGTTATTGTCATTGGATTGCCCACTTTGCTGTAGAACACTAGAGCTTATTCCTTCTAGCCAATGGTTTTGGTACCTGTTGTCCTCCCTCTGCCTTTCTCATTCCTCTAAGCTTCTTAGCCTCTAGCAATCACCATTATACCTTTGGATCAACGTGGTAATTCTTTTTGGCTTGCATATATAAGGAAATATGTACTATTTGTCTTTTTGTGTCTGACTTAAGAAATCACTTTTAAAACTTACTATTCTCTAAAAATTATACTGTTTTCCTTTTTGCTCAAGTGCTATGTTTAGATCTTCATTGTATAAAAAATACAGAATATCTAGAAAAGCCAAAAGGTGAAAGTAGAGAAAATGATCCCTAGAGATATTCATAGTTAACATTATATTTTAAAATTGACATAATAATTGTACATCCATATTGAGTAAAGTGTGACACTTTGGTACATTTATACATTGTGTACTGATCAACTCAGAATATTTAGGTTATGCATCAGCTCAACCATTTCTCATTGTTTTGTAGCAGGAACTTTCAAAATCCTCTCTTACAGCTATTTTGAATGATAAGATACAAGATCCTTCCTTATAATAGAATTCTTCATTACATTTTAGCCATAGGTCTCTGGGTTTGTTTTTGTAGGTCTCTGATTCTCTCGCATAGATAATGCATATATAAGTGTGTGTATGTATAAACACCTATATACATATATCTAAATATCTATACACACACATTACATTTCTAAGGCATGGCCCTTGTGAGTCGTTTTTACCTAAGGTGTCCATGCATATGCACATGGTCTCTCTGGTGTGGGGAGAGAACTCATGGCCTTTGTGAGCCCTGGGAATGTTTTTCTTACTGCCCTCTGGTAACCTTCAAACTTTTGCATTGAGTCATGTTGGTTTTTCTAAAGAGTGTTAGACTTTTCCTGGTAGGCAGTAAGGAGAGTTACAGACTATTGTGACTTTTTAAAGTTTTTTTTTTTTTAAGCTCTTTGGAGATAGGTTTAGAGTTTCCTTTATTCCAGGAGCAATATGTATATTGGCCAGGCAGGAATAAAATTCTAGGAACCAAGAGTTACTGGAAAGCAGTAGGAGAGCATTCCTAGAGCCACACAAGGCCAGGGAACCACTACAGTTCTCTCCATCTGCATACGGTCAGTTTCTGATGTAGATACAGACAGTGACCAGAGGCATTCATCATTTTGCCCAGTGCCAATGTGCATGAATTTCAGCTACCCTGGTTGAATAAATAACTCCATTTTCCCAGCAACATGGTTCAGACTTCTTTCACCACAGTATGTTAATGTTGAGTAATTGCATCAAGTACAAACTCCACTACCAATTTTTTTTTTTAATTTATTTATTTATTTTTTTTATTTACCCTTTTTTTTTTTTCTTTTATTATTCATATGTGCATACAAGGCTTGGTTCATTTCTCCCCCCTGCCCCCACCCCCTCCCTTACCACCCACTCCACCCCCTCCCGCTCCCCCCCCCTCAATACCCAGCAGAAACTATTTTCCCCTTATCTCTAATTTTGTTGTAGAGACAGTATAAGCATTAATAGGAAGGAACAAGGGGTTTTGCTGGTTGAGATAAGGATAGCTATACAGGGCATTGACTCACATTGATTTCCTGTGCGTGGGTGTTACCTTCTAGGTTAATTCTTTTTGATCTAACCTTTTCTCTAGTACCTGTTCCCCTTTTCCTATTGGCCTCAGTTGCTTTTAAGGTATCTGCTTTAGTTTCTCTGCATTAAGGGCAACAAATGCTAGCTAGTTTTTTAGGTGTCTTACCTATCCTCACCCCTCCCTTGTGTGCTCTCGCGTTTATCATGTGCTCATAGTCCAATCCACTTGTTGTGTTTGCCCTTGATCTAATGTCCACATATGAGGGAGAACATACGATTTTTGGTCTTTTGGGCCAGGCTAACCTCACTCAGAATGATGTTCTCCAGTTCCATCCATTTACCAGCGAATGATAACATTTCGTTCTTCTTCATGGCTGCATAGAATTCCATTGTGTATAGATACCACATTTTCTTAATCCATTCGTCTGTGCTGGGGCATCTTGGCTGTTTCCATAACTTGGCTATTGTGAATAGTGCCGCAATAAACATGGATGTGCAGGTGCCTCTGGAGTAACAGTCTTTTGGGTATATCCCCAAGAGTGGTATTACTGGATCAAATGGTAGATCGATGTCCAGCTTTTTAAGTAGCCTCCAAATTTTTTTCCAGAGTGGTTGTACTAGTTTACATTCCCACCAACAGTGTAAGAGGGTTCCTTTTTCCCCGCATCCTCGCCAACACCTGTTGTTGGCGGTGTTGCTGATGATGGCTATTCTAACAGGGGTGAGGTGGAATCTTAGTGTAGTTTTAATTTGCATTTCCTTTATTGCTAGAGATGGTGAGCATTTTTTCATGTGTTTTCTGGCCATTTGAATTTCTTGTTTTGAGAAAGTTCTGTTTAGTTCACTTGCCCATTTCTTTATTGGTTCATTAGTTTTGGGAGAATTTAGTTTTTTAAGTTCCCTGCATATTCTGGTTATCAGTCCTTTGTCTGATGTATAATTGGCAAATATTTTCTCCCACTCTGTGGGTGTTCTCTTCAGTTTAGAGACCATTTCTTTTGATGAACAGAAGCTTTTTAGTTTTATGAGGTCCCATTTATCTATGCTATCTCTTAGTTGCTGTGCTGCTGGGGTTTCATTGAGAAAGTTCTTACCTATACCTACTAACTCCAGAGTATTTCCTACTCTTTCTTGTATCAACTTAAGAGTTTCCACTACCAATTTTTATAAGTGGTTTTATTTTATGTATTGCTTATTGGTATGTATTAATTGTACAAAGGAATTTCATTGTGAGAGGCCCATATATGATACAATGTGCTTTGATCATATTCATCCCCTATTACTCTTCTTTATCCCCTCCATTTTTACAGTTTTAATGGGCCTTGTTATTCTATTTCATACATTTATATAAAGTACTTTATCATATTCATCACCTTGTTACCCTCACCTTTTGTCCCTTCCTCCCACTGGCTTCCCCCCAAACAATCCCCCTTTTTTATTCATGCCCTCCCTCTTTTTAGGCTTAGATCTTATGGATAGGATAAAACGTGATGATTTGTCTTTCTGAGTCTGGCTTTTTTCTCTTAACATGATGCTCTCCAGTCCCATCTGTTTACCTGCAAATGACATTTGTTCTTCTTTATGGCTAATACCCATTTTGTATTTATACCACATTTTCCTTATCCACTCATTGGTTGTGGATACATAGAGTGAGTCTATAACTTGATGGCTGTAAATCATGATGCTATAAGCATGGGTGTGCAGGTATCTGTGTTGTACGCTGACTCCACTCCACCAGGTGTATGCCTAGCAGTGGTACAGCAGGATCAGATGGTAATTCTAGTTTTAGTTTTTTTTTTTTTCTTAAGGAACCTAACATACCCATTTCCATAGTGTCTGTGCTAATTTGCATTCCCACAAACAGTGTATGAGGGTTCATTTTTTCTCACATCTTCATAAGTATTTGTTGTTTGTTTGTTTTCTTGATGATTACCATTCTGACTAGAGTGACATGGAATCTCAGGTGTAGTTTTGATTTTCAATTCCTTTATAACTAAGGATATTGACCATTTCTTCATGTATTTATTGGCCATTTGTACTTCTTTTGAGAACTGTCCAGTTCATTTATCCATTTATTAATAGATTGTTTTGTTCTTTTGGCGTTTCATTTGTGGAGCTCTATATGTATTCTGGATACTAATCCTTTGATGATTGGCTGGCAGATTTTCTTCCATTCATGCCAGTAACTGTGTCCTTTGGTGTTCTTTAAGTGACAGATCATGAGTGGCTGCCTATCACATCACTTCTTCAAAACTTGGGCAATTTGTCAGTGCGACAGTTTATGCTCAGATAGCAAAATGCATACTTGTGTTTTCTCCTTACTTCCCAGTAATAAACCCACCCATTACAGAAATGGATTGTTGACAGAGAAATTGACCAACAATGATAAAAGTTCATCTATGACAACTTACTTTTTCTTTCACTATTTGAGAGATGCTGTTCCAATGTCCTGTGGTTTGTAATTGCCCATGGCAAGTTGACAATCATTGTTAGACCTCTTCTTTTCTATATACTGCCTCATTTCCTGACTTTTAAGATTTTCTCTTCATCCCTGTGTGTCATCGGTCTGATTGTGATTTGGCTTATGTTACGTGAGTGAGTGGCTATATGGGCTCATTGATCATTCTTATGGCCCATTAAGCTTCTTGTATCTATGGATTTGCAGTTTGCCTCAAATAAGGAAACTTATCGTAACATTATTTCTTCAGAAAGCGTTATATCACTCAAGCATGGTGGTGCACCTCTGTAATACCAGCACTTGGGAGGCTGATGCAGGAAGATCACAAGTTTGAGGTCAGTCTGAGATACATAATGATACCCTGTCTCAAAAAAAAAAATCTTTGTCCTTGTTCTGTGATCATACTTAGTCTACAATTCCATATGTGTTAAAATACTTGATATTATACCATAGAATACCCATTTTTTTGTTTTTCAGTCTTTTTTTTCTTTCTGTGCTGAACTTTGGAATATTTCACTGGTAGATTTTTCTGACCTCTCTGTCTGTTGTATATCATCTGCTGATAATCCCATTTAGGTAAATTTTCATTTCCAATACATATTCTTAATTTAAAAGGCTGCATTTGGTTGTTTTGAAAAATCTCACATTTCTCTGCTCACATTCACTTTTCTTTATGTTCTTTTGCATTGAGTCTGTCATTAGGTTTTTTGGTGGTGTACTTTTTTTCTGGTAGGCAGTAAAGGTCCTTGTAGATGATTTTGACTTTGTAGAGGTCTCTCTTTAAGCTTGTTTGAGGCAGGTTTATAGTTGCCTTTATTCTGGGATTGAGGTTGTCCCATTGCCCTCTGGGGTTGATCTTACCAAAGGCTGTATACCCAGCAGGGCCCTTTGGTCTGGTTGGAGAGCACTCCTCTGACTGCCTGGCCTTGTGTGAGCTTTAGGGATTATTTCTCTTGCCTCTCTCTAGTAACTTTTATTTTCTGGGAATCTTTCCCACCTGGCCTTTTTGACCTTTTTCTCTATGCACATTGACTACAGATGGTTGATATCAGTGTAACTGATCAATATAATTGATATGCAGATTGATTTCAAAGATTTGAGGAGCCTTTGTACAGATTTCTCAAGTTCTTGCTCTGTGTAACCATCTTGTCTCTGGAAGTCCACCTCATAAACGCTAGCTGCTTTGGCTTCCCTCAAATTCTAGTCTCTTTTTATGACTCATCTAGATTTCTGTCTCTCTGTGGTCCCTTTGTCTGCGCTATTATCTGAAAACCCCTTCCTCATAGAAGACTTGGTCAGTGGCACTCATTTCTTCTTTTTAGGGACCACAGTCCAGGGCTGAGGTTTGGTTCTATGGTTGTTTGTTTGTTATTAGTAGGGTAACTGCAAATCCTCTTAATCCTCATGGCTGGCAGGTGCATTCCCAGGATATTCATGTATTATATGTCCCTTCCAGAATCTGAGCAGAACAGGGGCAGGGAGCTAGCAGCCAGTGTGCTGCCAGACGCCACTAGATACATGCTGCCTGCCCACTGAGGTCTCACGAAATGAAAACAGGAGTCGAGGTCTTTGGATCATCTTGAGAAGTACTGAACTCATTACTAGTTCATTGTTGAACTAATTAGTTCATTAGTTCATTACTGTGACTTAAAAAAATATAACTGTAGTATCTAATTTCACTTAAATTGTTTAATTCCCTACTTCTGAGTTATAATCCCTAAAATTTGATGTTTCTAATTCTAAATATCTGTAGATTATTATCATCTTTTGTGCTTGTTTTATTGTTGTAAATAGCATCACAAAAGCTGTTACTGAAAGAGTCTGTAGACTTGCTCTGTGCTGTGGAGAGGCAGAGGTTCAGCGTGTGGTGCAGAACCAGGCCTGGGCTGCCACAAGACAGGACACCCTGGCCTGTCTTGGCACCTGTGGCTGCCTGTTCTTTACTTCTTAGAGCCTTAGTTTTCCCACACAGAAAAGTGCAGAGTGCAGAACACAGCTTGCAGTTTCTTTTAGCTTCAAATATCATTTTTGTCTTCTTATTTTCCTGTAAAAATTGAAAAAAGAAAATTCTAAGCATAGTAACATCATCTTTCAATTGAATATAATTTCTGTAAGTTAAGTCATGGGGACAAGTTTGCAAATATATATGTGTATATATATATATGTGTATATATATATATATATATGTATATATATATTCTTTGGTTCCAAAATTAGATTTTGATTGCATTTTAGCAAGGATCATGCACTAAATGAAGCTCCCTGGCAATCAGCTAGTCTCTGCACAAGAATTCTGCTTCCTTCAACTTTGGTTTTGGCCCTGAGGCCCATGTCTTTCACCACCTTTGCTCTGTTCTCAGTTCAATGACGGCGCCTTTCGCCAGCATCTGAGGCCTGTCTGCCCTGGTGTCTTTAACCTTGACCAAGATCTGCTCTCCACAGAAATCCTTGATGAAATAAATTTTAAGGTTTTGGTATAGTTTTGAATTTCTAGTCAGCACTCCTGGCATAAGCTTCACTGAATCTAGTCATTATTATTTTTAATATTTTGTTTTATTTTTGGTTAACATATATTAATTGTGCAACTTAATAGGATTCAGTGTGGTATTTCGAGAAATGTGTACAGTGTGCATTGATTGAATCCAACCTCCTTTTATGCATGTACTCTTCCCAACCCTATTCTAATTTCAGGTACAGTTTTCTGTAGTTTCAACATGTGAGGAAGAACATGTGACACTTGTCTTTTTTGTTTCTGTTGTATTTGCTTAACATGATGTCCTCCAGTTCCATCTATTTCAGTGCAAATGACAGGATTTCATTGTTCTTCGTGGATGCATAATATTCCTCCCTCTCCCATTCTTCTCTGTCTTTCTCTCTCTCCCTCCCTTCTCTTCTCTCCTTCCCTCCCTCCCTCTCTCCCTTCCTGCCTTCCTCTCTCTCTGTCTGTCCCTTCCCCTCTCCCTCTCTCTCCCTCCCTCTCCCTCCCCCCACTCTGGTGTGTGTGTTTGTGTCACATTTTCTTTATCCATTCATCCATTCCATTATCTTGTGATCTAATCATTATTATATAGTCTTTATGTACTGTCATCTTTTATAAAGGAAACAACATAAGATCATTTTAAAATTGCCTTTAATTTAAAAATTGGAGGAACATATAATAAAATGCTAAAAAATTCTTCATTGCTGGATAACCAATATAAAAACCAGAATTTGGTTTTAAAGATGTTTTTGACACGATTGTTACCGATTTGTTACTGTTTTTTTCAGTTTTCAATTCTTACAATAATATTATCGAACATGACTGTGGTACCAAGTGGTAGATTCTGGGATTTTCAACATCAGTAATATTTAACCTTTGCCTTCAGTTGACTTTATCTAGTTGTAACCAAGTAGATAAAAACTCCTGACAACTAAGGCAGTGACACACCAGAGAATATTTTACTACCTTTTTTTTTAATTAGCTATAAACCAATAGCTCTTTCTCAACATTTTGACTCTTTGATGAAGAGTCAAGTTTAACGTCAATACTTGTATCACTCTGGCACGCAGATTTGTGAGACCCCCATGGTCTCCATTTCTATTACATGTCAGAAAGTAGTTTGCAAGTATAACCATGCAGGTTCAGGTCAAGAGATCTTTTGACCTTAACATAGGAGGATTATATAGGTGGCTTAGCCTAATGACATGGGCTTTGAGCAATTTCTTCAGTTGAGATGTAAACAAGGAAATAAGACATTGAATATTTGAAAAAGAATATCAGAGAATTTTTTGTGAAAGTGTTTCTTAGCCAGCAGCCAGTGAGAAAATGGGCACTTCAGTCCTTAGACCTCAAGAAACTGAATCCAGTTAGCGATCTGACTGACCATAGAAGAGGAAATGTCCATTGAGCCTGCGTATGACCACACAGCCTAGACAAGGCAATGATTTTACTATTTTGAGATGCTGAGTTAAAGGACCTGGTTGAGCCTGCCTGGAATTCTGGCATACAGAAACAAATCATAAATGAGTAGTGTTGTTGTGATTTATTGCTTCTAATAGTTAATGATATTTTATTACTATTATCAAATATGTAGTCAGTGTTCACCTTTCTTTGTGAGGGGTGTGCTGGGGTTTGAACTCAGGGCCTTGTGCTTGCCAGGCAGGCACTTTACCCCTCCAGCTCTGCCTCCAGCTAGCATTCACATCTCTAGTGGTCTGTAAATGATTGTTTGTACAGTGCATCTGTATAAGTTGTTCACACTGATGTTAACAGTATCTCTTAAGTTCTCTTAATGTATGTGTTTCTTTCCCTCTTTTTCTTTTTTTCATTTATCTGTTGTAGAAACAATTAAAATAGTTTTTCTTATAGCCATAGACTATACTCTCCTAGTGTCATTTATCATGTTTTGTGACTAGTTTTCTTTTTTTCTTGGTGGTGGCACTGGGGTTTGACCTTGGGTTTGAACCGAGGGCTTTGTGCTTGATAGGCGCTCTACCATTTGAGCCGTTTGCTCTGTTTTATTTTGCTACCATTTTGCTCTATTTTAGTTTTCAGGTGGAGTATTGTACTTCTGTCTGGGGCTCACCTTGCTGTGATCCTCTTACCTCTGCCTCCTGACTACCTACCTACCGTGATTTCAGGCATGCACCAGCATCCACAGCTATCCCAGCTGGGTTTTTTTTTTTTTTGAGATTGTTTCTTGCTTGTTTTTTAATCTTGAGCCCCTGAAGAATATCCCTTCTTTCATCCAAAGTTCCCTTTTTGTGGAGAATGCTGGAGATAGAATCAAGAGCCTTGCTAAACTAGGCAGATGCTCCACCCCTGAGCTGTACCCCTGCACTTAGCCATTTCGTATGTGCTGTTCGTTGGTGTTAAGCTTGTTCACATTGCTGTACAATGGATTTTGAGAACATTTTCACCTTCTGTGATTGATCCTGTTGACCCTTAAACACCAATGTCCCCCCCCCTTCTCCCCCAGCTCCTTCACAACCATTTACTGCCTGTCTCTGTGATTCTTGATTTCATAGGAATGGAATCACACCACATTTATTTTTTGTGACTATCTTGCTCCACTTAGGGTAATAGAATCCTTCAGGTTCATCCATATTTTTGCAAATGACGGACTTCCTTCTTCCTTAAGGTTGAGTATTCCATTGCATATACACACCTTGTTTTCCCTGTCCATTTATTGCACACTTAAGTTGATTCAATATTTTGGCTATTGTGAGTAATGATCCAATCAACACGAGATCATTTCTAGTTCCTTCTTTGAATTATTTTGGGATTACTAGAGCATATTGTTTTCCATAATGGTTGCACCATTTTATATTTCAACAGTATACAAGGGTTACAATTTTTCCACACACATTCCAACATTTGTTATTTTTATAGTAGCTGTTCTAATGGATGTGCAATGATATCTCATTGTACTTTTGATCTGCACTTTTCTTTTTTCTCTTTCCCTTCCTTCTTCCTTCCCTTCTCTCCTTCCTTCTCTCCCTCCCTCCCTTCCATTTTAGACAGTCTCGCTAACTTGCCCAAGCTGGCCTTGACTTTGCTGTGTAGTCCAGGCTGTCCTGAAACTCAAGATCTTCCTGCGTCAACCCCCCTCTTCAATGCTAGGATTACAGGTGTATACCATTATACCTGGTGCATTTTTAATAAATAGTGATATTAAGCACCTTCTCATATGTTTGTTGGCAATTTGGTCATCTTCTGTGAAGAATTATCTATTCAAGTCCTTTGCTCATTTTTTCAGTGAGTTTTTGTTGTTGTTGTTGATAAGATGTAAGTCCTTATATATTCTGGATGGTACCCCCTTAGCAGATGTATAACTTACAAACATTTTATCCTGTTCTGAAGGTTTTCCTTTTACTTAACAGAGGGTTGAGTGTTTTCTCTGAGGCATACAACTTTTTTCCCCTGATGGCCTTTTAAAAAGTTTAATGCCTGTTTTTAACTTTATTACCTGTGCTTTGGTGTTATATTCGAGAAATTGTTGTCAAATCCAGTGTCTTGAAGCTTTTCCTCTATGTTTTCTTCTAGGACTGTCATAGAATTTGCAGTTAGAATTTTGATTCGGTTTGAGTTCACTTTTGTGTATGGTATATGGGAAGGATCCACTTCATTACATTGCATGTGGAGATCCAGTTTTTCCAGGGCCATTTGTTGAGGAGAGTATCCTTTTCCATTGTGTGATCTTGGTAGAGGGTACAAGACCATTGACCACATGCACACAGGTTTATTTGAATCTCTCTTTTTTGTTCTGTTTGTACTTTTTGAAAATTAACCTTGGCTATTTAGGCTCCCTGGAGAGCCTATATGAATTTAGGATTTTTTTTCTGTTTCTTCAAAATATGCAATTGGAATTTTGATAGGAATTGCATTGTTTATATACATCGCTTTGGGTAGTATGGACATTTTAACAATATTAATTCTGCTGAACCACGAACAGAGGGTCCCATACTTTTATTTGTATCTTTGATTTCTTTTAGCAATTTTTTTGGTAACACTGGGATTTGAACTTCGAGCGTCATGCTTGTTAGGCAGGTACTATACCCCTTGAGCCATGCACCAGCCCTTTTTTGCTTTATTTATGTATTTTTTTGATAGAGTCTCACATTTTTGCCTAGGGCCAGCCTCAGACCTTGATCCTCCTACCTGTGCCTCTCACATAGCTGGGATAACAGGAGCCAACCACCTTATTTTTTGAGACAGGGAGTCTTGCTTACTTTTTGACCAGACAGGCCTTGAACCATGATTCTCCCGAGTTAGTTGCATTTACGGTTGTGTAACCTATGCTCAGCCCTCTTTTAGCAATGTTTGTAAGTTTTTAATGTACAAGTCTTTTACCTCCTTGGTTAGGTTTATTTTGTAGTGTTTTATTCTTTTTAATGCTATTGTGAATTATGGAATTTTTTTAAATTTGCTCTTAGTTTGGTTATTGTTAGTTATTGTACATTCTGTGGTCAATTTTTATCAGTGCTCTATGTGTACTTGAAAACTGTTCATGTCTACTCATTATAGATTTCAGAATTTAACATATATTCATAAGACATATGTTAATGAGCATTTTGTTCAAGTCTTTATTATACTTGCTGATTTTCTTCAGCTATTTTATGAACTTTATTGCTATGTTATTGGGTACATACATATGAATAATTATTCTTTCCTTATTCGAAACAAGGTCTTGCTATGTAGCCAGACTGTCCTTGAACTTATGATCCTTCTATGCTAATAATTCATATTTCTTTATTAAAGGTTTTAATCAGTAGTTGACACTGGTTTAATTAGTTATCCTTTGTAATACTTCTATCTCTCTTAGGACCTTCATATATCTTAAGAGAAGACAGGGATGGGTTCTTGTCTTTTGTTATCTCCCAGTCTCTCCTCCCAGAGATGCCATTCTTTTCAAAGGAGGTGTTTTCTGCATTAAGTCCTCTATTTCCTGATGGACCCAAATCCAGATTTGTCTAGAGAACCATTTAATTAGTGAATTAGGATCCCAGTTAGGCTGCACAGCTTTCTCATCATGACACTTTTGGGAAGCAAACACACCGTGGAAAGAATCTTTAAAGCACCACCTGCACATGTGGCATGTGCTTGTGTTTGCTGATGTGAGTAGCCCCTCCCATCTTGTGCAGCTTCCATCTGTGCCCCTTGCCACAGTGCACAAGCCCTGCTCCAGGGTTCTCCTTTAGAGGGTTGTCCTGCCGGAAACAAGACTTCTAGCTTCTCTGGTCAGTGATGGCAAGCACCACAGACCTGATAAAGTCCCCCAGAGAGCAGGAGGAGGATGAGCATAGGGCTAGGGTTTGAGCAGGTGAGGTGATGACAGTGCAGGATGCAGCAGCATGTGAAGAGTGCTTGCTCCTGCCTGTCCTTTCAAGACTGGTACAGAAGGAGCTGCCTGGGTGAAGATTGTCTCTCTAGCAGGTGCTATGTTACCATTAAATGAGACTGCAATTACAGTGTAATGCTTTCCTTACAAATATAAATATAAAACATGGTATTCATCTCCCTGAATGTTGCTCCCTGATTGTAGAGTAGGTAAGATTTTAGATGATCCATCTCTTCTTATTAATCCCACAGGGGCTCATCATGGAAAATAAATGAGACTTATTTGTGCTTGTAAATCAAATTGCCATAAAAGGTTATTTCAGTAGACAGAGGCAAAATCATAATAAAATAATTTAGTAAAAATGGGAGCTAAGAGTATGCTTAATGGAACATGATTAGATTTAATTTTCTTACTATTTCCATCATTAAAGCTCTATTATCTTTTCTGAGACCTCATTTAGGCTTCCTGCCACACTGAAGCTCTGAGGCATTTCTGGGGTGCTTACAGAGGTCTGTGAGTTCCATTAAAAAACAAAAATAGCTCATAATATTCTGTTCTTTCATTTCTGCTATTTGATATCCATGTCTCACATCCTGAGTTTCTCCTCACCTCATCTCCTGAAAGCCATAAATATCATTATCTCAGAGCTTTCATAGGAAAGAAGTTTGATTCTCGAGTTGGAAACAGAACTAAGTCTTACTGATGAGTGTCTCTAAATTGCAGGGTCTTTAAGGATTCTTTGGAATTCATCTAGTTATTCTTTCCCTTTAAGCACAGCCACAGCTAAATCAGATTTGAAGATATGAACAGAATCAGTAATCAGTAATAATTCTAACCTGCGTTTTGCAGAACTTTATAGATTAGAATAGTTAACAATTGAAATAGATTAAAAAAAAAAAAACACTTCCAGAAAATTTTGCCTTTGGTTTAGTGGAGGTGAAGAGAGGTAAAGCCTGCCTTGTTTATTTATGTTCATTCTGAGGTTCATGCCCAGAGACCCATGTGGCCAAGGAAAACAGAAAAGGAGGTGTTGAGGTCAGGCGAGCAGGTGAGGAAAATGTGATCAGAACAAGGTGCTCAGAGAAGCCCTGTGGAGCTTGCCTTGGTGCTGTGGGGCTCAGCTCCTGCCTCTCTGTACAGATTGACATAATAGTTATCTCTGAGTTATGATGATAGTATATTCTCATTTGTTTTTAACCCCACTAGATCACAAAGAAATATACAAGGAACTTAGTTTTGACCAAAAGTCTGACTGAGTGAGGGGTCACAGTACCCAGCTTCAGTCTGCCATTGTGATGCATGTTCCCATGTGGCCTCTAGCCTATGGAAATTGAGGTCTGTGCTCTTATTCACTGTCTTCTCTTGTCCTGGCTGCTGCTTCCTGCCAGCTCCAGCTCTACCTCCTTCCAGTCCACCACAACTTACCCCTGGTCCACCTTGGCTAACACACTGCACTGCCCTCACCCCAAGGTGCCTGACCTGCCACCGCCTGGGGTTTGGGACTCTCCATAGCAGTTGGTGTGTGCCAGGCATGTGCTGCTCTTTATAAGAACCACAGAAGGAATGATAATCAGTGATGTGCCAAGTTGTTACTCTTTTTAAAAAATTTTTCCAAAGTAGTCTATATTGTATTTTCTGTAAGACAAAAGGATATAATCAGAGCAGCGCATTCAAAATGAAGACTTGTCAACACATTGTGCAATATTCCTTTGCACAGGGTTTGGTATAGATCTGTGTGTATGTAATGTGTTTTTAAATGCACACAATTTCACATTAAAACCTCTCATTATTTTTACATGGGAGCTTAGATACAGTTCATTCATTGTGTGCATATGGGTCCTGTTTTCTCTATTGTAACCCCTGTGATTGAAAAGACAGTGATTCACCAGGTGGCAAGCATGCCAGGCACCTTGGTATAAGAAGGGAGATGAAGTGTGCTGACTTAAGTGGACCAGGGATGAGGGCTTAGGAAGGACATGGGAATGGAGCTGGGCAGGAAGCAGCAGAGCAGGGAGAGCAGGAGATCCTCTCTCCCCATCCCTGGCCAATATTTGTTGTACTTTATTATAACTCATTTTTTATTCTGAGACTAGGTGCCGCTGGCATAACGTGAACTGGAGTGGGCAGAGAGCAGGAGCACTCGGGGTCTGAAGGCCAGGGTCAGTCTTGTGGTCCAGGTCTAAGGCCAGGGGAACAACATGATGGGGCTTGAGTTTGTAATGAAGCATTTTTGCTGGTATCAGGAGAAGATGGGAAATGTGGGGTCTGAATCTTGTGCAGACAGCCCAGGCCAGGGGCTGCTGTGCGAATGCAGTGCCTGCACCTGTCTGGGAGGAAACTGGGAAGAACAGCTTGAGTCAGCTGTGCTATTTCACCTGTTGAAGTTGTGGAGATGAGAACAGCCTCAGGATTCTTCAGGGGCTGAAGAAAGGCAGGATTCTGAGGATGCTTTTTCTCATAATATCGCAACTTTATGTTGTCCTAAGGTTAGTGTACATTTCAGAGAACAGCTTGTGTTAAAATTTTATTTGATCTTTGCTGCAGTGCACAAATACCCCAAACCATGCAAAACTGTTTTATTTTAATATAGTCATAAAGCTTAAGAAATTGTTATCATTTGATATTATTTAGCCTTATTCTTCCTGAATGTTTTTTCTTGGGGATAATTTGTAAAGACACAATATTGGGCTTAGAATCAAGGTGTGTTGATGTAGAAAATGATCTTGGAGATTAACTTAAGCCCTTAAGGATCCCTTCTCCCTGGATATCGTTTCTGCATCTGTAACTGTGGTACACTCTCTCTGACGCCCCTGTATAAATGGAGCTTTCAGCTGTGCACCTGGATGAGGCAGTTGTGTGAAATGCTGCTGGGTGCTCTAAGCTGCTGCAGGGGAAAGACCCTCTATCACCTGCAGGGATTGAAACAACATGACTTCAATGAATGAGAGTGGCCCCTTTCCCTGCCCTCAGTGGATCTGGTGGTGATTGCTTAGAAAAGGAGGGTCAGAGTTGTTGCTATCAGCATCTTTCTTCCTGCTGGAGCCCCTAGCCCTGGTGTAGCAGAGTCTATGTGGTGTTAATTTCACAACGAGGTGAAATAAAGATGGTTCAGTATTGAAACTATATTAACTTTGATATCTCGTTTATTTCTTGTGCCTCCAAAATGAGTGGGTTTTTATTGTTTATTTGTTCAACTTGTTACTTGAGTCCAGAGAGATGAGATTCTAAGACTATCTAGTAATAAAATGCAGTTTTGTGTAAATGGTATATGTATATCCCTGGAGCCCATAGGCATCTCCCAGAAACCAGTACTTGTCTGCTTGTGGCAGCCATCACTGGTGTGTCCTGTACACAGCAGAAGGGCCCTTTGCCAGCCTGAGTGGACCACACTTCTAGGCATCAGCTGCCCATCAGAATTCATGTGCAAAAGGGGGTGACCAGGTGAGCATGTGGTAGTAAGAAAGCAATCCTAATGTGTGTGTGACACAAATCAAGAAACAGCGTGATGTGTCCAGAACTGAAGACAATTGGGAAGAAAGACCACACTTACTTTTCTGCTCCCTGCCCCTGTAGAACAAACAACACAGGCCACATTGGGAACGCACTAGGCAGTGCTGATGTCCAGGGTCAAGAGTTGCTATTCATGCACCCTTTGTGCTGTGAATGTCAGTAGTTGGAAGCACCCAGAAGCCGGACATACAACGTCTGTCGACTGTTAGCAGAGAATGCCAGTTCCAGTGTGAGGGGAACAAATGCCTTACGAGCTGTGCCCCAAACCCAGCCACATTGGGTTCAGTTTTTCTTTCTGGGGAAAGCCATCTATCCCTCCCTCCTTTCCCCTCTCCTCTCTCCCTCCCTGGTCTTATTTGCTTCTACCTTTGCCCCTTCATTCTTTTTGATTTCTGGTTTTCATTTTGACGTGCATGGGAAAGTTTAATCTGGCCATCTTGCCATCTAAGTTCCTAAGGGATATAGCAGTTAAGAATACGAAAATGCAAAACCCTTCCCTTTCCCATCCTCCCCACTGCTAAATTCAAGGAACTTCTCGTGGCTTAGTAGGACTGGTGGTGTTTTGATGCAGAAGCAGTGGGCATGACCTGGGCACTCAGGTCAGTCGTGTCTTGGATGCTCAGCGTAGAGCCATGGCCCCCACAGGTCTTTGTCCCAGAATAGATACTAAAAAAGTGGTTGGATTTTAGTTGATGTCTCAAAGCCTTTAGAGTTCCAACCTGGCTTGGCCTAAGACGTTAATTTGAGGTCTCACAAAAAAAAATCACTGCAAGTCACTTTCTCCTTTGGTCAGATTGATCACTCTCCTGACTGCTGAAATCTCTGCTTTTATTGTTTGCCAGCATGTTTCCTGAGTATGCACAGGGTCTACAGGCTTATTAATTCTTTAATCCAAACCTTTTCCCAACACATGACTTCTTGACCCTCCCCATCGTTATCCACCATGAAACGTTGGACATGTTTATTAATCTGCAATGACACTGTTCAGTTTATACTTACTTCTAGGATGTTTTCTATCTCCAATTAATAATTTAAAATGCCAGTAAAGAAACACAAGATTATCTGGGAGGAAGAAAGTTCCTGGGATCATTTTGTCCCATTGCACCTAATTCATTCTCTAAGATAGTGTAGACATTGTTATTGTGTGGCTCAAAATGAGCTTATTGAATATTCCCGAGAGTAATTATACAAATATAACTGC
Source organism: Castor canadensis (assembly GCF_047511655.1). Lineage (NCBI taxonomy): Eukaryota > Metazoa > Chordata > Mammalia > Rodentia > Castoridae > Castor > Castor canadensis. The sequence continues at coordinate 43,060,336 of NC_133402.1, read as the reverse complement.
TAATATCCTGTAGAGCCTAAGAAAGAGAAAGTCGATGCCCTCACTTTTGGTGATTGAGATAGAAGTATGACCATACATAAAATACAAAGTGTAACCAATGCCAGGGTGAGCAGCAGAGATCCAGGTTGCCTCATGCTTTTGGTTTTAAACGTACCTTATACCTGCTGTGAGCATGTCTGATGTGTTATCTGCTTATAATAATTTATTGGAAAAAGGTGTAGTTTGTTTAAAATTCTAAGTCTGACTGAAAGATAGCTATCATTTTCTTAGAGACACCCCTCTGCCCCAGAAACTGGTTGAAAAATCCCTCCAGAAGTATTTCTTTTGGGGCCAGGGATTCAGCAGGTATTGAGTGGAGGTGTTCCGTTTGCTCTGGAATATCCCAGTTACCAGTTGCTGTTCCCAGTTAGAGCTGACCTACCTGCAGAGGAGGGGCTAGCACAACCAGGTTTGCAGCTCTGGTGAGAAGCATTTACACTGTTATTCTAGTATGGGCAAAAAAGAAAAAAAAATAACTAATTTTTGAAGTTGCATCCTTGGCTTTGTGTGCCCTGTGTGAATTTTAGGTAATGATGGAAAAGTTAAATTTGAAATTGACTGCTGGCCCTTCTGCATAGATTGCCTTCTCAGCCCTTCAGTTTCTTTATCTTTAAGTTCAAGGGATTGAAGCCAGGCACAGTGACTCAAGCCTGTAATCCTAGCTACTTGGGAGGCAGAGATCAAGAGGATCATGGTTTGAGGCCAGCCTGGGCAAAAAGTTCATCTCAACCAGTGTCTGGGTGCTGTGATTTATGCCTGCCATCCCAGCTATGTGGGGATGCATAAGTAGGATTGTGGTCCAGGCCAGACTAGGCATAAAACAAGACCCTATGTCAATCTCAAAAATAACCAAAAACAGGTTCTGGTGGAGTGAGTGGCTCAAGAGGTAGAGAACCTGTCTGGCAAGTACAAAGCCCTGAGGTCAACCCCCAGTGCCATCAAAAGCTAGGAAAAAAATAAATAAAGGGATTGAACTAGAAAGGTCTCAAGTTTCTTCCAGGGTCTGCTGGTTGATGATTCTTGCTTTGCTCCAGGTGTGTCAGGTGGAGCTTGAGGCAGGCCAGGTCTTGAAGCTGTTGTCCATCCTCAGCCTAGCTTCTTTCTGCTCTACTACATTATTCTTTTATGCTCATCAAAACCCTAATTCTGTATATTTAACCTTTTCTTTTTTTAAAGGAAGAATTGGACATAGAAATGATATCATATATTATTTGTCTTTCTGTGTTTGGCTTCACTTAGCATATTATTCTTCAGGTTCATCCATTGTGTGACAAATGACAGCTCATCTTTTTAAAGACTGAATAGTATTCCATTATATATTTTCTCTATCCATTTGCTCATGGGCATGCACTTATGTTGTTTCTGTGTCCTAAGCTATTATGAATAATGCTGCAATGAACTTGCCAACCTTTTTAACTGACATGTCCCAAGTCCTTCAGTGCTTTTACATCTTAGACATTGGAGTGAAGTGCAGTGCCCATCTATGGGAAGTCACTCTGGAAAGGATGTCATTTGTTACTGGTGTTTCCTTGCTGTGCCCTTGGTGTTTGAGAGCTGTCTTCTTTGAGCGCTGAAGCAATTAGCGTTGAGAAAGCTGGCTCTTCAGGGTCCAGCGCACTCTCGCCTTTCATTTGCTGGAGCTATACATTTTAATGAAGTTGTTTCATCTATGTTGCCAAACACTAGAATTTTGCTGCTTCAATTCTAATTATCTCTACTGGCAAATGTGATGTTTTATTAAGGCTCTCAAGTGCTCTGTTTATTAAACGTCCCTACACTAGGGTGTTAGGCACATAGATTAGGTCAGCTGTGTTGATGGGTTATGGATGAAGGAGTCAAATATTTTCATCATGATCTTAAAGTGCAGTGGGCTTCCCTTTTGTGGAACATCCGGAACACCTTCTTCCATGAGCCCAGCCTCCTCCTGTATCTGTCAGCCACTACTAACCTGAGTATCTGAGAAATATGGCTGTTAGTGGTGGCTGTAGCCTGCATTTTCATTTTGGGTAATGCATTCATTCTTTCCCTCACTGTCATTGCTGATACCTGCATCATGCCTCATGGCTTGTGTATCTCACAGCATGCAGATAAGCAGTAATGGCTCTTTTGAAACTAGGTAATCCCAGTGGTGGTGGCAGGGGGTAGGGTACATTGTAGCACAGGAGGAGGGGCTCCTGTGCTACAATGTAGCCCCTCATCACTTCTTGGGTTTCCCTACTCCTGACTCCCTTTCATTGCTTTAACATACCCTGTGGGTGCACAGGTAGTGCCATGCAGCACACCTGGAGTGTGCCAGCTAGCCTGGTGACCCCCCACCCACACACACACCCTGTTACTGTGTCAGGAGGTGAAACTGCAGGTAGCTAGAGGTGTGGCTTCTACCATCCACAGACTGAGTCTCCATTTCACCAAGTCACACTCGATTCTTCTCACTTCAGTCCATGTCTTAACAAGAGAAGGACTGCAGCCCTACCTTACTTTTGTAAGTTGAACCAAAATGTGTAGACAAATGTTTGGGCATTCCCTGGCACACAGTCAGTTCTCAATACATGGTTAGTGCTTCCTTGAGCCAGCTCAGGCCCACACAGCTGCTCTGCAGCAACTCTGTTCTTTTCCCCAAGGTCCTATGTAGGCCCCCACATGCTTTCATCTTTCCTCCCCTGCTTCTTTGCCATGTCAGGGCACCAGGGGCATGAACTTACTGCTTTATTAATGACATCAGGGCTTTACCATCCTTCAGTTATTGTCCTTTCACCTTGGGGAGGAAAGGGACTGTCCCTTCCCTCCAACTCTGGCCCATAGTCTTTGAACCAAACTCTTGCTCCTTATCTCTTTCTGTCCATCTTGTAGACATGACCAAGAAGAAGTTTGGCCCCCATATTTATGCACGTTTTTTCCCATCATATCATCTTCCACTCTGACTTTAAGAAGTAAATGTGATGCTTTTCAATGCATAACTTATCCCTCGTAGGCTAAATATGGTTGTGAACAAGAACAGATCTTATTAAAGTTGCTAAGAGAGATGAAATAACTCAATTTGATAAAAGTTAATAGGAGTGTACTTAATTCACATTTACACCTTCTCAACAGCTCTACATGCATATTTAGCATTCTTTCTGGGGAAATTATGATCTGGTCCAGAGCAGTAGCTGTCTTAGTTCGCCTGGAGAACCATCCCTCATCTTGAGCAGGAACTATTGCTCTGTTCTGAACTCTTCTCATCTGCATCATTAAAAGCTTATTGTCTAGAAGTAAAGATGATTTGTGTAAAGCCTTTACTTTCTGCTGAACACAGTTCAGGGTCTATAAATGGTTTGAAAACTAACAACAAAGAAAAATTTTTGAAAAGTGTTTTTAATAATATCTATAAGAGAAATCATTTCCCCCAGTGTGGTTGCAGGAGCACTAGTCTGTTTATTTTATTCTTTGCAGAGTCCCCTCATGATAATGGTAGTAAGGGTGTTCGATAACTTGAGTAGCCTTCACTTTTCACACCTCTGCAGATGGAGTGGTGGGGTTGGCAGAGGCCTTCATTTTGCAGTTATCCTGGAATCCTCAGGTCGGGGGTTGGTTAGATGTGATCTTGGGTTCTTAGTGTCCAGGGGTAACAGGTTTGGAGACTTTGCTTTATATCAGAGGAAATGTCTGTGTCAACAAGGGCTTTCACCTGAGAACAGGAAAAGCTGAAGAAGTGAAATATTGTCAGGGATATCATAGAAAAGTTGCATTTAAAAAAAATGTATATCAAGTGAACTTATTTCCAGTAAGATGGACCTATATTTGCTGACAGGTGGGCCTTTGAACAGCGTGGTATGTGTCATTTTACCAAACAGGACAAAACCACAAGACTTATTGTCTTCACTTTTCTTCACAAGAATAACTTTCCTATGTATCATTAGTTACTTTATCATGAATAACGTGTAGTGTCATCTTGATGCTTATTAATCACCCTTTCCTTCCAACCAACTGTAAGAACCATTAGATGAAATCTGAGGCAGCCCATTGCTTTCAATTCATCTTCCTAAGCTGCTGTCAGCGAAATAGTCGACATTAACACCCACCGCAAAAGTGCTCATGAGCGGGTGCCTCTGAAGTTGGACATATTTAGCCATTAGAATTTGGAAAGCTAAGCCCATAAGGAATCAGGTGGCTGTTCATGGTGGGAGGTACTGCTCTTTTGAGAGAGCGGCTCCAGAGCCACCTGCACTGTGTGTTGGTATTTTTGAAAACGTGGCCATCAAGGACATGTTCTAACTCTGATTCCTAGCCTTTTGGAGACTCTGCCATTCCCAGGGTCATGGGACAGCAGGAAAGATGGGTTGATAAAGTCTCCACTGGTTGTTAAAGCTTCTGTTCAAGTGAGGTTAATTGGCCCATGCAGGTCTCACCAAGTGGACAAAGAAAAGGCCTCATACTGTAGACTGAAATAGAGAAGTGGGAAATGCGTGAATTCACAACTGACTGAAAATAAAGAATGCAGATTGGTCATTAAAATAGAAAACTGGTTCCTGGGATGGTCCACTTGCAAACCCAGAGCTTTGGGAGTCTGATCGGCAAGAGAGGACTCCATGTAAGGGACAGGATAAATAGGACTCAGAGAAGATTCATGAAAGTGTAAGAGAATGCTATGTGTGATTTTATTACATTGGGTTTGAAAACTTGGACATTGTAGAAGATTCTCTAAGAAAAGAGAAATAACCAAAATTAGGTCAAGGTATAGAGTCCTAAGGAGGAGATTTTTAAAGAAAAATTTTAAAAAATCTCCTAGAAAAAAATATACTCAGTTGCTTTTATGGGTGAGTTCTATGCAATCTACCAGAAACAAATATATTAGTTGTATGGTAAGCATTTGTGGAATCAAATGGCTGGACAAGGCAGGCATGAAATTAAGATCAGTCAAGGATGTCACTCATTGTTTAATATCACTTATGAACATAGATGCAACAAGCCTAAACAGATTAACTATTGAAGGAATAAATGCATGCCCCTCCTGGAAATCTTGCCTCAAATGTCACATGCTTTTTTTTTTGGTGGTGGTGGTGGTGGTGGTGGTGGTGGTACTGGGGTTTGAACTCAGGATCTTGCACTTGCAAGACATTTGCTTTGCCACTTGAGTCATGCCCCAGCCCTTTGTTGCTTATATTTTAGATAGGGTCTCACTTGCCTAGACTGGACTCAGACCTCATTCCTCCCATCTATACCTCCCATACAGCTGAATTAGAAATGCATATCACAAGCACAGCTTAGTTATTGAAATGGGTCTTGCTAACATTTTGTCCAGGCCAGTTCCAGACTATAAACCTCCTGGTCTGTGTGTTTGGGGTAGCTGGGATCATAGGTGTGTACCACCGCACCTAGCTCAAATGCCACCTTCTGCAGGCACTGTGTATTGTTCAGTTTAACCTGGCAGACATTGCATTCCCAGAGCACGGTTTTCCTGTTCTCTGTTTTCTCCTGTGGCACATATCACATAATTATTTTAGGGTTATTGTATATTGTTTTCTCTCTGGAATGGAAGGGTTTTGATATTTTGGTGTTTTCATTTTGTTTCCTGATATAAGCCATGTACCTAGAACAGTTGGCACCTAGTAAATAGTCCTCACAAAAAATGAATTAATCCCGAAATGTAGCATAGGACCTTGGATTGGACCCCGAATCAGATAAGGACACTAGTGAAGTCTGGTGGCCTCTGCATAAAGCCTGTAGCTTGGCTAATAAATACCGTACTGCAGTTACTTTCGTGTGTAAGACGTTAACGTTAGGGAAAGCTGGGCGGAGTGGGGGGGGAGATGTAGAAAGATACTTTATTGTTTTTGTAGCTCTTTTGTAAAGCTAAAATTATTTAAAAGAAAACCTTATTTTAAATTTAATCTGAGGAATTCTAAACTGTGTTAGTATTTAAAAAGTAAAATAAAATTATGTTCAGTTATACCTTAGGAATGACTTTATCCTGGCTACTCAGTTGGGAAGTACACACAGGCCTGCTGCTGCCTGCTGTCCTTGCCTCCTGCCTGCACCTCTTCCTTTATGCCAGGGTTTTGCTGAGTCCTAGCATTATGCAGTTTGCTGATTTTTTAGGCTGTTGTTTGTGGTCTGTTTCTGTGAGGTGGGAACTTTGTTCACTTGTGCTTCTAGCTCTTAGAACAGAGCCTGAAACAAAACAGCTATTCATTACTTAAATGAATTAAAAAAATTTGTGACTTAAATAAATTAATAAATATAATATGATTTGTGTTTCTAAGAAATAAAGAAAAACACCTTTGTCTCTTCCTTTCCCTCTCTCCTCTTCCTTTCCTCCCTCACCCCCCTCTGTTACACACACACACACACACACACACACACACACACACACACACACACACACACACACACACACACACAGGGAAAAAGTTTAGATGGAGCCTTCTAAATTAGCACACCTGTTACTCTTCAGGATGGAACTAGGCATTAATAGTGTAATGATGGGGCCTGGGCCAGGACAACAGTGGACACGCTAGACCTTGGAAACCTTTCTTAGTATGCACTTGCATGAACTCAAGAGTGAGGGCCTCTGGGTATCGCCTCACCCTAGTCCTGAACATTGTAGCCTTTCTCTGTATTTTGAATTATATGCAAACTTATAATTTCAATATAATCAGTGTTTTTAATTTAAAAAAATCAAAAATTAAAAAGAGAACAGAAGAAAAGCAAGTTGATCTGCGGTTCTTTAAAAATTGCTGAGAAATTATTTTATTTGTCTTTAAAATAAGAAATTAAGAGTAAAGACTCTCACATTTTCCACATTTTCTTTAGGACTTAAGCTACTGTATGGCCTTCAGTGTTAAGGAAAGCAAACTCCACTTTTTAAATTTTTAAATCCCAAGTGCAGTTTATTCCCTGGAGTAGTGAAGCAGTAAGTCATACCCAGAGTAACCATGTGTGTACAAGACAGAAGTGGGCAGCTATCTGTGTCAGGATAATCTTGAGATTGCAGAAATGTTTCTTGGTTTAAGTAGTTTTCTTTTATGATCTCAAAGTTACTTTCAAGCATAGTCTCCAAAGTTTGACACACCTGGTTTCTGATCACTCTCATGTCGCCCACCTAAAGCACCATGGGCCTTGTGGCAGCCCCTTGGTTCTTGGGCAAGGCCTGTGTGCCTCAGAGCTAATGTCTCAGTGATTTGTTTTGCCCCACTCACTTACTGATGGAGAGGCCTGATCTAGAAGAACCTGCAGTATTAATGGGCAACCTGGTCATTGTTCAACCTTGTGCCTAGAATAATGAGATGGAGCTCATTTGTCTTCATGGTGACTCAATTGTATTTCTGCATGGTCATGATGGAAGTTATGGTCTGTTGCAGGAACATCAGGAGAGCATTCTGGGTAGCACCATGCAAAGTGTGATTGCATTGCTCAACAATCTGGTTGCCTGCAAAGATTCAAATATGAAGCTGCTTTATGAACAAGGTAAATGCATCTTAGAATTAATCTCTTATTCTGATGAGTTTTGCCCATTTGTATGTTTCCTTTTTTATATATAGCAGAGAGTCAAGAAGCTAACTTAAAGTTAGTGAGTTAGAATAGATTATAAAGATCTATAGCTAATAATGAGATGACCAGCAAAAATAGAAGGACATAGTTTCCTACAATGAATTCATTTTCTCTTAAAATCACCAGACACTGCTTAATGATGATAAATCAAGAAGTAGAAGTGTAAGCGTGGTATTTAGAAGTACTGCTGCCAATCAAAATAAAAACAGATATGATCAAAGGCACCTTGGCAAATAAGATTGGATGAGTTGAGAATGAACTTACTTTACATCTTATGCATTACCTGTATGTTACAATTTTACAGTCATGTGCCTATTCTGCTTTTATATTAGTAAAAGATGTTAGTAGAATTGCTCACAAAAATAATATGCAGACAAAACTGAATCAAATTATCAAGTCACTGTTCTGATATTTCCCTCCAAGATTTTGGAGTTCTGATTCTATGTGGGCATTAAATTTTGACAATTTTTTCCTATCCTCAGAAAATATGCACTCTTTATATAATTAATATATGAGCAATATGATCTATAGGGCAAATTCCTGAGATTGGAATGACTAGATTAAAGGATATATATCATTGCAATTTTTATAGATATTAAAAGTTATTCTAAATGAGGTGCCAATTTGTACTTCCACCAAGCCATATGAAATTGCTTGTTTTTGTATCTAAGAGCATGTTACATTTCCTTGTTTGTTAGAAACATTTCTTGTGCTGGTTTTATTTATTTATTTATTTTTGGCATTACTGCAGTTTTGAACTCAGAACCTTGTGCTTGCTAGGCAGGTGCTTTGCCACTTGAGCCATGTCCCCAGTCCTTTTTTTTGGTCATTTTTGAGATAGGGTCTCGTGTTATTGCCTGGGTGGGCCTGGACCAGGTTCTTCCTACTTATACTTCCTATACATAGCTAGGATGGCAGACACACAGCACCACTTCCAGCTTATTTTATTCATGTGGAATCTTGCTAACATTTTGCCTAAACTGGCCTTGAACCAGGATTCTCCCAATCTCAGTCTTTTAAGTGTCTATGATTATAGGTGTGAGTCACCCTCATCTTTTTGTATCACTCAGCAATGTTAAGTAGTTTTCTTCATTTAGGCCTTGTGCAGTTCTTCTTAAGTATATCTTTTCCTGGTTATTTTCACCTTTTTATTGTTATTAGAAAATGAAATCTGCCATCTTATCTTCCAATTTTAAAAAGTCTAAAAATCTTATTTCTTTATTGGTACTGAGGTTTGAACTCAGTGCTTCATAACTGTTCTTATTATTATTGTACTGGGGGCACATTGTGACATTTACAAAAGCTCTTACGATACGTCATAGTTAAACTCACCCCTCTCATCACTCTCCTTTATCCCCTGTCAGGGCTTCACAACTTGCAAGGCAGGTGCTTTACCACTTCAGCCATGCCTCTGGCCATTTTTGCTCGGGTTATTTTGGAGATAGGCTCTCACTTTTTGCCCAAGCTGGCCTGGACCATGATCCCCCTATTTTACACTTCCTGCTGTTGTGCACTATCATACTGTTTTCCATTGTGATGGGATCTTGCAAATGTTTTCTGCCCAGGCTGGCCTGGAACTTCAGTCCTACTGATCTCAGCCTCCCGCATAGCTTGAGATGACAGGCACATGGCACCGTACCCAGCTATTGGTGGAGATGGGGGTCTCACAAACATTTTGCCCAGGCTGTCTTCAAACCTTGATCTCAGCCTCCCAAGTAGGTAGGATTATAGGCTTGAGTCATCACCCCTGGCTTTGATTCCTGCATATTGAATTTTGTACCTAAGTTTTAAATTTTTAGTCATGACAGCTCTTAGATGGTTCTTCTAGTTTTTCAGTTATATAATCGAAATAATTGTAAATAGTCATTTTTCCAATTTTTATAACTGTTTCTTTTGTCTTGTCTAATTTAAAGATACAGAAAGGAACAGAGGATATTGTCTTGGTTTTTACTTCAGAATATATTTTTTTGCTTCAGGAGTACTCATCCATTTGATTTTATTTTTGTTTCTTTTGTAACCAAGAACAAATAGTGACTTACCTCAAATGCTTTCTTGGCCTCTGTGGAAATGATCAAATGATATTTCCTAAAATCTGTTCATATACTGGGTTGTATTTAATAGATTACCTAATATTGAACCCATCTCAGCATTGAGTAGTTGATCATGTTTCATTATGATACATTGTCCTTTAATTGTGCTACTGAAATTCTTTGGTCATTTTAGGTTCAGGATTCCCCATTGCCATTTGTAAGTGTGACTGATCTGAAGTCTTGTCATCTCGTGCCCTCATGGCCAGTAGCTGTAGATCTCTGTAATCTCATGTTCAGCCATCCAGCAGGGCTACCGAGTATCTACAGGACCTTGCCCCCACAGTATCTGGTGTTTCTACCAAAGTCAGGAGAATGTTTTAAAGGATTTTTTTTATTGGGATGAAAATCAGTGATTTATAGGAAACTAAGTTTTTAATACAATTGTATTGTCAGGAGCATCACCATTGGGAATAAAGAGGACAGAGACAATTCTTTTCAGAATACAAAGAGGTCTTAGTCCCCCTTCCATCCCCTGCAAATGAATAAGAGTCAGGCAAGGAATCCATTCAGCTTCAAATATAGGCCATGCTTATGTAAGCAGAAGAATGAGTCAGATGACAGAGTGAGAGCCAGAGAGGAGCATTCCCAGGGAACAGAATTTTGGCCAAAGCAAAGAATACTTTTTTTCCTTGGAGCAAAGAAAATGAGAAAATGTGTCCACCAGTATCTCAGCATTGCCATGGATCATGTGGCTCCTAGCTGCCTTCTGTTTTCCTCTTTCTTAAATGAGTGTCTATAGGGGTCCTTCTTTCTGTGTTTAATGGTACAGTCTGTGACTGTGGAGGACCAGATAGCCTGTACTCTCATTCATAGGTCCTCACGCTTGAAGGGAGCATTGTCCAAGGAGCCTCGTGCCTATCTAGACCCAAGTCCCTGAAATGGGGCTGCGATAAGATGTGCTTTGGGGGAGATTAGGGCAGTGTGCCTCTCCTTTGAGGTGGGAAAACAGACTCCATAAGGGCTGAAGAGTACAAACTACTACTTGAGTTGTAAACATGCCCGCTGGATTATTTTAAACCTGCTCGCTCATGTTCATACATGATGAACATGTATGGGATGGTTTTAGGCCTTTAGCCAATCTCTTTGTTACTATGTTATAAGTCTATTCCTGTTTTCTATTCCTTCTTGAATCAATTATAATAATTTGTCTTTGTAGGCATTTCATTTACCATATCTTATTTACAGTCTTTCATATGTCTTGATAATCCTTTTTATTTCTGTGAGGTCAGCAGTGATGACCTTTCTTCCAATTAGCTGATACATTCTTGTGTCACTTCAAATCTGCTATTGAACTATTACTGTATTTTTCATTCCTGCTATCATGCTGTTATTTCCATGTGGTTTTCTTTCATAATTTCTCTTTATTGATATTCTCTATCTGGTGAGACATCTTTTTCACACTTTATTTGTTTAGATGTGGATTGCTATAGTTGTTTACACACAGTTAGTTGATTTAAAATCTTTGTCTAGTAAGTGCAACAAATGAGTCCTTCAGAAACAGTTCCTTTTGACTGCTTTTTCCCATGTATTGGCCATATTTTCCAGGCTTTGCTTTTTGATGTGCTTTGCAATTTTGTTTTCTTTTTCTTTCCTTTTTTCTGGTACTGGAGGTCTCACATTTTCAAGGCAGGCACTCTTCTACTTGACCAACTCTACCAGCCTTTTTTGGGTTGATTTTTTTTTTTTTTTTGAGATAGGGTCTCACTTTATGCCCAAGCCAACTTGGACTGCAATCCTTCTATTTGTGCTTCCCAACTAAATGGGTTTGCAGGCACATACCCTTATGCCCAGCCAGTGTTTGAGATGGGATCTCATGAACTTTTGCTCATGCTGACCTTGAACTGCTGTCCTCCACATCTTTGCCTCCCATGTAGATAGGATTACATGTGTGAGCAACAGTGCCTGGCCGTGCTTTGTAATTTTGGGTTGAAAGGTAGACATCTTGGATGAGAGAAAGAAGGCAGATCGCCTTACAAGGTTATTTTGTTTTAACACTTTTATTAGCATATATTAGTTGTACAGGGGTTTCATTGTGATAGTTCCATATATGCTTGCAGTGTACCCACACGGTTATTTTGTTACTGATATTTTGTTGTTTGCTTGTTAGGTAGCTAAGACAGTGAGTGAGAAGGCAGATGCCTGAACATGAGATTTCAGAGGTTTATAGCTAGCTATTGGTCACAAAGCCGTGGGATGGCGTGGGCAAAGCAAGTAGAGGACTGGCAGTTAGGAAACAGAGGTCAGACGTGGGAGGATGGTCCTTAAAGTGACCTAGATGGCTACTGAAACTGTGCGCTCAATGATTGTTAAGAGACAGAACACAGAGGTAGAATAGAGGTTTGCCCTGAAGGTAATGAAGCTTACATGTCAGGATCCCTTGTTTGCATGGGGTCAATTTTATATTCAAATATTCTGTTTTCTTTTTCTAGTCCTGTTCACCCCCTAACTGTATTCTCTTAAGTTCTCACAAAACTTCGACTGTGAAGGGAAAATCAGAAAACTAATTGTTTCAGGAGTAGTGATGTAATGGCAGAATTGAGTAGCTAAAACAAAGGCTGTCTGATGCACAGGCCTAAAATATTTGCTGTATGGCTTTTTAAGGAAAAGTTTGCCAACCCCTTCCCTCCCTCTTTTCCCTCCCTTCATATTGGGATTTGAACTCAGAGCCCTATGCTTCTAGGCAGGTACTCTGCCACTTGTGCCACTCTACTAGCCCTTTTTGTTCTGGTTATTTTTGAGATAGGGTCTCGCTTTTTGCTTGGGCTGGCCTGGATTGCAATCCTCCTATTTGTACTTTCCCTTAGGGGGATGATAAGCATGTACCAGTAGGTCCACCCATTGGTCTCATGAACTTTTTTTGCCTGAACTGACCTCAAACTGTGATTCTCCCAATCTCCATCTCCCAAGAAGCTAGGATTACAGTCATGAGTCACCATGCCTATCTACTCTAGTACACTTGTTGGAAAAAGATGTGGGGGAAGAAAGGAACATTGGTAATTTTGAGTTGAAAATGAGACGAGTCAGGATCTAAATGGGAAGAGCTTTCTAGAGTAACATAGCCAAATAATATCTTCCTTTTTTATGTGTGTGTGAAAGCAGTGGCTGAGAAAAACTGTCAAAGTAAGTCTCAGAGCACTTACATTGAGGGCAAGTTGAATTTCTAAGTGATAAAGTAGATGACTTAATACAGTAAGGAACATTTTGTTTTTCTTAGTCGCATGTAAAACAGAGCTGCTGATCATGGTATCTTAGGGTCAGTGAAGCACAGTGAGTAATACACACCAGGACTCAGCACAGTGTCTGCTATTTCGTAGGCACCTGCAGAACACACAATTTCTGATAAGTGGATTTTCTCTGACATTATCCCCAATGTGTTACTATATTATAAAACTCAGGTTTTTCTTTCTTAAACATTTTCATTTCTAAATGAAATAGTTAGGGAGTTATAAAACAAAGTAGGACTATTTGTTTATATTTGAAAAATATCAGAGTTATTAACATTTTAAAACTGGCTGCTGGCTCATTCTTGTGCAATGACCTTTCTTTTTTTTTTTAATTCATATGTACATACAATGTTTGGGTCATTTCTCCCCTCTTCCCTCTGCCCCTTCCCTTAATTACCCCACTCCCTCCCTCTCCCACCCTACCCCCTCACTTCCAGGCAGAAACTATTTTGCCCTTATCTCTAATTTTGTTGAAGAGAGAGTATAAGCAATAATAGGAAGGACCAAGGGTTTTTGCTAGTTGAGATACGAATCGCTATACAGGGAGTTGACTCGCATTGCTTTCCTGTACATGTGTGTTACCTTCTAAATTAATTCTTCTCAAACTAACCTTTTCTTTAGTTCCTGGTCCCCTTCTCCTATTGGTCTCTGTCACTTTAAAGTATCTGCATTAGTTTCTCTGTGTTGAGGGCAACAAATGATAGCTAATTTTTTGGGTGTCTTACTTATGCTCATACCTCCCTTGTGTGCTGTCGCTTTATCATATGATCAAAGTCCAATCCCCTTGTTGTCTTTGCCCTTGATCTAATGTCCACATATGAGGGAGAACATACGATTTTTGGTCTTTTGGGCCAGGCTAACCTCACTCAGAATGATGTTCTCCAGTTCCATCCATTTACTTGCAAATGATAATATTTCATTCTTCTTCATGGCTGCATAAAATTCCATTGTGTGTAGATACCACATTTTCTTGATCCATTTGTCAGTATTGGGGCATCTTGGCTGTTTCCATAACTTGGCTATTGTGACTAGTGCTGCAATAAACATGGGTGTGCAGGTGCCTCTGGAGTAACCTGTGTCACAGTCTTTTGGGTATATCCCCAAGAGTGGTATTGCTGGATCAAATGGTAGATCAATGTTTAGCTTTTTAAGTAGCCTCCAAATTTTTTTCCAGACTGGTTGTACTAGTTTACATTCCCACCAACAGTGTAAGAGGATTCCTTTTTCCCCACATCCTCACCAACACCTGTTGTTAGTGGTGTTGCTAATGATAGTTGACCATTTCTTTATTGGTTTATTGATTTGGGGAGAGTTTAGTTTTTTAAGTTCCCTATATATTCTGGTTATCCGTCCTTTGTCTGATGTGTAGCTGGCAAATATTTTCTCCCACTCTGTGGGTAGTCTCTTCAGTTAGAGACTATTTCTTTTGTTGAGCAGAAGCTTTTTAGTTTTATGAGGTCCCACTTATCTATGCTATCTCTTAGTTGCTGTGCTGCTGGGGTTGCATTGACAAAGTTCTTGCCTATACCTATTAGTTCCAGAGTATTTCCTACTCTTTCCTGTACAACTTTAGAGTTTGGGGTCTGATATTAAGATCCTTGATCCATTTTGAGTTAATCTTGGTATAGGGTGATATACATGGATCTAGTTTCAGTTTTTTGCATACTGCTAACCAGTTTTCCCAGCAGTTTTTGTGGAAGAGGCTGCTTTTTCTCCATCGTATATTTTTAGCGCCTTTGTCAAAGACAAGTTGGTTATAGTTGTGTGGCTTCATATCTGGATCCTCTATTCTGTTCCACTGGTCTCCATGTCTGTTTTTGTGTTAGTATGCAATGACCTTTCAATGATGTATGTTAATTCCTGCTTCAGTATTACCAGCAGAGCTGTCAGGATAATGGATTTACATGACACAATGCAGTGCCAAAAAGTGTCACACCTCCAAGGAAGCATTTACAGAAACTATTGTTTGTCAGCAATGGTTTATGGAGTATCAGAAATCAAAATACTCATTTCTTATTAGGTTTGTTATTAAAGTATCTGAATCTGTGTTTACTCAAGAGACCAGAAAATCATTATGAGGGTTGTTGGGGCTTCAAGAGTAAAGAAAGCACACTTGATAGCACTCTTAGATTTCTTCACTTTTGGGAATAACATTAGAAATAATGTTGAACAACATGGGCTGGCAAGCTGTTTTTGCAAAAGACCAAATGGTAAATATCTTAGGCTTGAAGATCATAGGATCTTTGTTGCTATTACTAAATTGTGCCCATTTAACCTGAAAACAAATCATAAGGAGTCCATAAACAAAAAGGATAAAACTATTTCAATAAAGTTTTATTTACAAAGTTAGGTAGTCAGCCCACAGGCCATGGTTTGCAGACCCCTGTTTAGTAACTAACTCAGATTCTCTCAAGACTACCTTCAAGTCGTCACATGCTAACATATTTGTAAAATTTAGTTTCAAACTGTGATTCATCTCAAGAAATAACAGACAACATACAAAATAATGATCTAATAAGGAGCCTGTTCCTCGTAGCAGAATGAAGATGTATGAGGGAAAAAAGGAAAATCTACCCTAAAATTTAACTTAAAAATAATAATAAATAAATCTTGCTGCGGCAATTAGCCTTTGCTAGATAATAAACCACATGCACACATAAAGCTAAATGGGTTTTTAAAAAGTCACATATTTGCTTACTCTTGTGTGGTTAGCATATGTGCTGGAGGCACATTTGAGAGTGGTCTCCCTCTCCATCTGGCCTCCCATCAGGAAAGGTCACTCAGATGTCTTGACATGGTGGCAGAATCCACAGCGGACCTGAATGAAAGCTGCATGGTCTCTTCCTTCCTGGCCTTGGAAAACTCAAGTGCTTCCCTCACAGTCTGTCTGTTGAAGGAAATTACTAATCCAGCCTGGGTTCAAGGCATGGGAAAAGAGACCCCATCTCCAGAACTACCAAGAATATGTGGCCCTGTTCAGTTTACCGCAATTCCCTAGATGATTGCAGTCAGAGCTTCATGTGGCTTTCACTGGTGCACCTAGTTCAGGACCGGCCAACTTTATTCTGTAAAAGGCCAGACAGAAAATATTTGAAGCTTTGTATACAGGTCATATATTCTGTTTCAGCTGCTCAACTCTGTGCCTGTAGACAAAAACAGCTGTAGACCACATACAAATGAATGAGCAGGACTGTGTTCCAATAAAACTTTGCTTGCAAAGATGGTATTTGCCACTCCCAGGTCTATTTCATTAAAGTCATTTAGCAAATATTTGTATGCTGCAGCAATGACTAAAATTGGTAAAAATCTCTTAACTACATGGAGGGAAAAATAAACAAGAAACAAAATAAGTAAGTTTACATTAGATAATGCTAGATGTTAAGTGATGTTAAAGAGTAGAAGGTGGATCTGAAGTGTCTGCATGGGAGAAGGGGTTTAAGTCCTCGCTGGTGGCCAGAGAATTCCTCACTGTGAAGGTGATGGTTAAATTAAGGCAGGGAGAAGTGAGCCCTGCAGAATCTGGGGGAGATGGCAGAGAGCCCAACTCCTGCAGAAGCCTGGGTTGGAGCATGCCTGGCATGTCAGGAAGGTTGCCGTGGGTAAATAGAAGAGTAGCAGAAATAGTCAAGGGTGTTGGTGTGTTTGAAAACATAGTATCATTTTCATCAAAAGCAATTGAAAACATTAAAATCACTTGAGAATTTGTAACTACCTACTTACCTCTCTGTGGTGGCTAACTTGTGATGATGGGATCAGTGGTCTGGGAAGTTGACTCAGAGTCGGGCCTAGGACCCTCCCAGGTTGGAAAACCATGGCAATAAGATTTGGCTCCCTCCTAGAAGTAGGATCTCTTGTCTGCTGTCAGCCGGAGAGCAGCTGTGTGCACGCCTGGGGTTAAAAAGTCTTTTATCATCCCAGGCACCACTCTCTACTCTTTCAAAATTCTAATTGCTGCAAAGTGGTTTTATATTGAGCCAAAATTGACTTTTTTATGTTTCCTACAATATTCAATTCCAGTTTTCCCTTTTGGAACTATGCAGACAACATGTTATTCCAGTTTACCTGTAGGAGGTAAAATACCTTAAAGTATGAAATGTGCAAGCTGAACTTACATTATATTATTACCTTCATTGGTATTTTATAATATCTGATATTTAAGGTGCTTGAAATATTTTATTTCTTTTTGGATAACTTTTGCTGAGAGATATTTATTTCTTTACTAGACTGTAACTGTTATAATATCCCTTGTTAACATATCTGCCTAAACATTTGGTGTTTCTTGATTTTTAACATTCATTGCTTTATTGTTAAGGAGAATTTACTCAGACATATTAATTCTAGTTGTTATTTTCAAGTTGTATCAGCTGTTGTTGAATTTTAGTCTTCCCATAATTCTGAATTAAGACAAAAACCATCACATTTTGACTGTACTGTGTGTAAGTTGGCAGGGGGCCAGTTATGGACTGGGCTGTGATAACATTGTATTACTAAGTTGCCTGAGTTGCAGTAGCCTCAGTGGACCCCAATGAAGGAAGGTACTAGAACAGTTCTTCATTCTGAACGAACTCTTTCCTATCCTTAAATACATTCAGTGTACCTGGTCAGTGCCACCAGGTAAGGTGTGAGCCCTTCATGACACAGGGCCCAGTGTGACTGAGTCCTCTCACCCCAGGTTTCTCCCAAACAGCTGTGCTTGTTCTTCTTGTGTGGATGACTGATAGCCTTTAAGCTTCTCAAGGTAGCTCTGGAAAATATTTTCACTGCAGTATATTTAGTGGAGTTTCATTGCTGGATTTTTTTTTTTAGCATAATTTTTTTCCCCTTTATTGTTGTGCTGAGTGGGGGTCAAATGTAGCATTTACAAAGGTTCTTACAGTGTATCAAATGTATCATACCTGAATTCACCCCTCCACTATTCTCCTTCATTCCCTCTCCCTGGGTTCCTGGAACAGTTTCAAGAGGTACCTGTATACACATTATTTGCACTGTATTCATCCTCCTACTCCCTTTCCCCAACCATCTCCCCACTCCTACCAGTTCCAACAACCGCCCCCCTTCCAAAACCTGCTCCACCCTCTTGTTCTCTGATTTTGTAGAAGAAACAAACGATAAAAAGAGAAGCATGATATGTTTGCTAGTTTAAGAACACAGGAAGTTTCCTTGTGTTGTTTCCATGCATATATGTATTACAACCCCAACTGGTTCATCTCCTCTAGTCCTCTTCACTCCTCTCTACTGCCCTTTCCTTGGTGGCCCCAGCCAGTTTAAGATTTCTATATTCATTCCTGTACAGAGAGCCCATCAAACCACATTTCAGTTTTTAGTTTCCTTCCCTTGCCCTATCCCTCCCATGCACAGCCTCCCCTTAGTGTGACCCATATCCTATAATATTGCTGCATTTGTTTTAGGGCTATAATCTGAATATGAGAGGGAACATGTGGCTTTTGGCTTTCTGAGCCTGGCTAACTTCTCTTAAGGTGATGTTCTCCAGTTCCATCCATTTACCTGCGAATGACGAAATTTCATTCTTCTTCTGAGTAACTAGTGATAGTGCTGCAATAAACATGGGTGTGAAGGTGCCTTTGTTTGTATAAAGTAAATGGGTTTCATTGTGACATTTGTATACATGGGTGTAATGTTCTTTTGTCATATTCAACTTCTCTACTACTCTCTTATTCCTGGTCCCCCTTTCCCCTTCCACATCCCTGACAGCTCCTGTTTTGAAAATTTTCATGTCCTTTTTTAAATCTGACTTCTACATATGAGAGAAAATGTGTGGTACTTGTCTTTTTTAGTTTAGCTTATTTTGTTTATTATAATGATCTCCAGTTCTATTGATTTTCTTGCAAATGACATAATTTTATTCTTTATGACCAATTAAAACTCCTTTGTGTATACTTACCATTATCCTATCTTTTTTTTAATCAGGCAAAAGTCCCCCTTTATTCTTTTTGGTGGTACTAGATTTGAATTCAGGGCTCTGTACTTTGCTAGGCAGGCGCTCTACTGCTGAAGCCATAATGCTAGCCCATACCTTATTTTATTTATCAGTTCATCTATTCATAGTCACCTAGGCTGAGTCCATAACTTCGTATTGTGAATAGTGCTACAATAAACACTGGTGTCCAGTAAGATGACTTTGATTCTTTTGGATATACACTCAGAAGTGGTAGAGCCTAATCATATGAAGGTTTTGTTTTTTTTTTTCTTCTTTTGATGGTACTGGGGTCTGAACTTGGGACCTTGTGTTTAATAGGCAGGTACTGTACCATTTGAGCCATACCTCCAGTCCTTTTTGACATTAAGTTCTTTCTTTTTGCCCAGGCTGGCCTGGACAGGGATCTTCCTGTTTTAAGATTCTTCTTTCCCTGGGATGACAAGCATGCACCACAAGGCCCAGATATTGGTTGGGATGGAGTCTTGCACACTTTTTTGTTGGGGCTGGCCTTGGGCTGCAATCCTCCTGATACCTGTCTCCCAAGTATCTAGGATTACAGGCACGAGCCACTGGCACCTGGCTTCTTTTTATTTGTTTGTTTGTTTATTTTTTGAGTAATTTCTATACTGATTTCCATAGTGGCTGGACTAATTTACATTCTACCAACATTTGTTTAATGAATAGTTTTTTATCGAAGTAATAATTCACATAATATAAACCTTACCATTCTTAAAGTGTATAATTCAGTGGAGTTCTTAGTGTATCTGCAAGCTGTGTAACTGTTTATCTAATTCCAGGACATTTTATCATCACCTCAAAAAGAAATCCTGGGAGTCAAGCAAGGTTCTCTTTCAGTTTATATTGCTATGAAGTATAGTTTTTCATTTCTGGACCCCAACATTTATACTAACCAGCTTCTCACTTTACCCAGTGAATTACAGAAAAAGTTAGAGTTTTCCCATTTCCTGGGTTTCTTACTTGTAAAGTGGCTGTAGCAGTACACGAGTCATATTGATCTTAGGCAGGTGAATGATTTGTTCAGAGACTTTTGAAACACTCTGGGAAAGTTGCTGTTATTAACAAAACACTCTGTACAAGTAGGCTATAGAATAAATTCCTTATATATAAAAATCTATTTCTCTAAGTTTCCATTGATAAATTCAACTATATAATTAGACCTTGATTTCAACAACAAGAAGAACAACAAAGCCATAAAAGATGTTGAACCAGTTAAGACAAGAATTTGGGAACTAGTTTCAGGGAGTGGGAGCACAGCCTGTCCCTCAGTTTGTGCTTCTTGAGGGTGAGTCGGCCTGCAGGCTATGGCAGCCTCCTGACTTAGCAAGTTGTGTGGCCTGCTCTCTGAAGGAGTGCACTATTTGAGTTTTTCTTCTATAAGATGGGAAATATAGATAATTTAGGCTCCTTCAGGCTAAATTTAACTCAAGGAATTTTTTTTGTCACAATTCTGTAATGAATAATTGTCATACACGTAGACTGAGCTGTATTATGCATTTGTAGTTTCCTTTTTTATAGTTCATAAATGCAATCTCATTAGAATACACATATAGACTTTTTTTGCAGTAACAGTATTCAAAGATCACTTTTAAAATAGTGAAATAAGAATTGCAGTGAGATTTGACATTAGGGAAGGGCAGAATACATCTAAAATATGATATTGTATAGCTATTAATGTCTAAAATTTAAAAGACTAACCATATCCATTGTTGATAAAGATGTTGAACAATTGAAACTGTTATACACTGCTGACCAGGATGTAAAATGACATAGTAACATTGATAAACATGTTGGCAAGCTCACTTACCATTCGAACCAGCCTTCTCTCTCCTGGATATTTACGCAAGGCACATGAAAGCATATATCTGTACAAGACCTGTACCGGGATATGTTTTCTTTAAAATCTTCTTTAAAAGCTATTAGAAATGTTAGCTTTCTTTAAAAGCTATTAGAAATGTTAGTTATGTTATTATACTAAAGGAAAAGTAAAATCATTCAAGTTGAAAGAGTATAATAGATCTCTAATAAATAATTTTAACTTTCTATTTTTTCTTTATATTTTTGTAAAAGTATCATTAGGAAGATACACTGAAACAACAGGAATTAAATCACCAAAACTATCTATAAATGAATGATACGAAATTTATTATACTTCCTGAGTTCATTATTAGAATTAGGTGGCCATTATTGTGTTTGGTTGCAAGTGTCTGGCGCCAAATTGCCTGTTTTCAAATCTCAGCTCTGCCATATACCACTTGCATAAACCTGAAATGTCTTGGCCCTGATTTTCTGTACAGCTTCAATCCTGAGTAGTGTGGAGTTTAGGAAAGACTAGGCAACAACAAGGACCATTTTGGGGGATCATGTTTTCCTCTGTTCTTTTTCCTGGGCTGCTGGCTGGCAATTCACTCGTTTCCAAGGTACCTACTAGGCATCTCTTTCAAAGGAAGAAAGGTTAAAAGAAGGAAAAAAGAAAAGAGTGGGAGAGGGGAGACTACACTTGGGTAAATGTTATCACTTATCCCTGTCCTTTTACTACCTTCAGTCACTGCTTTAATTTTTAAGATGGCTTTTGTGAGTTATTGTTCATATACTATACATTTTACCAAGTTAAGGTGTGCTATTCTGGGGTTTTTAGTGTATCCAAGTTGTGCAGGCACTAGACAATTTGCAACATTTTTATAGCCTTGAAAAAGAAACCTCTCACCTATTAGTAGTAATTCATCCAGTCCCCTAACTCCCTTTGCCCAGCCAGTCACTAATCTCTTTTTCATCTTTATAGATTTGCATATTCCATATTTATCATAAAAAGTCATACAACATGTGGCCTTTTTGATTGGCTGTTTTCAGTTAGTATAACATCTCTGAGATTCATTCATATTATAGTATGTATTGATACTTCGTTTCTTTTTCTTGAAGAATAATGTTCCATCATGTGAATATACTACATTTTGGTATGTCTCTCTAGTTGATAGAAGCTGGTTCATTTCTGCTTTCTGGCTTTTGTTTATAATTCTTTATGACCATTCATACTCAAGTTTGTGTGTGGACAGTTTTCATTTGTCTCAGGCATATACTGAGAAGTAGAATTTCTGGAACATATGGTAACTCTCTGATTAATCTTTTGGAGACCTGCCAGACTGTTTTCCAAAGTAGCTGCACCATTTTACGTCCCCAGCAGCAATCTATGAAGGTTCCAGTCTCAACACACCCTCTCCCAACACTTGTAGTTATCTATGTTTTTCTTATAGTCATTCCAGTGGTATGAAGGGATGGCTCATGGAATTTTTTAAATATCCAAAAACTTTTTACAAAAGTATTTCTTTTTATCATGATAAACTATACATAACATAAAATACACCATTTTAACTATTTTAATCATACAATTCAGTGACCTTAAGTGCATCAGTACAATTGTGCAATAGTCACCACCTTACATCTCTAGAACTATTTTAGCTTCTCAAACTTAAGAGCAGAGCCAGTCTTTCACACACACACACAGATGAGTCTCCTGCATGGTTCTTTGTGTGTCACTGTTTAGTAAATGGTGCGTGAATTATAATGGGCATCCAGTGCTCTGTTTCTACAGTAAATGCTGTGCTCACAATCTCAGTCACAGAATGAGTTGTATGTGTTGTCTGGCCTCTCGCTTCATCGGCAGTGATGCACTTCAGATCTTTCTTCCTTCAGTGTACATTTATTGAAAACCTGCTGTGTGCAAGACATGAGTATTAGATTTTTGTAAGGTTGCCAAAATTTATAAAAGTTGATGTGTTGACTGATTTTGGATCAGTTCTCAGGTAGTTTCTCCGGTGACAATGGCATCCTCTTGGGACCCCTCTGGCCAAGTTCCTGTCACTTTGGAGCATGGTGAGAATCCCTGGTAGAGACTGAGACCACAGTCTCAGACACCTGCAGACCCATTTTTGGGAGCTAAAATATTTCATGTAGTAATCTCATTTTCCCTTCTTTCATTTTGTCTGAGATTGATTTTTGAAATATGGAGAGCAGTGTGGTAAATAGAATGTTCCATGTTTCTTTTGCATTTCATTGAGGTAGAATGGACTGTAGGCTATTACTGTTCTTCCTAAGAGTCTCCTCACCAGTGCTCAGTTTCTTAATGCCAAAAATACTCTGAAATATCAAAGCTATTTTATAAGTTATCAAAAAGCTTTTCAACATAAAATAAGACATTTAAATAAGCTTTTTTTTAGCTCTAAGAAAACTAGGAATAGAAGGAAAGTTCCTCAACATTATAAAAGCTATATATGACAAACCTACAGCCAGCATTATACTTAACGGAGAAAAATTAAAACCATTCCCTCTAAAATCAGGAACCAGACAAGGATGCCCACTATCTCCACTCCTATTCAACATAGTACTGGAATTCCTAGCCAGAGCAATTAGGCAAGAAGAAGGAATAAAAGGAATACAAATAGGTAAAGAAACTGTCAAAATATCCCTATTTGCAGACGACATGATCCTATACCTTAAAGACCCAAAAAACTCTACTCAGAAGCTTCTAGACATCATCAATAGCTATAGCAAGGTAGCAGAATATAAAATCAACATAGAAAAATCATTAGCATTTCTATACACTAATAATGAACAAACTGAAAAAGAATATATGAAAACAATTCCATTTACAATAGCCTCAAAAAAAATCAAATACCTAGGTGTAAACCTAACAAAAGATGTGAAAGACCTCTACAAGGAAAACTATACACTTCTGAAGAAAGAGATTGAGGAAGACTATAGAAAGTGGAGAGATGTCCCATGCTCATGGATTGGTAGAATCAACATAGTAAAAATGTCTATACTCCCAAAAGTAATCTACATGTTTAATGCAATTCCCATCAAAATTCCAATGACATTCATTAAAGAGATTGAAAAACCTACCATGAAATTTATATGGAAACACAAGAGGCCACGAATAGCCAAGGCAATACTCAGTCAAAAGAACAATGCAGGAGGTATCACAATACCTGACTTCAAACTATATTACAAAGCAATAACAATAAAAACAGCATGGTACTGGCACAAAAACAGACATGAAGACCAGTGGAACAGAATAGAGGACCCAGAGATGAAGCCACACAACTATAAGCAACTTATCTTTGACAAAGGAGCTAAAAATATACGATGGAGAAATAGCAGCCTCTTCCACAAAAACTGCTGGGAAAACTGGTTAGCAGTCTGCAAAAAACTGAAACTAGATCCATGTATATCACCCTATACCAAGATTAACTCAAAATGGATCAAGGATCTTAATATCAGACCCCAAACTCTTAAGTTGATACAAGAAAGAGTAGGAAATACTCTGGAGTTAGTAGGTATAGGTAAGAACTTTCTCAATGAAACCCCAGCAGCACAGCAACTGAGAGATAGCATAGATAAATGGGACCTCATAAAACTAAAAAGCTTCTGTTCATCAAAAGAAATGGTCTCTAAACTGAAGAGAACACCCACAGAGTGGGAGAAAATATTTGCCAACTAGACATCAAAGGACTGATAACCAGAATGTACAGGGAACTTAAAAAACTAAATTCTCCCAAAACTAATGAACCAATAAAGAAATGGGCATGTGAACTAAACAGAACTTTCTCAAAAGAAGAAATTCAAAAGGCAAAAAAACACATGAAAAAATGCTCACCATCTCTAGCAATAAAGGAAATGCAAATGAAAACCACGCTAAGATTCCACCTCACCCCTGTTAGAATAGCCATCATCAGCAACACCACCACCAACAGGTGTTGGCGAGGATGCGGGGAAAAAGGAACCCTCTTACACTGTTGGTGGGAATGTAGACTAGTACAACCACTCTGGAAAAAAATTTGGAGGCTACTTAAAAAGCTGGACATCGATCTACCATTTGATCCAGCAATACCACTCTTGGGGATATACCCAAAAGACTGTTACTCCAGAGGCACCTGCACATCCATGTTTATTGCGGCACTATTCACAATAGCCAAGTTATGGAAACAGCCAAGATGCCCCAGCACTGACGAATGGATTAAGAAAATGTGGTATCTATACACAATGGAATTTTATGCAGCCATGAAGAAGAACGAAATGTTATCATTCGCTGGTAAATGGATGGAATTGGAGAACATCATTCTGAGTGAGGTTAGCCTGGCTCAAAAAACCAAAAATTGTATGTTCTCCCTCATATGTGGACATTAGATCAAGGGCAAACACAACAAGGGGATTGGACTATGAGCACATGATAAAAGCGAGAGCACACAAGGCAGGGACGAGGATAGGTAAGACACCTAAAAAACTAGCTAGCATTTGTTGCCCTTAACGCAGAGAAACTAAAGCAGATACCTTAAAGCAACTGAGGCCAATAGGAAAAGGGGAACAGGTACTAGAGAAAAGGTTAGACCAAAAAGAATTAACCTAGAAGGTAACACCCACGCACAGGAAATCAATGTGAGTCAATGCCCTGTATAGCTATCCTTATCTCAACCAGCAAAAACTCTTGTTCCTTCCTATTATTGCTTATACTCTCTCTACAACAAAATTAGAAATAAGGGCAAAATAGTTTCTGCTGGGTATTGAGGGGGGGGGGAGAGGGAGGGGGCGGAGTGGGTGGTAAGGGAGGGGGTGGGGGCAGTGGGGAGAAATGAACCAATCCTTGTATGCACATATTAATAATAAAAGAAAAATGAAAAAAATATAAGCTTTTTTTGCTATATCAGATTATAATCATATAAAAATTGGGAAGAGGGACATATAACATAAAGTAAATCTATACTAAAATGTCAAAGAATAGCACACACTTAGTTGTGTCTCCTCTAGGATGTTCATGCTGTGAGTTGTCCCAGAAGGCAGGACTGTGGGTTCTAGTGAAGTCTGAAACAGCCATGTCATGTTCAACATAAGAAAGACCTTTTCAGCAGGTTGAAGGGTCAGCTTCTGGACATTATGTGTGCTCTGCACTGTGGTGCCCATCACTGGGAAGGGAAACTGTACCAGAGGTGATTTCAGTGGGGGTGGGACATTGTCCATGGGCTTCTAGAGCTCTTCTAGCTCTAAGATTCTGATTCTTGCTTTTATTTGCCAATGTTTGTCAACACTCCTGCAGGCTCCAGGATGAAATGTGCTGAAGCTAATGCAATGAAAGAAAGCTATTAAGATGTAAATTGTTTCTCTCTGAGTGCTTTCACAATGTGCTGAAGCATACATTCACTTTCATTCCCTTCTGTCAAGGCTGCCGACACTCAGGAACTAAGGAAGGAAATGTGGAATCAGTAGGTTGTACTCGTGCACAGAAAGAAGCCAACATCTGCTCTTCCCCTTTTCCTTTAAATGATAGAATCAGTGCAGCAGAGTGCCTCTAATGCCTTCTCTTTTATATCCTTACTTTTAGAGAGAAAAAAAAATCTAATATCAGGCAGCAATTGTCACAGCACATTGCTGTCACATTCAGCAAACAGTAGGACATTTAGAATGAGAACAGTTATTAATGAGATTAAGACAGTAATAAAACTTTATAGAGGTGTTTAATAACTCATTTACAGATCATGAAACAAAGCTAATAGTCAACCTTCATGGGTGAAGAGTTCTATTTGTCTTATGGCCCACTGTTTTGACTTTTAAGTCAAATGTCAAGAGATCACTTAGATTTCAAATATCTTTATCTGCATTTTATTGTTAATGCCGGTAAAACTTTGAACACTTAAAAAATAAGTCCCCAAAGAGCAATGATCCAGCATTAACATTTTTAATAAAAAGTAAGATACCAGCTCTTTCTACTTACAGATATATAAATTGATGCTTGGCAAACAGTAAGATCTTTTATCTGCATAAGCTCCAAACTTTGAATTCAATCTAGTCTTCTGCTCTGGGTGTTTCTCAGGCACTGGCTTTATATAGCTGAATCAATCATAGGCCATTTATTTCCCTTCTGTTAACAGTTTCCGTCATAATTGAGTGTTACTGGACATAATAGTTTGTCTTCTCCTCCCTCCTAATCGCTCTCCCCGCTCTCTCTCCCTGTACCATGTCCAGGTTTCCTTTTCTGTTACAAACAGTTGTTCTGATCTGGGTCTTGTTTCCTTCAGTTTAACTCAACAACCATTTCTGAATTACAGAATATTTAGAGTTGGAGTATTAAAAATAATTGTTCAAGTCCCTCATTATTCAGATGACAAAAGCTAGACAAATGAGGTGTAGAAAGTTGCTCAGGATTCCCCAGCTGGAAAAGGACCAAGATGGCATTGAGAAGCAGCGATCCCAGCCCAGGTCCCCTTTCCTTCCTCTACTCTCACCAAGGTCTAGTTCAGCTCTCCACAACAACAAGTTCTTGGTCAAAGTAGCATTTGCTATTCTCTTCTGCCTCTCATTTGGTCCCAGGCTCATACTGTAGCTTTGTTTCTTGCTTGTGGAATGGCCTGGAACGCTGTCTTCTCTTTAAGACTGCTGTTAGTCATGATTCTAGTCCTTCCTTCGTAAGCACTGGTATTTATCTTCTCCCTTGATATGCTTGGTGATGAATAACATCTGACCAGGTTACAGAAAAGCTATTTTTATGCAGAGAAGGAAACTATGCTCACTCACACTCTCAGAAATTTCACCAGGATCTTGCATTCCATAGTCCTGGGCTTCCATCAGCTGGAGATTCACTCTAGTGTTCCTCCTTGCAACTAGCATGGAATACTTGGTATCTATTTTAAAAGTAAAGTCAAAAAATAATCTAAAAAGAGAAGAATCATTATATTTGAAACAAAGAAGACAGTATTTGGAGGCAGGTCCATTTTGTGAGACTGAAGCTGTAAGAAAGTCCATTACATGACTATGCAACATTCAATCCTATTGTGACAAAAAAGTCATCCAAAGGGTATTAATACATCAGCTTAATCAGTTATTTGTCATTGGATTAAGGAATACTCATTCCAATTTTTCTAGTACAACTCTTGGCATGTCTCATTTTGCTCAATAAATATTCATTAGGCATGGTAGAGCAAAATGGCAACTTTTCTAACTTTTTGCCAAGACTGGCCTCCAAGCGAGATCCTGCTGACCACTGCCTCCTGACCTGCAGGGATTATAAGCATGAGCCACCTACCGTACCTGGCTATTTGCCCATTTTTAAATTGGATTAGTTTTTGTTGTTCTTTATGTATTCTTGATATTAACCCTCTGTCAGATGAATAGTTGGCAGATATTTTCTACATTCTATACTTTCTTTGTTTGTTGGTTGATTCATTAGTTTTGTAGAAGCTTTTTAGTTTGATGTTATCCCATTTGATGATTTTTGCTTTTGTTTCTTATGCTTTTGGGATCCTCTGCAGAAAATCATTGCCTGTACCAATGACTTAAAGTGTTTCTCCTCTTTTATTTTTGTGCTTTCATAGTTTAAGGTCTTATATTTAGGTCTTTGAACCATTTTGAGAGAGGGAGAGATGGGGTCATTTTCATGTTAATATCCAGTTTGCCCACCACTGATTGTTGAAAGACTGTCCTTTCTCCAATCTATGTTTTTGGCACCTTGTTGAGAATCAGTTGACTGTAGATGTGTGGGTTTTTGTCTGGGGACTCAATTCTGTTTCATTGCTCTCTGTGTTTGTTTTTCTACCAGTACCATGTTTTTTTTTGTCTTTTATTCATATGTGCATACTATGTTTGGGTCAATTCTCCCTCCTTGCCCCCATCCCCTCCCTTATATACACCACCCCCTCCCTCTCTCCCCCTACCCCCTCACTAACAAGCAGAAACTATTTTACCCTTATTTCTAATTTTGTTGAAGAGCGAGTATAAGCAATAATAGGAAGGACCAAGGGTTTTTGCTAGTTGAGATAAGGATAGCTATACAGGGAGTTGACTCACATTGATTTCCTGTGCATGTGTGTTACCTCCTAGGTTAATTCTTCTTGATCTAACCTTTTCTCTAGTTCCTGGTCCCCTTCTCCTATTGGCCTCAGTTGCTTTAAAGTATCTGCTTTAGTTTCTCTGCGTTGAGGGCAACAAATGCTATCTAGTTTTTAAGGTGTCTTACCTATTCTGATATCTCCCTTGTATGCTCTCGCTTTTATCTTGTGATCAAAGTCCATCCCCTTGTTGTGTTTGCCTTTGATCTAATGTCCGCATATGAGGGACAACATGCGACTTTTGGCTTTTTTGGGCCAGGCTAACCTCACTCAGAATGATGTTCTCCAATTCCATCCATTTACCTGTGAATGATAATATTTCGTTCTTCGTCATGGCTGCATAAAATTCCATTGTGTATAAGTACCACATTTTCTTAATCCATCCGTCAGTAGTGGGGCATCTTGACTGTTTCCATAACTTGGCTATTGTGAATAGTGCCTCAGTAAACATGGGTGTGCAGGTGCCTCTGGAGTAACCTGAGTCACAGTCTTTTGGGTATATCCCCAAGAGTGGTATTGCTGGATCATATGGTAGATCAATGTGTAGATTTTTACGTAGCCTCCAAATTTTTTTCCAGAGTGGTTGTACTAGTTTGCATTCCCACGAGCAGTGTAAGAGGGTTCCTTTTTCCCCCACATCCTCTCCAACACCTGTTGTTAGTGGTATTGCTAATGATGGCTATTCTCACAAGGTGAGGTGGAATCTTAGTGTGGTTTTAATTTGCATTTCCTTTATTGCTAAAGATGGGGAGCATTTTTTTCATGTGTTTTTTGGCCATTAGAAGTTCTTCTTCTTTTTTTTTTTATTGTTTTGCTATTCATATGTGCATACAAAGCTTGTGTCATTTCTCCCCCCTGCCCCAACCCCCGCCCTTCCCAACCACTCCGCCCCCTCCCCCGTACCCCCTCAATACCCAGCATAAACTATTTTGCCCTTATCTTTAATTTTGTTGAAGAGAGAGTATAGGCAATAAGAGGAAGGAACAAGTGTTCCTGGTTGAGATAAGGATAGCTATACAGGGAGTTGACTCACATTTATTTCCTGTACGTATGTGTTGCCTTCTAGGTTAATTCTTTTTGATCTAACCTTTTCTCTAGTTCCTGGTCCCCTTTTCCTATTGGCCTCAGTTGCTTTTAGGGTATCTGCTTTAGTTTCTCTGCGTTAAGGGCAACAAATGCTAGCTAATTTTTTAGGTGTCTCACCTATCCTCACCCCTCCCTTGTGCACTCTCGCTTTTATCATGTGCTCAAAGTTCAATCCCATTGTTGTTGTTGCCTTTGATCTAATGTCCACATATGAGGGAGAACATACGATTTTTGGTATTTTGGGCCAGGCTAACCTCACTCAGAATGATGTTCTCCAATTCCATCCATTCACCAGCGAATGATAACATTTCGTTTTTCTTCATGGCTGCATAAAATTCCATTGTGTATAGATACCACATTTTCTTAATCCATTCGTCAGTGGTGGAGCATCTTGGCTGTTTCCATAACTTGGTTATTGTAAATAGTGCCGCAGTAAACATGGGTGTGCAGGTACCTCTGGAGTAACCTGTGTCACAGTCTTTTGGGTATATCCCCAAGAGTGGTATTGCTGGATCAAATGGTAGATCAATGTTTAGTGTTTTCAGTAGCTTCCAAATTTTTTTCCAGACTGGTTGTACTAGTTTACATTCCCACCAACAGTGTAAGAGGGTTCCTTTTTCCCTGCATCCTCGCCAACACCTGTTGTTGGTGGTGTTGCTGATGATGGCTATTCTAACAGGGGTGAGGTGGAATCTTAGCGTAGTTTTCATTTGCATTTCCTTTATTGCTAGAGATGGTGAGCATTTTTTCATGTGTTCTTTGGCCATTTGAATTTCTTCTTTTGAGAAAGCTCTGTTTAGTTCACTTGCCCATTTCTTTATTGGTTCATTAGTTTTGGGAGAATTTAGTTTTTTAAGTTCCCTATATATTCTGGTTATCAGTCCTTTGTCTGATGTATAGCTGGCAAATATTTTCTCCTACTCTGTGGGTGTTCTCTTCAGTTTAGAGACCATTTCTTTTGATGAACAGAAGCTTTTTAGCTTTATGAGGTCCCATTTATCTATGCTGTCTCTTAGTTGCTGTGCTGCTGGGGTTTCGTTGAGAAAGTTCTTACCTATACCTACTAACTCCAGAGTTTTTCCTACTCTTTCCTGTATGAACTTAAGAGTTTGGGGTCTGATATTAAGATCCTTGATCCATTTTGAGTTAATCTTGTTATAGGGTGATATACATGGATCTAGTTTCAGTTTTTTGCAGACTGCTAACCAGTTTCCCCAGCAGTTTTTGTGGAAGAGGCTGCTATTTCTCCATCGTATATTTTTAGCTCCTTTGTCAAAGACAAGTTGGTTATAGTTGTGTGGCTTCATATCTGGGTTCTCTATTCTGTTCCACTGGTCTTCATGTCTGTTTTTGTGCCAGTACCATGCTGTTTTTGTTGTTATTGCTTTGTAATATAGTTTGAAGTCAGGTATTGTGATACCTCCTGTATTGTTCTTTTGACTGAGTATTGCCTTGGCTATTCGTGGCCTCTTGTGTTTCCATATAAATTTCATGGTAGGTTTTTCAATCTCTTTAATGAATGTCATTGGAATTTTGATGGGAATTGCATTAAACATGTAGATTACTTTAGGGAGTATCGACATTTTTACTATGTTGATTCTACCAATCCATAAGCATGGGAGATCTCTCCACTTTCTATAGTCTTCCTCAATCTCTTTCTTCAGAAGGTTTTAGTTTTCCTTGTAGAGGTCATTCACATCTTTTGTTAGGTTTACACCTAGGTATTTGATTTTTTTTGAGGCTATTGTAAATGAAATTGTTTTCATACATTCTTTTTCCGTTTGCTCATTGTTAGTGTATAGAAATGCTAATGATTTTTCTATGTTGATTTTATATCCTGCTACCTTGGTATAGCTATTGATGATGTCCAGAAGCTTCTGAGTAGAGTTTTTTGGGTCTTTAAGGTATAGGATCATGTCGTCTGCAAATAGGGATATTTTGACAATTTCTTTACCTATTTGTATTCCTTTTATTCCTTCTTCTTGCCTAATTGCTCTGGCTAGGAATTCCAGTACTATGTTGAATAGGAGTGGAGATAGTGGGCATCCTAGTCTCGTTCCTGATTTTCGAGGGAATGGTTTCAGTTTTTCTCCATTAAGTATAATGCTGGCTGTAGGTTTGTTATATATAGCTTTTATAATGTTGACGTACTTTCCTTCTATTCCTAGTTTTCTTCGAGCTTTTATCATGAAATGGTGTTGGATCTTATCAAAGGCTTTTTCTGCATCTATTGAGATGATCAAGTCGTTTTTGTCTTTGCTTCTGTTAATATGATTTATTATGTTTATTGATTTTCGTATGTTGAACCACCCCTGCATCCCTGGGATGAAGCCTACTTGGTTGTGGTGAATAATCTTTTTGATATGATGTTGAATTCGGTTTGCCATTATTTTGTTGAGGATTTTTGCATCAGTGTTCATTAAGGAGATTGGCCTGTAGTTCTCCTTTTTGGAGATATCTTTGCCTGGTTTTGGGATAAGTGTAATACTGGCTTCATAAAAAGTGTTTGGCAGTTTTCCTTCCCTTTCTGTTTCGTGGAACAGTTTAAGGAGGGTTGGTATCAGTTCTTCTTTAAAGGTCTGTTAGAATTCAGCAGAGAATCCATCAGGTCCTGGACTTTTCTTTTTGGGGAGACTCTTGATTGCTGCTTCGATTTCATTTTGTGTTATAGATCTATTCAATTGATTAATTTCCTCTTGGTTCAGTTTTGGATGATCATATGTATCTAGAAATCTGTCCATTTCTTTAAGATTTTCAAATTTATTTGAATATAGGTTCTCAAAGTAGTCTCTGATGATTTCCTGGACTTCCCTGGTGTTTGTTGTTGTCTCCCCTTTTTCATTCCTGATATTAGTGATTTGGGTTTTTTCTCTCTTCATTTTAGTCAGGTTTGCCAGGGGTCTATCGATCTTGTGTATTTTTCCAAAGAACCAACTTTTTGTTTCATTAATTCTTTGTATGGTTTTTGTGGTTTCTATTTCATTGATTTCAGCTCTTGTTTTTATTATTTCTCTCCTGCTTGTTTTGGATTTTGCTTGTTCTTGTTTTTCTAGGAGTTGGAGATGTATCATTAGGTCATTGATTTGGGATCTTTCAGTCTTTTTAATATATGCAGTCATGGCTGTAAACTTTCCTCTCAGGACTGCCTTAGCTGTGTCCCATAGGTTCCGGTAGGTTGTGTTTTCATTTTCATTGACTTCCAGGAACTTTTTAATTTCTTGTTTTATTTCATCAATGACCCATTGTTCATTAAGCAATGAGTTATTTAGTTTCTAGCTGTTTGCATGGTTTTTGTCTTTATTTTTGTTGTTGAGTTCTAGTTTTATTGCATTGTGATCAGATAGAATGCATGGTATTATTTCTATTTTCTTATATTTGCTGAGGCTTGCTTTGTGCCCTAGGATCTGATCTGTTTTGGAGAAGGTTCCATGGGCTGCTGAGAATAATGTGTATTGTGTAGAAGTTGGATGAAATGTTCTGTAGACATCATCTAGGTCCATTTGATCTATGGTATGTTTTAGATTTGGGGTTTCCTTATGGATTTTTTGTTTGAATGGCCTATCTATTGATGATAATGGGGTGTTAAAGTCTCCCACAACCACTGTGTTGCAGTTAATATATACTTTTAAGTCCTTCCGGGTATGTTTGATGAAATTGGGTGTGTTGGCATTGGGTGCATATAGGTTGATAATTGTTATTTCCTTTTGGTGTATTTCTTCTATTAGTAAGGAATGTCATTCTTTACCTTGTTTGATCAATGTAGGTTTAAAATCTACTTTGTCAAAGATAAGTATTGCTACTCCTGCCTGTTTTCAGGGTCATTGGCTTGGTAAATCTTTTTCCATCCTTTCATCCTAAGCTTGTGCTTATTTCTGTTGGTGAGATGGTCTCCTGTAGCAACAAATTGTTGGATCTTCCTTTTTAATACAGACAGTGCCTTTTGATGGGGTAATTAAGTCCATTAACATTAAGTGGTAGTACTGATAGGTATGTGGTGATTCCTGTCATTTAGTTATCTTAGTTGTTTGAGGGTTTGATTGTGTGTACTCAAAGTAGTAGAGGTTACTCTCTTCTTTCTTGCCTTTTCTTTTCCTGTAGTTTGGTGCTGCCTGCCCTTTCATGGTTA
This sequence comes from Castor canadensis, assembly GCF_047511655.1. NCBI lineage: Eukaryota > Metazoa > Chordata > Mammalia > Rodentia > Castoridae > Castor > Castor canadensis. The sequence goes on along the minus strand of NC_133402.1, from coordinate 43,026,413 downwards.
TGTTTGGTTTCACTTTTTGTGTGCAGAATCCCTTGAAGAATCTTTTGTAGTGGTGGCTTTGTGGTCATATATTGTTTTAGTTTTTGCTTATCATGAAAGACTTTTATTGCTCCATCTATTTTGAATGATAGTTTTGCTGGGTAGAGTATCCTGGGGTTGAAGTTATTTTCATTCAGTGCCCAGAAGACCTCATCCCAAGCTCTTCTTGCTTTTAATGTTTTGTTGAGAAGTCTTGCTGTTATTTGGATGGGTTTACCTTTGTATGTTATTTTTTTTTCTCTCTTATAGCCTTCAATATTCTTTCTCTAGTCTCTGTATTTGTTGTTTTAATGATAATATGCCATGGGGTAGTTCTTTTTGGTCAGGTCTGTTTGGTGTTCTAGAGCCTTCCTGCACCCGTATGGGCATAGATTTCTCTAGATTTGGAACATTTTCTGTTACTATTTCATTGAATATATTATGCATTCCCTTTGCCTGCACCTCTCCCATGATGTCAGATCTTGTCTTTTTATGGAATCAGTAAGTTCTTGCATTTTCTTTTCACAGGTCTTGAGTTTAACTAGTAGTTCTTTGGTTTTTCCTTTAAGTACCATTTCATCTTCGAGTTCTGATATTCTGTCTTCTTCTGGTTTTATTCTGCTGGATTGGCCTTCCATTTTGCTTTGCATTTCTGTTTCATTCTTTTTTCTGAGTTTTTCCGCATCCTGAATCACTTCCTCTTTAATATTGTCTATTTTCATTCTGAGTTTATCTCTTTATTACTCATGTTCTTTGTTTCACTTTGGTGTTTATACAGTGCTTCTATAGTTTCTTTTATTTGTTCTTGTGCTTTCTCAAATTCTCTATTTTTGTTAATTGGAATTTCTTGAGTGTGTTCTGTGCATTTTGGTTGATCATATCCAGTATCATCTCTATAAAACTCTCATTGATTACTTGAAGGATTTCTTCTTTCAGAATGTTCTTGTAGGCTTCATTGTGTTGTTTGACATAGTTTATGGTCGTTTTTTTGCTGTCTGGATCTGGTTATCTGTGTTCTTCATTTCCCTCTGGTTCCTGTACTAATTTATTATTGGGGAGGGGGAAGTAGTTTCTGTATTTTTTCAGTCTTCCTATCATTGCCCTTGCTATTGTTACTGTCCTTGTACTGTGAGTAATTTAGTATTGTGTAGCTTGTAATAATAACAATGGTGATATCTAGAGTAGAAGGGTGAGAGGAGAGGGAAAGCAGAGAAGGTACAGAAAAAAGGAAAAAGAAACCAAAACACACACACACACACACACACACACACACACACACACACACAAAATTAAAAACAACCAACCAGAGCCAAAGAAATAAACATGGGAGATAGTGTACTAATCAACGGTGAGCTAAACAGGCATTAGAGAGACTGAGAGAGGATAATAATACAGAAAAAAAAATATCCTGAAGTTGAAATGCAATAAATTTTCTGTCCTAATAATTTTTGTGTTAGTCCTTCAGCCTCCAGTCCTGGTATTGGTGTCTGAGAAGAAGTTCTACCATTGTCTCATCAAAGGGGAAAAAACAAACAAAAAAACTACCAAAAGCCAAAAGAAATAAATACCAAGTTCAAATACAGTACAGTTTCAGTTAGTCCTTCAGCATCCAGTCCTAGTTCTGGTGGTCCACATTTCCCAAGCAGTCTAGTAGCTGGCATCTTATGGTGTGGGAGCCCTCCTGGTTTCTCTGTTTAACATGGAGTGTGGATGCTATGCGTGGGCTGGTGGTGTGGAGGAGTCAGGGTTTTGCCTCTTCTTGGTGGTTTTTTCCTGCCAGTCGTATCTCCAGCCTCTTTCCAGGATTTTACTTTAGGAAGCACGCTTTCTGCTTCCTCCCTCTCGTCACCATCTTGGAAATAAAGCTACCATATTGTTTTGATTATTATTGCTCTAAAATAGGTCTTTCCCTGGCCCTTTTTAAAATTAGTGTATATTAATTGTACAAAGGGATTCATTATGATATTTTCATCACACATGCACATAAGGTACTTTTATGTAATTTACCCCCTATTCCTTTTTTTTTTTTTTACCCTCAACTCCCTTTCAAAATATATTGGATCTTGAAGTGTGGCATTGTGATCCTTCCAGCTTTGTTCTTTTAACTCAAGATTACTTTGTTCCTCTAAGGTCTTTTGTGCATCTTTGAATTTTAGGATTTTCTTCTAGTTCTGTGAAAAACGTCATTGGTGTTTTGATGGGAATTTCATTGAATCTGTAGGTTGCTTTGGGTAATATGGTCATTTTAACATCTTTGCATCTTCTAGTGTCTTCCTAAATTTCTTTGTTCAATGTTTTGTAACTTTATTTGTAGACATCTTTCATTTCCTTGGTTAAGTTTATTCCTAGGTATTTTGTTTTTGTAGCTATTTGGATGGAATTGCTTTCATGATTTATTTCTCAGCAACTTTGTTAAAACTTAGTGGGTTTTGTATATTGATTTTTGTGTCCTGATATATTACAAAATTCATTTATCAGTTCTGACAGTCTTTTAGTGGAATATTTTTCTATGTATAAAATCATGTAATCTAGAACAAAAAAGGAATAATTTGACTTCTTCCTTGCCTATTTATATGCTTCTTCTTGTTCTTGCCTAATTGCTCTGGCTAGCCTTCTGGAACTGTATTGAATAAGACTGTTAGAGTAGATACCCTTGTTTTGTTCCTGATTTTAGAAGACATTCTTTCAGCTTTCTCCATTCAGTATCATTCTGGCTATGGACATTGTACATTTTCCCTTTATTATTTTGAGGTATGATTGTTCTGCATGTAATTTGCTCAAGGATTTTATCGGAATGTGGAATTTTATCAATTGCTTTTTATGCATGTGTTGAGGTGATCATATGATTTTACCCTTCATTCTGTTGTGATGTAGCACATTCATTTGTTCAGCCCAGGGTCTCCCACATGCTGGGCTGGTGCTTTGCCAATAAGCTATGTCACCAGCCTGTATTATACTTACCGATTAGTGTATGTAGTACTATTCTTGCATCTCTGGGATAAAAATGATTTGATCACAGTATATGCTAGCATTCTGTAGAGGACTTTTCATCTGTATTCATCAGAGATGTTGGTCTGTAGTTTTTTTTTTTTCCTCTTTTTAAAGTACCCTTATCAGGTTTTAGTAAAAGGGTAATACGGCTTCATAGGATGAGTTTGAAAGGGTTCTCTCCTTTTCATTACTTTCTTTAGTTATTGGCATTGAGATGGCATTGTAAATATGCTCATTTTCTTACCTTTAGGAAACAGTATGTGTGTGTGTGTGTGTGTGTGTGTGCACATAGTGTATCTATGATAGAAAGTAATAACTCTAATACATTTTAAATTACAACTCTTGATTAGATTGAAAATGATCTGCCTATATATAAAATGTTATCTCAAAATATATGTTTGTAATCTGCATTCACAGATTTAAGTATAACTATATGTCTGTGGCTATATTCAGATATAGAGCAAAGTTAAACTGAGCAGTTTTAGCAATGAGACTGTGACTATATATTTTTCCCTCTAAAAGCTATTATGTATAATAAAACATATGATTAGTTACATTTAGGTTCCTGTAGATGATAGGTTGGGATCTAATAATGATTTTTCTCTCTTTGCAGCTTGTCAGATTTCATCAGTAGGAAATCAGACATTGGTGGAAAATGAAATTCAAAATTATGCATGACACTTCAATATTAGCATACATCAATGTGATGGCCCGAGGCATTTATACTCCCAAGTAACAGACATAGCTTTTATGTCCATTTCCTTCATCATTCACATACTCATTTATTTAAATCTTTGTTGAGAACTGAGTAATTTCAGCCACTATTCTAGGCACTGGCCACAACTAGATTAAAAAAAAAAAAAAGGAAAGGCTGGCTTAACAGGGTTTACATTCTAGGGGAGCGAGATAGCAAATAATCTGTGGCAAAAATATGTCATATGGTGGCACCACAGAGAGGTGGTGGCACGTGCAAGGTGGGAATTGTGTGCAGGGTTGTTGAGAAGACCTCTCTTCTTGGGATGTTATTTGACTAAGACAAGAAAAAAGGGAGAGCAATGCCAGTGGCCCTTCATCTGACCAGCCAAACACATCAGTCTTAATTCAAAATGAAATCACCTGAAATAAAAAATCTATCTCAATTTCTATGAGGTGTTTTTTTGTTTTGTTTGATTGTTTTCACTTATTAGTAAGTCAATTAAAATAGTTTTTCCTGTCACTGAAATCAAAACATTGATTCAAATAGTTCTAAGAGTTGAGGACCTGAAATGAAATATTCCCAATGTTAGCTCTTTTCGAGGTCTTTGCTTACTTTCAAAATGTATTTACATTTATAAGTAAAAATTCAGTTCTTTTCAGAATTGTTTCATATCGTCTATGACATTGAAATGTCAGATGTTTATCACAAGGTTTCACAACAATCTGAGTGATTTATAAAGCTAAGTATAATCTGAGAAGAGGCATCAGTATTCATGTTAATTTCTCAGCCAGTTCAGAACTCAGTGCTTTTAAAATTTCTTAATATTTTAACATAAAGGGACAGTTTTAAAAACCATTAGGAGTCTTGAGGAATTTTCCTTAGACAATTGTAGAGTGGCAGGGCCTGTAGAGCTCCTTCATCCTGAGTTCCCTTGTCATTGATGAGGCCTGGAGGGACATGGGTGCACTGCCACATTCCACCCGATGTTCAGGGTCTGAGACTGAGAGCCAACCCTCTCCTGTTTCCCAGGGCTGCTTTGGGTCATAGTGTCCAGGCATTAGGGAGGATCTGGTGTCACTCTTTCTTGTGTGAACAAAGACTGAAATGTTCTGCATGTATTTAGTTTAACTGCAGGGTGTTGGTATCTTGTTGAGTTTATTAGTTAACTTGGTGCTCCCTGGAGCCATAATGCTTCTGCTGTCAGCCCTGTGGATCACTGGTTAGACCATCAGAGATATCCAGCTCCCCAAGAGCTCGCGTGTGCGTTCTGAATTTAAGTGTTGGCTTGGTGAGAACGCATTACTTTCTTCTAGAAGGTGGAAGTTCTGGTCACTTGATACCTACTCATAATCCTAATTTAGCCCTTTCCACATGTAGGATCTTTCTCAGACATATATGAGGCTCTCTGTCCTCTTCCTTAGCTGCATCTACTGAGGAGCCCATCTACAGATTGCTTTTTCAGCTAAATTATCAGCAGTTGTATTGCTGTGTCAAAGGCCATTCCATTTTTACAGCAACTGATGTGTAGAGGTTGTATGTATGTTTAATCAGACAGTAAAATGCAGTAATTAAGCATACAGTTTGATGAGGATACAGTTGTGAAACCATCACCATAATCAAGATGTGGAACATTTCTATCACTTCAGTTTCCTCATGCTCACTTCCAGCCTCTGACAACTACTCATTTTTATGACTATAATTTTGCTTTTTAAAAAATGTCATAGAAATGGAATTATACAGTATATAATCTTACGTGCCTGGCTTCTTTCATGTTGCAAAATTCTTTTGAGATTCATCCACATTGTCACTTGTATTAATAGTTTGTTTCTTTTGAATAGTATTCCGTTATGTGTCTGTATCTCATTTGCTGTTGATGGACATTTTGGGGTTGTTTCTAGCTATCAGCATTGTAAATAAAGATGATGTGAACATTCACATGTAGGTCTCACTGCATATGTACAGTATATGCTCACTTTTTTGGGGCAGATACCTAAGAGTAGTGGTAATGCTGGGCTACATGGAAAGTGTATCTTTAACTATGCAGCTGTTTATCTCTGTTATTGAAAGGACCAAAGATAACAAGTATTGGCAAAAGTGGGATAAAAGAGAATGCTTGCAAACTCTTAGTGGGGATATAAATTAGTACAACCATTATGGAAAACATGGAAGTAAAAAAATTAGAAAGGCTACCACATGATTCAATAAGTCCACTTGTAGATACATTTAGGCAAAAAAATAAGTTAAAGAGTCTTGTGCAGCATGGAGACAATAGTTTATAATACAATATTTACTCAAAAATTGTTAAGAGTATAACTTTTAAAGGCTCCAACACAAAAAACAAATATGTAAGGTGATAGATATGTTGATTAGCTTGATTTCATCATTCCACTGTATATACACACACACACACACACACACACACACACACACGGAAACACCATGTTGTGAGTGCCCCAAAAGCATATAATATTTGTCAATTAAAAAATAATTAATTTTGAAAAACTCTTTTCCCAAGTGCTGGTGTCATTGGGCAGTGTAATAGAATTCTAGTTGTCCCACATCGTTACCAACAATGTGTGTCAGTCTTTTACTTTTAACCATTCTAGAGACTGTGTCCTGGTGTGTCACTGTGGCTTTAATTTACATTGCCCTTAGGACTAGTGATGTGGACTGTGCTTATTTTCCAGTTAATAGCTTTAGACTTAAAAGCAATTTATTTACCTTTCAGATTACTGGAGAAAACAAAATTGGTAGAAGACTCTTGGCGAAACAAACAAAAAGTCCATAAACATACACACACACACACACACACACACAAGAACAAAAGATCACATTTCCAGTAAAAATTTGCCATAACACACACTAAGTGGAGTAATAAGTGCAGACACACACACTGCTGGGTTATTTTCATAGCAGCAATGAGCTGACTAGCATGAGCCTTCAGCCAGCTGGCTCTTAGTTCTGGAGTTCAGAGGCAGTCTTCAGATTACTCTAAGTCTGACTGTGCTTGACACCCTGTGTTGACCCTGTGAGATTCAACAAATGTGTAAGTGGAGATGCTGTGGTAGGCTGGGAGCAGTACTGGCATTTCTGGGAATTTCCAAACTGGTTTGGTTCAGAGGATTGTACCAGAACACTTCTGAAGGCATGAGGACTCTCATTCCACCCCCTTGTTCCATTGCTTCACTTGATCTTTCCTTGCCCTCCACACTTTGCCTCCATCCAATCACTACAGACTGTAGAAACTAAAGAAAGCTCCTAGCCCTACTGTAGACCAATGAAATCAGGAGTTTTGTTTAGTGGAATCTTAGCATTGGTATTTTATTTAAAAAAAAAAAGAGTTCTTGATAGTTGGGAACCATTGCCCTACATGATTTCAATAGGGGAAAGAGATAAGGTTGGCCTTGTGTGGTAACATACAGCTGTAATCCCAGTACTTGGAAGATGGAGGCTGGAGAATCAAGAGTTCAAGGATAGCTTGAGTAACACAAGTGAGTTTAAGGCCAGCTGGAAGTACATAGTGAAACTCTGCCTCAAACAAACAAACAAAAACTCAAGATGAAGATTAATGAGCTAAGCATCCAACTTAAGTTAGAGAAACAAAACTCTGAAGGATATAGAAGGAAAGAAATAATAAAGACCAGAGTAATGATTAATGAGGCAGAAAAAGTTTGTTGATTCAAAGCCAACTGCTATGTCTTTGAAATGACTGATAAAATAGAAAAAAAAATACCAAGAAAACCTCAAGGGAAAATGGAGAGACACAGTACAAGTAAGCAGTATGGAAAATGAGAAGAGGAAGCAATATTGATATAGAAGTGACTGAAAAGACAATAAGAGAACCTATGGCAGTGTGCCAATAAAGTTGACAGTACAGAAAAATAGAGATAATTTTGGAAAAAATATAACTTACCAAAGTTGACACTTTTGAAAATTATTCTGGATCTCTCTATATATATAGATCTCTCTCTCTCTCTCCCCACCCCTTTATTTATTTATTTATTTATTTATCTCCAGAAACACACACACACACATACCGGCACATTCTAAATTAATCATTAAAGAAGTGTGAAGACCTTCCTAGAAAGAATACATCAGAGCTGGATGTTGTAGTGTATGCCCATAATCCCAGCACCTAGGAGGAAGAGGCAAGAAGATTTCAAGTTGGAAGCCAGCTTGGGCTACATAGCCTGATTCTTTCTAAAAGACAAACAGACAAAAAGAATATATCAGGCTCACGTGATCTGGGCTTCCACAAAAAAGGTCTTATAATTCCAGTCTTGCACTCTTCCATTGAAAAGAATGTTAGGTAGTATTTGTAACTCATTCTGTGAAGTCAGTATAACCTGATACTGAAAGTAGCCTAGGACAGTGTATTACCAAAACAATTTACAGGTCAACATCATACATGAATAGAAATGACAAATAGAATCCAGTAAGATATGAAAAAGAAAATACAATATGAACATTTGGTTTTATCCAGTGATCTAAGAATGTCTTAATATTAGAAAGATATATAATAAGTTACTAACCAAATTCACAGATTGTCTATGAATAACAGAGAAATCTGTTAATAATAAGGAAACACAAGTCAAGACTTCAATGAAATCATTTTTGTAATACTATATTGACTGTAGATTGCTGGCAAATTTATGAATCATAGTCACCCCTGTTAGTGGAAGTGTGCATTGATATGTATGGCAAGTTGGCACTATTTTGTAAAGTTGAACATTTGTGTATCCTTTGAGCAAACCCTTTCTTATAAATATGCCCTTGAGAAACCGTTAAGTATGTGAATTAAGAAAAATGTACAAAATTCCATAACAACATTTAAACAAATAAACATTTGCAGAAGAGTGGATATGTAAGTATGCTAAAAGTATACACAGAAATGTGTTTCACAGCAGTGTGAAGCAATGTGTGGTAACATGGATGGATTTTAGAGATGAAATAGTGGGGGGAAGCAAACTTCAGAATTCTTTATGTAGCATGATAACCAATTTTATAAAGCTCAAGAGTTGGGTTACACTTGTATAATAACATTGTGGAAGCAAAAGCAAAGAATAAAACACCTAAAATGGGGAGTAACTGTATATGCAGGAAGGATTATCCAGGGAGATTAAATGGCATTGATAGAGTTGAGTGTAACATTCATTTTATTGTTATGCTTTATAATCTGTTTATATGCTGCCAATATTCTTTGGATCATATCACAATATCACAAAATTTAATAATAAAAGAAAATCACAACTACAGTTATAGATTACTTGAAAAACTACGCTTTAGGGAGAACTATATGCTACACTGTTTTCAGTGTTAAGCTTTTCTGAGATTAAAGTTAATAGGTTTGAATTCTTTTACTAATGAATAAGAAAGTTGAAAATAAATAGTTGATGTATACATATATGTGTGTGTATATGTATATATGTATATGTATGTATCAGGTTGTTCAAATGAACCAGAGACAGCTCGGTCCAGCCGACTTTTGCTGAGGCTGTTCCTGCAAAGTTCTATACTAAACGTGGGAGTGCACATGGTGTACAGGGCCTAAAAATATTGACTCTTCAGTCTGAATGGTGAACAGAGCTTGAGCAGTGGGCTTCTAGGCAGGGATTCTCGCTACAACCAACCTGTTCCTTCCCTCACTATGCCATACACATTAAATTCCCATTTCCTCTGGATGTTCCATTTTGTCTAACATGAAGTTGACAGGTCTATGTGCAATTGGTAAACTAAGACTTTAATACACTAGTTTTTGCCAATTAAAGTCAAAAAAGTCAAAAAGTGACATTGGACAACCAAATCCATCCTCAAGTTCAAGCACTGCATGGAGATGTTAACACTTCATATCCTACCCTTTCCATTTTCCTAGTGGGCTATACGTGGGTTGTAAACCCACAATATGTTGTGTCCTGCCCTTAGCATCCTGTGTACAGGATAGCAGCTGGCACTTTGCCAAGAAATATTAAGGATTCTGTGCTGTTGCTTAAGAAGTTTTACAAATATATTGAATTCAGACTTTTCTGTTCAGTGTTGTCTACTATTGATTGCCCAGGCCACTCCTAGAGAAAGTGGATAGTTGGGAGGTGGCTTTCAAGGGGTGAGCACAAGCCAGACATCCTTTTCTTCATTTCAACAGAGCAGCTTTACTCTGGTTTGTGTTGTAATTAGGGTTCTTCATGATACTTCCTCGCAAAAAAATGTCTATCAATAAAATCCCTTTTGTAAACCAATGTTGTACTGCACTTACTAGGATTGAGTTCTAGCCCAATAAAACTATTGGCAAGAGAAAAAAATGGATGAAGTGGATCCACAGTCCACTTTTTGGTCTCTGTAGATTTGTCTTTTCCAGATAGTCCACAAAAATGGAGTCCTATAATATGTAGTCTTTTTGTATCTGGCTTCTTTCACTTAACACAGCATTTTTGATGTGTATAGCATATATCAGCATTTGCTTCCTTTGTATTGTAGATTAGTATTATTACATTGTGTCTGTGGTTTATGTTTTTCTTTCACTTTGATTTTGTTTTGGAATTTAGAAATTTTGCTAGCTTTTAAAAGCAGAAGTTCTGTTTGTTTTCAATGTCATTGATTTCTGTTCTTATCTCTCTTAATTCTTTTCTTCTGTTTCCTTTGTACTTAGTTGCTTCTTTTTTCCTGGATGCCTAAGGTGGAAATTTATAGAATTGATTAAAAAACTGCTGCTTTGCAGTGTTTAAAGAGTGCAGATTTCTTTCTGTGTACTGTGGCATTTTCATTATTATTCATTTTGGTATATTTTCTATTTTCCCTTATGACTTCTTCCTTGATCCAAGAGTATTTTATAAGTATGTTCTTTAATTTACAAACATTTGGGCATTTTATACTTGCTTATTATCTACTTGTAATTTATTTCCAGTTATGTTTACAAAACACACTCTGTAAGATTTCAGGTTTTGAATTTTTTTGAGTTATTATTTGGGTTTGGCATGTGTCTTTCATGTACTTGGAAAGAATGTATATTCTACATTGTTGTTTTTTCATATTCTATAAAAAGCCATCAATTTCAAAGTGGTGGATAGTGCCGTTTGGGTTTTCTATAGCTGATTTTTTACATACCGATTTTTTCAGTTGTCACTGAGAGAGAAGTGTTAAAGTCTCCAGTTATGACCAGATGTGTCAGTTTCTTTGTTTAGTTGCATCTGTTTTTGTTTTGTGAATATTCAAGCTTTGTTATTAAGTACTCCTACATTTAAGATTGTTATATGTTCCTGATGAATTGACCCTTCTGTCAATATAACAGTCTTTTTTGTCTCTGGCATAACATTTGATTTTCAGAAATGTGTCCTTGTGTGATCTTATTTATAGGTAGCTCTCAAAAAGCACTGTGCTCAGTTCCAATATGTGTGTGTGTGGGGGGGGTGGGAGTGGTTTTCATTCCATTAGGGTTCCTTTCTTGGAGGACCTTGCAGCTAGATGGGAAGAGACATTTTATATGAAAGGAAAAAAAAAACAGTACAAGATGATTTTGCACATGGAAGATATAACAGAAATACTCTAAAGGAGAAGATGGCGAATGGAGAAAGGGAGTAGCTTGAGGGCAGCAGAAGCTGTAGGCATGTGGATAGCAAGCCTACCTCAGGGGAGGGAGCAGCAGGAACTGGACACAGAGGGGACTGAGTACCAGGAATGTGGGGTGCAGTGATGGTTCATTCTGGCTGAAGGCATGGGCAGGTGTTGGAGCTAGAGTTTGGAGGGCCTTGAATCCTAGGCTGGACTCCTATGCAGCCAGTTAAGTGATGGTGCTCTCGGTCTGTTAGCAGAGGAAGAACATTCTGTGAGCGATGTTGAGCACAGCCAAGCTGTTCTCTTGGGGAATAGAGATCAACACAGGCTAAAGAACTGTCCATCAGAGGGTTAAAACATTTGAGATGTGTGATGATAAGTATCAGAACAGCAGCAGGAAAGGAAGAGCACCCAGAGACATGAAAAAGGGGACTGAGTGGCAGATACTTGGATTGAGAAGGAGAAAAGGTGGCATTGCCACAAAGGTTTCAAATCACAGGGACAGGAAGCCTCACCGTGCCTTGGCCTCCTCCTGAAGGTGTGCATATGAGAGCTCTGTCCTCTGAGTCAGGTTCGTAATTAAAGTTGAGAAAAAGAGAATTGATATGTGGTAATAACCCCAGTTATACCCTGCACATGTTAATATTAATACTCTGTTTTAGGCTTCGTGGCATTTGGAATCTAGTGATAATCCTCGTTAGTCGAGGTGGGTAGGAGTCAGTTTTCTTGGAGTTGAATGACTAGAGGGGACTGTGTGTTTACTTGCTCTTAGTGTACTTTAGTGTTTATGTCCTTGGAAACATCAGCAAAGAAGGTGCGTTTCCTGTACAGGAATGAATAAATCTGCAGGTAGTGTGCGGGGAGATGAGGCTTGGGGAAAAAGCATTCACTCCTCTGCAGATATGGTCAGGTAGGGCTGTGTTGTTCTTCGGCTCACTGGGCTATTAGTAGGATTGGCTGTAGTTCTAGGGAGATCCACTGACCTGACTGTGAGGCTCTGGCCCAAGCAGGGGAATGTCAGCATAAGTCAAAACATGCTCAGTTAGGCCACTGCTCTCTGGGACTCCCAGTGGTCATAAGACCCCCTTACCATCTAGCTGTATCTAGTCAAGGGTGGTAAGCAAGAAAGCCCATTAGGGCAGTGAGAAATAAGCCTTGCTGAGAATAGATGACCCCATGCTGAGTGTTTGTTAGTAAAGTATCTTTTGAAAATTCTAGTCATGACTTTGGTAGTGTAAAAAATAAAAAGCAAATAGATTGGCCTATGTTATCAGTAAAGGAAGAGAGAGAGAATGTTATTTTAAGGAGCACCAATGCCAGAAGAAGGTTTCTACAAGAAATGATAAATTGGCTTATTTTTTTAAAAGACAAATGAAATGGAGAGGTGAAGGAAACTTACAGAAAAGTGGACACCCTGTGAGGAGAGGTTTTGGAAGAGGCACAAGGCCTGAGATGGAGTGAGATGGGAGGAGAGGCTTCTCCTAGGAATGAATTCCCTCTGCTCTGAGACTTCCAGGGAGGATGACTGGAGTCATCAGCTCATTTTCTCCATCCTTGGCTTTTACTTTATGCCCCTGTGCCAGTGCCACCTCAGTTAGGTGGCAAAGCCAGCACCCTAATGGCCTACAACTAGCTGAGTAGCATTTCTTGTCTTGGCATCCAGCTTGAAACTTTCCTTGGGGTGGAGCAAGCCTCAGGAAGTGTCAGAATGCAGTGGGATCCTCTGGTGTTATGGTTGCCTTCCTCACAGTTAGCAAATTAAATTTCTAGCCACAATCCAAAACTGCTTCAAGTATTGTCAATCATTCTTCTTTTTAATTTTTAAAAAGATGTGAAATATCTGGATGTTTTCTTACCATGAAAGCAATGCATATTCATTGTAAAAGTTTAAATAATGCAGGAGTGTATGAAGTCAAATATGAACTTACCCCCAGAGATGACCCGAGTTACCTGTGTGTAGAGTTTACCAAACAGCACTAGGTGGTGAGGAAGAATTCAGGTCTGGCTTGCCTGTCTTCATGGCTCATGTCCAGCCACCTAGACAGTCTGCTTTCTCAAAATTGTGGGAATAATGCTGGGCGGCCAAGAGGATCGCACAAAATAATATATGTACACATAATGTGTAAAACAGCACAGTGCTTGAAATATAGGAAGTATTCAATTACAGCATTGCTCTCAATGCCTGTGGCATTATTCTTTATGTGTTGTCTTTTAATTTGGTTTTCCATATTCTATGTCATAGACATACTTCTGTGTTAGTATTGGTAATTCTACTTCATTTCTTATCATGATTTCCAGGAAGGCTTGTTAAAATGGGCACTTTTCATAGAATTATTGATCATTTTGTATTTCTTTGGTAAATAGCTGTCTCTTACCCTTTACTTATTATTTTTAGGGCTACTTGTCTTTTTTCTTAGCAATTTTGAAGAACTGTTTGTATATTAGGGATATTAACATATTTTACATACCTCATTAAAAATATGAATGACCTCTATTGAGTCTCCTTCCTCCCTCCCTCCCTCCCTCTCTCCCTTTCTCTCTCCTTTCTCCCTTCCTTCATCAGTACTTGTATTTGGACTTGGGACCTGGAGCATGTGCCCTGGGCATTCAGCCATGCCACCAGCCCTTTTTGCTTTTGTTATTTTTGAGATATGGTCTTGCATTTATGCTCAGGCCAGACTGACTAGTATCTTCTGTTTATGCTTCTTGTAGCTGGGATGATAGGTGCACACCACCATGTTCAGTTATTGGTTGAGATGGGGGTCTCCTGAACTCCCTCCCCACCCCAGGGCTGGCATCAAACCGCAATCCTCCCAATCTCTGCTTCCTGAGTAGGTAGGATTACAGGCTTGAGCTATTGTGACCAGCCTTATTATATGTTTTGAAACATAGTAATTCTAAAATTTTTCATTGTCTAATCCACTAGTGTTTCATGTTATGCTTTGTGATAACCTTCTCCACCTATGGATTTGGTTTTATATTTAAAGCTTTAATCAGACTGGGTCATGTTTAGGAATAATACAAAGTGTACAGATTTATCCCTATTTTTAATGGTTAAAGCAGCACTATTCTAGAATTTAAAATTCATATTATTCATATCCTACTTTATTCAAGAATTTATACACTTATATACCAAATTCCTATTATCTTTATCTGAATTCGTGTTTTGTCACATTGGTGTAGCTTTTAATTTCTATACTAGGTCACAATATTTTAATTACTGTGGTGGTGGAATACATTTTGGTCAAGGACTTAGTCTCTTTTTTCAGAAAATATCCGACTATTCTTATGCATTTGTCTTTTCAAACAAGCTTTAAAAACTATTTGTTATGTTCCCCAAAAACCCTCTTAAGATTTTGATCACCAATATTAATTTTATGTCAATTTAGATTTTATTTGTGTCTTCCCAGATACTGTCCATTGGCAGCCTTGTACTTGTCCATTTATTCAAGTCTCACTTGTCATCTTTCTGTGTAATTTACATATTTCTACCTAGTTCTTCCATTTCTTATCACATTTGTTCCCAAGAAGTTTATTTGGTTAAATTGTGCCTTAGTCATGAAAGAGATGTTTTTGATTATGTAGTGCTACAGGGTAATGTCTATATTAGGAGAACTTATGCACCTATTGGTAACAGTGGTTTCTTCTCATTTATTCTGAGTTTGCAATGACATCATAAATCTTAATGATAATTTTAAGCATTTATTTCTGGTATTTCAGCTTATTTAATTCATTATTGTTTTGATGAGACTATCCAACAGGATTTTGAATGAAAATTGGGAGAGCAAGCATCCTTTTTTTATTCTTGACTTCCATGTATGGTTCTCATGTCTCCTTTGAGAAATTGTAAATTCAAATGAACAATGGTCAGATATGTGGAAACTGAGTTTGATCTTACACCCTGTGGCCCAGGGAGCCAAATCACCTCTGTAGCCTTCACCCAAATCAGGACTTGTCCAATGATTGCCAGCTTCTCTATATTTTACCTTACTTCCAAGTCAGGACAAACCACAGGAATCTAGATCTGCACCCCTGACCAAGAAGATGTGCTGCTTCTCATTAGGCCCCAATATCTTGCCTCATCAGGCCCACAACTAGTCAGTGGTACCCAGCACCTTCCTGTCTTCTTACTTTCAGCTCCCTATCCCCCTGCCTGCATTGGTCCTCTGCTCCCTTACTATAGCAAACTCTTGCTATAGTAAGAGTATATACTCTGCTATAGGCAGAGTAGACTCTGCCTGTTCTCCTTCAGCCGACCTTTGTTTATTTCTGCATAACTATTAAGGATGATGTCCAATAATGGTTTTTCTAATGAACATTTAGAAACAAATTTCTAGGACAAGCCCTCCTTTGGTCATTTTGTACTGTGTGTTGGTTGCTCGGCATGTTTCTTAAATACCTACTGTGAACTAGGGACTGTGCAATGGTTGGATGATATAGGAATAACCCAGATAAACCTTGTTTCCTGCTCTTATGGAATTTTGGTTGAGTAGGAAGACAGATGCTCGTGGAATAAGTGAATATACTTGATTGTGGAGTGAAGGGGAGGAGTTCTAGGAAACTGAAGAACTGCCAATGGGGAAACCCAGAGGAGAAGTGCATCCTATAAGCAAGAAGGCAGGGTTTCCAGAAGGTCAGATGTGTTAAGAGCCTTCCAGAGGTCAAGCACAAGAAGTTAAGGAATGAGTACTGTATTATGTGCTTTCACTTTTAAGCATTTTTCTTCATTTATTTTCCTGTATGGTCATTTCTGCTAGCTCATCTTTTATATTCATATTTAAGTGAACATTTAGCAGTCTTCTTATGTCAAAAGAAGGGACAGAAAATCACCATGACACCAAGGCATTCTACTTTAAAAACTAAATCTGCTTCATTGATACCATATTTTGCAAAACTTATTTTTTCAAAAATTATCAACTTGAATTGATTTTCATTATGACTCTACATTCTTCAGAAATTTGATATGTAAAAACTACATTTCAAGTTCTTCCTAACTAATATTTATTTTCTCCACCAAAAAAAATTGGAAATGAACTGTGTTGCCTGCTGATTGTTGTCATTTACTTGGCCGCACTGCACTGAATTACTAATGTTGCTTTGTGTCTCCTGCAGCATCAGCTAGAGCAGCTCACTCTGTGAGTGGCACCTGCTAATTAACTACTGCAGAAATGTCACTGAAGTAGAAGATTATCATGGGGTAGTAGACCTGCTGTGTGCAAACGCAAAAATAAGTTTTGCAAAACACGATATCAATGAAGCAGATTTATTTTTTAAAGTAGAATGCCTTGGTGTAATGATGATTTTCTGCCCCTTCTTTTGATATACTTATGTTTTTAGCTCTTTACATTTCTCTTGTGATGGGAGAGTGAACTTTCTATATGAAGCCTGCCCCCTCTGCCTTTCTTAGCCATTTCTATTCCTAAATTACACTTTTAAAAAATATGTGGGGAGGGTTACATGCACACTACAGATGTACTAGAAAATCTTATTTTCTTCTTCTTTTTCATTTTCATCATTTTGGATACAGAAAGGCATGGAGCCACATGGCATTGGCAAAGTAGTCTGTCCTTCCTGAGTCTCAGTTTTATCATCTGTGGAAGGGAGTTGTTGAGGGATGTGAGTCAGTTATCTGTTGAGGTACTGAGAATGGTAACTGGCACATGGTAAGAGTTATACAGGCATTTGGTTGTTTTTATGTATAATTTTAGGCTTAGAATACTGACTGATAAATGATAATCACAGTTTGTTATATGTCTCTATTGAAGTGTATGGAAATAACTTTCTGACAGTTTTGACAGGTTTTGAAGTTAATATTCATTTGTCACTTTTTGCTTTGCAATAATAAAATCAGATATGTCACATAGTTCTCTTTCTCCATTTTCAAATGAGTGCTGTAGTTTGGCTCTTGGATGTCCCCCAAAGAACTATGGGTTAAAGGCATGGTCCCCAGCTTGTGACACTATCTAGAAGGTGGGGCATAGTGGGAGGAAGTTAGATTGTTGGACAGTAATCTTGAGAGGATATTGGACCCAAACCCCCTCCTGTTTCTTTGTTTCCTGGATGCCATGCAGTGAACAGGCCTCATCTGTCAAAGTGAGCAGCCTATCTGCCGTATGCTCCTGCCATGATGCACTGTGCTGCTACAGGCCCAAGGCAGTGGGACCAAGCGACCATGAACTGAGACCTCTGAAACTCTGAGCTGCATTAACATTTCTTCCTTATAAGTTGATTATCTTAAGTATTTTGTGACACAAAGCTAACTAGCACAAGATCAAATCTCAGTAACACTGTCACACAGTCAGGCTGTGGCAGTGTCGGAACCAAGGAGCTCATGCGTCACCAGGCTCCCATCCAGTGTGCGTTCTTTGCTATAATTTGAACAATATTATTTACTTCCAAAATTGAGCCAATTTTTAAATAACGTAGTGTGCATATATTGGCTCCAATGTCACCAATTTGGCCTATCAGTTGATGCTAATCCAGAAGGGCATCTTGTTACAAGGAAAAGCAGCAGAGCACTTCTTGGCAAAGATGACATACTAAGTCAAGGCAACTACATTTGCTCTGTCCTGTATTAGTTAGCTTGGCACTGCTGTGACAGAATCCCAGAGAGAAACAATTTAAAGGATGAAAGATTTTGGCTCACAGTTTCAGAGGGAAGCTGCTCTTCTCATGGCAGCCAAGAGACAGTGGGGAAGGGATAAGTGACAAGACCTATCCTTCCAGTGACTTCCCTCAGTGACCTACTTCTTCTAAATAGGCCTGGCCTCCTATAGTCGGTTGACTTAGGAACTTGTGAATGAATTAATCCATTAGTGAAGATAGAGCCTTCATAATTTGATCATCTTTGAAGGCTCCACTTCTGAACCTTGCTGCATTGATTGCTAAGCCTTCAATACTTGAGTCTTCTAGGAAAGGGCGTTTCATACGCAAACCACAATACCTCCTTATATTAATTAGTCTCTTATTGCCAAAATAACAAGGTCGTAAATTTAGTGGTTAAACCAACTCAAAAAGTTATTCCCTTGTACTTCTGGAGTTCAGAAGTCTAAAGTTAGGGTGTTGGATAGGTTTCATTTTTTCTGGAGGCATCTCGTTCCTTCCTTGAAAACCTAAGCTGCAGGCTTGTATTCTCAGCACTCAGGAGGCTGAGGCAGGTGGATCATGAGTTAGAGATGAGCATAGTGAGACCCTGTCTCAAAAAAAAAAAAAAAAAAGAACAAAAAAAGCTAGGCCAACCAACAACCAACCAAACAACAACAGAAACAAGCTGAAAAGCCTTAGCTGCACCTGCATTCCTTGGCAGTGCCATCCCTCCCTTGCGACACTTCAACTGTTTGCTTCTGTGTTCACACTTCAATGACTCATTCTGATCTCCTGCCTCTTATGAGAGATTCGTTGTGTCCTTGTGATTCATTGGGTCCACTGTGTAATCCAGGAGAGTGTCCTTAGTTCAAGATCTGTAATTTAATCACATTTGTAAAAGCCCTTTTGCCACTGAAGGTCTTACTCACAGGATCCAGAGATTAAGATGTGGATATCTTTTGTGGGGCTGCAAAGCCCTACCACACTCATAAAAGACCATTTAAATAAGTCTAGTCTTCAAAATTATAAACTCCAAGGAAAATAAAAAGTTTCCCAGGAAAGGCAAAATAATGACAGTTTTCTGTAGTATTTAGTTGGAAGAAGTATACACATAGTCATGCCATGCAGTCACTATCCATCTGGTCAGAAGTATACACATAGTCATGCCATGCAGTCACTATCCATCTGGTCAGAAGTATACTCATAGTCATGGCATGCAGTCACTATCCATCTGGTCAGAAGTAAGAGGTGAGGTGGGAAGTGTGTGCATAAGCGGCGGGGTGGGGAAGAAAGAAGCATCTTCACATTTGCATTGTAGGAAGTCAACAGACAAGCCTAAAACTGAAAGAATCTTGATAGAGCAATGCAAATGTGTAAGCCAGAAGGATAGGGGTAAATAAAATAAACACAAGAAGAGAAAGAATTTGGTTCTGGTCAGAGGAAATTGATCAGGGAGTTCTCTAAGACTTTTAACTCTGATGAAAAATAAAAATTGAAAGAAAGGGAAAGAGGGAGGAAAATAACATGGAGTCAAGGAAATAAACTGAAACTAGGAAACTGGAGACTGATAATCTACTTCATTAAAAGAAATTTTAAGAAAGGAAGCCCAGTTCATTGTGTTGGTAAGGGTTTACCTGCAGTTATCAGAAACTTAAACTTTTGTTTTGTTTTTTTGAGACAAGGCTTGCTGTGTAGCCCAAGGTGGCCCTCAAACTCAAGATCCTCCCATCTCAACCTCCCAAATGCTGGGATTTCAGGCATGTGCCTAGCCAAGAAGAATGCATTAATGCAGGCAAGTACCATCCCAAGTGTCAGAATGGCTGGAACTGACAGCTTAGAGTTGGCAGTTGAAGATCCCTCTCCTAGTCCCTCTTCTCTTGCCATCACTTTCCTTTTTATTTTTGCTTGTAGCCCAGCTCCAGACTCCTCTGTCTGTGGGATGAAGCATCATTGTGGCCACCCCCAGTTTTTAAATCTTAAACTCTGTTTCCCAGAGTGGTGCCCTTCTCTGCTTCCCTGCACCATATCTGAAGCTCCAAGGGAAGAAAATAGGAGCCAGGAGACAGCCACCAGGTGTAGAATGGCTGCATACAGTGACCAGAGGGTACCGGAACTCACATTTTCTCTTTTAGGGATTTTTAATGATATTATGGACACTCTGCAGTTATTTAAAAGAATGAGTTAGCTATGTATACATATAATGTAGCAAAGTGTCTTCAGCATGTATTCTGCGCCTAGGTTATAATGTATATATTTACGTATATTTCACATGTTCAGAATCTGGCAAGCTATCCCTTCGGAGTTTTAAGCTTGTTGTGAACTGTTCATTGCATGTATATTTTACATACAGATACATACATTTGCATTATTTGAATTTTTAGCATGTAGGAACAGATGAAAATGGAATTTGTCTATGAAGATTATATATTGCCTTTATAATAAGAATCCAGTGGGGGAGAGACCTTCAGCACTCTGCATTGCCTGCAGGATAAATCCTGGGGTCTCCTTTTTGATTAGTGTTGAGTAATTTTAATTAATGTTGAGTAATTTTAGAGAGGTTTCACATATGCACATCATGTACATCATGTACTTCCTTCATATTCACTTCCCTTCCCCTCCTTCTTTCACTCTGCTTCCTCCCTACCAACCCCCCCCAGCCGACCCCCTTTTTTTAAAGTCATGTCATATTTTACTTTTTTAAGGTGTAGATTCTGCATATGAGCAGAAACATGAAATACATCTTTTTCAGTCCGTCTTATTTCACTTAACATGATCTCCACTTCCATCCATTTTCCTGCAGAGGACATATTTTTTGTGGCTGAATAATACACCATTTGTGTGTATATACCATTTTCTTTATCTATTCTTCTGTTTTTGGGCACATGGGCTGATTCCATAACTTGGCTATTATGAATAGTGCTAATAAATATAGGTGTGCAGGTGTCTCTATTGTATGCCGACTTACATTCCTTCAGATATATTCCCAGGAGTGATGTAGCAGGGTCTATTTTTTTTTTTTTGGTACTACTGGGATTGGAACACAGGGCCTTGTGCTTGCTAGGCAGGTGTTCTACCACTTGAGCCACCTTTCCCACTCTTTTTAACCTCAGTTTATTTTTCAGGTAGGATCTCATGATTTTGCCCCAGGGCCAGCTGCAGACTTCAGTCCTTCTACCTCTTCCTCCCACATAATAAGGATTATACCACATAATAAGGATTATAGGTGTGACTACCACACCTGACTTGTTTGGTGTGGTGGGGGTCTCACTTTTTACCTGCACTAGACTTTCACCTTGATTCTTCCATCTCTGTCTCCTGAGCAGCTGAGATTACAGATGTGTACTACCACACGTCTATTTTTAGTTTTTTGAGGAACCTCCATACTGATTTCCTTAGTGGCTGCACTAATTTCCATTCCATTCCCACCAACAGTGGGAGCCTTATTCAAGGCTTCCTTTTCTTCTATATCCTTTCTAGCATTTGTTGTTTGTTTTCTCCATGATAGCCATTGATGGGATCTCAATGTCATTTTTAAATAATTTGGGATCTTCTGTCCTCTAGGCATCTTAGGAAGCTGTATATTACTTCTCTCTCCTCTTTGTCCTTGCCTCTTGCTGCTGTCCTTCACGGGCCTGCTGTTCTAGCCTGCATGTGGTTGCCTGAATACACTATGTTTAAATTCCAACTGCAAATGTTTTTCTCCCACTGATTATTGACCTTGCCTTGCATGCCCTTCCTTCTCCTCTATGCATGTCCCATCCAGACGTTCTGCAGAGTCCACCTCAGGTCCCTCTATCCCCTAGGCACTGTTCCTGCCCTCCCATTGATCATCATCTCCTCTGACAAGTAACCCAACCTGGTTCCTTATCCTGTGACCTGCTTTATGTGCAGATATCTTCTTCAGGCAGAAAGGGAAGGGGTGATTCTTTCCATATCCCTGTTGCCTCATCACCCCTTGCTGTGACGTTTACTTATGTCATAATGCTTGACAGGTTGTGAAGGAAGCAGTGAATGGTAGATAACTCAGGTCCTCCTGAAGGTTTACCCCACACACACCTCAGGGAGATGACAGAGGAGGAAGGAGTGCAGCATGGGGTACAGCGCTCATTCAAGGCAGGCTTTCAGGACCAACTCTGGCTGTGTGGATGCTGAAGGGTCACCCATACCCCAACTCTGTCACTGTTGTGAATAGTGCTGCACTCAACTCTTTCCCCACTGCTTTCCCCAGGCATGGAATATGTGACCCATCACTTTTTCCCCATCTGATCCCTGGCAGAATTGGAAAGCAAGTTTATGCATCTGTGAATTAATAGAATTCACCCTGTCATGAACAATATCATGCCTTAAGTTTTGGATATGAAATTAGCATCTACTCTTACTTTTTATATTCTCAAAAAAATTGTCCCAGATACATATTTGTTTAAATCAATTCTAGGCCACTTTGGCTATCTCATAAGCAAAACAAATGTATCTTCAGTGTAGAAGTCCCTTAAGTTGTTAAGCTTTTCATTTCAGGGATTTTAAGTTGAATTCATTTTATCCAAAAATTTTCACTCAAATATGCAACTTGGGTCTCTTTTTTGCTACACAGGGTGACATGTAGCTAAAACGCAGGATCTCTGCTTCACAAGAGAAGGGTATTGCAGTAAGACAGGTGAACAGAATAAATTATATGCATGGAATGGTTCCATAGTGTTCTGTATCAGACGAGGACCCAGAGGCCATTGTAGATTCAGAGCACATCTGGATGAGTTTGTTTTTAAGAAGCTCTCATGTCACACAAGGGAGGGGTGAGGATAGGTAAGACACCTAAAAAACTAGCTAGCATTTGTTGCCCTTAACGCAGAGAAACTAAAGCAGATACCTTAAAAGCAACTGAGGCCAATAGGAAAAGGGGAACAGGTACTAGAGAAAAGGTTAGATCAAAAAGAATTAACCTAGAAGGTAACACCCACACACAGGAAATCAATGTAAGTCAATGCCCTGTATAGCTATCCTTATCTCAACCAGCAAAAACCCTTGTTCCTTCCTATTATTGCTTATATTCTCTCTTCAACAAAATTAGAGATAAGGGCAAAATAGTTTCTGCTGGGTATTGAGTGTGGGGGAGAGGGAGGGGGTGGAGTGGGTGGTAAGGGAGGGGGTGGGGGCATGGGGGAGAAATGACCCAAGCCTTGTATGCACATATGAATAATAAAAGAAAAATAAAGAAAGAAAGAGAAAAAACAGAAGCTCTCATGTTTAGAGTTTTCTTAGGAAAGTAATTCAAATGAAAGTCTTGAACACAGAGTCTTTCCAATTTTTGGGGAAAAAAATTAAAACCTTAAACTTAGTTGGAAAGTCCTAGCCTGTGATCCTTGAGATTCTTTCATAGTACTGGTGCAGTGGGTCACTTTCCTTCAGCAGAGCAGGATGAGCTAACAGGTTTGATGTCCCTCTGCTACCTGGGGAAGGGCAGATGCTCCTGACCCTGGTGCTTGGCAGGGTGAGGGTGGGGATTTCAGAGGAGGAAGTCAAAGCTCCAGGAAGAGGGGCTGCAGAGTAGGGAGGGCAAACACATAAGGGGAAGAAAGCGGGGATCGACATTGGCCACAATAAGCACAGTGTAGGTGCCATGGCCTCTTATACAGCACCTCTGCCCACCCGCGCCAGCTGTTGGACACATGTAACAGCAGAGGCAAGACCTTCGTGGAAATGGTTCAGAAAAGTTTAACCTCAGAGATGTCTACACTTATTCTTGGGAGTCACTCCTGTTTGTGGGGGATGCTCACAAGCCTTTAGCCAGAAGAGGCTGGGTATACTGGGACACTGTATGGCTCAGGTTTCCATACATCCCTGATGTGTCCACTTACACCCTGTCTGTGTGTCCAAGGTGGGCATCACACTTTCACCCTCCATGTTTCTGTATTCAAAACCCAACTTTTAACTTTGCTGACTCGATTTTACTTCTGGTTTCAGTGGTTAAGC
This sequence comes from Castor canadensis, assembly GCF_047511655.1. Lineage (NCBI taxonomy): Eukaryota > Metazoa > Chordata > Mammalia > Rodentia > Castoridae > Castor > Castor canadensis. The sequence goes on along the minus strand of NC_133402.1, from coordinate 43,002,610 downwards.
ATCAATTGTTTGGAGAAGGAATTGATTTCACCACATTACATTCTATAGATGCTTTCATACTCCTTTTCCAGATGGTCTGTTTAGATTGACTTTAATGAACTCCAGTAAAGGAGACACACGTTTGCATGATTTAAATGTAAAATGACCCAGAAGGGAGACTCTACTGAGGGAAGTTACATTTGGATTTAGAGTGTTGTATTGAAATCATTAAAGATTGAAATATAAAGTGCTTAAAACTTCAAAATGTACTCTTCTACTGGCTCTCTCCAACAGATTTTGAAACGTAATAATATGAGAAGGACTCTGTGACCGAAGCTGAGGACACTCGTGCCCATTAATAGTCCCAGAACATTAAACACTTGAAAATCACTTACGAGAATAATGCCCCTAGGGATTTGCTTATAATTAGCACAAAATAATTCTTAGAATTTTTGATGAGTTGCTTATAATTAATGAAAAATAATTCTTTGACTTAATGAGTTTTGGTTTCTTTTAAAGATGTTGGGATGGGAGATTAAGAAATTATTCTGATGGGAACTGGGAACTAATGGAGCGCTGCCCACATGGCTTCATTTCCCTCATCTCTGAGGGAAATGATGGGCAGGCGAGGCACAGGATCCCTTTTAATTACACTGCTCCATACAAAGGGTTCTATTTAGCCACACTTCTTATCCTACTGGTCTGGAAACAGAGTTGGCTGTGGCTTTTGCTGTATTTGCTTCAGTGTTTAAACTTTAGCCTTGGGTCTTCACACTCTCATACAAGAAATGTTCCTCTTCCCTTGGTATAGGTGTGGGTCAGCTAGAAGCAAAGGAAGATGCAGAATATCTTACAAAGAACTGTATACTAACCCAGGGTCCGAAGTAGAGCCGTGGGTATCTGCTGCACCCCTGACTGGGTCTGGACAGGAGAGAGAGAGAAAGGGCTGAGGTTAAAATGAAGGAACAGCTTGGCTGTTTCCAGGGTTGCAGGCCTCTGGCGTCTTAGCAGAAGATGAGGTGGAAAGAGCCACCTCCAGTGACACTTTGATTGCTTAGGTGGTTTTCACTGTAGAGAACACAGCCTTGGCACTCTCTTTGGAGGTTCTGGGGGGGCCTTTCTCTTGTTCTTGACTCATCCCCTCCACACCATAAGTTCCCACTGTGACCTATCCCAAACCCAACTTACCCCTAGGCCAACAGAAGCAGTCTAGTCCTTAAGTCCTATGAAGCAAGGGTTGGGGGAAACCAGTGGTGCCTTCTTTGCTCCCTTAGGAGCCTGGGCCATGGTGACATCAGCCTTGTGCAAATACAGTTTCAAGCCCTCCTTCAAGGAAACTGTGTTTCTTAACTTCCCTGTGTGAGGAAATTATGGAGAACAGCATGAGAGTAAATATATAAAACCTATATGCTACATGGGAAAATGCAACATGGGAGATGTGGCACCTCAAAGTCTGACTTGAGTCCATAGTATCTAATAGGTTTTACCATTGATTTTCTTCAGTGACCTGGAAATTGCAGAATAGTGAACTCTTCTCAGGTTTTGAATTATTTCAGATGTTACTTACAATTTCTATAGTTTAATTGTAAGTGGACAAATAGATTTGTATATATTTATGGGGTACAAAAATGGCATCATGATTTATGAGTACAATGCAGAATACTTGAGTCATGTTATTTAACATATCCATTGCCTTAAATACATACTTTTGTGGTAAGAGTATTTGAACAGTATTCTTAGTGAATTTGAAATGTATAACACATTACTATTTACTATATTCAACTGCTATATGATATATCTAAAAGCAAAACTCCCTGTTTCCCTTGCATAATGGGAACTTTGTACCCTCTGGTCATCATTTCCTCATTCTGCCCAGCCTCTGGTAAGCACCCTTCTCTTACTCTTTATTTCTTTGAATTTAGTTGTTTTATATTCTACCTGCCAGTGAGAACATGGTATTGGCTTTTCTGTGCCTGGCTTATTTCCATTAGCATAATGTTTTACAACTCCATTTGGATTGTTTCAAATGACAAAGTTTCTCTTCTTAAAGACAGAATAAGCTGGATGCCTGTGGTTCACGCCTGTAATCCCAGCTACTCAGGAGGATCTTGGTTCAAAGCCAGCCCCGGCAAATAGTTTGTGAGACCCTATCTTGAAAAAAAACCCTTCACAAAAAAGGACTGGTGAGTGGCTTGAGGTGTAGGTCCTGAGTCTAAACCCTAGTATCACACACACACACAAAGGCAGAATAATATTCCATTGTGTGTAACTATCATATTTCTTCATTCGTCTTGATGGATCCTGTAATGTGGCTATTGTGAACGATGCTGCACTGACCATGAGAATGCAGACACCTCTTTGATGAATTGATTTCAAATCTTTGGGATAAATACCAAGAGGTGTGCTTGCTAGATCATGTGATGACTACTTTGAATTTCTGAGGAAACTCCATACTGTTTTCCATAGTGGCTATTACTAATTTACATCCCCACTAACGGTGTGCAAAGATTTTCTTTTCTCTACATCTTTAACCTTTGTCATCTTTTTCGTTTTTCTCATTCTGACAGGTGTAAGGTGTTATCTCATTATGGTTTTAATATGAATTTCATTAATAATGATGAGCACTTTTTCATATATCTGTTGGTCATTTTTATGTCTTTTAAGAAATGTTTATTCAGGTCTCTTACCCATTTTAATAGGGTTTTTTCTTTGTATAGTGTTACTGAGTTCCTCTATATTTTATATTCCTTACCAGATGTATGGCTTGTATATGTCTTTCTGGTTTGTGTACATAACCCTGTTACTTGTTTTATTTGTTGTTCTGATATTTTTTTATTTTGATGTCGTATCATTTGTCAATTTTTGCTTTGGTTGCCTGTGCTTTTGGTCTTAAATCTAAAAGATCAATGCCATGTTGATTCTCCCTTCTGTTTTCTGCCAGTAGTTTTTCAATTTCAGGTCTTAGGTGTAAATTTTAGATCTATCTTGAGTTGATTTCTCTATGTGGGCTGAGGCAAGGGTCCAATTTCATTCTTCTGCGTGTAGGTCTCAGTACCTTCACAGTATTTATTGAAGAGACTGTCCTTTCTCTGTTATGTATTCTTTGTCAAAAATCAGATGATGAGGGGAAAGCATGGAGTCTATACCACTCCAGAGGAAGAGGCAGGAGGATCTCGAGTTCAAGGCAGCCTGGGCCCTAGTGCAAAAAGAAAGAAAATCAGTTGAACTTTCTGGACTCTCTATTTTGTTCCATTGGTCAACATTCTATTTTTATGCCAGTGTTTTCCTTATTATCACTTGGTAGTATATTTTGAAATCAATGAGAGTGATAGCTCCATCATTGGGTTGGTTTTCTTTTTTATTTTTCCTCATGATTGCTTTGGCCATTCAGGGGTTTTTGAGGTTCCAGATAAATTTTAGGATTTTTTTTCCTACGTCTATGGAAAATTACATTTGAATTTTTATAGGACTTGCATTGGATCTATAGACCACTTTGGGTAATGTGGACATTTTCACAATATTAAAACTTCTAGCTGTGTGCTGGTGGTTCATGCCTATAATTCTACCTACTCAGGAGGCAGAGAACAGGAGGATTGCAGTTGAAGGCCAGCCCAGGCAAAAAGCAAGACCCTAACTCAAAAATACTGGATACACAACAAAAAGGCTGGTGAAATGACTCAAAAGATACAGTACCCGCCTAGCAAATGTTAGGCCCTGTCAAAAAAACAAAAAAAAACCTTCAAGTCTGTGAACATAGAATATCTTTTTTTTCAACTTTTTAATTTGGTTTTTAAAATATTATTGTTTTAGTAGGGTAGAATGTGACATTTACAAATGTTTTTACAATATATCATTCTCCTTTATCCTTCCCTCTCTCCATTCCTGGAATAGTTTCAGGTCTCACTTTTCCATTTTCATACATGAGAACACAGTATTTCCACCGTATTCACCTCCTCCACTCTCCTCCCTCTCGCTACATCTTCCTCCCTCTAACCCCCAGATGGGACCTGTTTTACCTTCCTGTTCTTGGTTTTTGAAAAAGGCATTTTTGTTTGTTTAAGATAGTTATATAGGGAGCTCCATTGTGACATTTCCATGTATAAATGTATTATAACCTGAACTGGTTCATCTCTGTTTTTCTCCTTTCTACTTAGTACACCCCCCTCCGCCGCCACTTTTTTTTTTTTTTTTTTTGCAGTGCTGGGGCTTTAACACAGGGCCTACACCTTGGGCCACTCCACCCAGCCCTTTATTTGTGACTTTTTTTTTTTCAATATAGGGTCTCATGAACTATTTGCCCAGGCTGGCTTCAAACCACGATCCTCCTGACCTCTGCCTCCTGAGTAGTTAGGATTACAGGTGTGAGCCACTGGCACCCAGACTTACTATTACCCTTCTTACGGTGATTTCAGAAGGTTTAAAAATTCTATATTCATTCTTGTGTAGAAAGTATATCAACCATATTCACCTTCTTAACTTCCTTCTTTTATGTCCTTTAAGTCCCGTTCGTGACTTCCCCTTAGCGTGACCTGTTTTTCATAACAGTGCTTGTGTTATGTCTGTGTCCCACATGTGAGAGAAAACATGTAGGCTTTATCTTTATGAGCCTAGCTTATTTCAGTGAGCTTTATTTCCTCCAGATGCATCCATTTACCTTCAAACCACACGGTTTCATTCTTCCTTGCATCTGAATAAAGCTCCATTGTGTGTGTGTTTTGTCACATTTTCGTAATCCACTCATCAGTCGTAGGGTGGTTTCCATAGCTTGGCTATTATGAACAGTGCTGCAATAAACCAGTGTACAGGTGTTTCTGTTGTATCCTGACTTACATTCCTTTAGGTATATCCCTAGGAGTGATATTTCTGGATCATATGGCAGTTTTATTTTTAGTTTTTTGAGGAGCCTTCATACTGCTTTCCATAGTGGTTGTACTAATTTACATTCTCATCAGCAGTGTATGAGGGCTCCTTTTTCCCCACATCCTCTCCAGCATTTGCTGTTGTTTGTGTTCTTCATGGTAGCCATTCTAACAGGAAGTGGAACCTTAGTGTGGTTTTGATTTGCATTTCCTTTATGGCCAGGGATGTTGAGCATTTCTTCATGTGTTTTTTGGCCATTTGGACTTCTTCCTTTGAAAAATCTCTGTTCAGTTCATTTGCCCATTTCTTCATTGTGTCACTGATTTGGGGGGAGTTTAGTTTTTGAGTTCCCTGTATAGGTGTATAGGTTCCCTTGTCAGGTGTATAGCTGGCAAAGATTTTCTCCCATTCTGTGACTGCCTCTTCAGTCTCATGACCATTTCTTTCATTGTGCAGAAGCTTTTTAGTTTCATGTAGATGGTATATCGTTCTGTTTAATTGTTTCATCTTCAATTTCATTGATATTATTTTTAGGTGTGCATGTCTTTTACCACCTTAGTTAAATTGATCCTAAGTATTTTTATTTTTGATATCTATTTTAAGTGAAATTGTTCTTTCATTTTTAAAATAACCTTTTATTGGATTTCATTATGACATTTTCATACCTATATAGAATGTACTTTGATCTTATTCACCCCCCATATTATTCTCTTTTGTCCCCCATCCTCTTCCCACTGGCTTCCTCCTTTTCCCCAAATAGTCCCCCTTCTACTTTCATGTCTTTAAAAAAATCTATATTTTCATATGACAAAACATGCAATATTTGTCTTATTGAGTCTGGCTTATTTTACTTTACATGATAATCTCTAGTTCCATCTGTTTTCCTGCAAAAGACAACTTTTTTCTTCTTTATCCATATGGAAAACACCATTGTATATATGTACTACATTTTCTTAATCCATTTCTCTGTTGGGCACCTAAGGCTGTTTCCATAGCTTAGCTATTGTGAACAGTGCTGCAATAAACATGGGTGTGCAGATGTCTGTAGTGTATGCTGAGTTACATGTCTTCAGATATATGTCCAGGAGTGATATAGAAGGATCATACTTTTAGTTTTTGAGGAATTTCCATAGTGGCTGCACTAATTTATATTCCGAGCAACAGTGTATGAGGGTTCCTTTACTCCCTATATCCTTGCCAGCATTTGTTTTTCTTTGCTTTCTGTTGGTAGCCATTTTGACTCGAGAAAGATGGACTCTCAGTGTCATTTTGATGGCATTTCCCTGATGGCTACAGATGTTTTCATGTGCTTATTGGCCATCTGTGCTTCTTTTGACAACTTCCTTTTCACTGACTTGCTTACTGTTTACACTATTTATTCTTTAAATTTTTAAATTATTTATTAAACAAATGGAGTTTCATTGTGGCATTTCCACATATGCATATATTGTTCATTTATTAAATCAATCCCTTTATTACTCTTTCCTATCCCACAGCCACTCCCCCCTCCCTGCCATTTCAACAGTTTTCAGTGGATTTCATTGTTTTTTTCACACATAGACATAATGTGCTTCAATATTATTCATACCCTCTACCCTCTTCTTTTCCTCTGCACCTTCCTGCTCATTCTCCCCAGTAGTCCCATATATAGAAATCTATCTATCTATCTATCTGTCTGTCTAGTTAACTATCTAGCTAGCTATCCATCCATCCTACCTAGCCTATCTGTCTATCTGTCTGTCTGTCTGTCTGTCATCTATCCATCATATTTTAGGTCTGTATTTCACATAATAGAGAAAAATATTTGTCTTCCTGAACCTGGCTTATTTCAGTTAACATGATCACCAGTTCCATCTGTTTTATTGCAAATAACATAATTTCATTTTTCTTTATGGCTGAATAATACTCCATTATGTATACATGCCACATTTTCTTTATCCATTGATTGGTTGATGGGCAGCTAGGCTTATTCCATAGTTGTGCTGCTGATTGGATTATTTGTTCACTGGTGTTTAATTTTTTTTTAGTTCTTTTATATATTCAGGATATTAATCCCTTGTCAAATGAATCACAAAGATTTTCTCCTGTTCCCTAGGCTGTCTGTTTACTCTTGTAATCATTTCCTTTCCTGCGTGGAAACTTTTTATTCTAAGGCAATCTCACTTGTTAATTCTTGCTCTTACTTCCTGAGCTATTAGAGTCCTAATCGGCAATTTGCTGCCTATGTCTGTAGGAGAGGGAGAGAAAAAGAAATATCAGGAGACTGTAGCTTCATGGGTCCTCTGTTCTCTTCCATTGGTATATGTATCTGTTTTTATGCAAGTACCATGTGGTTTTTGTTACTATGACTCTGTAGTTTAATTTGAAGTTAGATGTTATGATAATTCAAGCATTGCTGTTTTTGCTCAGGATTACTTTTGCTATTTGAGGTCTTTTGTGCTTCCATGTGAATTTTAGGGTTGATTTTTTTCTTTCTGCAAAATGTAATGTTGAAATTTGATGGGGATTGCATTGAATCTGTAGATTGCTTTGGTAGTATAGCCATTTTCACAATTATAATTCTACTAATCCATGAACATGGGAGGCCTTTCTGTCTTCTAGTGTCTTCTTTAATTTCTTTCTGCAAAGTTCTGTAGTTTTGCTCATAAAGGTCTTTCATCTCCTTAAGTAGGTCAGTTCCTAGGTGTTTAATTTCTTGAGGTTGTTGAGAATAGAATTGTGTTTCTGATCTTTTTCTCAGCCTGTTCATTACTGGCATATTAAAAAGCTGCTGATTCGTATATGTTGATTTTGTATCCTGCTATTTTCCAAAAATGTTCATCAGATCTGAGAGTTTGGGATTGGACACTTTACGTTCTTTTAAATATAGGATCTTGCCATCTGCAAATATAGATAATTTGACTCCTTCCTTTCCTCTGCCAATCCCTTTCATTTCTTTCTATTGCCTTAGTACTCTGAATGAAACTTCAAACATATAATGAATAAGAGTGGAGAGTAGACACCCTTTTCTCATTCCTGACTTTGGAGGAAATGATTTTTTTTCTGATTTAGTTTGATCTTGGTTATAGGATTTTAGTTTTATCTTGGTTATATCATTTTTTTTAATACATATAACCATTATTTTGTTGAGGTACATTCCTCCTATTCCTAGTTTCTTCAGGGCTTTTATCATGAAGGGATGTTGAATTTTGTCCAAGGCTTTTTTGCATCTATTGAGATAATCCTGTGATTTTTGTCTTTTATTCTATTTATGTTCTATATTACACTAATTGATTCATGCATGTTGAACCATACTTGCATCCCTGAAATGAAACCAACTTGATCATGGTGTCTGATCTTTTTAATGGATTGTTGAATTTGGTTTGCAAGTATTTTATTGAGAATTCTTGTGTCTGTATTCATAAAGGAAATTGGTTATGTCCTTATCCAGTTTTGATATTAGGGTACTATTAGCTTCATAGGATGAGTTTGATAGTTTCCTTGCCTTTCCATTTTATGGAATACTTTGAGAAGCATTGGTGTTATTTCCTTTTTAAAGGTTTGGTAGAATTTAGCAGTGAATCTACACAGTCCCACCCAGTCCTGGGCTTTTCTTTGATGGGAGACTCTTTTTCACTGTTTTATTTTCATTGCTTACTATAGATCTGTTCGGGTGAGTTTTATCCTCTGGGTTCTTTTTTGGCAAGTCTTATATATCTAGAAATTTATTCATTTTTTTCTAGATTTTACAGCTTATTAGAAGTATTCCCCTATGATGTTCTGCATTTCATTGGTATTTGTTGTGATACCTACTTTTTCACCTATAATTTTTCTAATTGGGTCTTCTGCATCTTTCTTTTGTTTAGTTTGGTTAGGAGTTTGTCAGTCTAACTTTTCAAAGAAGCAAGTCTTTGTTTCATTGATTTTTTTTGTACTGTTCTTTTAGTCTCCATTGTTCATTTCTGCCCTGATCTTTATTATTTCTTTCTTCACAGTGCTTTAGGGATTGGCTTATATTTGTTTTTCCAAGAGCTTGAGGTGATACATTAGGCTATTTACTTCAGCTTTCTCAGATTTTTTAATGGTGGTACTCACAACTTTAAACTTTCCTCCATTTGCTATGTCGCAAAGATTCTAGTAAATTGTATTTTTGTTCTCATTTGTTTCTAGGAATGATTTTACCCCTTATTTTGTCAATGACCCACTGACCATTCCAAAGTAAATTGCTCAGTCTTGGTGTGTTTCAGTATTTTTGTAGTTTCTCTTTTTATTGATTTTTAGAGTTATTGCATTGTGGTTTGATAAAATACAGTAAGTAATTTCAATTTCTTACTATTTCTTATGACTTGCTTTATGTTCTAAAATAAGATCTATTATAGAGGAAATTCCATGAGCTGCTGAGAAGAACCTGTATTCTGCAGCTGTTAGGTAGAGCACTCTGTAGAAGTCTGTTAAATCCATTTATCTATAGTGTTATTTAAGGAAACTTTCGATTCCTTGCTGATTTTTGAAATCATCCACAGTTACTGTCTTGAGGGTTTACCTGTGCTTTTGTGTCCAGTCATGTTTGTTTTATGAAATTGAATGTACAGATGTTTGGTGTATTTATGTTTACAATTGTTATATACTCCTAATGGATTGTTCCCTTTATTGCTGTGAAGTGAGCTTTATCTCTTTCAACTAATTTTGGTTTGAAATGTGCTTTATTAAATATACTTCTGCTTTCTTTCAGGTTTCATTTGCTTAGAAAAATCTTTCTTGTCCTTTTAATTTTAAGCTTGTGTTTATCTTTGCCAGTGAGTTGCATGTCTGTAATCAACAAACGGTTGGGTTTTATTTTTTTAATCCAGTCCTCCAGTCTGTGTCTTTTGATAGGAGAACTGAGGCTATTAACATTCAGAGTTATTATTGAAAGATATGTAGTAATTCTTGTAATTTTATTTGATTCTTTCTTAATCTGCATTTCATTATCTATTAGTGAGATTTCTTCTTTCTCATATTCTCATGGTTACATATGTTTTTCTTTTCTGTGTGTAGGAGCCCTTTAATTTTCTTTAGTAGCTGTGGTTTAGTGGTCATGAATTCCTTTTGGTTGTGCTTATTGTGGAAGGTTTTCATTTGTCCTTCAATTATAAAGGGTTGCTTTGCTGGATACATTAATCTAGGTTGGCAGTTATTTTCTTTCAGGGCTTGAAATACATCATTCCATGTCCTCCTTGCTTTTAAAGTTTCTGTTGAGAAATCTGTTATTCTGATGGGTTTGCCTTTCTAGGTGACTTGGCACTTCTCTCTTGTAGCTCTCAATATTCTTTCTTTGTTTTGTATGCCTAATGTTTTAACACTACTATGCCTTGGGGAGAGACTCCTAAATGCTGTACCTTGGTGACCATCTCTTTTTTCTATATATGTCTAGTTTTCTATTATTACTTTATTAAATATGTTTCTGTGCCCATGATTTGTAGGTTTTGTCTTTTAATGATAGCCCAGAGGTATTACATGTAACTATTGTACTTCTTTATTTTTTTCCTTTATCTGAATCTTCTAATACATCTACGTTGTCTTCAAGCCTTGATTTTCTGCCTTCCATTTGATCCAGTGTACTGAAGAGGCTATCCATTGAGTTTTTTTATTTGACTCATGGAGCTTTTCATTTCTATAGTTTGAATTTAATTTTTTTTTCAGTTTCTTTATCTTTTATTGAATTCCTCTTTCATGTTGTGCATTGTCTTCTTTATTTCATTTAGTTCTTCATGTCAATTCTCTTGGAATTCATTCAGGCATTTATCCATGTCCTGTTAATTTTGTTGATCATTCTTATAATTAATTCTTTGCCCTTGAACTTTCACAGCTAAGTAGTGGTTAGAAATTTTAATGCCCATAGTCTTTCAGTTACAGTATTCTCAATGTTCAGGAAGGACAGTATAATGGCAGGATTGGGGTACTATTTGTCACCAAACTGAGCTGGCTGTATGGCTGAGTAGCCAAGCATTTACCCACATGCTCAGAGCACCAGACCTGATCTTCCCTCTCCCCTCCCTTTCTGTACTGGGAGTTTCTGATGTAGGGAGCTTTAGAGTTTGTGGGTTGGGCAGTTTCTAACTTCTTCCACAAGCTCCCTCAATTTGTGAACCCTGGATCAGCAAGCATCCACACATATAAACAGTAGTGTTTTATGAAATTGAGTGCACCAACATTCGGGGTATATATATATATATATATATATATATATATATATACATATACATACAGTTGTATATTCCTGATGGATTGTTCCTTTCATTAGTATGTAGTGACCTTCCTTATCCCTTCTGACCAATTTTTGTCATAAAGTCTGTTTTGTTCAGGTATCAGTATAGCTACCCTTGCTTACTTTGGGATTCCATTTGCCTGAAATAATATTTTCCATCATTTCATTTTGAGTCTGTATATTTTGTGTGTTTATTTTAGACAGAAAGAAGTTGTATCTGGATTTTTTAATATATCCAACTCTTCTCTGACTTTTAATCAGAAAGTTAAGCCCATTTCTATTTAGGAGTATTGTTGACAGCTGTAAGTCTATACCAAAGTTATTTGTGATTCTTTGCTCTTGTTATTTGTTTATTCTCCTAGGGAGATTTGTTCTTCTTGTGCTTGTGTATACTTTCTTCCTCTTCTGTGTTTAGTATTCTTATATTTTCTGAAGTGCTGGCTTAGTGGTAATGAATTGCTTAACTTACGCTTTTGTGATCCTTGGTGCTCTTTCTTTCTTCCACTTCTTGGAACATAGTCTGTTCTCTGTTACCTTGATTCTTCTCATTCACAGATTCACATGGAGGAAGCTTCCATTTGGCATCTTATACCTGAAGTCTCAGAAGAATTTCTCTTGATTTCTTTTTCAGAAAGTTAAGTATTGATGTATAGAGGTCATATTGATTTGGGTCTTTTGGTTTCTGTATCTTGCAACTTTACTGTATTCATTTATTAGTTCTGACAACTTTTCCTTTATCTCATGGAATCTATAGTGTTTTCTGTATATAAGCCTATGTCATCAGAAACAGTGACATTTTATTTTTTCCTTTCTTATTTGGATGCATTTTATTTCTTGCCTAATTGCTCTGGTAAAGATTCCCAATACAATGTGAAATACAAGCACTTAAAGTGGACATTTTTGCCTTCTTATTCTGGATCTTAGAAGAAAGGTGTTCATTTTTTCAGTGTCAAATATAATGTTAGCTGCAGGCTTATCACATGTGACCTAAATTGTATTGAGGTACAGTCCTTATGCTTAAAGGACTGGAAGTTCTTCTGGTGAGGTGGTGAGAGCTGGGGGGTGAATGTGAAGGGTTGACTATTCCTGTGCACTGTTGCAGACTTTATAAACACTGCATACTTAGGCTACAATACATCTACACATTTTTTCAATAATACATTAGCCTTAGCTCATTGTACCTTATTTTATAAAGTTTTTCATTTTTACAACTTTCTGGCTCTTTTGTAATAACATTTAATTTAAAACACACATTGTACAGCAATACAAAAATATATTGTTTTTTATATCCTAATTGTATGAACTTTTTTCTTTTATTATTTTTACTTTTTTTTAATTAAAAACTGAACAAGCACATATACATTAGCCTATCCTGCAGAGGATCAGGATTGTCAATATCACCATCTTCCATTTTCACATCCTTTCATGCCTGGTGGTCTCCTGGGGCAACAACTCAGACTGAGCACTCATCCACTGTGAGAATAGCATCACCTTCTGGAATCCCTCCTCTTTTTAAATAAGTAAAAAGTGTACACTTTAACCTAAGGACAAGAAGTATAGTATAGTAAGTATACAAATCAGGAGCATAGTTATTTTCTTTCTTTTTTTTTTAATTGTTTTATTATTCATATGTGCATGCAAGGCTTGGGTCATTTCTCCCACCTGCCCCCACCCCCTCCCTTACCACCCACTCTACCCCCTCCCTCTCTCCCCCACCCCCTCAATACCTGGCAGAAACTATTTTGCCCTTATCTCTAATTTTGTTGAAGAGAGAGTATAAGCAATAATGGGAAGGAACAAGTGTTCCTGGTTGAGATAAGGATAGCTATACAGGGAGTTGACTCACATTAATTTCCTGTGCGTGTGTGTTACCTTCTAGGTTAATTCTTTTTGATCTCACCTTTTATCTAGTTCCTGGTCCCCTTTTCCTATTAGCCTCAGTCATAGTTATTTTCATTATCAAGTATTGCATACCTTATATAATTACATAATCATGTGTTATTTTTTTATGCTACCGGCAGTGTAGATTTGTCTGTATATCACCAAAAACCCACAAGTAATGCATTGCACTATGATTTTACTATGGCTATGATGTCACTGAGGAATAGGAATTTGTCAGTCCCATTGTAATCTTAAATGCAATCCATCATTAACCAGGATGTCTTGTGGTGAGTGCGTATATTCTTGCCATTCACTGAACTCTTTAAGAGGAATAGTCTAAATTCTGTTTGTTGTTTTGTAGATCTCCCTTTTTTTAGGGTCCATTTAGAGTTTGTTAGTTTCTTTTGGAGGTGTCATGATTTCCTGATTCTTCATGACCCTTGTATTCATGCATTGCTGTCAGTACATTTGAGGAGATTATCTCCTCTGCTGGCTTTTACAGGTGTTCTTTGGCATGATAGACCTTCGTCTTTTAGTTTAGCTGATTCTGAATGGATCTGTTGCTAACAGCCTGGACATGCAGAGCTTGCTTTCAGATTACCATAGTTTACTCTGAGTTTGGATAGCACATCTGGGTGGACTCTGCTATCTGGCAAGATCACTGGTTGAACTGTGCAATCAGTCTGAGAGATTGGATGGGGCTTGCAGTCACAAGGGTGGGCACCAAAGCATATTTTCTGGCCAGACAGTAGCCCTATTTGAGTGCAGCAGTTTAACAGGGTTGCAGGAGGGACCCAATCTTAGGTGGAATCATTGACAAGGATGCATGGGACCAACTGCTATGTTCAGTAGAAATGCACATTTGAGGTTTGCCTCCCTACCTAGGCAGGGCTTGGAGAGGGCCATGAGATGAGGCTGAGCACTTTTCAACTGGATATGACAGGTGTAGCCTCTGTTCTTTGATGAGATTTGTTTCTGGACTTGTCTCCCTGCCCAGGTAGGGTTCTGGGGTAAGGTTTGGCTGGCTATGGGTTCAAAGAAGGTAGAACTCATCACTTCTAGGAGTGACCAGTTTGGCCTTTCACATGGGCTATGTGGCTAGCTAGTACTTCTGATTGGATACTACCACTGGCAGGCACACACAACTGTCATCAAGATCTGCAGGCTGGTCACTAAAGTCCACCTGCTTTCTTTATTTCTATCTGACCCCGCAGTGGTCTAGCTATGTAACTTCCCTCTATCTTCCCTATGGGCTAAGGTTTCCTGGGAAGCATCTCACAATGCTAGGAAAGCTAGATGTCCACCTGTAGTTCTCTTTACCCTCTAAAGAAACCTTTGCTCCTGGGGAATCCTCTGGGTGGCACTATGCCAACTTGGGAGGAGGGGTAATGCAGTCAGGTGACGCCATCTCCCTTCCCCTTCTTAAGTGCTTTTTATCCAGTTCTATGGACCATGAGATACTCAGACTTTCTCCAACTTTTTTCACCAAAGTGTTCTCATCTGTGGATAGTTGGTAGCTACTTGAATTTTCTTTGGGGTCATGGAGCCTGGAACCTCCAATTCCTCCCTTTTGCTGATATCTAGCTAGAAACTCTTGGTACACTTTTTCTTTTTTACTCTAGTCATTCTAGTCATGGTTTCTTCTCTGTTTCATTAGCACCTTTACCTCCATTTCCTGTATTATTCTTTGCCCCTGTCTGGGGTGTTTTCAACCCTCCATCTTCAACTGTATGCCTCTGTCCTGCCCGTCCTTTATAAACTTTTCCATTTTCTCTGATTGTCTCCCACCTTCCTTTTTCCAATCTTAATTACTCCATAGTTTCTAGGCACTTTTAGATCCTTTCTGTTACCTGATACTCAGCACGTCTTAGGAGCTGACTTACAGTTCCTGGAGCACTCACTCCCCTGGTTCTTCCAGTGAGAATCATTGTCATACATAGAGCAAGCGCTCACCCCATGCTGCTGTGACCTCGCTACAGACCACCCACCCATTTATCTTCTCAACGTGGCTCTTGTATACCAGGGCTCTCTAGCTCTACATCCTAAAGTGTAAGTATAATTTATGTGCAGTGGAATGTATCAATCTTATTTATACAGTTCAATTATTTTTTAAAAATGCATATACTCTTCTAACCAACCCTCCATCAAAGTATAGACCATTTTGTCACCCCACAAAGTGCCCCTATTCCAGAAGTAGCTACTGTTCTGATATCAGTCAACAAAGACAAGTTTTCTTTAGAATTTTAAGTAAATATACTCATACAACTCAGTTTATATGCTCTTTTTCTTTGTTTCTGGGTTGATCTCATCATTGTTTTGAGATACATCCATGTTGTTATAGCAATCAGTGGTTCGTTCCTGTCTTACTGCTAAATAGTGTCCTGTTACATAGTTATATCTTAATTTATTTATTCTGTTGGACATATGGGCTATTCTAGTTGGGCTATTTTGAATAAAATGTCAATAAATCTTTTTTTAATTTTTATTTTATTCACATGTGAATACAATGTTTGGGTCCTTTCTCCCCCCTTCCCCCAGATACCTCCCTTCCCCCACCCCCTGCTCCCTCCCTTACCCCGCCTTACCCCACAGTCCTCCCTGCCACTCCGATGCAGGATAGAAAGCTTCTCATTGCAGAAGGGATTTGATCATATTCACCCTTTGCACTCCTTCCTTGAAGACTGAATAAAGATTAGGTGGAGCCTTGTTGCCTGCCATGTGTTTATTTGAGTTGAGCAGTGAATGGGTAGTGGCTGCTCAGGTGCCCACCTGTGCCTTTGGAAGGGCTATGTCCTTCTCTGCTGGAGAGAGCTGAATCTGGCCTGTTCTGGTCCTTTTTACCTTTGACTGTTTAAATGAAATGTCACAAAGTCTTCAGGAACCCAGAAAGGAAACCTCATCTCTTGTACCATGTGTTTAATCAGTAGTGTGTTTTAAGGCCCTTCTACCCTGCCTGCAGCTCACGGAAGCCAGATACTGGTTCATAGCCTGCTTCTGAGTCATGCATAATGACTGCACAGAGGATACCTGCTGGTACAACGCCCATGTGCTAACAGTTGCTCTTCTACACTACATGTCAGTGCTGATATGTGCTATCAGACTTTGTCATTGATAAAGAAATCCTGACAATAATTCATTCTCCTTTCTCTTCAAGTATGTTTGTCTACTGCCTTGAAACTCTAGTTTCTTTTTTAAGCAACCTGGCAGTTTTGTGACTTATACCTGTTTTTGCCACACGGTTCACAACTCGGAATGATGGCTCTGTAATTTTGGTTTGTCTCTCTCTGCCTTTAGTGACACAATTAGTTTACTTTTGTAGTCTAAGAATCATTTTACATTTGTCAGGACATCTTAATTGGTTACCTGAAAGTGACCCTGGCACTGTATGGCAGATGCCAAAGCTTAAATGGCTGTGCTTGGCAGAGTTTCCATTCAGCTGATGATGTGGGCACTGGGAACAGATAGACGGCTTGCAGGTCCAATAAAATCCAGCTTTCAGTACATGTTATATTTCTTTATCATGGTCCCCCCATCTGCTTTTATAAACGATTTATCTTTGAAGATTTGCCCTTTTTTAGAACCTTTTGATTCACACAGCTGGTTCATTATTTAGGTTTTTAATGTGATTTCTCTTCATCACACTTGGATCTGATTCATTTTGTGAATTTAAAGGATAATGCTAAGTAATAGTAACAATTAAAAAAATTCCAACTGACATGTGAATAATAATTCCTCCCAAAATGTGAAAATACATTTGTTGTTGCAGACTACATCAGACTAAAAGTCGATGAAGACCAATGACATTGTTAATATGAAGTTTGCAGACACAAAATGATAGGCCCTGGCAAGTGCTATCTTTTCAGATTTCTTAAAATCATAATCCCAGTGTTGAAATGCATGAGAAAAACTGCTTCACTGCATTATGCTGGAAACTACCTACTTACCTGTAGATCCCAGCAGAGGCCAAACCACTGGGTTCACTGTGGTGCCTGTTGATAAATGCTGCCTTTCCACGGGTGATCTGGGGACAGTGGGTTTGTATACAGCATGTTTCCTTCAATGTCAGAGTCCCCAGACTTTGGGAAGCCTGCCCATGTGGGATTGTGTTTTTCTAAGCATGCTTTTGGGAACCCTTACATCAGAATCACTTGGGGGAATGTCTTCAACAAGATCCTAGACCCCATTCCATTCTGCTTCTGAGCAGACTCTGAGAGTGAGGCATGGAAACCTGCATTTTAATAACTTTCCCAAGTGAATTCATTTACTGCTCAGTGTTTATGCAGCATGGAGTAAGAATGTCTCTCTGTTGGCTCAGGTGACACTTATTTTTGTAATTTTATGGTGTCTATTTTCTTTTTCCTATTTTTACTCCCAGGACTTGTTAGTCATGTCTGTAACCTGTTCACCGAAACTGCCACACTGTGCTTGGATAGGAGCAATAAAAACAACAAGGAGATGGCAGCCACACTGCTGTTCTCCCTGCTCGATATACTGCATGGCATGCTGACCTACACATCCAGTGTCGTTCGGCTGGCTTTACAGGTAGAGACTCTCTTTTCCTGTGCCTTGAGCAACTCTACTCCATGTTCTGCTTCCCTCTTATTTTCTCCTTTCTGATCTTCCTTTAGTGTGTATTTTTTAAAAGAATATTTTATAGTTTATCAAAAGCCGTCTTGGAGTGACCAATGTCAAGAGTAGAGAATTTGATCACAAAATCTTAAGGGAAGGCAGGAAAGATCAAGTAAACAAAGACTTAGTAAGATTTGGGAAACCACTCCTGTCGGAAGAGAGCATTTGCCTTAGGTGTACCCTGGGGTTGACCAAGTAGTATGCGGGCTTTATGTCCAGAAATGGCATTCAAACACCCTCAGCAGAATGGGTTAGCTTGCTAGGAATAATGGGTTTCTCTCTCTCTCTCTCTCTCTCTCTCTCTCTCTCTCTCTCTCTCTCTCTCTTTCTCTCTCTCTCTCTCACACACATGTGTTTGAATACACATAGGCATACTACTACATAAGCTTGCTTACTGGCTTTCTCTTATGACTGGATTAGAGGTGTATTCAATGGCTATGGAAAAGGTGAATTTGCCCTGGACCATGACCTGTGTTTACTTAGCATCATATTCTAAGACAGGAAGGAGATGTGGTTTTGTTGAATACTATCATGTGAGGTGCCTCCTTATGCCTACTTAATGCTCTCTCTAACCAGTTGAGTCAGCTGACACTTAGATCAAGAGACATACAGCCAATGTAAATTCATTGCTATGTTTGAAATCTTGATGAAATTGCAAGAGATGTATTTCAAATGGTTAGCACTCTAGCTTGGATAGGTGAGAAACCAAACTGTTTTCGTAACTTGCCAAGAGTTACAGTAGCAGAGCCAATAGTGAATTCCTAGACCCTGGGTTACTCTCTGCTTTTCATCACTATCATTAATAATATCTACTATCCACTGTTTGACCAGTCAAGTATTTAGCTTATATAATATGATTTAATAAATAATTCCATGATCCTCTCAACAAATAATAACTAACCCAAACTGTAAACCAGTGGGTCAATATGACCTTTCTATTTTCTAGTTGTTTTTATCTGCTTATCTATAATTCCAGACTAATAGTAAAGCATTGTTAAGTACTTATGGAATCCTAAATTTTGTATTTCTCCTATCTTATCCTCTTCTAGTGAGTCTCTCTTCAGAGAAGACTGTTTCTTATTTCAGTTTCTACAGTGGTAGTTTTATGTACATGATAGTTGCTGTCAGATGCCTTGATGATACCGATCTATGAAAGATTGTGTTCTATAGATTATAGATTTTTTTTAAAGGATCAGAAGTTATTTTTTTTAAAAAACCCTCCAAAACAATAGAAATGTTCCTTTACTGTAAGTTATTAGGTAGCTATTCAGGGGTTTAAAAAATAAAACTCCTTAATATAATATATTTTGTTTTCTTTTTTCAATTTGCTAGTATGCCAGTAGATTACTATTTTTTTCATATTATTCAACATCACTATATATATTTTACTGCTATCATTTTTCTGAATCCTCCCTCATAATATCAGTCATGTGTTGCTTTTGTCATTGACCTGCTGACTTTGATCTCTATAATACCTGGTGTCATCCTGAAAGAGGTAGAGCCCTTGAAGCTGAGTTAGGGGAAGAAGTTGGGAAAAGACATGGAGTACTTACGAAAGACACGTCTGCCTGAAACACTGAATTATAACTACTTGGCAAAATCACATGTCAGCTCTTCCATTTATAAAATACTCCACACTGGGGATTATTCTTCTGTACTTAAAACCTGTGTCTACTTCTAATAGAAGCTTCTTTAAAGTGGAAGGATTGAAGGATGTGTGTGTGTAAAATTATAGTACTGGTTAGATCTATGCTGCACTTTTCTTTTCCATGGAAAAGAGGGCATGGTGCAAGTATGTGTGGGGGGCAGGCAGTTGTCAGAATCCCGATCAGGAGTTCAGACCCTACCCCCAACCGCCCTCATGATTCAGAATTAGCCCCAGTTTACCCCCCTGATTCTTGTGTATGGAAGGTCTGCAGGCAGAAAGAAAGACTGTGCTTGAGTCTCACTGCTGTGTGGTGGGGCACATGGGGCTCGTGGGCCAGAATGACTTCCATTCAAATCCCAAACACCATTTCCTACCTAGAAGAAAGTCCACAGACAAGTTTCTTCACCTGTCTGAGTATCAGCTTCTCATCTGAAATGCAGATATGATAACTATTCTGAAGAACTATTTTGAGACTTAAATAAGAGAATAAAACATGAAAATATATAAATATATATGTGCATATATATATGTGTATATATGTATATATATATAAAATCTCACATATAACTGGCCCAAAGAAGTTACCCAACAATTGGTTTTTGTATCATAAATAGCAACAGGAAGAAAGATGTTCACCTTCTTTTCTATGGGGGGCTTCCTGTGGGCCAAGACTTGCTAATTGCTGTGTCCTGGCACAGGGGAGGGCCCTCAGTTCATATTTGCTGGCTGAAGTAATCCTGGAAAGCTTATGAGTTATTAACTTATGGTTTTAGTTTGTGTTTAGGAGCCTGATGCAGGTCTAGGCACCTATAAATTCAGCAGAGATGAAGAAAGAAAGGGTGTTCACTCTGAGGTAGGGAAGACTGTCAATACGTAAATAATGAAGCAAGTTTTCACCTTACTACATGTGTGAAGTGCAGCAATGAAAAGGTACAGGGTGCTGTAGAATGAGTATCAGGAGAGGGGCCAAACTCAGATTGGGGGAGGGCTTTTTATGGCAGGCAAATATTTAATATTATAATCCAGGTCGCCTGACTTCCTGATCTAGGCCTTTTCTGATATGTTTGAGGTGGTGTAGTGAAGCTTGTTACATACTTCTGACAGGACAATTGAGCTGCTACTAACCTGCAGGTATGTTGGTATTATTAAAAGACAATGTGGCCGCTGCATTTTTTCTTAGTCTGTCACGCACATAAAGCCTATTTATGATTGGGACCACAGTCTCTAGTTTTAGTATCTCTTGGAATTACAAAATTGTTTTCTTTTTTGGTGGTACTGGGGTTTGAATTTAGGGCCTCAGACTTGCTAGGTAGGTGCTCTACCACTTGTGCCCTCGCACTAGCCCTTTTTTTGTTTTAGGTGATTTCTCAGATGGAGTCTCATAGTTTTTACTCCGGCTCAGACCCGATTGTCTTACCTGTACCTCCCACCTAGCTGAGCCACCATGCCCTGCTGAAATTGCTCAATTTGCATCTTCTGTGGTCTTCCCCTTGCTGCTCTTCCATTGAATACAGATGAATTTTTTTCTGCCTTAGCACATAGTCCTGATCATCTCTCCTTTCCTTTGAAAACCTCAAGGACACCTCATTATTTATAACTTAACTTTCTGACTTCTGTAGAGACATTCAAGGCCTGATAGGATCCAGCTGCAGAGTGCCTCTTCAGCGTTAAATGCCAGTCCTATGCTGCCTGTACCCAAACTAAACAGTTGCATTACCATGTTCTAAACGGATCATAATCTGTATTACCCTCCTGCCTTTCCTCATGAATTCCCAACTCTAGAAACACCTTCACTCCTTATTGTTCAAGGAATGGACTGTTTCTTGTGCTCTACAGACACCTCACCTCTGTGCTTACCAGCTAACCTCTGTGGAGAACCTACCTCTGTGCACTAGATTCATGTAATAGGGCTGTATTTGGCACTGGACTTTAATGCTAAGACATTCGTTGTGTTTTATTCTGTCACTGTAGAACATGCTGTATTATCATTTAATATTAAATATGGCTCATAAGTTGACATTTCTAGGTTTTATATGTTTAAGACTATTACATGTGTATTTCCACTCAGAGTTCACCTCTGGGACCCATAATCATAGATTCAGCAGTTTGATCAATGTGACCACCAGTCCAAAGTTGAACCCAGGACTTACTTCCCAGTCTATCCCCCTGCTAGCAAGGCATGCCACCTTTATCCTGCTATGCAAATCAGAAACCTGGGAGTCTCTTAAAAGATTCCTCATTTCCATTTTCCATACCTAATCTGTCGGTAATGTAGAATTTATTTTAAATGTCTAGCAAGTCCAATTACCTTTCTCAAAACCTAGCTTAGACTAGTATCCTTTCTTGCCTGAACCATACCATCTGGGCAGGTCAAGAACATTGAGTGGCTTGGATTGGGACATATTATCGCATATCAATGACAAAGGACAGTGACTTCTAGAAAGGGGTCAATGGGGCTGGAGGCAAAGATGGAGTACCTGGATTAAAAGGACACTAGCTATGTCATGGTAGAGACAGGAGTCCTGTCCAAAATCCACCCAGAGAACCACAGATCTGGGAGTCAGGAGGCTGACATGAGGGAGCATGATGCTGGGAAGTAGAGAGACTGAGAGGAGAGGCAGACCAAGGCATTGGTGATTTTTTTTTGGCCTTTCCATTTGCTGCCGCATGCATGCACAGCACTCCCATTGCCTGCTAATACATTTGTGAGGAGAGTTGAACTTGTAGTGCATTCCTGTTGCATACCACCACATTGTACAAAAGTTGCAACGTTCTCTTTCTAGAACCTTTGTCAACTTTGCAAGGAGGTGTTACTTGAATGCTGGCGGATAGGATCTGCTTCCTGGTGATAGTAACAAATGTCTTTGTGGATCATGGAGGATTTAGAGTTCCCTCCAGGACACTGGTTGTCCTGAGTGTGGGCTTGTTCTGTGGCCCTATTTGATTGCTTCTAAGGTTTGGAAAGGAGGCAGTAACGCCATGCCTCTCACTGCTGCCCAGGTCCTGGTCTGCAAGATGGCCTTATCTTTACCAAGAGGGAATCAATCTACTCAAAGGATGCTGTGTTAATGTTGAATGTGAAAAGGCTGATATTCCATGTCAGGCTCTGCTTCAGAAGTTGGGGGATCAACAGCCAAGATTCAGAAAGGTTCAGGCCTCTAGGATACTGCTGCACATTTGTTTTCTGTGAGGAACTCTGTCTTTCTGATAAAGTTAGTCAGGGAGGTGGGGAGAGGAAGCTCCCAGCTTATGATTGCCATCCCCTTAGCTAGACAGAGGTGCAAGTTGTTAAGACATACAGGTGTCTGGTTTTCAACCAAATCCTTCTGAACCAAAAAAAGCAGGCAACTGAAATTCTGTTCTCAGGCCTGAAGTGTACAAGCAAACTTGACGTTCATGAGAAAGACCCTGGAGTCCAGGTTAATGATCTGAGGCTGGCTGACTGTTCTGTCAGTTCAGGCAAAGGTCATCGTTTAAGAGTGGTTCTGTGTCTTCTGAACAAAAGTAAAAAGGGAGAGGAAGAACGTGTACATTCTATAAGCAAGCACAATAAGTATCAGCACTTTTTTTCTATATAAAATGATTCCTGTCTATGAAAGAAATCTCCTAAAAGATGACACATTTAAAATAAAATCCACTCACTACGCATTTCTTATCTTTTGTAGTTTAAGCCTGTAAGTCCCAAGGGATGAAGCCTACTCATGCAGTGATATATTGGGCAAATGTTCTAGGTCTTATCTGAGCATGTATATGCAGAATATACTTGGCATAGGTCATAAAATGCGCATCAGAAGACTCAGAGGAGATTAGTTTTTGTGACTTGGAACCAGCCTGTGTTGGTCCTCTGACTTTCTCACCCACTAGCTGTTTGGCTTTAGACAACCAACATGGCTTCTCTAAACTTCAGTTTTCTTGCCTGAAAAATGGAGCTCAGGATGGTTGGAAAGACTGTGTGCTTACCCACAGCAGTATGTGGACATCACCATCCTTCCTCCATCCTTGTTACTGCTTTTTCTGTGACTCTTCGAGTCTGCCTTTGCATCCAGCTGGCGGCAGTGGCAGCATGTGCACTGCTTGTCATGTGATGATAAAGCATAACGTCTCTCTGGGGCCCCATCTGTCCCATACTTGGGGTACCAAGGCAGAATGCCCCTTACATCTGCTAGACTGGGTGGTCCTGTCTCCCATGGCCATGCTGACTAATCACCATGACCCCTTTCATTTCTCTTCCCTCTGTTCCAGGCCCAGAAGTCTGGCTCAGGAGGGGACACTCAGGCTGCAGAAGACCTGCTGCTGCTCAGCAAACCACTGACAGGCCTCATTAGCCTGCTCCTTCCGCTGGTGAGAGCTCACCTGTTTGCCTATCTTTCAGAATATTGATGAGGTCGAAATCATTTTATTTGAATTTCATGAACTCTTGAGTTTCTGTGTTGTTTTAATTCCCTTCAAAACTAGAACCAAAAGAACTTCCAAAAGATCCTTTGGTTGGCAAATACTAAATCTCTACTTTAAGACAGGTGGTTTACCATTCATTTAAACAGATAATTAAATAAGTCAGAATCTCAAATTCAGTTACATTCTTAATGAATGTGAGATAAAATAAAAGAAAAATTCAACAAATGAATTCCAACAAGGAAGAAGAAATTTTTATGGGAATCAGTTCCCTTTCAAAAGAGATGGAGTTGTATTTGGGTGGCAAGTGGGACCGCACCCACCAGAAATGTGAAAACACAGACACAGGGCATCCTGCTCCCTAGTCTCAATAGAACTTGGACAAAATAAGTGAAATTAAATAAAAATATGTAAGGCTACACAAGACCACTAAATTAGGAAAAGAGCCCAACATAAATTTGGAATTTTGGCCAACTAAACAGTTTTGACCAAAGTTAAAGAGTACCCCAACATATAGACACATACCCCAGGCAACAGAGTTAGCCAGAAGGTCAATGGATGAAATTTCCTAAAATCTCATGATAAAATGAAAAACCTCATGAAAGCCCTGTGAAAATGAAGGTAGATTGGAAGCTGTAAGGGCTGCAGTGTGGGCAACCCTTGGAAATGCATCACTGTGACCTTACCTTTCCTAGAGGCCACAGCTCTTCAGTGCCACAAAGACTGGATTTTGCTGCTCTGTGGCTCCAAGGTGAGTGTTTTTTGTGTGAATAATTCTATAGACTTAATTGTATTCAGCAAGTAAAGGTTTGCTTCAGCTGTCAGAGAAAGAAATTAAATAATGTAGAAGAAATAGGACAGTCACCAGAAAGTAGCCAGTGGACTCACAGTACATGAGGGAATGCCCCAAACCTTGGGAACTGGACAGGCCCTGGCAGAATAGAGGGCTCTTTTGTGTAGGATGTTGTGTGATTTCATGGGGCAATAGCAAAGCTAACTACATCAGCTGAGTGCCAGGTCTGGATCCTGACAGACATCACTATCACAGACAAAGGCAAGGAGCAAACCAGGCTCCTGTGAACAGACCAGAGAGGCTAACATAAGCTATAGCTACACTCTCTAGGGACATAAAAACTCAAAATGACACCATTACAGATAAGTAAACTGGCAAGATATGTGATATATAAGACAATACATTTATAGCAAGAGAGGTTTACAAAAGACAAATAACATAAAAAGACTGAAGAATCCATCGTAGATAAAACTTTTCTGTTCCACATATATGTTTTATAGGCAAGATTTCAGTATTTGCTACAATCTTTTTTTCTTTTTAGAAAAAAAGTTTTGTACTAAATGTACAAAACAGTGGATTTTAATGGCATTTTCACATATTTATATGATGTGCTTTGATCACATTAACCCCACCTTACCTTGTCTTGTCTGTCCTCTCCCCTTTCCTTCATAATGTTTGGATTGGACTTAGTGTTGAAACTTATCATTGCTCTTAATTTTATTGTCTTATTTTATGTTTTTCTAGATGATTTCCTATGTTAGATACAAGATTTCATGTAAAAAAAAACCTTTAGCATAACAAAGAGAAGGATTCTGTAATGGTAAAAATAAAATCCACAAGAAGATATAACTACTATATTTTTGCATCACAGTGTGGAACTATGTAAAAAGAGGATCAAAGGCATATAGGAAAAATTCAAGAAACATAATATTGAGGCATTTAACATATTTTTTTCATTGCTTGACAGATAAAATAGATAAAAATGAGCAGGGACTGGGGAACTATGCCCTGTGGGCTGAATCTGGCCTACTGCCTATTTTTGTAAATAAAGTTTTATTGAAACACAGCCATACAGACAATTCATTTACATATTGTCTGTGGCTGCTTTTGTACCTCAATTGCAGACTTGAATTGTTGCAACACATACCTTAGGTTCCACAGGCCTATATCTTTTACTCTCTGGCTCCTTACAGAAAATGTTTGTTGACAACAAACATTCTGTTGTACAAGATATGAATACTTTAATAAGATTAGTCTAATAGGAATATATTCATCTCCATATTCTGAAAATAGAGACTACACCTTCTTTACCTTCTGGGAAACATCTTTAAAAAGTTGGCCATTCATTACATTAAAAGAGTATCAGTAAACTCCAGGAAACAGTGAATATATACACCACATTCTTTTTTTTTAAATTATTCACTTATTCACATGTGCATACATTGTTTGGGTCATTTCTCCACCCTGCCCCTCTCCTCGACTCAATACCCGTCTCCCCTCCTCAGTTCCAGGCAGGTCCTGTTCTGCCCTTATCACTAATTTTGTTGAAGAAAAGACACAAGCATAATAAGGAAGACAAAGTGTTTTTGCTAGTTGAGTTAAGGATAGCTATACAGAAATATTCCTAGCATTTCTTTCGTGTACACGTGTTACAACCCATGTTGATTCATCTCTAACTGATCTTTACACTGGTTACTGATCCCCTTCTCATGATAACCTCTGTTGTTTTAAGGTTTCTGTATTCGTTCCTCTGGAGTGCGGACATCAAACACTTTCATGTTTTGGGTTTTCTGCCTATTCTTATATCTCCCGTATGTGCTCTCCCCTTGTCATGTGATCCAAGTCCAACCATGTTGCTGCATTTGCCCTAGATCTAAAGTCCACTAATGAGGGAGAGCATACGATTTTTGGTCTTCTGAGCCTGGCTGACCTCGCTCAGAATGATGTTCTCCAGTTCCATCCATTTACCTGCAAATGGTAAGATTTCATTCTTCTTCATGGCTGAGAAAAATTCCATAGTGTACAAGTACCACATTTTCTTGATCCATTCATCAATACTGGGGCATCTTGGTTGTTTCCATAACTTGGCTATTGTGAATAGCGTCGCAATAAACATGGGTGTGCAGGTGCCTCTGGAGTAACCTATGTTGCATTCCTTTGGGTGTATCCCCAGGAGTGGGATTGCTGGATCATATGGGAGATCTATGTTTAGATTTTTAAGAAGTCTGCAAATTTTTTTTCCAGAGTGGTTGCACCAGCTTGCATTCCCACCAGCAGGGTACGAGGGTTCCTTTTTCCCCACATCCTCGCCAACACATGCTGTTGGTGGTGTTTTTGATGATAGCTATTCTAACAGGGGTGAGGTGGAATCTTAGTGTGGTTTTGATTTGCATTTCCTTTATGGCTAGAGACGGTGAGCATTTTTTCATGTGTTTTTTAGCCATTTGAATTTCTTCTTTTGAGAAAATTCTGTTTAGTTCACGTGCCCATTTCTTAATTGGTTCATTGATTTTAGGAGAGTTTAGTTTCTTACATTTCCTGTATATTCTGGTTATCAGTCCCTTGTCTGATGTATAGCTGGCAAATATTTTCTCCCACTCTGTGGGTTGTCTCTTCAGTTTAGAGACCATTTCTTTTGTTGTGCAGAAGCTTTTTAATTTTATGAAGTCCCATTTGTCCATCCTTTCTCTTAGTTGCTGGGCTGCTGGGATTCCATTGAGGAAGTCTTTGCCTGTACCTGTTAGTTCCAGAGTGTTTCCTGCTCCTTCCAGTAGTAACTTCAGAGTTTCAGGTCTGATATTTAGGTCCTTGATCCTTTTTGAGTTGATACTAGTACAGGGTGATAGACATGGATCTAGTTTCAGTTTCTTGCAGACGGGTAACCACTGTTCCCAGCAACATTTGTTGTAGAGGCTGTCTTTTCTCCATCGTGTATTTTTGGCACCTTTGTCAAAAATGAGGTGGGTATATTTGTGTGGATTCATATCCGGGTCCTCTGTTCTGTTCCACTGGTCTTCATGTCTGTTTTTGTGCCAGTACCATACTCTTTTTATTGCTATTGCTTTGTAATATAGTTCGAAGTCAGGTATTGTGATACCTCCAGCATTGCTCTTTTTGCTGAGTCTTGCCTTGTAGACCACATTCTTTTAACTATAAAACAATAAAACTGAAAAGAAAATAAAAATAGAAAATGCACCGTTAGTAAATATTATCTATAAGTTCAAGGGATAAGATATATCAGCCTGGGTCCAATCAGGAGATAGCATACACTGACTTAAATGGGAGAATTTTAATATAAAAAATTATTAAGCTACAATAGAAGAGTAATTGTAAGATTTTAAAAACTCTGTAGAGTATCGTAAAGCTGAGGGAGGATACCCACGGAATGGCAAACTTGAAAGAGGACCCCTCCCAAAGTCTGTGGATCAGACTCCATCAAATAAGGCATGGCTATAGCCCATAGGACATTGGGGAATTTTGCTAGGTTGCCTGGCCCAGAGCTGGTCCACAGTCACTTAGAAAGCAAGAAGTAACCCTCCAGGGAGCAGGTGAATCCTAGCCAGTGTGGGAAGACATGCAGAGCAATGCAGGTTCACTGTGGGCCAAAGATCTTGGAGAACCCAGTGCTTTTGGAAGGACCAGAGGAGACAAACCTCTGTGGGAGGCAGGCAGGCAAGGAGAGTCAGGGTACCATTGTGTGTGGAAAGCTTGCAGCACCCCATGTTTATATTGGGAAGGTAGCAGGATGGTGATCACAGGTCAGGCTAGGGCTGAAGATAATTGAGAAGATTATTGAGTGTCGACAAGTTCTGGGCACCTGATTAGGAAGTTCATAATGTCCCTCACCCCATACTTATTAAGAGTGTGGTCACTAGAACCAGTAGGGGAGCCCCTGGCTCCTACAGTGTGAGAACCATTAACATCAGGCTGAGTACAAAGAAGGGAAGCTTAAAGGAATTTTGCCCTTTAATCACAGAATACATGTTGAAGGGTGCTTTTAGAGCTATTAAGCATGTATTAAGACATGTAGCTATCTAACTCTTACCAGCATTGGATGAGTATTCTAATTCCAGAAACTGTAAGTTCTTTTTTTAAACAATTATTTAACTGGAGCACCCATCTAGCAAGTATGAGGCCCTGAGTTCAAACCCCAGTGCCACTAAAAAAAATTTATTTACACTTGTCCCCCTAACAGTGTGTGGTGATGTCTCAGTGTGGTTTCAATTTGCATATCAATAATAGTCAGTAATATTGAGCATCTATCTTTTCATGTGCTTATTTGATGATATTTGTATTATCAAACTTTTTAACTCAATTTTTTTGAAATCTGAGTGTCCTTTATATAATATGAATATATTATAAGTAAGTTGAGTTACCTTTTTAAAAAATACTGTTTTATGCCATGGGGCAAAGACCACGTGTCTTGTTCACCATTTTCACCCAAGATGACAAATACACTTCTTAAAGTGTAAAAAATAATTTAAATATATAATTTCAGAGTCTATGAAATGTCTCAGTGTTTTATAATCATATTGTTTTTCCTTGGAAGAATTTTAATTAGCTTCAATTAATTAATTTTAGTTTTATAATTTGTTTTACCAATTATCACTGTAATCTTTTTAGTTAAGAACATTATTTCCCTGTTCTAACTTTGTAACAATATTCATATTCCATGAAATCATAAATTAGAAATGACATGACATGGAAGGTAAAATATAAGAAGTAGATAACTAAAATGACAACAGTCAGTTGTTGACAGTACTGCAGAGTTCATAGGCATGAGTTCAACCTAGCTCTGCCCCTTACCAGCTGTGTGACCTTAGGAAATATTAAGTAACAAAACTTTTTACTTAATATTTGGATTCCACAGCTTCCTCATCTGAAAATGGGTTTAGTCGCAGTAACTAGATCATGAGGTTATCATGGGGATCAAGTGAATATAACCTAGCACATGTTATATACTCAACAAATGTAACTGTTAAAGTGAGTCACACTCGCCCCACTGCTCT
Source organism: Castor canadensis (assembly GCF_047511655.1). NCBI lineage: Eukaryota > Metazoa > Chordata > Mammalia > Rodentia > Castoridae > Castor > Castor canadensis. The sequence goes on along the minus strand of NC_133402.1, from coordinate 42,973,193 downwards.
CCAGTGCTGACAGTGAGCTAGGTTCTGCTCTTGGTCCTTCCTTTACCTCTGGTTTTTATTTACTCCTTCCTGCTCTATGATATAGGTCTCCCTAGTTATCTGATCTCCAAACTTCCATTTCCCCCACAATTCTCCTTGACCTCTAGATTAGCTTCAAACCCACTTAACTCTGAACTTTGTTTCATGTTTGGAAATACTCAGGTTGAAAGAGAATCAGTTGAATTAGAAAGCCATTCTGTGTGTTTGGTTTTAAGTTTTGGAAGATTCCATGAATATAGGGACCCTTGGCTAGAGAGTGAAGTCATCTCCAGATACAGTTTGCATAGTATAAGGAGAGGTTCTGAGTGGTGGCTACATTTTGCCTTTTGGCCCCAGGACAATGACAATGATAAATAGAAAAAAAGTGCTTGTAGACTTCACAAAGCATTTTTGTTTAGGAATGATAGAAGAAACTATCTTACTTTATATAGTCATATCCAGTGCCTTGGCAGACTTAATTAGGAAATAAAAATGATTAACATCAGCCTTCAAAATGCTGGGAGAGCCTCACAGAGTGGCTCTGATGAGCTGGGGTTTGCCTGTACTGCTTGTAGTAGCCGCCCTGATTATGCTGCTTAATTTCCAGGCTCAAGTGATTAGACTTAAATCTGGGAGGGAAGGGAGCAGACAGTCCCCAGTCTCCTCTCCTGGAAGAATCTGCTTCTTTCAGAATTGATTGCTGAACAGGAATCTGTCCCCAGTAATCAAATCTAAGAACCAAACTACAGGTGGAGTGGAGCAGTGGAGGAAACTTGAAATACAGACTTGATTGTCCACCCCACAGTGGCCTAGGTGCTGCCTGGAGAGCTTTCTAGTGGTTCTGAGGTGATTGAAGGGCAGAGAACCAGGACTGTGGAGCAGACAGGAGTTTCACTGCAGGCAACACAGGTGTGTTAAACAGTGTGGTATGCATCTTCCAAGTTCAAAATCAGACTCTAGAGTTCTGGTGATAAGGGAAGGAAATCAGCTTACAACATAAAATGTGAAATGGTCATTTTGATGTTGGTATTTATGGATTGTGTTTAAATACTTGTTTAGCATACTATATGTATTCTTTCTCCATCATTCTTTGCCTGTCTTTTGTAAGATGTTAGCACAACAGGTCCTACATTAGGTTCTACATTTGGGACTGATACCTTTCCTCTTTCTTTTAAGTTTCTTTTATTATATTGAACCATGTAAAATTGACAGCATCTGCTATTTCTGGCTTATAAGAGTGAGATTTCATTGGCTTAAGCCTCTGTTAGGAATATATGACCACTTGCTTATCTGTATTATGAATAGTTCCTATAGTTCATGTAGCCCATTTTCCACACACAATTCTCTCCCCTGATTACTTGAATTAGAATATGATTGACGATTCTGGGCCAGAGATTGCTAGGTGGGCAGGTGAGCCCTGGTCTTGACTCAGTGTCTCCCTCTGCTGCTGCCTGGCTGTGTGATCTTGGGTGAGGCTCTTTGTCTCTTGCCTCAGAAGATTAAATAAGATAATGCACAGGACAGTCCCTAACACGGTGCTGACTGCATTCTATAAATGAATTGCTTTCCTTTCCTATTATCCATGTCAGAATATATCCATGCCTTCCTATTATCATATGTCAGAATATAGCCTCATCCTCTGCTTGCTCTGTTGGTAGTAGTCATACCTGCCCTCATTAAGCACTCCTTTTGCCTCTTTTCACTGAACCTCCCTAAGATGCTGCCCCTTTGCTCAGTTCAGAATCTTTCACACAAAGATTCTGGAGTCTTCTGTACAGACCACCACCATTTGGGTTTATAAATTTTTCCCAAAGCCCTCTTCTTGTCACCTCTTCTTTTCAACATTTCCTTCTGGATTCATACTGTGAATACTTACATATATAAAACATGATATCAGATTTGTTTGGATGTAATCAGTCTTCTGCCTTGCCCCTGGAATTCTCCTAGAGCATCCCCTTTCAACTCTCTGATGGCCTTAGAATCCTGGTGCCTCCTGGCGATGCAGGCCCCTAGTTCAAGGTTGGTAATTACCTGAGGCTAAAGTCATCCTCTGGAAATTTTTGCCAGCAATTTGAGACGCTGACCCTGTAACTTGGTCACACTTAGGTTCTAGTATATTGGCCAGGCGCCTGCCTAATGTCTGAGAGCTGTTTTGTGTATATACACGTTTATCACTGGAGCCATTAGGTTTAAAAATGGCCTGTGACAAAGAGCATCGCCATATGTCTTCTTTGGGAAAGGTTAACACACCTTTATAGCTGTGTACAAAGTGAAAAAAAAATAATAATAAGGCTATTGAGAACCTAAACTAGAGCACATATAGACCAAACATGAATTTTACAGTGGCTGTTAAAAAATGTAATAGGTACAGGATAAGGGGCTGCAATTGCTTTCCTGTAGGGAAAAATAAACCAACTTTCAGTTTTCATCTGACTTGGATAATTTTGGAGGTATTTGGCCTAAAGGCAAGAGAATAAACTTGTTCATTTTTGGGATTCTTTCCAGATACAGTCCTGTGAAAGTAAACTTCATATCCTTAAGAGAAAATGAAACCTGCTCTGCTCACCTATAATTTATGAGCTACTGTACTTCTCCCTTGTCAGTGGGGGAATGTGTTCCAAGACCCTCCAGTGAATGCCTGAAACCGTGGATAAACCCCCAAATAAGATGGTTCCCTTATTACTATGGTTTCACTTAAGATTTTTTTCAACTTTACAATGATGTGAAAATGATATGCATTCAGTAGAAACTGTACTTTGAGTTTTGAAATTTGATCTTTCCCTGGATTGGTGATGGGCAGGACTCTCTAGCAGTTCTGAGCAGCAGCAGTGAACTGCAGCTCCCCTTCAGCCTCAAGATCGTGAGGGGAAACAGCCACATGCCGCGGTGTTCTGTATTGCTAGCTTTGATGTTCTGAAGGCTTTGGTGTATTAAGTGCATTTTCAATTTACAATATTTTCAACTTATGATAGGTTTAATGTAGATATAATCCCACTGTAAGTTGAGGAGTATCTGTATGTTTTTCCTATATGTACATGCTTATATTAAAGTTTTATTTGTAAATTAGGCACAGTAAGAGGTTAACAACAAAAAGTAATAATAAAATGGAGCAATTTTAACTATATTGTAGTAAAAGTTAGGTAAATATCATATCTTTCTCTCTCAAAATGTCATCGTACTGACCTCACCCTTTTTGTTCTCATGATGGTAGAAGATGATGCCTAGTGTTGAGATGAAATAAGAGATGACAAAGGCCACTGCTGTCCTTTTCTGTCCATTCCTTGAAGTTATTCTGAGTAGTGTGACAAAATCACCCACCATCCAGCTCCATCTGGGTTGTGAGCCATCCCTTTATAGCGTGTGCACATTGTGTATTCTGCCCACTTCTTGGTAACTGATTTGCTACCTCAGTTTTCAAATCAACTCTTGTGGTATCACAGCACTTCTGTCTGAGTAACACTCAGAACTGCATGGAGTTTGGAACTTAGGAATAGTTTATTTCTGGAATTTTCCATTTAATATTTTGGTCTGTGGTTGGTCATGGATCAAGAAGACATATTGTAGGAGAAATATATAACCATGATCCTTACTCTGGTCTGAGAATCTGTTAATCTAGAAATGTCTAGACTCACTTATATGCAAAGTTCTACACGTAATTGACAATTTCAAATCATAGTATAAGACATGGCTAATAGGCTAATAAGGATGTAGTAAGTTGACTGTGTCTCCTGAAGAAAAGATCAGGCCAAGTAGTTGATTAAAACATTTTATTTCTAAGTGGCTGGTGGCATAGCTTAGTAGTAGAGTGCTTGCCTAGCTGAGGCCCTGGTTTCAGTGAAGAGGGTGGGAGGGAGGGAGAAGGAAGAAGGAAGGAAGGAAAGAAAAAAAGAAAATATTTAAGCCTTAGGATTTATTTATGTGCATTAGTGATCTAGGTCAAAACATATCAGTTTTAGTATGATTTTATATTTACACATCTCATTTATTATGTAAGAACTGTCAGAATGGTAATAAAATGCATGATTTTTGGAATTCCAGAACTAATGAGAAATTCATTTGTAAGGCATAGTCTGTATAAGGGATTGATGTATATACAGAAGTCATTTAAATTGTATACAAATAGACACCCCAAGAGAAAAGTGCGCAAGGAATTTAGAGGTAATTCACAACAGCAAAAATAGAAATGCCGAACATTAACTTCACCAAACACACTTAAGCTAACTAGTAGGAAAAATTAAGCAAACAGGATGAAATATGAGTTTTTAGCTTTCCAGTCTTTGAACTTGGAAGCTGATTATGGAATATAAATTAGTAAATTAAAATTAAATTGGTACATATCAAAAACCTCAAAATTACTTAAACCTTTGAATTCTTCTACAAATTATGCCTAGGAATTAATCAGAAAAGTACAGAATTATTCGTGCAAGTAGATATACTCCAGGCATTATTTATAGTATCAGAAACTTTCTTAACAACTTATATGTGCTCAGTTGGAAATTAAATCTCACTTTAAGGTAGAATTCTGCAGTACCATTAAATATGATTTTCCAAGTATATTTAACAGTGTGGGAAAGTTTTTAACTTAATATCACAATATTAATTATAATATGCTAATTCAAAGTCTATTAAGTCAAAATGTGTATGTAATTGAAAATTCTTTGATATAATTCAGTTACTATTTTAAATCAGCATCATTTAGTAATTAATATATACCCAGCATCACTTATAATTGATGTTCACCCACAGAGGCAGTCCTTGCTTTGCATGTTTCTCTTATATTCAAATTCCACCTCCCTACCTAGCAAGTTTCAAACTGTGTAAGGCCTCAAAGCATGGCACCAACCCTGTGTGTATATTGAGCGACTTATTCCATGGAGGAGTGGTCACCTCACCCACGTCTGTTCCTTATGTCAGTGGGTACATGTGGGCAGCCTGAAGCAAGATGGAAGAGTCCCAGAACAAAAGGATCCCAGCAGCTACTAGGGACAGTCTCAAGGGTCCCTCCCCATCACAGGCTAGCTTGTGAAGAGCAGCAGTCTTCTGGGCTGGCTCTGTAACCACTGATACCAGACCCAAATCTGGCCGCTTGCCACCCAACGGGCTGATTAAATTGAGGGCAAGGTGTTGAGGTAAGGAAGACAACTTTGTTCAAAATGCCAGCCTCATGAAGAAAGTGGATCAAGAGGATTCCTGGCCAAAGTTCGTCCTGCCAGAAAGCTGATTTAGACGTTTTATTAGGTACATGTGGGTCGGTCACAGACTAGTGGGTGACTTCTCAGCAGGTGTCTGGATGATGCACATCTGGTCTTAACACTTGTCATCTGAAAACATCACAAGGTGATCTTCAGTTCTGCAAGTCTCAGAAAACAACAATTATTTCTTGGTTTTTTGATTAGTTTGCCTCTGTGCAGTTCCTGACACATGCACAATGGTCAGGCTAGAGGAGACCAGAGAAGAAAGATAAGGGTCGGTGAACTTAAATATGGAGTCCTTAATGCTTGCCTTCAGAAGTACTACATGTCAGAATTTGTAGGATGCTATAGTACTTAGAACTCCAGTGTCAGGAAAGTGGGGAGAAAGGTCTCACATCAGTGACCTCAGCTTCCATCTCAAGGGACTAGAAAGAGAAAAGCAAATTAAAGCCATCATAGGCAGAAGAAAGAGAGTGGTAAAGATCTCCTTCGATCTCAAGGATAAATAGGAAAATAGCAGAGGAAATACGGGAAAGCAAAGCCCAGTTCTTTGAGAAGATCAACAAAATTGATAGACCCATGGCGGGACTAATCCAGGAAAAGAGAGAAAAGATGTGTTACCAATATTAAGAATGGGGAAGGAATGTGGAGAGATGTCCCCACAAAATCTACAGGTACTAAGAAGATAATATCCTGAATATCTTTATACCAATCAATTAGAAAACTTAGATGAAATTGAAACATTCCTTTAAAACAGAAACTACCAAAGCCCATTCAAAAAAAAAAACCCTGTACACATGAAAATTTAAATATTTATTTTAACATGTTTCCATAAGGAGCCCTCCAGTCTCACATACCATCAGTGGTAAATTCAAACGTTTGAGAAATCATTCCAATTTTAAGCAAACTTCCACAAAAGATTGAAACAGTTCTACCTAACTTTCTCTTGATTTTTGAAAGAAATATCTCATTTTAATATCTGTATACATATGCATATATACGTAAATATACGTCAATTAACTTTATTAGCATATTTTATCATACAAAATTATGGGTTTCATTGGAACATTTTCATACTTGCACACAACATACTTTGATCCTGTTTACCCCATTACTTTTCATCTCCCCTCCCCCTCCCCCAAGGTCCCCTTTCTGTTCCCTAGTAGTCTGCCTTCTACTTTCATGACTTTTTTTTTTATTCTTTGTATGAGGCCTGCAGAACCCTAATATCCTGAGTTCAAACCCTAGTATCAAAAAAAAAAAAGAGAGAGAGACAACTCACAGAATAAGAGAAAATCTTTGCAAGCAAAATATCCAGATTATATAAAAGAGCTCCACAAATTAAACACCAAAAGAACAAAACAATAAATGGACAAATACATTAAACAGACATCTCTCAAAAGAAGAAGTGCAAATACCAAATAAATACATGAAGAAATGTTCACCATCCTTACCCATAAAGGAAATGCCAAGGAAATGCAAATTAAAACAACACTAAGATTCCACCTCAACCCTGTTAGAATAGCCATCATCAGCAACACCACCAACAACAGGTGTTGGCGAGGATGCGGAAAAAGGAACCCTCTTACACTGCTGGTGGGAATGTAAACTAGTACGACCACTCTGGAAAAAAAATTGGAGGCTACTTAAAAAGCTAGACATTGATCTACCATTTGATCCAGCAATACCACTCTTGGGGATATACCCAAAAGACTGTGACACAGGTTACTCCAGAGGCACCTGCACACCCATGTTTATTGCGGCACTATTCACAATTGCCAAGTTATGGCAACAGCCAAGATGCCCCAGCACTGACGAATGGATTAAGAAAATGTGGTATCTATACACAATGGAATTTTATGCAGCCATGAAGAAGAACGAAATGTTATCATTCGCTGGTAAATGGATGGAATTGGAGAACATCATTCTGAGTGAGGTTAGCCTGGCCCAAAAGACCAAAAATCATATGTTCTCCCTCATATGTGGACATTAGATCAAGGGCAAACACAACAATGGGATTGGACTTTGAGCACATGATAAAAGTGAAAGCACACAAGGGAGGGGTGAGGATAGGTAAGACACCTAAAAAACTAGCTAGCATTTGTTGCCCTTAACGCAGAGAAACTAAAGCAGATACCTTAAAAGCAACTGAGGCCAATAGGAAAAGGGGACCAGGAACTAGAGAAAAGGTTAGATCAAAAAGAATTAACCTAGAAGGTAACACCCACACACAGGAAATCAATGTGTGTCAATGCCCTGTATAGCTATCCTTATCTCAACCAGCAAAAACCCTTGTTCCTTCCTGTTATTGCTTATACTCTCTCTACAACAAAATTAGAAATAAGGGCAAAATAGTTTCTGCTGGGTATTGAGGGGGTGTGGGGGAGAGGGAGGGGGCGGAGTGGGTGGTAAGGGAGGAGGTTGGGGCAGGGGGGAGAAAGGACCCAAGCCTTGTATGCACATGTGAATAATAAAAGAAAAAAAAAAAAGAAATGCCAAATTCTACCTCACCCCAGTCAGAATGCTATCATCAAGAACACAAGCAACAACAAATGCTGATGAGGATGCAAGTAAAAAGGGGCCCTAACACATTGTTGGTAGGAATGTAAATTCATACAGACACTATGGAAAGTGATATGGAGGTTCCTCAAAACTAAAAGTAGAACCACCATATGATCCAGCTATACCACTCCTGGACATGTATCTAAATGAGTGTAAGTCAGCATACAGTAGAGAAACCTGCCCACCCATGTTTATAGCAGCACTGTTCACAACAGCCAAACTGTGGAATTAACCCAGGTGTCCATTAGCTGATGTATGGATAAACAAAATATAGCATATATACACAATGGAACATTTTTCAGCCATAAAGAATAAAATTATGTGATTCACAGGAAAATGGATAGCACTAGGAATCTTCACGTTAAGCAAAATAAGCTAGACTGAGATACATACCTGTAATCCCTGCTATGCAGGAGCTAGGAGGAACACAGTCCAAGTCCCTGGACAAAAAATTGTGAGACCCTCTCTGGGAAATCACTAAAGCAAAAAAGGACTGGGTGCATGGCTCAAGTGGTAGAGCATCTGCCTGGCAAGCACAAGGCCCTGAGTTTAAACCCCAGTCCTGTCAACAAAACAAATAAAACAAAGATGACATATCTCTGTCACATATACAGTGGAATCTACAAAAAAGCTACTAGAAATGACAAATCAGTTTGGCAGCATTATAGTAAACAAGATCTGTAGAAATAATTTATTTCAAGCAGTGAACAAATTGTAATAATACCATTTACAATAGCATAAAAATATGAAATAGTAGGGATAAATCTGACAAAGTATATGAAAACTACAAAACCTTGTTTGGAGAAATCAAAGAACTTCTACATAATATGGAGAGAGATTCCTTGTTCATGAATGAGAAGATTCAATATTGTTCAGATGCAAATACTCCTTAAATTATCTACAAACTCAATGCAATACCACTCACAATCCCAGCAGGATTTTTTTTGCAGAAATTGATGAATTGTTTATAAAATGTACATGAAATACAAAGGACCTTAGAATAGTCAGTGTGGTCAGATTTGCATTACTGTAACAGTGCCTGACACAGGCTACTTTTGAATAAAGGGATTTATTTAGCTTACAGTTTTGGAGGCTCCAAGTCCAAATAACTTAGCATAAGCTTGTTGAGGGCCACCCATTGGTATTATCACTGAGCAGTGGACAGTAGTGGCAGGAGTGGGTGTCAAGAGCAAGCAAGCAAGCAATTTTGTCAACCCAGGAGGAGAGAGGGCAAGAGAAACAGGGGTTCCACAGTACCCCTCAGGAGTGTGCTTCCAGTGACCTGGAGATATCCCACTAGGTGCCATCTTTTAAAGGTCTACAGCACAGGGTAATATCACTACCCAGGAACCAAGCCTTTAGCATATGGACCATTGGTAAACACTGTTCCTTAACTGAAAATAAATAAAGTTAGAAGGCTAACACCACTTCATTTCTAACTTACCATGAAGCTACTGCGACTAAAATAGTAAGGTATGGGTGGAAAGAAAATTTCACTATCTTGCTTTATACTTTTAAGTAGTAAGAGTTTATTTCATGTGAATCATGCCTCAGTAAAGCTATTTAAAAATAATTTGCTTTGAGGTTGCTTTATTATTTTTGCTTCTTTCTGAGTAAATTCACCTAGTGTTTGTTGTACTTGGTTCTCTCTTCTATTTTAGTCTTCTTTTCATCACAGGCTCATCAAGGTGTACATTTGTGCATGTGTGTGTGCGTGGTGACACACTTGTTTCCTTTCTCTGCACTAACTACTTCCTGTTTGGTGGATCTCTGTCTTGGATCCTCCAATCCAGAAATAGATGACAGGCCCAAACTTTCTTCTAACAATATTTCTTAGAACACAAATCCAGAGGTAGGTCCAGAGAATTTGCCCAGGTTCTGTTGCTGATTTTTTTTTTTCCAACTATAGGACAACTTTGTTGAAGCTGGGCCCCAGACTCTGCTTTCATTCCTGGCATGTCAGTGATGGTATTCACATCATCTCTATTTTGATTTGGGATGTGGGAAATCTAATAGAAAGCTTTGTATTCGTGAAGGGGGCAGGGTAAATGCATTCAACCTTGCTCAGAAACTTAGCTACTCAAGGGAGCTGGGCTTAGAGGTATCTCTCACCCTGCACCAGTGGGGACCAAACTACCCTCTTTGCCCACTGAAGCAAAGCAGCTCAGTGCCAGCTCTTCCTACCCTGGAGATACTCAGCACTCCCCCATCAGATGGTGAGAAGTATCTTATCTACACTGCAATTTTAGCCTCAGGGGTCTTGGGCACTCTTACTACTATACTTTATCATTTTTAAGGAGCAGTGAATTTTTCTCTAAATTTAGGATGTGAAATCCCAGAGTCAAATCTGCTAGGTAACTCTAAGCTTCTTAGATGACTCAGTAGTACACATCTCTTCCATGTTCTCTGACAGTGGCCAGTGTGGTCAGAAAACTTTATAAATATTCACCAGTTCTGCATCACCGAGTTCCTATTGTAGCTGCTACCAACAGAATGCACGCTTTAATTCTGCCGGCAAAGGTCAGCACCCTGCTCTGCCGAGTTGAGGCTTAGAACAGCGTGGTCAGCTTTCCTGTGGCAATGAAATGGCTCTGCAGTTCTGTTATAAATGTTTGTTTTTTCTCCAAAATGAACAGGTAGTTATGGCTTAGGAGAGCATAAAACTTTATGTTGAAATTTATGTTGAACTTTAAAATATTGTCTTTCTACTTTCAGACTTGGTAAATTCTATGTCTTGGTTCCTGGTGCTCTGATCTTGAAATAAGAATAGTAATTTCTTTTAGAGAAAAAAAGCAGGTGATGGGCTTTTGCATGTATATTACTTGTGACATTTTTTAGCCTCCATTAATTTTTGGGGGGCAATACTAGAGTCTGACGTCAGAGTCTTGCACTTACTAGGCAGGTGCTTTTGCCCCTAGCTCATTTTGCTTTAGTTATATTTTGGGCAGGTTCTCATGGTTTTGTGCAGGTGGCTGTTGGACCACAATCCTTCTATCTGTGCCTCCTACATACCTGAGATTACAAATCTGAGCCACCTTACTGTCAGTCTTCATTAATTCTTGTTGACCTTCCTGAGGAGCTGAATTGTGCCTCTGTGCTGGAGAGGTCATGGGAGCCTTTGGTTTCCAATGCAAGCAGCAGCCTTTGGGTCTGCTTTCAAATTACTATTAAAGTACATGGCCACCTACCCATCTTTCCCCAGCAGTCAGACCATTTGGGACAGATGACCTTGGATATGTCCATATCCAGTGATCTAGTAGAGCTGAGTGGCACAGTGCATACAGTATTCTTTTCTATCCACTTCATTTAAAAGATTCAGCAGGGAGTTGAAATGACCATTTCCTGCTTCCAGCCAATGATGGGGCTAGCTCAGTTACTGTAAGGTTCATTCAAGAGATCGTGAAAATTCTAATTTATAATGAGATAATGAAAAGTAGCCAGTGCTAGTTTCAAATGAAACTCTATACAGATACATAGTACCGTGCTTTTTAAACAGTATCAACCAGAAATATTCTTAAGGAAGTTGGCTATATACAATTTTTCCCACTTTCCTTCTATTAAAGTATCGCTTAGGTCCAAGAGTAATCAGACACATGTTTAGTTTAAAGGCACTGTGTATTCTTTTTTATTATTTATTTTTCCCTTTATTGTTGTGCTGGGTAGGGTCCATTGTGGCATTTACACAGGTTCTTACACAATGTATAAAATATATCATACTTGAATTCTCCCCCTCCACTGTTCTCCTTTACCATAGCCCACCTCAATTCCTAGAACAGTTTCAACAGGTATCATTTTTGCATTTACATACATGTCTACTCATTTTTGCACCATATGGAACTTTACTTAGCGGCGTGGGGGTTATATTTGGGCCATGTAATGTAATTTGAAATAAGTTGTGAATCATTAGCCTTGATTGATTTGACCTCCTTAGCCTTCTTAAGGAGGGCTGACATTTTGGAATGTTAGCAGATGTGTGCAACTTCTAGCAGGTATTTTTATTCTTGTTTTGACTGGATACTCTGTGTTTAGCAACTAAGTTTCTACAGTTTCTTTCTGTCCTTGAGGTTAAGTTGTTCTCAGTAATAATAATGGTAGACATCACTACAGACTGAGTGTGAGATCAGTTCCCTGAGGCTGTTGGATGGATTGCTTCCTATGCAACACAAGTAAATTTAAGTATAAATTGTTTGGTTAAACTCTTCTTATCTTTCTTTTTGTCAGTGTGAATTGAAGGGGAAAAACTTTCAACTCAGAACTTTTTAATAATTATGGTTTAACTCATAACTAAAGATTCACTTGAGGCAAAAATAGGAAACTCACATTTCATGTAAATGAAACCCCAAAGCTGTTTGGAATGCAGAGGACAAGATAATTACAAAATCCATCATGTAGAAACAGTGCAGATACAGAAAATTCAATGTTTAATGCAATGATTGGTTTCCCTAATTTATCATTGAGAGGAAAATAAATTGGCTATTTAAGAACTAAACTTCCTTTTTCCTATAGGTTATTGTTTCAAAGTCAGTTCAAATTAAAACATTTGACCATTAACACTAGACAAAATATGCTAAATATAACACAATAATAAAATAAGGTAATATATTTTCATGATAAGACTTCACATACATGGTACCAAAATGTAAAAATTAAAAAATGAAAAATTAGGTCACACGGATTACAGGTTAATTCCTTTTTGACTTTTCATGATTTGCTGTGCTTTACATTTTGCACCAAACATTTTGAGTGTTTAAAAAATGTATTTTATGTGCTAGAGTTCTTTTGATTTTTTTGAAGGGGCACAAAGTCTTGCCATGTAGTTCAGACTGGCCTGAAATTTGTGAGCCTCCCAAGTGAGATTACAGGTGTGTGCCATCAGACCCATTGCCCTGTGTTCTTTTTTAAATTTAAAAAAAGTATATAATAATAATAATACTTATTGAATTATGTATCTTTGTATACATCCAGTAAAAATAATTCATACTCCTTGGAAGTGTTAAGAATGAAAAATAAGCATTTGCCTCTCTTGTACAAACAGAAAGTAATGTTTTCTCAATTCTGTGTGTATATGTGTATGTATAAAGAATGTCCATATGCCCTTTCTACACATGCAGACCTGCAACTTGCTTATCTGCTCCTCCCTCAATATATATTAGTAAAACTTCCATATCAGCACACATAAATATTACCATTTTTGATGACCATAGCACTGTATGAATGTATCTTAATCAAGTGAGTTAGATTTCCTGCTCCTGGATGTGTAATCTCCCAGTGTGTGTGTTTATGTTTACTTGTGTGGGAATGAACACAAGGTAAATTCCTAGAAATAGAATTGCTAGGTAAAAAGTTGTGAAAGATTGTATATATCTCCTGCGTCTTTGCTGGTTTGCACTTCTTGCCCTTGGACAAAGTACAGCGTCTTTTGTTGGTTAATTATCTTAGTGCCTTTTTTCTATAAATTGCTTTACCCCTTCGTAAGAGCTTTTTGTATATTAAGAAGTTTATTTTTTTCATTAAAAATATGCTTCTGAATTCTTTCCTTGAATTTTTAATTTTTAGAGGTATTTCACTATGAAATAGTTTTTATCTTGTAGATGAATTTATTAGTTATCAACCTTTAAGGTTTTTGTTTTTGTTTTTGTGGTACTAGGGTTCAAACTGAGGGTCTTCTACATGCTAGACTAGGGCTCTACCACTGAGCTATATCTCTGGCCCTGATTTTTTGTTTGCTTTTTTTTTTTTTTGAGACAGGCTTTTGCTATGTAGCCTAGACTGTCCTCAAACTTACTATCCCCCTGCCTCAGGCTCCCCAGTGCTAGGGTTACAGGCATGTACTCCCACACCTGGCTTTTTGATTTTGGAGATTTATGTCATGTTTCTATAGGGCTTCCCATCAAGGATTATAAATATAATCACCCTTTTTTTCTTCCAGTAATCTCATGGTTTTCTTTCTTACATTTAGTCATTTGATTTGTTGAGGACTATTTTGTTACAGTGAGTATGGTGTACATCTGTATAGTGGTGTATTGGTAAAAGATTTCAAACATGAAGTGCTATTGAGATTTTGCTTCATTGGTTTAGTTATCCTTTGCCACATAATTATAAAACATGTGGGAGTTGTAACTGCATATCTTATAAAATTTTCATTTATTCAACTGTAATTGGTTATATTTGTTATCTATATCATAATCATTAAATAATTGGGACTAGTGTGTGGCTAGCAAGATAAGAGCAAAGCATATCCTACAAAAATATTTTCTCTTTGACTTAATTTATTATCTTGCTAATAAAGGTGAAAACAAAGAGAGCTAAGTGATAGTGGTTCTTTTGTACTACAGGAGTAGAGGTAACTGCAGTCAGCCTTCTGTATCTACAAGTCCTGCATCCATGGATTCATCCAACCACAGATTGAGATATTTGAAAAAAATTACATCTGCACTCAACATGTACAGGCTTTTTGTCATTATTTCCTTAAAACTGCCATGTAAGAACTATATGCACAGTGTTTACATTGTGTTGGGTCTTATAAATCACCTAGAGATGATTTAAGGTGTACTCAAGGATGTAGATATTTTATATGTGTGACTACTTTGCCATTATTACACAAGGGACCTAAACACCTGAAGAGTTTGGTGTCCCCAGTGGACCCAGGAATCATCCGCTTGGATGCTGAGGGAGGACTGCAACAGCCTCCATGTGGGAGAGCTATTCTGGTCTATTCTCCAGGGAATAGATCCCAGAGAGCCTCATTTTTGCATTACAAGGTCCTCCAGAAAACTAGCATTTTCAAGACTGGTGACCCTCTAGAGAGGTGCCCTTTCTCCACTGGGTCACCAGAGAGAATCAGACCATTTCTTTAGGGGTGATTGAGGCAGGATAGAGAGATGAAAAGACAGGGAAATTAAATTACGATGAGGAAGACTCTATTTAAAGATTATGTGCTATTGGATAATAGCTAATTTGCCATGCCTGTATTTTTTTAAATCTGTATTTAGAGGTCATACTGTTGTATTTTACCTTGTTGGTGCTGGTCATTCCTAGCTCAAACTCCTGAACTCTCTGTAAACTAGGTTTTTAAGCTGCAGAAATGACCATTGATTTGTCAGCAGGGATAATGGCATAAGAGCATGGAGCTCTCATGGAGCATGTACAAGTTACAGCAATGAGAAAGAACGGATGCATCTTTAATAACCATAGACATAGTGGTGGTATCTGCTTTATTTGATGTTCCGTGTGAGATGTTTGGCAGGAGGGAGGTGACATTTCCATGAGTCATTTAGGTCAGCCATGACCACCCATTGTTCAGCTGTGGTTGAGATGCCTTCACTAGTCACCAGATGAATGACTATGGTGAGACAATTTAATAAGGCTCTCTTTCCATCTCCAAAAATAGAAGGAATTTAGCACCCCTCAGAGTTGTTGGGGGGGTGGGGTTGGTGAAGGGGTAATCAGAAGAGCTCTCAGCACAGCTCTGGCCCCTCAGCATTTGCTTTTATATCTGTTCCTCTGTCCTATTGTTACTGATGGTGCATTACCCTTGTTATTTGGTAGTACAATAATGTGGAGAAAACCCACCATGGAAACAGTTAACAGTTTCCCAGGCGTCTTTAGACATGCACCATATTTAAGAGGAACAATAAACTCCCTGTGTTTGCTTTGTTTTGTTTTGGTCTTTTTGGCCGCCCCCGAAAGAACCCCTTTGATTATGTATGAGCTCAGACTCCATGCTTCTGCATCATTTTTGAAACAGCAAAATAATGCAGAGATTTAGTAGTGTGGATATTTATCCATAGCCTTGATATCGTAAAGTTAGCACTTTTGATAATGATGTTTGGCTTTTTTGTTTTGGCTTAATGCTTGCAAAATTATCCTGCCTATGGTTCCCAGAGGCCCTTCCCATACAGCATGTTCTGTAATCATATTACTGATCTAATAAACATCCATCTCTTATTGTAATAAACTCTCTTTGCAAACAGCCTCATTAATGTGCTAAAATAATGCACCCAGGGGTATTTCCAACAATTTCATTGTAGCTCTAGAATTAGTTGTCCTAATGGCTGTGCTGGTGCAAAAGCCACCACTTAAGCTGGGGTGATGGGGCCTCCCACAGGGCATTGAGGATGGCAAGGACCATGAAGCATAGCCTGTACCTAAAACTGAACACTCACTTTCGTTCTGATTCTGCCTCAGCCTCTTTCAATAAATGAACCATTCACTTAAAAAGCTGAGACTTTACCTTGTGGAACTCATTCAGATGTCCATGTAGTAAAGCCTTAACTATGTTTAACCAGTTTTATAGAGAGAATTTTCTTCTAATTGTAAAAATTGCTGGATTTGACAAATTTTCTACTGTTGTGGTTATTAGCCTTGCAATTTTATTATAAAATATCCATCTTTTACTGGAAATAACTTTTAAAAAGAAAAACCTATTATCTCCTATTCTTTTAGGGTATGTTCTCTACCTCCAACCTATATTCTTTAGATGTTAGCTCTTCAGAAAGGAATTATTTTAATAGGATGAAGATTTCAGTGTATTTCTTAGTATTCTGGATTCGGGGAACCGTAATTTTGACAGATTCCTAAGCCAGCTAATTCTGTAAGGCACTTCTGCATCTTACAACAGAAAGTAGCATTTCCATTGCTGCTGTATTCCTTTTTTCATGGCCATCAGACATTGTAACAGTCTCTTACTGGAGCTGTTACAGCAGGTGAGCCCTTCCTACTTTCTCCTTCTTACCTTGGTTAGGGCGTTCCACTCAAGTCATCAGGTGAAGGCCATCTTTACAGGGTGCCTGGGAAATTGTCTTTTTTTGTTTAATTGTAAGGATAAGAAAGGCAGTTGGATTTCAGATACAAAAGGTGCCATGGGCATATCATAACAATTTAAACAGTGTAGAATTGACTGGAGTAAAGCTAAGTCCCATGTGTGTCCTCCCTGCCCCCAAGCCCACCAGCGTCACCACTGCCTACGGTGCCTGTGTACTGTGCAGCAGCCTTCCCATGCTTGCAGTCACAGCAGGGACCTCCTTTCTTTCTTTTTCCTGGTTTTTGCTTTTATTTGTAAAAATAGGGCCCAACTGTGTGTATATATATCTCTAAATGCATATATTGCTTTTCTTTTTACTTATTTCAATATCATGGACATCTTTCTAAGTCAGTACTTACGCATCAGTCTCATTCGTTTTGACGGCTGTGTAGTATTTCATAGCATAAATGTACTTAATTCACAATTCTCCTGATTGATGGTCATTTAGGCTGTTTCCAGTAGTTAATTTGCTATTATAAATGTGGTACAGTAAACATCTTTGTATGACTGTCAGACTTCTGTATTTCCTGTGACTAGATAAGCTCCAAAAATGAGATGGCTAGATAAAAACATGCTTTTTGTTGTTACCATATAACTCCCAGACAATTCTAACAGTTTGTGTTCTGTTTAAAGTATGTAGATGTACTTATTTTCCTGTAGCTCACCAGTACTAAATCTTCTAAGTCTTTTTAAAGTTTGTTGTTTATAGGTAAAAATGACATCCCATGAACTTTCAGTTTGGATTCTGTGGCTATAGCATTAAGAAATGCAAGTGAAATATAGCCACACAAATACAAAATGTGCATAGCATTAAGGTGTTAAATTTGGTTATATAGATAAGTAGATGATTTTATATAAAATGTAAATTATCAAACTTGACCTCAAAATAGATAAAAATATCAAACTTCAGAAGTTGATCAAATTTTCTAGGTGTGGTCATGCACACCTGTAATCTCAGCATTAAGGAGGCCAGAACAGGTGGATCTCAAGTTTAGGGCCTGCTTTAGATGTATAGCAAGGCTCTGTTTCAAAAAGAAAAAAAAAATTTAAATTTGATCTACTGAAGAAAGGTTTTCAACATCTTTGTTTAAATGAGAACTCACAGAGCTAGTAGTAGAACTATCACGTACTAGCGTATGAAAATGGAAAAAATGAGACCTGTTGAAATTATTCAAGGAATGGAGGGAGGGAGGATAAAGGAGAATGATGGAGGGGTGAATTCAATTGTGATGTATTGTAGGAACTTCTGTAAATTTCACAAGGTACCCTAGTACAACGATAATATAATAAAAAAAGAACTCACAGATCTAACTTGTTTTTATAACATGCAGGTAGGAAAGAGGGATATGTCAGTCCAACAAGGAAATCTTCTAAGTACTTATAGCCTGTCGAAATCCAAAGATGTCAGGATAAATATTGCCACCAAAGCAAACATTTTAGCTAATATAACCAATCAGATTTTTTTTGTTGTTTTAATCTTTAAATGTTGATTTCATGGGACATGATCACCCTGTCTGCCTTCTAGATGTCTTACAAAACTTCTTTATTAGAAATAACAGTTTAAGACTATTTTATGACAGAGAATAGAATCTGATTTTCTGTAGCTACAGGGAAAGAAATAACAGTTTTCTCTTTATTATCCTGCTACAATGTCTTTCACAAACAATTAGAATGACTGCCAGGTTGAAGGGTAAATACTAGAATTCCATTAGTTAATGCAAAAAAAACTATTATTAAAAAAACAGTAAACTGTGGTCATGTGACATCTTACAGCTATAAGACCTATTATTATAATGTTACCAGGCTCATGTGGGTTTGTTTTTTTTTTAACATGTGAACTCAACATTTTAAAGACTTGGACAACTCCTGTGTTATTCAAATGATTCAGAGTATAGAAAGCCATGCAAAGCTTCCTGGTTGGTTTTCATGAAGCTGTAGTCAGTCTCATACCATAACCCATTTGAAGACATCTCAGAACAGCCAAAATCACCTTCATGTAGGAAAGTAGAGAAGAAAAGCTAAAAAAGAAAAAAAAGCAAATCTAATCTAGCTACATATTCAGGCATTATTGTCATCAAATATGGTTTGACTGAGGAATTTAAGAATAGTTCAAGCACTGGGAAAACATGATCTAATAGCTTAAGGAATTGAAAGAGAATAAAAACATGATCATAGTGAGTGCCACAACCTCAGCTATTCTTCATTTCTAAAACTCCATTGGAGACCAATCTCTAAGACCTTTTTACAGGAAAAGCATAGGCAAGTCAGCAAGGAGTAAATAGGAATCAATGGATCAGAACAGAGAGAAAGGGGAGAGGGGAGTGTGTAGCATATCAAGATCTCAGCATATTTCTGTGGGACAGAAGCAGATGGAAGCCGTCAGGAGGATTCAGGGCAGAGGAAGCCAAACCCCAAACTACCCCACGAGGGGACACCATCATGGTAGGCACTGGCTTTCCCACAGAAGTCTTTATGAAGAGCAGCTCTGGCATCTGCTCCCTCTTCTGCTCTTCTCACTTTCCACATGCAGCCTAGGATGTGCCATTGGGGCCACCACAATGGTGCCAGGATTCTCCCCTAAGGAAGCAGAAGCTGATAAGAACAGATAGAAGCATCCCTGGTCTGCTGTGAGGCCATGGCAATGCAAGTGCTGGCAAGGATCCCTAAGGAAAAGCTTTCCAGGCTCCATGCCCTGTGTCCCCCTCAGTGCTGTGCCAGCTTCTCTGAAAGTTAACTCCTGCCCCCCTGCCTGCTTGCATGGTACCTGTACTTTGAGAATTTCCAGATGTGGAAGTTCAGCCATGACCTCTGCTCTCAATTCTTTACTTGTATATCCATTGCCTAAATAATATCTCATGAGAAGATCTGAGCCAGCGATGGGAGAGCAGCAGGTGGCTGTCTGACTTCTGTGTGTGCACACTGTGTCATCTTGCTCTCCCTTTGACCTTGTCCTCTATCCTCTTCTCCATGCACACTCACTCCAGTCCTGCTGCCACTTTGCTGGTCCTCAGAAACGCCAACCATGCAGCCATAACAGGCATTTTTCTTTTTCCCTAACATTTTTATTTATGAAAGTTTTACAATGGAGAGGTTGAAAGCATTGCACAGTAAGCGCTTATATAACTGCCAGCTACATTCTATAATTAACATATTTCTCTTTATTTTGCCACTTATTCCTCCATCCATCCTCATTTTTGATGCATTCTTGATGTCACAGCGCTTTTGAACTTGGTATTTTAACCTTGAAAGACTCTTGCTCCCAACATTCACATGGCTCTGCCCATTGCACTGGCTATTCAAAGAAACTTTTCTTGGAAAATTCTTTTTTCTTTCCTTTTCTTCCTTCCTCCCTCCTTCTCTTCCTTCTTCTTTTTTTTTTTTTGGCAGTGCTGGGGATTGAACTCAGGGTATCAGGCTTGCCAGGCGAATGCTCAACCACTTGAGCCATGCTCCCAGCCCTTTTTGCTTTAGTTTGTTTTTCATATAAAGTCTGCCTGGTGCTGTCCTTAGACTGTGATCCTCATAGCTCTGCCTCCACACAGTTGAGATTATAAGCATGTACCACCAGGCCCAGTGCCCAGAGAAGCCTTTTCTAATAGACTGCCTATAGTTGTACTTTAGTCCTGAAGTTCTCCTTTCTGCGCACTGTCTTCCTTTCCCTTCCCATCTCCAGGACCAAGGGGTTGCCTGCTTTGTGCACCCTGATCCCCAGTATCAGGACCAGCCTGGCACAATGGGAGGAGCTGTGACAGAGACCTCAGGTCTCTGAGTTCAAAACCTCAGTACCACTAAAAAACAAACAAAAAAACACTACATTTTCTCTGTGTGACCATGTCATTGACCAAGGCCAGGCCAATGAGAAATGGACAAGGTGATGCATGTTGCTTCCAGGGTCAACTCTTAAAGGGGCTGTGTGTGCTCACCTGCCTTTCCTTCCTTTCCTGCTGCCCACTTGGGCAGAGCCTCTGTGCACCTTGAAAACAGGCAGGCACCAGGTTCGGCAATGGACTTCTACAGCCTCAACACCATCAGTCACCAGTCTTCTCAGAGCAGTCACTCAGAGGCATGTTTTCCCCCATTCCAGGCTAGCTCAGCCCTGCTGAAAGTTCCTCATATGGAGTCACAGCCTGCATCCAGTCCCCTCTTTCTCCTCGGGAAGTTGCACAAGTCACCCTTTTCCTTTTGCAAGTGAGTTTTCCAAGCCCTGGTTGGTGGCACTGTCTTTTCTATGGGTCTAGGCCTGTCCCCTCTCCTTTCTCTGGCTCTCTTCCCACATTCTCAGCTCTGTTTCTAATGGGAAGATTTCTGTCTTCCAAAATTTAATCCTAGACTTGAGCCCCCAGAGTTTGTCCAGAATGCTTCATCACATAAATGCGCCCTCTGCTCTGGCTACCTCATATGCATAGAAGAGAGCGGGCTTCCAGGTGGGCAGTCCATGGCCCCCATGTTTTCCTGTTACCTGTGATGTCGTCTGCTGGAGCTCCCCATGCTCTGTAGCCATGTATCCCTATCACATAGACTTCTCAGTGCTCTATCACCAAGTCAGGATGCCCATCAGGGTGTCCTATTCCCAACTTTCTTTAATGGGATGCTTTGTAATTTCCCATTCTAACTCCAGTCTCTTCCATGGCCAAATTCTGTGTTTTTTGGATGAGTTCTGTTCTCCTTTCTTTCTGCCTTTCCTCCTGTGCCTCTCAAAGCTACAGGACTCATACTGTGCCTCCCTTTCCACATATGCTACCTCCAGCCCTGCTTTGTAGCTCCATCTTGCCTCCTCCTCCAGGCATTCCTCAGTCCTTCCTTGGGTTATGCTCTGACAAGTTCAGCACTGACCTCTTTTCTCCTTATTTTTTCCCTTCTAGCACTATCATAAACCTGTTCAGTATGGATAAACATTGCCTATGTCATTCAAAGAAAGTATATATTTTTTCTATAGTGAAGTGTTCAAAGGAAGACCAGTAATTTTGTCTTTTAGGAATATGGCAATTGACAAGTCAAACACTTAGAGGAATTTTATACCAGGAGAGAGGAAATTGGGAGGGTGGGACCCCCTCAGGAGAGCTTATGCCAGGCTCTGTGCAGTGCTCACCAGGAGGTAAAGAGGGTTCCTGGTGGATACTTCTGATTTCTCAAAAAAAAAAAAAAAAAAACGGAAAACTTTGGTTTGAGGGTGATATCTCCCTATTATTAAATGTTTAAAACTAACAGTAAACCTTTAAAATGCCCCAGACCAAATAATACAAGTCTGAGGGGACTGATTTATGTCACTCTTACCCTAGACCTGTAGCCTACTTCCATTTTGTCTAGGTTTGTGTTTTGACTTAGGTTTAGTACAGTGTTTCTACTGGGACTCACACATCAGAATTACTATTTTCATGGAAATGTATGACTTTCAATGATTTTGGAAAGATCATGTGGTTGTGTTTTCCTCTAATGGAAATCTGTGAATAAAAGTCATCAGAGCAGTAATGTTTGGTATGTGAGAATTTGTATTATTTGCAGTTCACATTGTTGGGGTATCTCTGTGACTTCTCCTTGCCTTTGGATCTCACACTTTGCAGTATTTGTTTTGATGCATTTATTTAGCACATGTTTGCAGGGTGCCTGCTCTGTGCCAGGTACACAAGACAGGTCCAGAATCAGCTTTCATTGGCTGAAGCCAATGAACGAACGTGCTTATCTCTGAAAGTGACCAGTGATCTGAATAGTGAAAAGGGCCAGGTGCTATGGTACTACAGAGGAGTTTTATGATTTTGTGATGGGAGAGGCAGAGTAGGAATAACAGGAGGATTTTTTTTGTGTGTGTGAGGGGGTGCAGGAAAGGACTTTCTGAAGGAACCATGACTGACATAGAACCAGCCTTGGGGTGATAGGCAGCAAATACCCTTCAGAGGGTGGTGCCGCCTTTGGTAGGTTTAGATTGGTGAAGGAAGGCAAGATGTAGTGAGCACAGGGGAGCAGGAGGAGAAGCCAGGGTTTGGCTACTTGGGGTCTGTGGGCCATGGTAAGGGGTTTGGACTATATTCTTCATGCAGTGAGAAGATACTGGAGGCTTTAAACAGGGCAGTGCTGTGCTCAAGTTAAAGTTTTGAAAAAGTCGCCATGGGTCCTGTGTAGAAAGTGGATCAGAAAGGCATATGTGGAAGCATAATGGAGCATTTGCTTCTCAGGTACTGCTTCAATCATCCAGTGGCAACAGACTCTACCTGACTGTCTAAGACACAGAGGCAAAGAAGACCAGAGAGTGACATCATCAGGCCAAAGCTTTTCCATGACACAGCATCTTGTGTTCACTGTTGACACGTTTATCCTCTGTGGTTTCTAAAACTTTGCTTCTTCCAGAGAATTGCGTTAATCTCCTCTGTTGATGATTCTGACTTTTAAAGAAGTTACGCTTTCCCATTCTTTGGTTGTTGAGAAGGAAACTGTGAAGGGCAGTATGAAAGTTGGTCAGGACAGTGCAGGAGACCCAGAAGTCAAACATTATTTGAGCTACTTGCAGCTTTGGACTTGTTTTTGGAATATTTTCAATCTTGTCTGTGATATATAGACTTACAAATCAATAAAGGTAGCAGGTTTTGTCCCTCTAAATTCCCACATGTAAGAATATAATATACCTGGGGAGGTCAAAGGAGACCAAAAGACACCCTTATTTTCCATGGGAGGGGACGCAACACCCAGGCTGTGGGCGCTGCTGCTTCCTTGGGCTGCAGCATCTGGCATTGCCACCATTCATCAGCTTAATGATAGTTTCTGCTGCCTCTTCAGCTGAGTTTGGGCAGCAGTGATATATGAAAATGAAGAGGGACAGGACTGATGGCCTGGTGTGAAGCCTCGTTAAAGATGTCTTCACAATACAAAGGGAATCTGTTCTCCAAGTGTTTTGAGCGTGTGAAAAGAGCAAGAAACATTGCATGGAGTGGTTATTTTTTTTCTTTCTTCATCAATATATTGTCTTCTCTGAAAACAAATATTCTCATATAATTTTTGACAAAGCACTGTACCAGGCAATGTTTTTAAAAGATAATATATAGTGAGAAAGATTTTGAAATAGATTATTTGTGTAAGTTGGATAAAGGAAAATAAACACAGTACAACGTTGATTTTAAATTACCCTAAAACAGTTCTTAAAATTCAAGTGTTAGTTTCCATAGAAATATTTCCAAGTTGTTTATCTGTGTGTGTTTATTTTTCATCATTCCCACATACATTTGAGGTGGCTAATGGGAGTGTTTGCAAGAAAGTTAGGGTTGGCAGAGAAAATACAAAATGCCATACAAGGTATACTTATACTAAAAATGATTTATTGTTTATCTTAAATTCAAATTTAATTGGGTGTTTTTTTAAAGTGATAACTGTAAATCAAGTAGGAAATGTAAATAAAGCAACAAAGATAGAATAGATGAAATTTCTACACAAACAAGCACTGTAACAGAATTGTTTAAGTTGGGCCAAGGTTTGAGAGCCTCGGTTGCCTGCTGGAAATGGAAGTATAATCATCTATGAGATGCACATTGCCCAAAAAGGAGACGGGCAAAAGAAAAAAGACATTTCCTTAAGACAAGAGATATTTTCTTTTCTTTAGATCTGAAAGGCCACTTTTCAGTGGTTCTCCATTAAAGAGATGCATTATAATGATGGAGGAGGGGTGTGATAATATCTACTTTCTGTTGAGCATTTTATGAAGTGGACAGTGTATTTGAAGAGCAGTTCTTAATTTAGATGATGTCAGATTTGATCAGTTTTTCCTTTTGTAAATTTCCTTTTGTGTTTACAGTCATATCTAAGAAACTTTCCCCCAAAACAAGGTCAAAAATATTTTTCCTAATGTTTGTTAGAAGTTTTGTAGCTTTAGCTTTTATATGTAGACCTACCATTCATTTTGAGTTCATCTTGGTACACGATGCAAGGTATAGATCAAATCTTATGCTTTTATGTACTGTTTGAGCACTTGTTCAGGATGTGTTATCTGTGTTTCTTTTGACGTTTTCAAAAATCAGCTGACTATATTCATGTCCATTTCTACCAGCTCCTTTTTTTTTTTTTTGGCAGTACTAGGGTTTGAACTCAGGGCTTCACGTTTGCTACACAGGTGCTCTACCACTTGAACCACTCCACCAATGCTTTTTTGGTTGGGTATTTTTCAAGATAGAGTCTCACAAACTGTTTGCCTGGGCTGGCTTTGAACCATGAGCCTCTTGGTCTCTGCCTCCTGAATAGCTAGGATTACAAGTACCAGCATCTGGCTCTACTTGCTTCTTCCTCAGATTTGTTTGGATTATCCTATGTCCTTTGCATTTCCATATGAAACTTAGTATTGGCTTATTAATTTCTATAAAAAAGATTCTGGGATTTTTGAATAAGACTTTGTTGAATCTATAGATATTTTTGGAAAATCAGTATATGAACAATATTGAGTCACCTGACTAGTGACCAAGATATCTCCCTCTACTTAATTAGGACCTATTTAATTTCTCTCAGCAATAGTTTGCATTTTTCAGTGTATTGGTATTTTCATCTTTTGTAAGATATAGCCCTAAAGATTTTACATTTTTGATGTGGTTATAATGGTATTGTTGTGATTCTAATTTCTGGTGGTTTTTGTTGCTTACATGAAAAATATTGATTGTGTATGTTGCCCTTGAATCATGCAATTTTTAAAAACTGATGTATGGACTCTAATAGCTTGTTTTTAAATTACATCAGATTTTTTTATGCAGAGGATCAGGATTATGCAAATTGATCCTTCCTTTCCAGTCTGGATACCATAGAACAGAAGTGTGTGTATATTAGGGGGAGGAGGGCGTATATGCATTGATCACACTGGTCACCCCCCCCCCAGAGATGTGTGTATGGGAGGGAGGAAGGAGTGTATGCATTGATTACACTGGTCACACCCCCTCCCCAAACTGTGCTGAGTGAAAGTGGGAACCCCTTCCCTGTCTGTCTTCTAGATTGCAGGGGAAAGCTTCCAGTCTCCTGCATGCTCTTATCAGGTTGAGGAAGTTCCTTCTACTTCTAGCTTGCTGAGACTTTGTTACAGCTGGACGATGGATGTTTTTGAATGTGTTTTCTACAGAGATGATCATGTGGTTTGGGGTATTGTGTTGTGGGCTAACTTGTGTCCTCCAAATGAGAGATGTTGAAGTCCTGATGCCAGGACAACAGAATGCCCTTATTTAGAAACTGTTCTTGCAGAGCTAATTAGTTAAGATAAAGTCATACTGGAATACGGTGGGGCCCTACTGTAGTATGACTGGTGTCTTTGCCTGAAGACATGCCTGTTGTGACAAGGAAACACATGGAGAATGCCATGTGAGGACAGAGGCAGTGATTGGAGTTAGGCTGCCACATACCAAAGAACATCTGGGGCAAGGAAGGAGCCTTCCCAGGAGGCTGTAAAGAAGCCTGGCCCTGCTAATATCTACAAGAAAGTTCTGCCATTTCAGCCTCGCCTAGGAAACTAATGCATATGACATATTACATTGATAGATTTTGTTTGATATTTGAAATAGGACTGTGAAGGCTAATCTCAATCTTGTGGCCTCAGGTGCTCCTCCTGCCTCAGCCTTTGGAGTAGCTGGGACTCCAGGTGCATGTCACCATACCTGGCTCCACTGGTAGATTTTTAATGTTAAACTATCCATGCATCCTTAGAACATTCTCCACTTAGTCGTAATGTATTGTTGGACCATATGTGCAATAATTTGTTTAAAATTTTTGCATCTATATTCATGGGAGATTTTGTTTAATAGTTTATTTCATGCTTCAATTTCATGAAGACTTAGTGTAGAATTTCTTTTTAAAAATAATTCTGTTTTAATTAAAGATAAAAAATTACAGTTAACATGAGCTAAGGTATTCAGTATGCCAGACATTGCTCAACATTTTCTCTTTAATGTGTAATTTTTTTCATGCTCTTCCTAATTTAATAGATACCTTTTGCTATCTCAAACTCAAATAGTCTCTTAACCATTGAGAATTTCTATTTTTAAGTTTCATTGAGAAATAATTCACATACTACAAAATTAGCTTTTTAAAAGTATATACTTCAGTGCTTTTTGATAGTCACAAAACTGAGCAACCATTATCTAATTACAGAATATCTTTATCATTCCCCAAAAAAACTCAAATTCATTGAAAAGTTACTCCCCATTTCCTCCCCTCCACAGCTCTAATCAGTCACTAATCTACTTTATGTTTCTATAGATGGTCCTATCTTTGGTATTTAATACACTTAGAAGTAGATGTGATCGTTTCTTCTTTCTCTTGTCCAGTGTTTTCAAGTTTTGTTTGTGTTTATAGCATGTCTCAGATTTTATTCCTTGTTATTGCTGAATAATATTCCATTACATAGTATACCATGCTGATGTAGCCATTCATCTGTTGACTGCCATTTGAGAAATTTGTACTTTTGTGGCTGTTACAGGTTTTATTGCTCTGGACATCTGTGCACAAGCCGTGTAGACATATGTTTTCCTTCTCGTGAGTATATACCTAGGAGCTGGGTGATGTGCTGCGTCTATGTTTAACATTTTGAGAAAGTGCCAGATAGCTTTCTAAAGTGCCTGCACCATTAACTTTTCCACCAGCAGTGTAGGAAGGTGCCAGTTTCACCACATCCTTGCCTACTGCCAGTTATTGCCTCTGTTTTTAATTATAGCCTGGTGGGTGTGAGTGGCATCTCATGGTGGTTTTGATTGGCATTTTCCCAATGGCTGAGGATGTTAAACATCAGTTTCTTGTGCTTATTGACTTATTTGCATTGCTGATTTGGAAAAATTGTTAATTCGAATCCTTTGTCTTTTTAAAAATGAGATTGTTTTTATTATAGAACTGTATGAATCAGTCCCTTTTCAGACATTAGCTTTGCAAAATACTTCCCTTGTTCGGTAGGTCGCCCTTTCACTTTCCCAGCACTATCATTTACAGCACAGTAATTTTAAATTTTGATGAAGTATGATTTATCTATTTGTTTTGTTGGTTGTGTCTTTGCATCATATCTAAATCATTGTCTAATTCAGGCTCACAAAGACTTACCTTTTTTTCTAGTTTTTTTTTCTTTTTTTCCTAACTTTTATTTTTTTATTATTCATATGTGCATACAATGCTTGGGTCATTTCTTCCCCCTGCCCCCACCCTCTCCCTATACAGGGAGTTGACTCACATTAATTTCCTGTGCATGTGTGTTACCTTCTAGGTTAATTCTTTTTGATCTCACCTTTTTTCTAGTTCCTGGTCCCCTTCTGTATTGGCCTCAGTTGTTTTTAAGGTATCTGCTTTAGTTTCTCTGCGTTGAGGGCAACAAATGGTAGCTAATTTTTTAGGTGTCTTGCCTATGTTCATATCTGCCTTGTGTGCACTTGATTTTATCTTGTGGTCAAAGTTCAATCCCCTTGTTGTGTTTGCCCTTGATCTAATGACCGCATATGAGGGAGAACATACAATTTTTGGTCTTTTGGGCCAGGCTAACCTCCCTCAGAATGATGTTCTCCAATTCCATCCATTTACCAGCGAATGATAACATTTCGTTCTTCTTCATGACTGCATAAAATTCCATTGTGTATAGATACCACATTTTCTTGCATTTATCTCTTTATTAATCATGTTCTCTGTTTCACTTTGGTGTTTATACAGGGCTTCTATGGTTTCCTTTATTTCTTCTTTTGCTTTTTCAAATTCTCTATTTTTGTTGTCTTGGAATTTCTTGTTTGTCTGCTGTACATTTTGGTTGACCATATGCAGTATCATCTCTATAAAATTCTCATTGATTACCTGTAGTATGTCTTCTTTTAAATTATTCTTGTGGGCTTCATTGGGTTCTTTGGTGTAGTTTATCTTCATTTTGTGGGAGTCTGGATCTGAGTATCTGTTTTCTTCATTTCCCTGTGGTTCCTGTACTAATTTTTTGCTGTGGGGAAACTGGTTTCCCTGTTTTTTCTGTCTTCCTGTCATTGCCCTTGGTGTTGTTATTGTCCTGTACTGTGTGCAATTAAGTATTTTCTGGCTTGTAATAACAGCACTAGTGATATTTAGAATGGAAGGGTGAGAGGGGATGGAAAGCAAAGAAGTTAAAGGAAAAGGGAAAAACAAATAAGTAGGAAAAAAAAACAAAACAAACAAACAAAAAGAGTTTCAAAGATATAAACAGGGAGAGACAGTGTACTAATCAACCATAAGCTGAAAAGGCATTAGAGAGACAGAGAGAGGATTGAAAATAAAAAGTAAAAAGAATAAAGATAAGAATAAAAATAAAAAATAAGTAAATGAAAAAAAAATATATATATATAAAATAAAAAAAAACCCTCCAAGTTCAAATGCAGTGAAGTTTCAGTCTTAATAATTTTGGTGTTCGTCCCTCAGCCTCCAGTCCTGGAGATGGTGCCTCAGATGTTGTTCTGTAGTTGTCTCATCAAAGGGGAAACAGAACAAAACTGCACAAAACAAAAGCAAAACAAAAAAACCGCACAAAGTATCCCAAGTTCAAATGCAATACAGTTTCAGTAAGGTTTTCAGCGTGCAGGTGTAGTTTGGTTGTTTTTTCTTCAAAGGTAGAAAAAAAAGAATCTTGAGACAGGTCTGTAAATGGCTATTTGCGGCTGTGGCTTGCCTGCCGCTGCTGTCAGCCTGCTGTTGCTAGAGGCGTTATTTATGCAGATCTCTGGGGTGAGCTTAGCACTCACCTGGCCCTGCAGGCTTTGTTTACTCAGAGTTCTCCTGTGCACAAGCCGCTGCTACAAGCTTTCCCCTTTCCAAGCACACTGGGGGAGGTGACAGTGCACCCGCTTTCTCAGGCCTGCATGTTTATTTACAGTTCGCATGGGAAGTGGGTCTTCCCCCGTCTCCTGTGGAGTTTTCCTCCCACTGCCGCTTTTACAAGCTTTCCCAATCCTGATTGCTGGGCGTGTGCTGCTGCTCCTGCTGGCCGCCATGTTTGTTTACAGCTCACATGGGAAGTTTTGCCTCTTCTTGGTGGCCTTGCCTGCAAGGTGTGTCTCCACCGTCTCTCCAAGATCTCACTTTAGGAGGCTCGCTTTCTGCTTCCTCCCTTTAGCCGCCATCTTGGAATCCCTCTTTTTTAGTTTTTTTAAAATAACTTTTGTAATAGCTCTTCTATTTAGGTTTTGGTCAATTTTGAGTTAATTTTTATATATTGTGGCCAATTTCACCTCTTTTAAATGTACTGTTTGTTTAATAAAAAAGATGATTTACCCCCATTAAATTGTCTTGGCACCCTTGTCAAAAATCAACTGGCTGTAAATGTAGAAGTTTGTTTCTGGCTTCCTAATTCTGTTTTATTGCCCTAGAGTCTGTCTTTATACCAGTATCTCACTGGCTGGGTTATAGAAGATTTGTAGTAAATTCTGAAATTGAATCCTCAAAATCAGTTATTCTTTTTTAATACTGTTTTAGTTATTCTTTTTCTTTTTTCTTGGCCTTATTTTTTTATTTTTGTGCTGGGGATACATTGTGACATTTACAAAAGTTCTTACAATATGTCAAATACATCATAGGTGAATTCACCTCCTCCATCATTCTCCATTATCCTATCTCCACCCATTCCTGGAATAGTTTGAACAGGTCTCATTTTTCCAATTACATCCATGTGTACACAGTATTTGTAAGTTTGGGTATTCTTGATACCTTGTATTTCCATATGAATTTAGGATCAGCTTACCAATTTTTGCATATGGAACAAAATATCTGTAATTTTATAGATAATGCTTTAAATCTATAAATTAATTTGGGGTATATTTTTCTTGCTGGCAAGCAGGGGAGGGGCAGGGAAGTCCCAGGGACAGGGAAATTGAGACCTCCACCCAGTTTCTACTAGATCTTGTCACCGTCAGAGAAAGAATTCAGAGATAAAACAAAGTAAAGAATTAGGAGAGAGGGAACTTTTATTACAAAAGTGAAAGTACACACTCAGGGGAGGGTGGGGGCTTCTCAAGAGGTCACATTCCCAGGATTTTGGAGAATTCATCTAATCAAGGGAAGGGTTATTCATGAGTAAAGATGGGGAACTCCAGAAATGGATCAGGATTTTCCTGGAATGGATTTACTCTCCTTTTCTTTCATGTCATGACATCAGATGCATAATGGGAAGAGCCAAGACAGCAAGGCTAATAGTATCAAGATGCCATTATACTGAAGCAAAGGACAGTTAACAGTTGTCCTGGTTGACCATGTGGGCACCAGCTGGTTTTAGGTGGTCTTGATTTCTTGTTACTTGAGTGGTCACTTAATGTCCTGCTGTAACACAGCTCTGTGGTTGCGTCAGGATCTGCCCACGGTGCAGTTGCCTCTTTTATTTTTTTTCAATGCCTATCTAGCCTATGTGATTGCCATCTCAACAATAATGTCTTCTGATCCATGAGCATGGGCTGTTTTTCCATTTATACAGACTTTCTTTCATCTTTTCATTGTTTTAACAGTGCTTTGTAGTTTTTAATATGCAAGTATTGCCTTTCTTTTGCTAAATTTTTCCCAAGTAATACATTCTTTTTAATGCTACTGTAAAGACATGGTTATGATCTCACCTTCAGGTTATTCATTGCTAATGTGCAGAAGTACAATGGGTTTTTGTATATTGGTTTCATAGTCTGCAACCTTGATGAATTTGTTTATTCTAAAATTTCTTGAGCTGGATGGACATGATGGCCTCATGCCTATTATCTCAGCTACTCAGGAGGCAGAAATCAGGAGAATCATGGTTCCAGGCCAGCCTGTGCAAACAGTTAGGGAGGACCCCCCCGCCCATCTCAATCAGCAAGGCAGGCATAACCAGCTATGTAGGAGGCATAGGTAGGAGGATCACAGTCTGAGTCCAACACTGGGCAAAAGTGCAATACCCTATTGAAAAAATAGTTAAAGCAAAAAAGGAGAGGGTGCATAACTTAGGTGGTAGACTGTGTGCCTAGCAAGTACAAGGCTGAGTTCAAACCCTAGTACCATCAAAAAATAAAATATCTTTCATGGATTCTTTAGATTTTTTTATATACAAGATTGTGTCATCTGCAAATAGAGATAGTTTTACTCTTTCTAGATTTTAAAAATTCCTTTCCTTGCCTAATTTCCCCAGTGAGGACCTTTTGTGTAAGCGTGAGGTTAGCTACAGGTTTTTCTTGGTTGAGAAACCTCCCTTTTGTTCCTAACTGGGTGAGGGTTTTATCACAAAAAGCATGTTTAATTTTATCCAGTACTTATTTCATGACTGTTGGTGGGATTGCACAGTTCCTTTTATTCTATTATTATTACATTTAATATTGATTGATTTTCAGATGATATACTACCCTTGCATTCCTAGGATAAATTCCATTTGGTCATGGTGTATAATTCTTTTAACATATTACTGATCTGGTGTGTTGAGGTGTTTTACATCTGTATTCATACAGGATATTGACATATAATTTTATTTTTTTGTAATATCTTTGTCTGGTTTTGGTATCAGAGTAATACTGGCCCCACAGAATGGGTTTGGAAGTGTCCCCTTTTCTTTAACTTCCTGTGAGAGTTTGTTTAGAGTTGTTGTTATTTCTTCCTTAAATGTTGGGTAGCATTCACCAGGAAAGTCAGCTGAGCCTGGAATTTTCTTTATAGGAGGACTTTTAGCCATGAAGTCATTTCTTCTAATGGATAATATGTTCCCCGGGTCATCTGTTCCTTCAAGAGTGAACTTGTCTTGCTTTCTTTTCTCTGCTACTTTGTCCTGTCAGTACTAGCTGCCTTGTTCCTCAGGAACTTCTTGTTCTGTCTCCTCAATTTAAGGAATACACTGAAATCCACCTCCATTCCCTCCTTGGCTTAGTCTAGAAACTCCCCCAGTCTCCGTCTGACCCAGTTTGTGTCTCATCAACCAGGGGTCACTGTCCTTCACTGCCTGGTGTCTAGTACCTCAAGAACCATGAATTTATCTGCATGTTTGTCATTTCAGGCAGTTGAGTGTATGCCCTGTTGTTCCAGGGACAATGGAAAGATTTTTTATACCTGCACCACATATTCTTTGGGCACAAACAAAAGCAAATCAAAAGACAGATGTTTTCAGATTTAGGGTACAGAAAATAAGCCACCCTTGAAAATAGTACTTATGGTAAACGCCCTCCAATTATTTGAATAATAAGCAAAATTAACTCAAAAATGAAGAAAGGTTAGGGTAGGTTGAAATAGGAACTACTTAGAATCTATGAAAGTAGAGGGGAATTAAGTGTATCTTACAGTGCTAGGAGAACAGAAAGACAAACTGTTCATGGGAGAGAGATTTTGTTCAATTACTAGATGATAGAAAGCAGATGGAACTGAACTGAAATGGTGAGGAAACCTGTCACCCAGCAGGAGGTAGGAGAAAGCTAAGCAAAAGGTAGGAAAAGCTGAAGAAGAGCTGGAAGCTGGTGAGGTGAGAGCCCAACGGAGGCCAGTGCTCTGCCAGGTTAACCAAAGATTAGCATTCAAAGCAGTCAGGCTATCAGGCCCTTCTGTTTTGTATTGCTCTGCTTTCATAATTCCAGAGCAGTGCTGGAGAGAATAAACTGTCTTTCTGAGGTGATTTCTAATGTGGAAGACAGTCCAAGAAAGAAGCATTGAGGTGTTCCAGAAGAAAACGGAATACATATTTGGGGGGGAGGGAGAGAAGATGGGAAGCTATGTACAGAAACAGCCATATACAAATGCTGAGGTAGTCCAAGCCAGCTGCTTATAATAGCAACCCAATCTTTCTTTTATAAAAGAAATAACTGCAAATACTAGACATTTAGGGATGCATAATGTCAAGAAGCAGAAAGACCAAAGTTAAAAAAAAAAAAAGAAGAAGAAAATAGCTCAGTATAGAAGGAACAAAGTTAATAAAAGTTAATAGGATGTGTTATGAGTTGAATTGTGTCCCTGACCCAAATAAACAGAAACAAAAGATAATGTTGATGTGCTAACCCCTAGTAGCTCGGAACTTGACCTTATTTGGAATTTGTGCTGTGCCAGATGTGATTTGTTAAGATGAGATCATACTCGAGTAGGTGAGCCCTAATCCAACATGGCTGGTCTGGTGTCTTTATCAGAGTAGTCATATGATAAAGAGGGCAGAGACTGGAATTATGCAGGTGTACGCCAAGGAATACCAAAGGTTGCCAGTAAATCACTGGGATGGAGTCAAGGGTTCCCTGTGCACTCCAGAGGGAGATTGATTTTGGACTTTGAGCTTCCAGAACTGTGTGACAGCAAATTTCTGTGGTTTATACCTCCCAGTTTGTGGTACTTTGTTATGGCAACCCTAAGAAACAAGATGGGTGATGAGAGAAGCTTTAATCCTTATTATTGGGAAAGTAGAACAAAGTAATCCATAGGAAGGTGAAAAAAGAGAGAGAACAAGAGAAACAATAAATGGGAAACAAACAGAAGACAAATAATAAACCTGCATATTGGATGTAAAGCTCTAGTGCCTCAATATTTTCCTCAAATATAAATGGTCTAAATGCACCAATGAAAAGACAAATGGTTACGGTGTGTCCATTTTGTGGAGCTATAATAATATCATAGTAAGTAAGTTATAATGAGCAAAAATGTATTGACTCATGGTTCTGGAGGCCAAGAGATTCAAGATTGAAGGGCTGGCATCTGATGAAGGCCTCCTTGCTGTGTCTTAACATGGCAGAAAGCAGTATATCATAGAAAAGCAAAAAGAGGGGAGTGAGAAAGCCGGGGTGGGAGGGCCAAGCTTGTCCTTTTATAAGGAACCCATTACCACAATAGTTGTGTTAATCCATTCATGAAGCAGAGCCCCTGTGGTCTTATTACCTCTTAAAATTCTTACCACCCAACACTGTTGCATTGGAGACCAAATTTTCCAGTGCATCCATTTGGGGGGATACATTCAAACCATACTAAAGTAGATAACAAAACATAATCCTACAATGTGCTATCTATAAGAAATCCACTTCAAGTATGATGATATGGGCAGGTTGAAAGTAAAAGGATGGAAAGTATATATCATGTAAATGCTAATTTTAAAAAGTAGGATTGGCCATATTACTATCAATAAAGTATGCTTCAGAGCAAGGAAAATTACTAAAGATAGGGTATAACATAATGACAAAAAGATCAATTCACTGAGGTTTATGAGCACCAAACAAATTAACTTCAAAATGCATAAAGTAAAAATGATAGAGCTAAAAAAAAAGAGACGAAGCAGTAGTTATAGTTGAGGACTTCAGAACCCAGTCTCAACAACTGACAGAACAACTACACCAAGACTTATCAAAAGTATAGAAAACTTGAACATTATCAACCAACTCTGACATGTACAGAACACTCCACCAACAACACAGAATACATTTTCCCTGGTGCCCAGGGAACACTCACCAATATAAAATACATTCTAGGTCATAAAAAAAATCAACAAATTTAAAAAAAAGAAGAAAAGAAATAATTCAGAGTATGTTCTGTGGCCACAGTGGGGTCAAATGAGAAATCAATAATAGAAAGACAGAAGGAAAATTCCTAAACCCCTAAAAAGCAAATACACTTCTAAACAAGTCAGGGGTCAGAGATTACATCTCAAAGGAAAATTTTTAAATGCATAGAGCTGAATAAAAATAAAAATACCAAAAGATGTAGGATACAACTGAAAGTAGTGCTTAGAAAAATTTATAGTACCAACAGCTTATATTAGAAAAGAGAAAAAGTCTTACATCAGTAATCTAAGCACCTACTTTAAGAAATTACAAAAAGAACAGCAAAATTAAAACATGGCAAATAAAAGGGAGGAAATTATAAAGATAAAGTGAAATTGGAAACAATATGAAAACATCAATGAAACAAAAAGTTAACTCTTTGAAAAAAACATTAAAATTGAAAAACTGCTAGTAAATAAGCAAAGATAAGAAAAGAGAAGACAGAAGTCACCAATATAAAGAATGGAATGAGAGAGATCAGTGTATAAGCAGCCAGTAAGAGAATAATAATAATAGAATGCTCAGAGCAATTTTATGATCATAAAGAAGTGGATCAGTTCCTCAAAAACTACAAAAATTCAACCAAGATGAATCCTTGAATTCCTATAATCACTTAAAAGAGTGAATTTGTAATCTAAAAGCTCCTATGAAGCAGCAATCTCCATGCCTACATTATTTCACTAGAAAATTCTACCAAACATTTAACGAAGCTTAAACACCAGTTCTTCTCAATTTTGTGCAGAAAATAGAAGAGAAGGGACCATTTCCCAACCTATTTATAAGGGTAGTATTACTCTGATATGAAACTCAGAAAAGGTACCAAAAAGAAAAGAAAAGAAAAACCCAAGAAGAAAAAAAAAAAACACACAAAAATATCTTTCAGAAACTTAAAAACCAAAATCTTCAGCAAAACATTGGCAAATCGAATGTACCAATGCTTTAAAAAGAACATGATGACCCAGCAGGACTCATCCCATATATGGACAACTTGCTTAACAGTTAAGTGTCATTTATGCTACCATGTAAGTAGTCTAATGAAAAAATATCACATGATAATATCACTTGGATACAGAAGAAGTAATTGACAAAACCCAGCACTGTTTTTGGTAAAAATTGTCAACAAACTAGAAATGAAGGGAGAACCTCCCCAACTTGATTAAGAGCATCTATGAACATTGCACCATGAATGACTAAATCTATAGTAATTGACTGAATTCTTTTATCCAAAGCAGGGGTGTCTGCTCCCACAATTCTTGCATACATAGTACTAGAAATTGTAACCAGTATGGTAGGGAAGAAAAGAAAGAAGAGGTATACTATTAGGAAAGGAAGAAATAAAACTATCTTTATTTATAAATGTCATGATTATTTGTGGAGAAAAGTCCAACAACACTTCTTGAATTAATAAATGAGTTTAGCAAGGTGCAGGATACAAAATCAATAAAGAAAATCAATCAAGCTCATCAAAATTTATACATTAAATATGGGTGGGTTTTTGTATGTCAATTATACCTCAAAAATCTTTGAAAAAATCAATTGCATTTCTGTATATTAACAGTGAACGTGTAAAAACAATAACTAAAAACATGACACCATTTAAAATTGCTCCAAAGAAAATGAAATATAAAAAAATATAGGATATCCTGAATATTACAGAATTCCAGTGAAATAAAACAAAGAAGACATAAATAAATGGGGAGACATGTTATTTGTAGATTATAAGATTCAATACAGTAAAATTGTTGATTCTCCTCAAATTTATATGTAAGTTTTGCAAATTCTAGCGAAGTTATTCTATAAACAGGTAAGCTTATTCTGAAATGGATAAAGAAAAGCACAAGCCCTAGAACAGCTCAAATAATTTGGAAAGAAGAAAATGATAGCTACACAGGGAGTTTCCTTGTGTTGTTCCCATGCATCTGAGTATTACAGCTCCAATTGTTTCACCTCTTTCAGTCCTCTTCACTCTAGTCTGGTTCCAGTGGTGGCCCCAGCCAGTTTAAAGTTTATCGTATAGCTAGAGTGATGAGGCAGTGTGTCACTTGGAGGGAGAGGACAGATATTGCACAAGTAAGCAAGGTATAAAGCCAGATCAGTGGAGGAATGGTGGTCTTTTCAGGAATGGGGCTGGGCAACTGGACATTCCAGTGGCCAAACAAAAAAAACCCGCAAGAAATAAAAAGTTCTTCTTAAGGTTCAGACTTAAATGAAAATTAACCTGAAGTTTAATGAATTAAAGTAAAATATAAAACTATTAAGCCTTTAGAAAAATACAGGAAAAAATCTTCGAGGCTGAAGGTTTGGCAAAAAAAATAAATTTTTTTTAGACTTGACCGCATGACATGATTCTTGAGACTGTAAAGCCAGTTAATTTGACTTCATCACAATCAATATTTTTCTCTGCCAAAGATTCAGTGAAGGAGATGAAAAAGACAGGTTTACAGACAGGAAGAAAATATTTCTAAACCACAGATCCAAGAAAGGAGTTGTATCTAGAATATTTAAAGAATTTTTGAATATCAACAGTAAAAAAACATCCAGTTGTCCTTAGGGAAATGCAAGTTAAAACTACAGTGAGGTATCACTACCTGCCTGTCAGGGTGGCTAAAATAAAAAAAACAGTGATACCAAGTGCTGGTAAAATGCATAGAAACAGGATTGCTTATGCCTTCACGTTAGGAATGTAAAATGATACAGCTACTGTGGAAACATTTTTTTTCTTTAAAAGCTAAACCCAAGTTCCCTGCACAACCCAATAACTGCACTGCTGGGTATCTATCCCAGAGAGGGAGATTTTCTGTTTGCAGTGAAACCTGAACAAACTTTCACAGTAGTGTTGTCATTTGGGACAGCTCTAAATTGGTTCATCAAATATCCTTTAACAGATGAGTAAATTGTGGTAGATTTGCACTGTGGAATATTACATGGTAATGAAAATATATGAATTACTGATACACAAAAACTTATATGTATCTCAAAGAGTATGTTGAGTGAAGAAAGCCATGTGTACTGTGTGTCCCACTTTTGTAACTTACTTGAAATTACAAGCAGTCTAATTGTCACCCAAACTTTAGAGATGAGAGGAGAACATTGGCTGTTGCTATATAAAGGATTCTTATGATAGAATTGATCTGCGTCTTGATGGTGGTGGTTGTCACCAAGTCTGCATGTATAGTAAAACTGCATAGAGGTAAACATGCACACACATATGAATATATATGTAAAACCTGAATAAGGTTGATGATCATATCAAGGTAATTTCATGGTGATAATGTTCTGTGCTTGCTATACAAGATGTTTCCTTTGGGGAAACTGGGTGGAATGTTTGCGGAATCTCTCCATATTGTCTCTTACAACTGCATGTGAACCAACAAAGAACAAAAAGTGAAAGATTAATTCACCTGCAAAAGAATGAAGTGGGATCTCTACTCACACCATGTGTAAAATTTTACTCCAAATGGATCAAAGACCTCAGGGTAAAGATAAAACTATAAAATTCTTAGAAGAAAACACAGGCATAGGCCTTTATGACTGTGGAGAAGGTAGTGATTTCTTAGATATGTTACAAAAAATAAGTATGTAACTTCCCAAATTAAAAGGTGATAAATTAGACTTCATCAAAACTAAAAACAGTTTTTGCTTCAAACAACACTATCAAGAATGCATAAATGTAATCTACAGAATGGAAAAAATGTTAGAAGTCATGTATCCTCCAAGAAATTATTTATTTTAATATATTTTATCAGCTGGGCATGGCGTACATGTCTGTAATATCGGCACTCAGGAGACTGAGGCAGGAGGATCATGAGTTCATGGCCAGCCTGGGCTACACAGCAAGACTGTGTCTCAAAAATTGTTTTTTAATTATTTAAAACATATAAAGACCCCAGTGCTGGAAAAAAAAAAATATATATATATATATACATAAAGAAGCCACATAGGGTGATACATGCCTGTGATCCCAGCACTCAAAGGCTGAGTTTCATTAGTTTGAGGCCAGCCTGGGCTACACAGGAAGACCCTGTTTCAAAAAAAAGAGGCAAAGCATCTGCACAGACATATTTCCAAAGCTATACAAGTGGCCAATAAACGTGTACAGACACTCATCAGCACTAGTTGAAGAAGTACAAATGAAAACCTCACTCCATTCCTACTAGGATGGCTATAATTAAAAAGACAGATTTTAACAAGTGCTGGTGAGGATGTGGGGAAACTGAAACTCATACATTATGCTACAAATGGCAGCTTTGGCAGACAGCCTGTCAGTTTCTCAAAAGGTTAAACAGAGTTACATATGGCTGAATAATTCCCCTCCTAGATGTGTGTTCAAAAGAAAGAAGAAACACATGTCCACCGGTCAGTAGTACACAGATGTTTATAGCAATATTATCCATAATGGCCCAAATTTGAAAACACCTCAGATGTCTAACAAATGATAAATGGATGAAGAAAATATGGTATGTCCATTTATGGAGTGTTGTTAGGCAACATGGATAAACATGCTGCAACTTGGATAAACCTTTACTAGTGAAAGAAGCCAGTCACAGAGGGTCATGGTGTATTTGATTTTATGTATCTGTAGTATCTCAAATAGGCAAATCCACAGGGACTGAAAGCATATTAGGTCAGGAAGGAGAATGGCCAGGTGACTGCTAATAGGGATAAGGGTTCTTTTGGGAAACCTTAAATGTTCTAAAATTTAACCACCTAGCAAGGGCAAAGCCTGGAGTTCAAACCCCAGTATCAAAAAAAAAAAAATCTATTTTAGCAGACTGAGGGGATAGCCCAGTGGTGAATGTGTTCTTAACATGTATAAGGCTCTGGGTTCAATCCCTAACAATCACTCAATCAACAAACAAACCAGGTAAAGGTTGTATGACTGTGAATATACTAAAAATCATTGACTTATACACTGTGGGTGAATTTTATGGAACAGAAACTATATCTCAATAAAGTTGTTAAACTAAAACTAAAAAATAAGGATAAAATGTGTATTTACAGCATGATCATTTCCTATGATGCCTTTGAATACATACAGAAACAACACTTGATCTCTTTCTGTTAGTTAATAATGATTGGATGCAAATAAGGCCCCTTGTACCTTAACTCCCTCTAGGGAGTGGGGATTTCCTCCACAGGTTGATTATAAACAAGAATCTAACTAATGCTGCCTCTGACACACACATTACTATAAACATATGAATACATGCATATGTCAGATATGCATGTAAAATGTAGCTTGACCCTTTGATAGTTGCAGGCCTTTCTTTAATACCGAGAAAAGAAAGGCCTGCCTGACCTCCTCTGATTTTGTTTGAGTTACCACCTAACTTTTAACTTAAAAGTTAAAAATAGTCAACTTTCTATTTAGACTGACGCTCTCGTCATTATGCTAAATTTTACTGTGTTTCTTGAAAAACACTAGCATTGTATCCAACAGAATTTAAATAATACTATCTGTTAATTTTCAGCTTCCTAGTGAGGACCCCGAAATTTTTGATGTTTCATCCAAGTGTCTGTCTATACTGGTTCAGCTGTATGGAGGCGAAAACCCAGATAGCCTGTCTCTTGAAAATCTGGAAAGTTTTGCTGACTTACTAGTATCCAAGGCAGACCCAAAGGAGCAGAGGCTTCTGTTGAGGATTCTCAGAAGAATGGTGAGTCCACATGGAAGCTGGGGGTGGAACGAGCCTCCGTGGCACCCACACGGGCAAGGGTGGTTGTTTCTTGGACCTGCTTTCATGTTTCCAGAAAAGCTCCAAGTTGTAGTAAAAATAATTCCCCATAGTCGCCTGTCGTTAATGTTGATGATATTCTGTCTCACATGCATGTACAGTAAGCCTGCCTTTTTCACGTATTTAATGCTTAAGTGTAATCAAAAATAATTTAAAAGAAAAGAAATTTCAAAAGCAAAACTTTAAATTCCCACACGTATTAGGCAGCTCACTGGATGCCAGAAAGCTCTCAGTCAGTCCTGTGTTATTGTCAGTTGTGTTTAAATCCTTGTTGATCTGCTGAGTGTTTCCTTGGCCTTAATTTTGTGAAAATCTGCCCAAATGGTATCCAAAAAGCAAGTCAGTGAATGTGCTTAATTGAAGAGCTAAAGTGAACATTTTATATTTGTTGAAAGGCATCATGTTTTTGGCAGAAGTTGGGTGGCATTCTGGGAAAATGAATCAAGCATCCACAATACTCAAGATAAAGAGCATAAAATGAGACCTAGTTTTTGGTGAGCAATATTGATTTGCACACAATAAACTTTATGACAATAATGTAGCTGACTTCCTGTGGCTTCAAGCTATGGATGCTTAGACCTTCCATAGCTATGATGGTGTCAGTAAATGCCAGTCATTTCAGAGCCCTGAATGCCATGCATCCCGAGCATGCATGGGTCTTCCTCAACCTTAGTCTCATTGGAACCACATACCCATGGATACCAAGGGCCTACTATACGTATTTTTTTTTCCTGGACTGTTTGAGAGCAAGTTAGAAACACTGTACCTCCACACTCTTCAATAGTAAGTGTATATATCCTTTAAAAGCCAGGTATTCCCTTATTTAATTGTAGTAGTCCAAATCAGGAAATTTCACATGGATTCCATTCTTTCCCTACTCTGCCATCCATATTACAATTCTTTTAGCTATCTATTAACATACATGACTTTGTTTCTGATATAATGGACAGTTCAGGGTTATGATTTGAATACAGACTGTATTTCATGATCTTTCTGAAGAATGATGGCTGGATGTTATGCAGCATCTCTGTCAGTTGGGCCTGGGATGATTCCTGAAGATTAGATTCATGAATTACCCAGAAGTGAATTCATTCCTTCTCAGTCCACTACATCCACCTATTTACTCCTTACTGGTTAATTTTGATCACTTGGTTTAATCAATGTGTGGTTGTATTTTAGTTTTACAGTGGTTGTAAAATGGAGATTTCTAATTGCCAACATTTGTAACTCTAAGGAAACACTTCTTTGTCTTCCCACTTTAGTTCATGTTACTTTATTTAAAAAATACATACAGCTGATATCTATTTGAAAGTACTTTTGAAGACAGACTTTCTTTCTGTAATAAATGCTGATCTGACTTTATGAAGGCCATCATCTACAGCAGCTAGTGTCAAGGTCAGTAAAAGGAGGAGATCCTGTTTGTCCTCCTGGTCAGTCTGCATTCATTTCCTAGATCCTATTTTATAAGGTGTCCTTTGCCAGGGGGAGCCTGTGGATGCTGCAAGGGGTTAGACTCAAAATGACTCCAGTGCCACGGTAAACAGTTTTAGCAAGAGACTCTGCCCAATCTATGTGGCAGGTGATGGGTGGCAGAGCTGGAAGAGAGATAGAGCGATTTGCCCTCCTCACTGCCATTTTACACTGTTGCACAGCCCTGTGCATGCCCACATGAGACTGCCTTGTGGAGTCATTACCCAAGTGTCAGGGTGGTGGTGTGGTCAAGGCCAGTTTCCTAATGTCTGGGATAAGACACCTGAGGACCGTAGATCTTGGCCATGGCATGCCAGCCTAGCACCAGGTGACATAGGATCACATAGTATGTTATTTCCTTTTGATCTTTCTGATGATTCCAGGCACACATTTCAGTTTAATGCTGTGTCTTTAATCCCTATCTAATCCTTCACATTCTCACTTTTTAACAGAGAGCAGGCCTTGCAGACTTTTACAATGGAAAAAAGTTTTGTTTTTTTTTTTTTACAGTGGAGAAAAGGAATTTCTTTAATCATGTTATTTAAGGGGGAAAGGTGAATCAATCTGAAGGCAAGTTGTCCTTCCTTCTCCATGGCACTATGTTCCAGTACCTCAGTGATGCCAAAAAGCACGGAGAGTATTGAACTCTACATGTGCTATGGTTTTCCAATACACACGTATCTATGTTAAAGTTAATTTATGAATTAGACATAGTAGGAGATTAACAACAAGCAAATAGAACCGTTGTAACAATATACTCAAATAAAAGTTACCTCTGTCTCTCTCTCTCTCTCAAAATATCTTATTGTGCTGTAATTACATTTTTATGACAATATGATGTGTTACTTTGTTATTTAAAGGAAGCACTTTGTGCTTCTCCTGCCTCAGCCTCCCAAGTGCTGAGATTACAGGCATGTACCACCATGCCTGGATTCTATTTGTCATATCTGAAATGCCAGCATCACTATTCATATGTCTCAGGTCCATTATTCAGGAAAATAAGGGTTACTTAATAGACACACTGCAATGCTATGACTTCCAGTCTAGTAATGAAGATTGCTACTTAGGGACTAATGGGCAGGTAGTGTATACAGCATGGTGATTCATGCCTCCGGCATGAGACCCCAATATTTCAT
Organism: Castor canadensis; assembly: GCF_047511655.1. Lineage (NCBI taxonomy): Eukaryota > Metazoa > Chordata > Mammalia > Rodentia > Castoridae > Castor > Castor canadensis. Next base: position 42,929,837 of record NC_133402.1, on the reverse strand, counting down.
CTCTCTTCTCAGAACTGTGTGCACTTTAAAACTTAGGAATTGTTAATTTCTGGAATTTTCTGCTTGACATTTTTGGACCACAGCTGACTCTAGGTAACTGAAACTGCAGAAAGCAAAGCTGTGGGTAAGGGGAAAGCACTGTTCTGAGCTTAGTTGTATAGGACATCAGTAGAAAAGGCAAAACTGTTAATTTGGTAAATAATAACAAAAGTTTGGAAATACTTGTCTAATATCTAAAACGTTGTTTGTAGAGATTCTCATTCACTTCTTTGAAAGTCTTGAGACCAGATTTATTTTGGAATTCATGTGTTCTTATCTTTTTGGTGTCATGTTTATATAATTTATGATATGATAACCTAGCAGACACTCAGTGCCATCACTCAGCACAGTAACATCTCTGCAGCAATTGTATGAAGGCTTACACCAAGTGGACCTTGTAAAGACTGTACTGCATGGGCTGCTGTGGGTCCACATCAGGTTTTGCTACTAAATATGTTTTTGAGCTAAACTTTAAAAAATTTCTTTGGACTTTTCAGGTCTTTATAGATTTCAGAATTGTGGCCAAGAGATTACAGATTTGTCATTGGAAATAAATTGCTTCATGTTCTAAAGCTAATCAACTTAATCATATAGAAAACAAATTAGACCAAATTTGGTCATAACCAGATTCCACCATTGTTTGGCTTAAAATGATTTCCTGTATAGTGTCTGACTACTGCATGGGCCAGGTTGGCTTTGTTTGTGAAAGAAAAGTTGAGTCCAAGGGACTTTTACCTATATATGCAAAAACAGAAGTGGTACTGATCCTTTTTTTTTTCTTATTGTGGTAAGTGTGCATAAATTTTACTATTTAACCATTTTAAGTACACAGGTCAGTTGCTAAAGCCCATTAACATTACTATGAAGTCATCACCACCCTCCATCTCCAGCACTTTGTCATCTTTCCCACCCGAAACTCTGTACCCATTAAACACTGACTCCTGTGTCTCCACCCGGGCCCTGGCAGCCATCATTTTGCTTTTTATCTTTTGGAACTTGACTCCTGTAGGTACCATTGTAATTATACAGTATTTGTGCATTTATGTCTGGCTTATTTCATTTAGCTTAGTAGCTTTCAGTTCATGTTGTAGCATGTGTCAGAATTTCCTTTTAAGGCTGAAGAATATTCTGATGGATGTATGGAATCTGTCCATCTACTGCTGAACACTTGGGTTTTTTCACCTTTTCTGCCTCAATTATTTTTTCCTTTACTTATTTCTTTGTTATTATTACAATTGACTCATGGGTTGTTTTTTCATTCCATGGATTACAACCCATAGCTATCTCAGATTTGGGCAGTGTTTTTTGACATGCTCCTATTTTTTTTGAGAGGGGGCACTTTCCATCATAACATGATACTCCAGGTTCAACATCTACCTCCTCTATACCCTAGCCCTGGAATCTACCATTCCTCCAGTGAACCATGAAACCTTTTTTTGTACAGTTTTTAGAAAGCATGATAGAAAAACATTTTGGGTTGAGATTATGAAAACTATTTATTTGCTTAACAAGAAAGAAGTGTGACGAATGGATTAAGAAAATGTGGTATCTATACACAATGGAATTTTATGCAGCCATGAAGAAGAATGAAATGTTATCATTTGCTGGTAAATGGATGGAATTGGAGAACATCATTCTGAGTGAGGTTAGCCTGGCTCAAAAAACCAAAAATCGTATGTTCTCCCTCATATGTGGACATTAGATCAAGGGCAAACACAATGGGATTGGACTATGAGCACATGATAAAAGCAAGAGCACACAAGGGAGGGATGAGGATAGGTAAGACACCTAAAAAACTAGCTAGCATTTGTTGCCCTTAACGCAGAGAAACTAAAGCAGATACCTTAAAGCAACTGAGGCCAATAGGAAAAGGGGAACAGGTACTAGAGAAAAGGTTAGATCAAAAAAGAATTAACCTAGAAGGTAACACCCACGCACAGGAAATCAATGTGAGTCAATGCCCTGTATAGCTATCCTTATCTCAACCAGCAAAAACCCTTGTTCCTTCCTATTATTGCTTATACTCTCTCTACAACAAAATTAGAAATAAGGGCAAAATAGTTTCTGCTGGGTATTGAGGGGGGGGTAGAGGGAGGGGGCGGAGTGGGTGGTAAGGGAAGGGGTGGGGGCGGGGGGAGAAATGAACCAATCCTTGTATGCACATATGAATAATAAAAGAAAAATGAAAAAAAAAACAAGAAAGAAGTGTAGACAGTTCTAAGAGTCAAATATACTTTTTCTGCTGTCTTCTGGAGGGCACCAAAGTCACTACAACCCTTGATGTCTCTAATTTAGAGTGGCCATAATATGTGCAAGCCAGCCAACTGCGGTAAGTGCTTTGAATCTTCTGAAAGCTCTCCAAATTACCACGAGGTCCATCAAGGTTGGGTTCACGTAATAGAAAACACACAATCAGAGATTCTGGGGTTACTTGTCAGCTCATTTGTGGCCTCAATCTTACCCATTCTTTAGTTCAGTTCTAAGGACTACTGAATTTAGTGTTTTTGGAGAAAAAATAGCAGCTGGTTACCCAAGAACAGTGTGATACCACACACTGTTCTGGATCCATGGGATCCTTCTCCCTCTTTGTCTTGTTGCTCCCTATCCTCTGTGGCAACCATTGTTTTGTGACTGTTGGTTTACTTTCTGGTCTCACCTTCCTTTCTCTTATTCCCAGGTAGTGACACACTCTTGATTTTTTGTAGTTCAAGAATGTTACAGTGTCTGACTTATAAAAACTGGACATCAGATGTTGGTTACCACTGTGTACTGGTCCCTGTATGAAGGGCTCTTGGTACCTTATCTCATTTTTATCTTCATAGCCATCCTAGAGATCAGTCCCGGTGACTATTCCCATTCCTCAGGGTAAAAACCAAGGCTCATTGAGCTTAAAGAATGTTCCCAAGGCCACCAACTAGGAAATGGCCATGCTGGTATCCAACCTGTAGACTGCTCTATCTCATACTCTCTCCAGTACCCCATCTCCTAGCTGCTGCTTTGCCAGGTACTGACTTGGATTCTGCAGGCATTTTTCAAGCTGAACATGAATGGACTTTGATCTAGAAGGCCCCTGAGAGGATCATTCTTATATGGATGGAAAAATAAGTCATAGAATTATTACTCTGTACAAAGCAGCACATCAGGGATCGTAAAACAGTAAGATATGATCTTTTCTTCTCAGAGATCTCAAGCATCTCTGACTGGAGAAAGAGAGAAACAGCCAGCTTAAATACAAAGCAGAGTGCAGCCAGTGGTGCAGTGCAAGAGCCATCCAAGCTCCACAGGAGCTGTCCCCTGGGGAGAAGGCTGGTGAGGACGTGATGTGTAAACCTGAGCATAGGATGTGTTGGTGTTCACATGTGGAGCAGGAAGAAGAACCTGCTGAGCAGTGTCCCAACAATCCATGCAGCCAGATAGGGGAGACATAAGAAATGGGCCAGGAAAGGCCAGAGGCTGGCAAACAAGAGCTCCACTGGCTTGTGGAGTTTGGGTGGTGGTGTTGGATTTAGGAATTTTGATCTCTGAAACAAAAGGGTAGTGGCAGTTAAACTCAGTTGTCTTCACCATAAAATCAAGCTTTACATAGTAGTGGTGTGTACAGGTATTTAATAAGCACTGAGCTAATAAGAAAAATCTGTAAAATATAACAATTTGTCATTGGTAGTTGTTCATTTTTGCCCTTCATTCCATATCCAGAGCTCCTCTGAGCGCCTCACAACACATGGTCAGCCTGAGAAGGACCGCCAAAGGCATTTAGGTTCCCACTCTCATTTTTCCAACTTCCCCACAGTATGCTTACCCAGTTTTGAGGGATGAGATTGGACATGCAGATGGATAGAGGACAGGAACTCAAGTGTGACAAGGAATGGTAGTAATGATTTCCTGTGACTTGAGACTCAACACTCAGACTCAGCTCACTGTACCAGAGGAGCCAGAGTTCACAGAGAAACAGGGGCGAACCTGGATTTATCACTTGGTGTCAGTAATTGCATTGAGGGGTCTGAGAAATGCATTATCTTGTTTGTAAGAAGTTCTGAAGGGAAAGACAAGCTCCTGGGAGGCTCTGTCCCCTGCTAGGAGTACAACTAAAGAGAAACCTCTTTTAAAACCCTGAGGGAGGAGTGAATTGGATGAATTCAGAGAAGGTGACCCTGACATATAAATGGCCCTATTATTTCCAAAGCCAGTTGATAAGCCTTTCAATAACTGAGAAGCCATGGCTACTCGAGAGTCATCTTGGAGAGTAATGTGACAGATCCCTCCCTATAATCAGGGAAAAAAAGGCCTGGATACTTGACATTTAAAGTCTCAATCTTGTGACAGTAACTTTCCGAAGCCATAATTTTCACTAATAAATTAAAGAAGTAAGATGCTTAATTTCAAGTAGTAGAGTTGGGATGTGTTTTACCCCTAGGATGTTCTCCCTTAATCAGATTTAGAACATTCAGAGAATGCTGGGAAAACCTAATGATTTAATTGTCTGTTATTGTTCACCAGGAAGTTCAGAGGTTTTATAAATTATACGTTGTTCTTTAGCTTTAAAAATGTGATGGAAATCCTTTCTGTATTTCCCAAGTTTGCTTAGGCCTTAGACTAGGTGTCCCTGGGAGTTTTCCCAGGGAAATGATTGTAGATGAGCTTCTTGTCTCTTAATTAAAGCTAGCTTACGCTGGCTAACTTATAATACTGACTTCACATGAACCACCACAAACCTGTTCAGTGCCTAAAATTGACTTAAATCCACGCCATTGACTACTCGGTGCACACAGGGAAGCGATCCACAGAGGGGATTGAATAAGCTGACGTCACTAACTTCCTGTCACTTGCTGTCCCTTTTTCCTGGTGCAGCACAGGGGACAGGGTGTGACTTGGGATAACTCTTGGAAGATGATTAGCACTTCACATGTGCTACAAATACCCACTTCATGGAGACTTTTCAGCTTATGCCTTGGAACATCTTGCCATCCTGCTAATCATTTTCCTTCCTAATTCTCATATAGACAGCCTGATCTTTTCCATTCCATGTGAGAAAGACACCTACTATTGTGAGAATGATAACATAGCATTTCTTTATATGCAGAGTCTTTAAAGTTGTAGAGAGACCAGGTGAAAAAAGCTGGAATTCTCTCAGTGTTCTTTTTCTATTTTAGGACCAGGTTGAGAAATAGAATTTAGAATCAGAAGGGACCAAATTTCCTACTGAAAAAGTAAAGAAGTATTCCTTGACGTATGACAAATCAAAATAGTGTCTCCCTTCCTCCTTTTTTGTTTTTCTTTGTGGTTGAGATCTTCTATTATTGATTTATTTTCTTAAAGGAAAAGATAATGGGGATTGGTATGAATCCAGTAAGGTGTGTAAGAGAAATACTACCTACCTGCACAAGTGAAAAAACAGATGTCATCTGTTTTTGTGAAATCTGGTCCCCTGGGAGACTTTCTGGGCCTCTGAGAGGATGCTCTTAAGAGTTTCCGAGAGCTCTTTTCTTGAATCCACACACAGCCATTCAGCTATACTAGGATAGCATTTTCTGTCAATGGTTATATAAGGTTTATGTTAATTCAGGAACTCTTTGAAAGATTTTATATCTTTCCAAGAAAGAAAAGAAATATCTTGCCTAGCATTTTTACTGAATTCCCAGGGAAGACATTCCAGAGATTTTGAGACAGGCCAATGGAGGAAATAAATGCTCTGTAATAGAGCATTTATAACCAAACCCTGTCAGCACTCATTCTTCCTGGTGGACTTTGGTAAAGTGACAACCTACCTGGACCTCGAGGAAATGTGTTGCCCTTCACCTTAGACGGATATGGTAAAGGATTTGCATGTGACAGAGAAAGCGTCCTTAAAATTTCCCCTTTCTCTCACATGTCACCTCCCACCCCACTGGCAGCCTTCTCCAGACAGGGCTGTCACCTTCCCTTCCTCTTTCTCATTCTGATATGTGTGTGGCGTCTGAGAATTATAATCTTCCTTCTGCTTTGACTTCTTTTCTCAAGAGAATCAGGCCTACTGCCCCTTCCTGAAATTCTGGCGAATAAAATATCCTCCCTGCCTTCTCTAGAGAGCCTCTCCTCTTTCTTTTTTTTTTTTTCTTTCATTTTTCTTTTATTATTCATATGTGCATACAAGGATTGGTTCATTTCTCCCCACTGCCCCCACCCCCTCCCTTTCCACCCACTCCGCCCCCTCCCTCTCCCCCCCCTCAATACCCAGCAGAAACTATTTTGCCCTTATTTCTAATTTTGTTGTAGAGAGAGTATAAGCAATAATAGGAAGGAACAAGGGTTTTTGCTGGTTGAGATAAGGATAGCTATACAGGGCATTGACTCACATTGATTTCCTGTGCATGGGCGTTACCTTCTAGGTTAATTCTTTTTGGTCTAACCTTTTCTCTAGAACCTGTTCCCCTTTTCCTATTGGCCTCAGTTGCTTTAAGGTATCTGCTTTAGTTTCTCTGCGTTAAGGGCAACAAATGCTAGCTAGTTTTTTAGGTGTCTTACCTATCCTCACCCCTCCCTTGTGTGCTCTCGCTTTTATCATGTGCTCATAGTCCAATCCCCTTGTTGTGTTTGCCCTTGATCTAATGTCCACATATGAGGGAGAACATACGATTTTTGGTTTTTTGAGCCAGGCTAACCTCACTCAGAATGATGTTCTCCAATTCCATCCATTTACCAGCGAATGATAACATTTCGTTCTTCTTCATGGCTGCATAAAATTCCATTGTGTATAGATACCACATTTTCTTAATCCATTCGTCAGTGGTGGGGCATCTTGGCTGTTTCCATAACTTGGCTATTGTGAATAGTGCCGCAATAAACATGGATGTGCAGGTGCCTCTGGAGTAACAGTCTTTTGGGTATATCCCCAAGAGTGGTATTGCTGGATCAAATGGTAGATCGATGTCCAGCTTTTTAAGTAGCGTCCAAATTTTTTTCCAGAGTGGTTGTACTAGTCTACATTCCCACCAACAGTGTAAGAGGGTTCCTTTTTCCCCGCATCCTCGCCAACACCTGTTGTTGGTGGTGTTGCTGATGATGGCTATTCTAACAGGGGTGAGGTGGAATCTTAGCGTGGTTTTAATTTGCATTTCCTTTATTGCTAGAGATGGTGAGCATTTTTTCATGTGTTTTCTGGCCATTTGAATTTCTTCTTTTGAGAAAGTTCTGTTTAGTTCACATGCCCATTTCTTTATTGGTTCATTAGTTTTGGGAGAATTTAGTTTTTTAAGTTCCCTGTATATTCTGGTTATCAGTCCTTTGTCTGATGTATAGTTGGCAAATATTTTCTCCCACTCTGTGGGTGTTCTCTTCAGTTTAGAGACCATTTCTTTTGATGAACAGAAGCTTTTTAGTTTTATGAGGTCCCATTTATCTATGCTATCTCTTAGTTGCTGTGCTGCTGGGGTTTCATTGAGAAAGTTCTTACCTATACCTACTAACTCCAGAGTATCTCCTACTCTTTCTTGTATCAACTTAAGAGTTTGGGGTCTGATATTAAGATCCTTGATCCATTTTGAGTTAATCTTGGTATAGGGTGATATACATGGGTCTAGTTTCAGTTTTTTGCAGACTGCTAACCAGTTTTCCCAGCAGTTTTTGTTGAAGAGGCTGCTATTTCTCCATCGTATATTTTTAGCTCCTTTGTCAAAGATAAGTTGCTTATAGTTGTGTGGCTTCATATCTGGATCCTCTATTCTGTTCCACTGGTCTTCACGTCTGTTTTTGTGCCAGTACCATGCTGTTTTTATTGTTATTGCTTTGTAATATAGTTTGAAGTCAGGTATTGTGATACCTCCTGCATTGTTCTTTTGACTGAGTATTGCCTTGGCTATTCGTGGCCTCTTGTGTTTCCATATAAATTTAACAGTAGATTTTTCAATCTCTTTAATGAATGTCATTGGAATTTTGATGGGAATTGCATTAAACATGTAGATTACTTTGGGGAGTATCGACATTTTTACTATGTTGATTCTACCAATCCATGAGCATGGGAGATCTCTCCACTTTCTATAGTCTTCCTCAATCTCTTTCTTCAGAAGTGTATACTTTTCCTTGTAGAGATCTTTCACATCTTTTGTTAGGTTTACACCTAGGTATTTGATTTTTTTTGAGGCTATTGTAAATGGAATTGTTTTCATATATTCTTTTTCAGTTTGTTCATTATTAGTGTATAGAAATGCTAATGATTTTTCTATGTTGATTTTATATCCTGCTACCTTGCTATAGGTATTGATGATGTCTAGAAGCTTCTGAGTAGAGTTTTTTGGGTCTTTAAGGTATAGGATCATGTCGTCTGCAAATAGGGATATTTTGACAGTTTCTTTACCTATTTGTATTCCTTTTATTCCTTCTTCTTGCCTAATTGCTCTGGCTAGGAATTCCAGTACGATGTTGAATAGGAGTGGAGATAGTGGGCATCCTTGTCTGGTTCCTGATTTTAGAGGGAATGGTTTTAATTTTTCTCCATTAAGTATAATGCTGGCTGTAGGTTTGTCATATATAGCTTTTATAATGTTGAGGCACTTTCCTTCTATTCCTAGTTTTCTTAGAGCTTTTATCATGAAATGATGTTGGATCTTATCAAAGGCTTTTTCTGCATCTATTGAGATGATCAAGTGGTTTTTGTCTTTGCTTCTGTTAATGTGGTTTATTACGTTTATTGATTTTCGTATGTTGAACCACCCCTGCATCCCTGGGATGAAGCCTACCTGGTCGTGGTGAATAATCTTTTTGATGTGTTGCTGAATTCGGTTTGCCATTATTTTGTTGAGGATTTTTGCATCAATGTTCATTAAGGAGATTGGCCTATAGTTCTCCTTTTTGGAGGTGTCTTTGCCTGGTTTTGGGATAAGTGTAATAGTGGCTTCATAAAATGTGTTTGGCAGTTTTCCTTCCCTTTCTATTTCATGGAACAGTTTAAGGAGGGTTGGTATCAGTTCTTCTTTAAAGGTCTGATAGAATTCAGCAGAGAATCCATCAGGTCCTGGACTTTTCTTTTTGGGGAGACTCTTGATTGCTGCTTCAATTTCATTTTGTGTTATAGGTCTATTCAGGTGATTAATTTCCTCTTGGTTCAGTTTTGGATGATCATATGTATCTAGAAATCTGTCCATTTCTTTAAGATTTTCAAATTTCTTTGAATATAGGTTCTCAAAGTAGTCTCTGATGATTTCCTGGACTTCCATGGTGTTTGTTGTTATCTCCCCTTTTGCATTCCTAATTCTACTAATTTGGGTTTTTTTCTCTCCTCATTTTAGTCAGGTTTGCCAGGGGTCTATCGATCTTGTTTATTTTTTCAAAGAACCAACTTTTTGTTTCATTAATTCTTTGTATGGTTTTTTTGGTTTCTATTTTGTTGATTTCAGCTCTTATTTTTATTATTTCTCTCCTTCTATTTGTTTTGGGATTTGCTTGTTCTTGTTTTTCTAGGAGTTTGAGATGTATCATTAGGTCATTGATTTGGGATCTTTCAATCTTTTTAATATATGCACTCATGGCTATAAACTTTCTCTCAAGACTGCCTTAGCTGTGTCCCATAGGTTCCGGTAGGTTGTGTTTTCATTTTCATTGACTTCCAGGAGCTTTTTAATTTCCTCTTTTATTGCATCGATGATCCACTCTTCATTAAGTAATGAGTTATTTAGTTTCCAGCTGTTTGCATGTTTTTTGTCTTTACTTTTGTTGTTGAGTTCTACTTTTACTGCATTGTGGTCAGATAGTATGCACGGTATTATTTCTATTTTCTTATATTTGCTGAGGCTTGCTTTGTGCCCTAGGATATGATCTATTTTGGAGAAGGTTCCATGGGCTGCTGAGAAGAATGTATATTGTGTAGAGGTTGGATGAAATGTTCTGTAGACATCTACTAGGTCCACTTGATCTATTGCATATTTTAGATCTTGGATTTCTTTATTGAGTTTTTGTTTGGATGACCTATCTATTGATGATAATGGAGTGTTAAAGTCTCCCACAACCACTGTGTTGGCGTTTATATATGCTTTTAGGTCTTTCAGGGTATGTTTGATGAAATTGGGTGCGTTGACATTGGGTGCATACAGATTGATGATTATTATTTCCTTTTGGTCTATTTCCCCTTTTATTAGTATGGAATGTCCTTCTTTATCTCGTTTGATCAATGTAGGTTTGAAGTCTACTTTGTCAGAGATAAGTATTGCTACTCCTGCTTGTTTTCGCGGGCCATTGGCTTGGTAAATCTTCTTCCAGTCTTTCATCCTAAGCATATGCTTATTTCTGTCGGTGAGATGAGTCTCCTGTAAGCAACAAATTGTTGGATCTTCTTTTTTAATCCATTTTGTCAAACGGTGTCTTTTGATGGGTGAATTAAGTCCATTAACATTAAGTGTTAGTACTGATAGGTATGTGGTGATTCCTGCCATTTAGTTGTCTTAGTTATTTGAAGGTTTGATTGTGTGTACCTAACTTGATGTTACTCTCTACTGTCTTGCTTTTTCTTATCCTGTGGTTTGGTGCTGCCTGCCTTTTCATGGTTAAGTTGGGTGTCACTTTCTGTGTGCAGGATCCCTTGCAGAATCTTTGGTAGTGGTGGCTTTGTGGTCACATATTGTTTTAGTTTCTGCTTATCATGGAAGACTTTTATTGCTCCATCTATTTTGAGTGATAGCTTTGCTGGGTAGAGTATCCTGGGGTTGAAGTTATTTTCATTCAATGCCCGGAAGATCTTACCCCATGCTCTTCTTGCTTTTAATGTTTCTGTTGAGAAGTCTGCTGTGATTTTGATGGGTTTACCTTTGTATGTTACTTGTTTTTTCTTTTTTACAGCCTTCAATATTCTTTCCCTAGTTTCTGAACTTGTTGTTTTAATGATGATATGTCGTGGAGTAGTTCTATTTTGATCTGGTCTGTTTGGTGTCCTGGAGGCCTCTTGCATTTGTATGGGAATATCTTTCTCCAGATTTGGGAAATTTTCCGTTATTTTGTTGAATATATTACGCATTCCCTTCGCTTGCACCTCTTCTCCTTCTTCGATGCCCATGATTCTCAAGTTTGGTCTTTTGATGGAGTCAGTGAGTTCTTGCATTTTCTTTTCACAGGTCTTGAGTTGTTTAATTAATAGTTCTTCAGTTTTTCCTTTAATTACCATTTCATCTTCAAATTCTGAGATTCTGTCTTCTGTTTGTTCTGTTCTGCTGGATTGGCCTTCCATTTTGTTTTGCAGTTCTGTTTTGTTCTTTTTTCTGAGGTTTTCCATATCCTGGCAGTTTTCTTCTTTATTGTTGTCTATTTTTTTCCTGAGTTCATTTATCCATTTATTCATTGTGTTCTCTCTTTCACTTTGGTGTTTATACAGTGCTTCTATGGTTTCCTTTATTTCTTCTTTTGCTTTTTCAAATTCTCTATTTTTATTGTCTTGGAATTTCTTGAGTGTCTCCTGTACATTTTGGTTGACCCTATCCAGTATCATCTCTATAAAATTCTCATTGAGTACTTGTAGTATGTCTTCTTTTAAATTATTCTTGTGGGCTTCATTGGGTCCTTTGGCATAGTTTATCTTCATTTTGTTGGAGTCTGGATCTGAGTTTCTGTTCTCTTCATTCCCCTCTGGTTCCTGTACTAATTTTTTGCTGTGGGGAAACTGGTTTCCCTTTTTTTTCTGTCTTCCCGTCATTGTCCTTGGTGTTGTTACTGCCCCTGTACTGTGTGCAATTAAGTATTTTCTAGCTTGTAATAATAACAATGGTAATATTTAGAATGGAAGGGTGAGCTGAGATGGAAAGCAAGAAGTTAAAGAAAAGGGGAAAACAAATATACAGACAAGAGGGAGAAAGCAGAACAAGGTATCAGACAAGAGAGTTTCAAAGGTATAAACAGGGAGTGTTAGTGTACTAATCGACAGTAAGCTGAACAGACATTAGAGAGACAGAGAGAGGATTGAAAATCAAAGATAAAAAAATAAAAAATAAGTAAATGAAAGTAATATCTATATATAAAAGTGAATTTAAATAAAATGGAAAATAGAAAATTAAAAAAAAAAAAAAACCAAAAAACTTCCAAGTTTATATGCAATGCAGTTTCAGTCTTAATAATTTTGGTGTCTGTCTCAATCTGCAGTCCTGGAGTTGGTGCCTCAGATGTTGTTCTGTAGTTGTCTCATCAAAGGGTATGCATAAAGTAGAACAAAACTACACACTCACACACACACACACACAAAAAAAAAAAGCCCCACCAAGTGTCCCCAGTTCAAATGCAATACAGTTTCAGTAAGTTTTTTGGCTTGCAGGTGTAATTCTGTTGTTCTCTCATCAAAGGTAGGGAGAAAAAGAAAAAAAGCGTCTGGAGGCAGTTCTGAGAGTGGTGTCTGCAATGTGGCTTGCCTGCCTGCTGCTCTCAGCCTGTAGCTGGCGGCGTTGTTTATGCAGATCTCTGGGGTGAGCTAGCACTCACCTGGTCCCGCAGGCTTTGTTTGCTCAGAGTTCTCCTGTGCGGGAGCCTCTGCTACAGGCTTTCCACTTCCCAAGCACTGGGAAAGGTGACACTGCCCCGCGTTGTCAGGCCTGCGTGTTTATTTACAGTTCATGTGGGAGGTGGGTCTTCCCCCTCTCCTCTGAAGTTTTCCTCCCACTGCCACTTTCAGAAGCTTTCCTGCTCCTGCTTACTGGGCGGTGCTGCTGCTCCTGCTGGCCGCCATGTTTGTTTACAGTTCACGTGGGAAGTGGGTCTTCCCTCCTCTCCTGTGGAGTTTTCTTCCCTCCTCCACTCTCACAAGCTTCCCCGCTCCTGGTTGCTGGGCGCGCGCCCCGCTCCTGCCAGAGGCTCTCCGCCCGCCTGGCTTGTTTATTTACAGTCCCGGGAAGGATTCCCTTCCCCCAATCTTCAGCGCTCAGGGCGCCCCACCCTCTTTCCAGCATGTCTTAACTGTTCTTATTGCTTATTACTCAGTTTCTCTTTTTTTCCCGGGTGGAGGTCAGTCTGTCCAGGGGGCTATGCTGCTCTGGCCCAGGCTTGTCTGTGGGGCTACCGCGGTACCGCGAAGCTCACCTGGTCTGCGTCTTCCCACGCCGTATCGGCGCTGGCCACTGGCAGCCCCGGGGGCCCTCCTCAGTTCTCCGTTTAACGTGAAGTGGAGATTCTCTGCACCGGCTGGAGGTGTGGAGGGGTCAAAGTTATGCCTTTTCTCAGTGATTATGCCTGCAAAGTGTGTCCCCAGCGTCTCTCCAAGATTTCACTATAGGAGGCTCACTTTCTGCTTCCTACCTCTAGCCGCCATCTTGGAATCTCCGCCTCTCCTCTTTCAGGTCCCCATTGCCACTGATGATACTTCTGTCCTTTTTACTCTGAAAAGTTTCAGATCACAGAAAAGTTTGAAAGCAGTACAGTGAGCACTCGTGAAATGAAAATGGTCAGGATTGTTATCTTACCTTATCTCTCCCTCTGTTTTCCAAATCATGTGAGATTGAAGTCATCATGATGTTAGCCCCACCAGGATCACATGACCACACCTAACAGAACTAACAGCACTTTCATAATATCCTCATTATACAGTTCATATTTAGTTTCTCCTAGTTGTCAAAAAAATTTATAACTATTTTTTTAATTATGTGTTTTTTGGGCAGCATTTGGGTTTGAACTCAGGGCTTCATGCTTGCTAGACATGTGTTCTTACCACCTGAGCCACTCTACCAGCCCTAACTTTATTTTTTTTGAACCATATTCCAATCAAATCTCACATACCAAATAAGAATTTTCATGTTTTTTTTTTTTGCATGCTAGGGATGGAGCCCAGGCCTGAACATGCCAGGCAAACCACTGTGCCACTGAGCTACCTACACTCCCCACACCCTCACGTACTAAATTTAATTGACTTCTCAAGGTCAATTAATCTAGAAGAATCTTTCTGCTTTTATTTTTCCTATAAAATTGACTTCTTCAAGGGCTTAATCAGTTGCTTTATAGAGTATCCCTCATCCTGGAAGAGCCAATTATTTCCCCATGACATTTTGGGTAAGGAGTGCTCACATAGGCATTGCTGACTTGGGCTGCTTAGTTCAGAGCTGATGACAGCCGCATCTCCATCATGCAGGTGCAAGATTCCCCAGCAGTTATAAGCTGTCCTTGGCAAGATGCCTTGGCACTGTGTGGATATTCCTCTTCCTCACACTGGCAACTTTTTAAAGTAAAAGGTAAAAGACATAAAAATAAGATAAAGCTCATAGAGCAAAAGAAATTGTTCATGTTTAAGCCTGAGCATCTAAAATGTGAAGGATCAGTCTGTAATCCTTAGTAACAGATACAATATCCTTCAAAAGAGAGAAAGCTGCTGGGAAAATGGCTTCCTTTCCTGGTGGTAATTCATAGAGAATCTGCCCAATGTAATTTGTAAGTAAAAAGCCAAGAGCCAGATGGCCCACAGCTATAATCCCAGCTACTCATGGGGGCAGAAGCAAAGATCAGGAGGATCACATTTGTAGGCCGGAGTAAACAAGAAAAGTTGGCAAGACCCCATCTCAACAAACAAGCTGGGCACAGTGGGATGCTTCTGTAATTCCAGCTACACAGGATTAGGTGGTAGGAGGATCACAGTTCAAGACTGGCCCTGGGCAAAAAGCATTAGACCCTGTCTGAAACATAACGAAAGCAAAAAGGTTTGGAGGTGTAGCTCAAGTGGTTGAGTGCCTGACTAACAAGCTCAAGGCCCTGAGTTCAAACCTCATTATCACCAAAAAACAAAACACCTAAATTCTTCTAGAAAACGTTATTAATTCAAGTTGATAGGTAAGTTGTTAGGTAAGCTAATGTTTTCAATTCAGTCAAAAAAAAAAAAATACTTGACCAGCTTTAGGTATGTGGTATTATAACACAGGAATAACCTGCTTGTTCCAGAATAAGTGATACTGGGAAATGAACAGTGAAATGTAGATTCATCTGAACTGGCCACCTACCCATTTTGGTAAAGAATGACAAAATGGTTAGGATTTGATCTCAAAAAAATGAAACTAAAATTTATTAAAATGAATGGATTTTGCCTTTTAGCAACATTGTGAAGATATTGTTCCCGTGAGTTATTAAGCATACACTACAGGGAAAAATGCTCCAGTGGGACAGGGTGACACGATTTGAATGCCTGCTCGGTGACAGACATTGTAGAGCTGGGTGGGGACAGCCTCGGCCACAACAGTCAAAAATCATTCTTCTGCCAAGTGCTTGCTGGGGACAATGAGATGAGAACCACATCTCATTAACTGGGCTAGGTTGTGTGTTAGATACTAAAAGCACTAAGAAGAAAAACACGAAAGAGGGGAAAAGGGGCAGCCTGGTTTGTGACTTGCAGATCACATGGCTAGAGAAGACCACACTGAGACCATATCTGAGCGGGACTGGGAGAAGGGGGAGGGAGTGGCAGGGCGGATTGAGTGGAGCATGGTGGGCAGGAGGACAGCAGTTACTGGTGCTACGGCGCACGTTCATATGTGATATTCTCTAGGAATTGAGAAGCAAAACAAACCAGGAGCAACCAGGGGAACTATGAACCAGGCAACAGTGAAGGGTGGCAGGGGGAGGTCACAAAGGTCACAGGAGCCTTGGGAGGGCTGTGAGCAGCAGCCTGAGCATTGAGTAGAGCCCTCAAAGAGGGTGAGGGGTGGGACGGGTATGGTAGGAAGCCACTATGGTGCAGGGAAGTCCTGATTGTGGCTGGGAGGGATAAAAGTGTCATGTTTTAGAGAGATATTAAGGGACAAGTGGTGGAATGTGCTCACAGGGTACATGGAGGCTTGAGACAAAGAATAGTCAAAAATGACTCCGATTTTTGCCTAAGCCCAAACCACAATGGCTAAAACTGCAGGAGGTGCCAATAGGGAAGGGAGTGGAAGGAGTCAGGAGCTCTGGTTTTTAAATGCACAAGGTTGGAGATCCCTACAGGTATCGGCAGGGGGTTCAGTTTCGCAGTTGGATCTGTAGGTCTGGCATTCCAAGTCAGAGTTTTGAGTCACAGGAGGTGATGACCAGAATTGGAATGCTTGATTTGGATTCTGAATGGTGGCCAGTTAGTGGCCACAACCGGGTCTGCGATAAAACATGGGACAACGCATACCTGACGTGTGAACAGAACAAGATCATTGGAGGGGAAGCCAAAGAACAGAGTGGGGCAAGAAGATCCTCTCTGTGGCCATTGAGATTACCAAGTGCTATGACAAGAGTGGGGTCAGACAAGGCTGATAGCCTGGAAACTGGAGTGTTGGTGAGCCACAGCTGACTGCAACAGGGAAGTGTACCAGACGGTATCTCTAGTGCCATTAGATGTAGAGCTGGATGCAGAAGATGGGGAAGAGGGGCGGAGAAGGGTCAGGAAGCCACAGTGATATCCAAGGAACCTTCATGGGAGACTTATCTTAAGGGGAAACCCAGTTTCAATGAGAAACAGACGGGAGATGGGGGAAGCACTGAGGCATGGAGTTTGAGGATATAGAAGATTTTGTTGATGACTGTCTGAAGAGCCACCCAGGAATGAGCCCCAAGGGAAGAGGGCTGTCCTGGGAGACCTGGCCTTAGTATGGTGACATAGACTGGGACACAGTGCATAATGTGATTGAGTCCAACTGCTCCAGACAAATAGGACAGGTGAGGCTGTGAGTAAGGGGCAAGGCTGCTGCCAGAGCCTATAGAATTCTGACTCCAGACAGGGCAGAGGCGATCACACCTGGATTGCAGGCATCAACTGAGCCCTGCCAGGCCCTGCAGGGCTTTGCACTCTGTCACTTGGGGCTCTACCAATGATTCTGGATTTTTCTGTTAAAATCTCACATTATCAACATCGCACAATGGCATATGGTAACATTCTCCATATTCATCCTACTCAGCACCATCATGAAAATGGGTCCTTTGTGAAATTATTTAAGATCTGCCTCTATTTTCCATTGCTGTTCAAATTAGGGCTCTGTTGCATTGCATGTCCTGTCTTCACCTGTGAAGAGATTTTCTTTAATTCAGCTGTTAGTCATCTCGTCTCTCTGTCAGGCCCTCACACATCAATGGCTTTATGTGTAATTCTTCCAGCATCACTGGTTTTGGGGAAATCCCACACTTTTGGAAGATATGAGTTTCTCTTCAGTTTTGTGTGGGTGCCTGAGTGTCAAGTGCCCATCAGTTTACCCGTGAACTCCCTCATGCCCCAAGGACTTAGGCTTCCTTAGTCAGAGTTCCTGGGAGATTGAGTATTGAAAAGAAATTTTAAGGTAATAAAGGCTATCTACCACTTGTAACTACCATAGCACAGCCATGATCCCATATGCTGGCACATTTGTTCTTTAAGAATGCCTTAACTGTGCACAGTGGCTCACAGCTACAATCCCAGCTATTCAGCACATGGGGATCAGGAGGATCACAAATTAAGGCCATCTTGGGCAACCAGTTAGTGAGACCCTTTCTTGACCAATAAGCCACACATAGTGGTACATGTCTGTAATCCCAGAGGTGTACTTACGTAGATCATTGCCCAAAGCTTTCCCAGGCAAAAACATGAGACCCTATCTGAAAAATAACTAAGCAAAAGGGCAAGGGGCATGGCCTAAGTGGTACAGCAATTCTCAATAATGCAAAAATAAATCTTAAAATCAAGCATTGGAATAAATGACCCTCTGATCTTGTTAGTAGGCATTTACTTTGATTTAAAATATATATATATATTGGTTGATAAGCAAGGCTGAACTAACCACTTGCTCTCCTTCTATCACTTCTACTGAGAACACTGAGGAAATGAGAGGAGAGGAGAGGAGAGGAAGAGACTAGGGGCCTGCCATATGCTGCAGAGTGATCAGGCTCACTGACACATAAGGCAGGTGGGCAGAGCAACCTGGACCTGTATCCCAGCGACCGACAACGAGCTGGTAATGCAATGTGTCAGGGTGTTCTTCTTTTTGGGGATCAGCTTTCTCTAGTGCCATTGCTTGGGGACGTGTTTGGGGAGTGTTTCTGAAAGTTAGTTCCTATTTTGTGACCCTCCTTAAAGCAAACAATGACTGGACTCTCATTTCAAATTATCCTTGTCTTCCTTTTTGATTCATGCACAGAACATATTTATCCCTTCTTCAAAGAAAGTCTCACAGTATAATTTTTTTCAGGATACTAAATAACTTTTATTGACTATAAACTAATAGTACTTGTTTTGTTTTGAGAAACCTTGTAGATTTTATTAGTCTCCAAAATATTATATTTTAACTACCACAAAAGTTTTGATGTCACTTGTTTTGTTTTAATTTCTTCATTATTATGTCAAGAACCTAAGCCTTTTTATAAACGCCACATGGGCCTTTTGTGTAATGGTTATGAAGAGGTTTTAATGAAATTTGAGTGTCTCTGGAGATCACAGATACTGGGCCCTTTAACATTGGGGTGTTGCTTAGCAACCTGGAAGTCATTACCTTTCCAGCTCTATAATAACATGATACACTTTTCTTTGCCAGTCCCTGATGAAAATCTAATGGAAATGATCCCTTCCAAAGGGTTGCACTGTGTGAGTGGGTGGCAAAATAGATTGTTTTTCTCTTTTCACAGCCTGGGCAGGTTTTAATTCACACAAAGTATTATTTTCTGAATATTGCATGTAAAAGAATGAAATATACTCTAAGATAGTATTCTGAAAAGGAAGGCCTACTGTTTTTCACTGATGGTTAATACAAGTTGTTAACAAATATCAGTAGATCCTCAGTATGTTGAAAAGGAAATTGGATTGACTAGTTGACTACCAGTTATTCCCATTTAATTTATTGTATCTAATTATTAGCAGTTATTAGACGGGTGTTAAGAGTGTAATTACACCATGTGCTTTTGAGTTATAGGAGAAATACCAGTCTAAATTAGCAAAAAGTTTGACTTTTAGTATGTTTTTTAAAAAATAATTTCATAATTTTTAAGAAGTTTGTTTAATTACAAAAGGAATATACCATTTGCACATTAAGTTCATAGCAATTTATTGTTCTTAAAAGCCAAAAAGTAGAAACAATCCAAATATTCATCAGTTAATGAATGAATGAATAAAATGTGGTACTTTATTGGAATAGTAGCCGATCATAGAAAGGAATGAAGCAGCAACACATGGTGTAACACAGGTAGACCTTGGAGCAGTAAGCTGTATACAGCATATGGTATGATTCCATTTATATGAAATGTCCAGAGGAGACAGTGGATAGGTTAAAGAACTACAGAGTCTGCAGAGCCACCACAAGACTGGATGCCAGGAGATAAGGAGAGAGGGAAAGAGAGGGGACTACTAAGGGTTTCTTTTGGGGTAGTGAAGTGTTCTAAATTGATGGTGGTGATGGTTGCAAAACTGTGAATATGTTTAAGTTGTATACTTTAAAATGGTGAATTTTTTGGTATGTGAATTTGTTTTTAACAAATTATAACACCAAAATATTATTTTTAAAGAAATGGTAGGTAACTTGGGAAATACAGGAGGAAACAAAAGAAGAAAATAATGTTATTTTCAAACTATTGCCTGTAGATTACCATAGGTAATAGTTTGGTTTATCTCTTTCTAGACACATGCACATACTCCTACATATATATACATATATATAATGTATACATATTTGTTTATATAAATATAAACATATATTTCTAAATAAATTGAGATTTTAAATCACAATAGTGAAAAGGTCATGTGTTGACCTTGCTTGTCTCCCAAAATTCCTTGACATGATCAAGGTTATTATAAGAAATAATTAAAACATACAATCTCACTGAAAACAGGAAAGGGTATCAATAACAGAAGCCTAATATGAGCAATTCTGAGAAGGCAGAGTTGGCCTGGCCTGTGTCTCAGGCCAGCACAGGCAAGAAGCAGGAGAAGCAGGTATACTGTGAGCTCCATGAGAGTCTGGCCTCTGGACAGCAGGGGCTAGGAAGGGGAGTCCTAGACCCTTTCCCACCCTGGGAGCCGCTTGACACAGCGCCTTCCCTACAGTACTCTGGGCGGGTGTGGGGGAGGCGCAAGAGTTACTGGATTCTCTCCTGGTTGCCCTAGCCCCCAGGGTCACTGCTGTCCACCAGTGAGACTCTCAGCCCTCCATGCCTGTTCCTCCCAGAGTCCAGTCCTCATTCACTCTTCACTCACTGCTCCTTAGTGTCTTCTTAAGAGGAGATCCCTAAGGAAGTCAAAGCCAGATCCCAAATTACGGAGGTAGCTCATCAGGCCACCAGGACTCACTCCTATCGATCTTCACTTATGGCCATGAACAGAGAAGGAGGAATTGTTGGACATTTGAGGAAGACCCAGAGCCAAAGAGTCATTACAGAACCAGAAAAGCCAGCGGCCACAGAAAAACACAAAGATAACATTGTAAGAAACAAGACATTCCCAAAAAATCTGATTAGTATCTTCATGAAAACTTGAAAGATTGTTGCATCCATAAAACAAAACATGACTTTCAGATTTTATTTTTATTATTACATTGTTTTACTGGGGGTACATTGTAACATTTACAAAAGTGCTTATAATATATCTTAGTTAAATTTACCTCCTCCATCATTCTCCTTTATTCCTCTCCCCCTCATTCAAATTTTAAAACCCTGAGGAGGGACTGAATAACAGAATAAACTCTCAAAATAAAATCCCAAGTGAATTATTATAAAATCAATTTGAAGAGTAAGGCGTGTTAAAGATAAGACATGTTAAGAATTGTGATAAGTGGGTGCAAGAAATCTTATGGAAACAGTATGTTATGGGAATAGTATGTTAGCACCACAGTATTTATTTTGAACCACCAAAATTAAATACCCTCCTAGCATAGAGTAAAGGGCCAGGACTCTGAGCTGTGTCATGTGGACCTTTCTCCAAGTCACCACACGAGGGCAATTAGCATGTGTGTATTTGCATAAATTTATACTATTTACTTCTTATACAGTACATAAACATATAGAATGAGAAATTAATACATTGTAAAATAAGCATGGAGATGTACACGTGTGATAGACATATATAGTAAGTGTATGATACATACAGTAATTACATGTGTATGTACACAAATACATAGATAAGAGTGTGCATGTGCATAGTTTCCAAAGATGGGCTAAGCTGGATATCATCATGTACAGATGCTCCTGGACTTCTGGAGGATGAATCCATTGTAAGCTGAAGCTATCATAGGTCACAACTGCGTTTAACACACCTCACCTACTGAATGTTGTAACTTAGCACCAAAGGGCACTGCAAAGGGCCGGCTGCTTCACCTCACCATGGCCAGCCGCACAGCTCTCTAGAGAGTACAGTGGCACATACCACTTCCCTAGGAAAGGATTAAGGTTTAAACTTTCAAATATGGTTTCTGTTGAAATTTGATAACTTTTGTACAGTCATGAAGTAGAAAAATCATAAGTAGGACCTTTGTAAGTCATCTGTGTTTCTTTATATCAAATAAATATGAGTGTTTTGTATTGTTTAAAACAAAAGGTATATAATATTACTCCCAGAAGTACATTTTCTGGGGAGGTACCTTAAATTTTGAATACTGTAATATGCAAATAAGAAACCATCCCACCCCATACTTAACATAAATGGTTGTTTCTCTTTGTTTGTGGAGCTAATAAGAACCTCTTTTTATTGCCCACTTTTTCTTTTAT
Source organism: Castor canadensis (assembly GCF_047511655.1). Lineage (NCBI taxonomy): Eukaryota > Metazoa > Chordata > Mammalia > Rodentia > Castoridae > Castor > Castor canadensis. Next base: position 42,908,201 of record NC_133402.1, on the reverse strand, counting down.
TTGAAAATGCTAATGATATCCAAAATTGACATACCTGTTTATGGTCTTTGAGCTATCAGGAAGAGAATGTTATTTAGTGAACCTATGAGACAGGCTAGCCAAATGTACAAGAATTTTCTTATCTGTTCAAATTAAACCATGCACCTATGAAAGTGCTAACAATGCAGTAAGGTGTGCAAGGGGCCCAGCATGGGGCTGGTGTGGGGTAAGTGGACTGGGGTTGCAAGTCCATTAGTTTAGGGGCAAAGACCAGGAAGTGGGAGTGGAGAAGTACTCAGTAAGCCTTTGTAGACAGTCAGTTACCAGTGACAGAGAAGAGACTTAGATGTCCTTTCTGTCCCTTATCTTCCCTTGGGCATGCCACTTACCATCTCACAGCTGAATGCAATTTACCTGTAGGGTCCTTATGGGAGGACTAAAGGAGATAGTCGTGTATGTTATCTATCAACGAGCATGAAGTAGAAAAGGCCATTAGCTGAAGACAAACACATACATAGGTACATGTACATGATACAGACTTTGTCAATGGCATTTATCTTCATAAATGCAAGACCAGGCATGTGTCATGCCAGATTACAAGCCCTCACCTTTCTTGCTTCCTCAGTAAAGGTCCATTTATCTTCCTGCACACACCCTTCCTATCAGTGACTCCCACCAGCTCTGAAAGGTTCAGTGACAGGTGATCTAGAACACACACCATGCAATGCACCTATTTTTATTGCTTTCCTTTGCAAGAACCAGAGCTTGAAGTCAGCTTTACTGGAGCCACAGAGAAACATGGGGCAGTGATCTTGGGGTGGCAGCACAGAGGGCTCTGGTGCCTGCTTTTGCACTCTGGGGATCAGTCTTCCTGTGTCTTGTTCAGGAGAGCTCAGAGCAGTCAACAGAGCTGCTCATGACTTATGCATGAAGACAGGTGATCCCAGCTGGCCTCCCTCAAGGTCTTGACCCTTCCTTGGCCTTCTCTGCTGCCAATACATAATCCTCAGCCCCTGGGGAACCAGAGGCCTGTTGCCAATTACTGTGGGCATCTCTTTGTGCCCCCTAGAGAGCTTCTTGTGCCTTGTTAGGCTTAATTGCATGGCCACCAAGAGCTGGAGCCTCTGGTGTTGTCTCATCTGTGGCTCTGGGGCATCCTGGGGATGGGCCGTGTCACTTGCTTTCTCCATTACCATTACAAAGGCTGGAGAATGTCCAGGACACAGCTGCAGAGAATTACACTGAAGACTGCATCATGGCACAGAAACCTTCCAGGAACAGAGCAGCCCAGCAGGGCTCTGCTCTCTCGGTGCCTGGATCTCCAAACCTCTGAGCTGTTGTGAAGCTGGAATGTTCTCTACTGCTAAGTGCTTCTCCAGTTATTATCACCAGCTGTCAATAGAGTGACTCTTCAGAGTTACTGTTTTGGTAATTGTCTCATATTTACCCCCAAATACTGAAGAATTGGCAAAACCCCTCAGGGTTCTGTTTTTAGAAGCATGCTGCTGATTTGAATGTTATTAAACCTATCTCTGCCTACAAATAGCTTGAAAGTGTCATCCTCTAATTGGGTCACAATTCTGTCTTTTCTCTTAAAATGATCTTTTCTGAAAAAAAAAAAAACCAAATTATTTAGTACCATGATACCTAGCAAGTTTCTGTGTACTGCAGTCCACACTGCTCTGGAGAGGGTGCGTTCCCCATGTTCTTTGAGCCTCTGGTCTGTGCTTTCACACCTTCAGTGAACTCGCTAGAGTGGCCTATCTTGCTCTAGTTAACCCTGCTGTCTGACACCACTGAGATGTGGGCTGTTCTGGTTAACTGAGGCCTATGATGAATGGGACTCTCAGGAAACTAGAATGCAAGAGGATGTGACTACCAGCAAAACCTCTCAACACCAATTAAGCTTTGTTTTACTGTTTAGAGCTCCTCTCTGAAGATCCAGCCACTCAAATCTAGGCTTATTCAATTATTTGTGTTGTAAGCATGCTAAAGCTCTTACTTTATAATAATATAAGTACAAAAATAGCCATTTTCCCTAGAAACATCAAAACATTAGAGTCTCTACTTATTTTATGGTAGAAACCTGCATTTAATGCAAATCTGTGTCAAAATTTGAGGAGAATGCTGCATTTTATCATTTATGAAGAGTTCACACTCACATAAATATTAGCAATAACAAACACATGTGTGACCCACCACCCAATAAAATGCAGCTTTAAAATGTCAATAAAAATGTCCTAGTTAATTGTATTAGGATACGAAGACGTATCTCCTAGTAATGCTGTAAAAAAAAAAAAAAACCTACCCCTGTAGCAATGTATCTTTAACAGTACAGGTTTTGAGCTTCTAAACAGCTTTATGGAGTCTTACAAGTTCTGAAGAGAGTTCCTTGCGTCCACAGTGGGTGGCCCATGACAGATATGCCCCCAGGAAAAGATGAGTTTATGTCTGAAAGCACTTTTCAAGAACAGGGTAAGTAACCGGTACTTATCTTACCTACTTTTTTTGAGCACTGTCTCATCAAGTCAGAGCTTGCTGTCAATCAATTCTAAGTTTTCAGCTTTCTAATTAATTAATTTTTTTCTAATGTCATTGGGATTTGAATTCAGGGTGCTCTTGCTAGGTCGGTACTCTACCACTTGAATCATACCTCCAGCCCTTTTGCTTTAGTTATTTTTCACATAGGATCTCTTTTGTTTTTGCCCTGAATGGCCTGGACAGTGATCCTCCTATTTATGCCTCTGAGTAGCTGGGTTTATAGGCACATACCACCATAGTTTGTAGTGCCATGCTTGTTTGTTGATGGAGTCTCACTGACTTTTTGTCAAGGCTGGCCACCAAGCACAATCTTCTCAATCTCCTCCTCCTGAGTAGCTGAGATTATGGGCATATACCACCATGCCCAGCCCATAAAGTCTTTTAAAAACTGTCCATGCCCATCTTCATCTCTCTTAGATGATGACTCCACTTCACATTTCATGGTGGCAGAGCCCTCTGCACTGTACCAGGTAGGCTTCTCCCTCATATACCAGGATGACCCCTAGTGGAGCTCCCCCTTCTCTGCCCTGCATGGTCAGTGTGCCCCTGCATGGTCAAGGCACCCTTTCTGGATCTTTCCCATCAGAATGCAGTGTGTTGATGATAGTTTCCCATCTTGACCTGTACTCTCTGCCATCTCCCCACTCCCCAGCACATACATAAAACTCTCTGGGAGAGCTGTCTAGACTCACTGCCCACCAGTCTGTTGTCCAGCTGCTTGTGTGCCCATAACTGGGGAGCCATCAGTTCTCAGTCTTCAGCTTCCTACTACCATTTTTCTTTTTTGCTCACTTCAACCTAGACACACATGCTTATATCTCAAGGTCTATGTATGTGCTATACCTTCTTTCTGGAAGATTCTTCCACATTCCACACACCTTCCTTCTTTAATTCCTTCAGGTCTTCACTGGAGTGTCACTCAGGTGGAGAGGACTTCCCTGACCAGCCCTTGGGAGCAAGGTGCCTCTTGCTCTGCCTCTGCCTTCCCCCCATTGTGCTCATTGTCTTATGGAATTTTGTGTAATTACTTATTTTCTTTCTATTTTTATCTGCCCCGCTGACATTGAAAGCACTGTGAACACAAGCAAGTTGTTCATTTTTATCTGCATCCTCGCTCTAGCATCCAGAATTTACAAACTTGTGGTTTGTGTAATGAAATGAGTGGTCTTTGGACAGTTGCGCCTACACCTCCCTGAGTGAACTCAAGCCACGGTCATCTTCATAGCCACTGCTCATGGTGTTTGTTCCAAATGCCCTGCGCTTGGAGATGGTAAGAGGCAGTGTGGTGTAACTGAACAGCATGGGCTCTGGAGCCAAGATAGCCAGGTTTAAACATGGCTGCAGCAAATATAACAGCTTACTTTGCCTGTCTAGATGCCCACTTTCCTCATCTATATAACAGGCTTCTAATAGTACCAGCCTTAGACAATGTTTTTGGGAGGGTCAGATAACTGCTTTTATGGTGCCCAGCACATGGTAGGTGCTAAGTTAAGTGTTAGTTGTATTATTTTTATTCATCTTTGAATCTGCCATTAACACCTACCACAGGAGACCTAATTAAATGGGCACTCATCAAATCAGTGTCTCCAAAGGTACAGCCTAAGGAGGAAGAATTAGGTGGGGTGTTGGGTTGGCAGTCAGGAGACCTTTACCTGAGCCATGATCATTCATGAATGCATTCAATGAACACACGAGCCCTGCTCCATGCCAGCCTCTGTGCTGGGAATTGACAGTGATGAGCAAAATAGGTGACATTTCCAGGCTCAGGAGGTGCTTGGCTGTACTTGTTTAGCTGTAGCTCTTGGTGCCCAACTCTGAGAACTTGATATGAGGGAAGGAGATGCCATGTGAACCATAAGGGAATGGCGTTCCTGCTAGCCCAGCACTCAGAGTATCCCGTGATCAGAAGAGCCTTCTGCCCACACTTCACAGTGCATTCTCATGGTCAGCTACAAACTACTACTTATGCCCTTACCCTCTCTTTCATGACAAGGCCACGTGCTCGAGTTAGGGCTAAGTTTAAGTCCTAGCTCCACAATGGGAAAGCTTGGACAAGTCACATAACTTCCTAACTAAACATTTCTTTATCAATCAACTGGAGACCACAGCATCAGCCTCATGGTTCCTATGAAAGTCAGATGTTTATCCAAATGTCCCTCCATCCTCCAAGCTTTTAGGGTCACCATTCCTTTCATTCCCAAAGAAAATGATTCCTATGCCACGAGTCCAACACTGTTGGTTGGTTGCCCGGGATGCCTGAGGCATGAAAGTTGCTTAGACTTTCAAGGTGCTGTCCACCCAAGATTCCTGCTTATAGCCGTCACCTCGTACTGCTACTGTCCTTCCCCAGCACATGGGCCTTGGGCCCTCATTCACCCCTCAGAGTTCCACTTCTCCAAGAGTAGAAGAGGGTGTGTCAGCCTGCTGCCTGCACTGTTAGGCTCCATTCTGCTTTCACCTCACTTCCTGGGATGCCCCCTCCCCTGCCTCCTGCTCCTGCCTGGTCTCCTAGCCAGGACATGCCCTGTCACTTGAAGCTATTGCTGGACTCCCAGCTCTGATGGGCTTCACCTGACCTTCCACCCTGGTCCTATCTGCTATGTGGACCAGGTCAGAGGAACGTGTATTATCTTAGCAAAATTAAATCTTGATTTTTACCTTCGGGTTGCATAATTAGCATATGACCTTTAGGGAAAACAATTGAAGCATTATAGAAATGACTGAGAATGTTACAAATCCCAGAAAAAGGAGCCATTATCTATACTGTCCCACAAGTGCCTTGTTGCTCTGGTAGGCATGGAGTTTATGTCTGATTATTCTACCTTTCATGGATGTTAAGGTTACAGTTTTTGGAACTGTAATTTGGGATACCATGTCCTCAGACCTGGTAGATTGTATCAGAAAAGAACATTAAGGATCTCAAAGCATTGGAAACAGGAGAGAATGTCAAGGGACAGGGAAATAGATGACACCCATTGACAGTGACAAATCAGATGTATTCCTGCCAGGTAGCTTCAGGTCTCAGCTTGTGTCTAAATTATCCCAGTGACTGTCACATCTCAATCTCATACTAAGACTTGATGCTTTTTTTTCCTTTGAATGTTTCTCTTTATAGAAAAACATAAAGTCACAGAAGAGTCAAAGAGCAGTTTGGCATGGAGAACACAGGGGACAGGACTTGTCCATGGTGTTCTCAATTGTGGAAACACATTTTTAACTATTTTTCATGTCCTCAATGTCAGAATGACAAGCAATTTAAATTGGCTATGAGGAAAAATTACCTAATAGTTAAACGAAATATCTGGGTGTGTTTATTTGTGAGAGGCTGTGGAATATCCTCCAGCTAGAAAAATGGCTTGTATAGAGTACTTGTTCCTAAGTTTTCTGTTTTGAGTTTGATGACATTTTTAAGCTAGCTGTTTCATTTCAGCATAGCCAGTAATGAAATAAACAAAGTGTGAAATATGAGACAATGCTAGTGAAACATTTATGCCAGCCCTACCTTGTTATTTCTTGAAACTATTAAAATGTAATGTTTTTATATGAAATCATTATAAATTTATAACAAGTCTAATCTGTGGTGCTGTACCACTTCATGGGCTGTGAGTTCTTGTTCTAAATTTTGGATGGCAGGTGCCTTCTCTGAGCAGTGGACTCTGGATGATTAGTCCCCGTGATACAGTGTAGAATACACCTTCTCATTTGCATAAAACATGAGTGCTGATTATGCAGTTTGATTTGAGACCTTCTAAAATATTTTCCCAAACAGCAATCTTGACAGCTCTCTTACAGGAAGGAGGGTGATTATGAATACTGCCCTGAAGACTTTCTACCTCAAAATCTCTATTAAGAATGTGTCCTAAGAGAGGATAACACTAGAAAATTCACTGAGTCTTCCAGATAGATGAAGAGTTCTCGAAGAATTGGTCTATACACGAAATTTGGTTATATGGGGTTTTTACTACAGGCAAGGGTACTTAGTGTTCCTGGGTTGAGATTCAACATAGACCAATGTGGCTGCATTCTGGGTGATGGAAGAGTCCTGGGAATATTCTTCTGCCTCAGTTTCTCTGTCTTTCAGGTCCTCTCTGAATGTTATCATCAGTTCCTAAGACTGTACTATCAGAGATCTTTCTTTGGGGAGCAAGCCCTTGTTAGTAAACAATGATCTTAGGAAGTGACTTCCTTACTCTTAGCACAGTTAGCACCTTGGCACATGGGAGTTAGCAAGCTGTTTTCTTTTTTATTCATATGTGCATACAATGTTTGGGTCATTTCTCCCCCCTCCCCCCACCCCTCCTTAACCCCCACCCCCTCCCTCTCCCCACAACCCCCTCGATACCCGGCAGAAACTATTTTGCCCTTATCTCTAATTTTGTTGTAGAGAGAGTATAAGCAATAATAGGAAGGACCAAGGATTTTTGCTAGTTGAGATAAGGATAGCTATACAGGGAGTTGACTCACATTGATTTCCTGTGCGTGTGTGTTACCTTCTAGGTTAATTCTTTTTGATCTAACCTTTTCTCTAGTTCCTGGTCCCCTTCTCCTATTGGCCTCAGTTGCTTTAAAGTATCTGCTTTAGTTTCTCTGCTTTGAGGGCAACAAATGCTATCTAGTTTTTTAGGTGTCTTACCTATCCTCATACCTCCCTTGTGTACTCTCGCTTTTATCATGTGATCAAAGTCCAGTCCCCTTGTTGTGTTTGCCCTTGATCTAATGTCTGCATATGAGGGAGAACATGCGATTTTTGGTCTTTTGGGCCAGGCTAACCTCACTCAGAATGATGTTCTCCAATTCCATCCATTTACCAGCGAATGATCACATTTCGTTCTTCTTCATGGCTGCATAAAATTCCATTGTATATAAATACCACATTTTCTTAATCCATTCATCAGTAGTGGGGCATCTTGGCTGTTTCCATAACTTGGCTATTGTGAATAGTGATGCAGTAAACATGGGTGTGCAGTTGCCTCTGGAGTAACCTGTGTCACAGTCTTTTGGGTATATCCTCAAGAGTGGTATTGCTGGATCAAATGGTAGATCAATGTTTAGTTTTTTAAATAGCCTCCAAATTTTTTTCTGGAGTGGTTGTACTAGTTTACATTCCCACCAACAGTGTAAGAGGGTTCCTTTTTCCCCCGCATCCTCGCCAACACCTGTTGTTAGTGGTGTTGCTAATGATGGCTATTCTAACAGGGGTGAGGTGGAATCTTAGTGTGGTTTTAATTTGCATTTCCTTTATTGCTAGAGATGGTGAGCATTTTTTCATGTGTTTTTTGGCCATTTGAATTTCTTCTTTTGAGAAAGTTCTGCTTAGTTCACTTGCCCATTTCTTTATTGGTTCATTAGTTTTGGGAGAATTTAGTTTTTTAAGTTCCCTATATATTCTGGTTATCAGTCCTTTGTCTGATGTGTAGCTGGCAAATATTTTCTCCCACTCTGTGGGTGTTCTCTTCAGTTTAGAGACCATTTCTTTTTTTGAGCAGAAGTTTTTTATTTTTATGAAGTCCCATTTATCTATGCTATCTCTTAGTTGCTGTGCTGTTGGGGTTCCGTTGAGAAAGTTCTTACCTATACCTACTAATTCCACATTTGTGCTGGTGAGCCAAGAACAGCTCCTTTGAGATTGATGGCTGGGAACATACCAACATACCAGTGCTTTGACACATGTGTCGGGGGAGGGAAGGAAGATGGCCCAGGGCAGTAAGCCATTCTGGATTTCCGTGATAGAAGTCAGTGTTTAACCTGGATAAGACTGCACAGCAGGACTCATGGGCTATTACATGGGTCTGTGATGAATATAGATTTAGAAAACAGGTTGTAATCTAGTAAATGCAGCTTCTTTTTGTAATCTTTTTTCCATGTTTTTAACACATATGAATTGTTGGGGGTTTCCATACATGCATATGGATTATATTTACTCCCTCTATTACTCTTTCTTATCCCCCCAAGACAGTAGCTCCCATTCTACTTTCTACCAATAATTTTTTTTTGACAGTACTGGGATTTGAACTCTGGGCCTCACACTTGCTAGGCAGTCGCTCTATCACTTGAACCATTCCACCAGTCCTCCCTGAGTTTTTAAAAATGGGTTTCATTATGACCCCCTGCATACAATATACTTTAATCATATTCTCCCACCTTACCCTCTCACTTCTCCCTCCCTCATCCTGCTGCTTCTTTTCTCCCCCCCAGTAGACTCTCATCTATTTTCATGTCCATCTTTTTTTTAGATCTAGCTTTCACATACAAGACAAAGCATGTGGTATTTGTCTTTCTAAGTCTAGCTTACTTCATTTAACTGAATGATCTCTAGTTCATCCATTTTCTTGCAATTGACATAATTTTGTTCTTTGTGGCTGAATAATTCTCTATTGTGTATGTATACCACATTTTCTTTGTTCATCTGTTGATGTGCACCGGGGCTGATTCCATAACTTAGCTAGTGTGACTAGTTTGGTGATAGACACGGGTGTGCAGGTGTCTCTATCATACACTGACTTGCGTTCCTTCAGATATATGCCCATGAGTGGTACATCAGGGTCATTTGGTAGTTTTATTTTTAGTTTTTTTGAGGAACCTCCATATTGTAAAAGTATATATAGCTGTAGCAGCACATATAGCTGTAGAAGTATATTCCATTGCTGTAGAAGTAATTATTTCCATCAACAGTGTATAAGGGTCCCTTCATACACATCCTCACCAGCATTTGTTGTTGTTTCTTGGTGATTGCCAGTATGACTGGCAAGAGATAGAATCTTAGTATAGTTTTGATTTTCATTTCCTTTATGACTAAAGAATGTTGAGCATTTCTTTGTGTGTTTATTAGCCATTTGTACTTCTTTTGAGAACTGTCTGTTCAGTTCATTTGCCCATTTATTAACTGGGTTATTCTTTTGGTGTTTAATTTTTTGAGTTCTTTATATACTCTGAATATTAATCCCTTGTCAGATGAATAGCTGGCAAAGATTTTCTCCCATTCTTACATTCTTCCATTCTGTAAGCTGTCTCTTCATTCTGGTGATTGTTTCCTTTGCTGTACAGAAGCTTTTTAAGTCAATGCAATCCCATTTGTCAATCCTTGCTCTTATTTCCTCAGCAATTAAGAATCTTATTCAGGTGTTTTCCTGTGGTAGTTTTGTTAGGTTTATGATCCATCTTGGACTGATTTTTTTATAGGATGAGAGATAGGGATCTAGTTTCAGTCTTCTGCATGTGAATGTCTAGTTTTCTTCATTTATTGAAGAGGCTGTCTTTTCTCCAACATAAGTGTTTGGTTCCCGTGTTGAGGATCAGATGGCTGTAGCTGTGTGGACTTAATCTATTCCTTTGGCCTACACATCTGTTTTTGTGACAGTACCATGATGCTTTTATTACTATGTCTCTGTAGTACAATTTAAAGTCAGTTATTGTGTACCTCTATCATTACTCTCTTTATTCAGGATTGCCTTCTCTATTCAGGGTTATTGTGCTTCCATGTGAATTTTAGTATTGATTTTTCTATTTCTGCCATTGGAATTTTGTGCTCAATCTATGGACTTCTTTTGGTAGGATAGCCATTTTCACAATATTAATTCTGGTGATCTAAGAGTTTTTTTGGTTGAGTCTTTTGAATATAGGATCATAACATATGCAAATATGAATAATTTAATTCTTCCTTTCCTATTTATATCCCTTTTTTATTTCTTTCTCTTGGCTTATTGCTTGGGCTCAGAATTCAAGCACTTATATTGAATCAGAGTTGAGAGGGTGAATACCCTTGTCTCTTGTTCCTAAGTTAAAGGAAATGCTTTCAGTTTTTCCCCATTTAGTATGATTTTGGCTATAGGTTTGTCATGTGAAGCCTTTATTATGTTGAGGTACATTCCTCCTATTCCTAGTTTCTTTGAGGCTTTTATCATGAAGAGATGCTGAATATTATCAAAGGCTTTTTTTCATCTACTGAGATGATCCCGTGATTTTTGTCTTTTATTCTGTTTGCATAGTATATTACATTAATTGATTTGTGTATGTTGAACTGTCCTTGTATCCCTAGAACAAAACTGACTTGATCATGTACCTGATCTTTTTAATGTATTGTTGAATTCAGTTTCCAAGTATTTTATTGAGATTTTTGTATCTGTGTTCATCATGGAAGTTGGTCTATAGTTTTCTTTTTTGTTGTGTTCTTATTCAGTTTTGGTATCAGTGTAATTCTGGCTTTATAGAATGAGTGTGGAACTGTTCCTTCCCTTCTATTTTGTGAAATAGTTAGAGGAGTGTTGGTGTTAATTCTTCTTTAAAGGTCTTGTAGAACTTGGCAGTGAATCCATCTGGTCCTGGGCTTTTCTTTGTTGGAAAACTATTATTGCTTCAATCTCATTGCTCATTATAGCTTTGCTTAAATGGTTTATATCCTAACACAGCTTCTTTAGTGGGCTTGCCTGGACCTGGCAGAGTTGGTTGACCTGTCTCAGAGGAAGGCCTTAATTTCCTGATATCCCAGGAGCCTTTTATACTCTGCCTCTACTTTCTACTTTCAGAGCAGAAAGTAATAAGGAGTACTCTGTGTGTCTTGATCTCAAAGAGTCCCTAGCCTAATGGGTTCGAGGCACATTACCACAGTTTTGGCACATGATGACTGTAATTAGAAGATGAAGTTAGAACTAACTGCAGACATGTTCATAAATGAGATGACCAGTGAAAACCTGATGCACTACAATTCTCAAACATCCAGTCAGGCTTGATCCGTATCAGGTGCAATCTAGGAACACAGCAGGGAGTGGGGCTAGGGAAAGGAGAAGCCCCTACCAAATCACTTGAGCTTTAGTGAAAGGAGACTGAGTTCTGACCTTGTAAGACCCCTCCCTAGTTCATGATTCCAGCACAGCCTCTGCTCAGCTTCTCTGGAGTGGTGGCAGTGATGGCGTGGCTAGTGATGAACCAAGCACAGTTGTCCTTTTATGTGACTCAAGATGCACTGCATATCCCAGCCCCCTAGCATTCAAGTCCCCACAGTACTGTGTGAGCACATGCGTGACTTTCAGTGAAGGTTCCTTTGGCAGCAGTGGTATCGTTTGAGCCCTCTCTGCTCATTTGCCTGCTGGTTACAAAGGACTCTGAGACTCCTCCCTATGCTACAGTGAAGCCACAAAATGGAAGGAGCATGGGCTGTATAGCAAGCCACCTCTGAAACTTGCATTGAAAGAGCAAATAAGAAATGAACGTCTGAGGAGTTGAGTCACTGAGATTTTCATGGAGGGAGGGATGGGAGCTTTGTTACTTCATCTAGCATTACTTTAACTAGTATCATAGGTGTACCCTAGGGAAGAAAGACTAGGAAAATTGGAAACAGCTCTTCCTTGTTTTGCTTTAGTTATTATATCAATTTGGTACCTTGCAATTCCAGGTTATTAATCAGATACATTGATACAGTTTTGTGCCTTTATCTTTGGCCCTTTGAATAGAGCTATAGCTGGTCTCTAGTCAGAAGTAGGCCAGTGCCTAATAGAAACAGGTCCTGCTTATTCTAAAAGCCAGTGGAAACCAGATGTCCAGAGAAGGCTGTAAGATGGGGAGACCCAGGAGCAATGGGTGCCATGCTTAGAATTTCTACAGAGCGAGCAAGAGACAGTATCCCTGGGATAGGCTACGGTCAAGTCCTTTCTTAGATTCCTCAAGCACAAAGTGGAAAGCTACCACATACTTCTGGCCTTGAAAGCAAGTCCAACATAGGAAAGGCATGGATGAGAAAGACAAGAAGCAGGCTTTTAGGACATTGTGTACCATTCTGACATCCAAGAGGCTGGAAGCTGGTACTGCTCAATTTTGCATGAGATGTAAACACACTTAAGCCCTGCCCTCTTGTTCATTGACCTTGTCGGACCTCAGGGCTCACACATTCTCTGTCACCCAGCCTCTTAGGTTAGGCCTCTGAGTCTGTGGGTGAGGGGACCTGGAAGTCACTTGGATGTCTGCTGCTGGACACAGCAGTCTGAAAGGTTCACCTCTGGCCACCTAGCCTGGAGACTGACCAGGCAGGGTAGATATCTTCTATCCAAAGGTGGCTCTAGTTGGAAAGGCAGAAACTTGGATTTTCCCAAGGGGAAACTTCTCTTTAAACAGCTAATAAGGCTCTGTGGCATTTGGGGTGTGTGTGTGATGGGGGGTGTGGGGAGCTGGGTTCTACAGCTTGTATTTTGAGTAAGGAAAAAAAAGAATGAAGCAGTTGGTGCCTGTCAGATACCACCCACTGTGAAATCCCTGGAGTTTCTGATTTTTCTGTTTTGTTTTTGTTTCCTGTTTTTTTGAGACAGGACCACTCTGTATAGCTCAGGCTAGCCTCAAACTCTCAATCCTCCTGCCTCTGCCTCCCAAGAGCTGGGATGAAGGTGTGTGGCATGGAGTTTCTAATTCTCAGTATTTCAGTATCCATCCAGGAGGGATGGGCAGTTATGCCGCTTTTCCTTCAGCTGCACCTGGGTGAAATTCCAAGGCACCTTCAGGAAAGCAGGCTAAGGCTTTTGTTTATCAGGTGCACTTTGTTGCATTCCAAGCTCAGGGTTTGAGTCCTCTGAGAAATTGGAGTCACCATTTGTCTCTGCACTGCCACATACTCGGACACCAGCCTGTCCACCAACAGTCCACAGAACTCTTTCCAGTGTGGTGGTAAGTCATCTTTTGTTTGTTTATTTAGAGGCTTTGTTTGTTTGTTTGAAATAGTGTATAACTATGTAGCCAGGCTCTATCTCCCAAGTGCTGGGATTACAGGCATATACCACCACATCTGGCCAGTCTTTGAGAAGAGCCAAGTTCTGGAATCACCAGCTTGGTCAGGAGCTTTTCAAGTCATGATGTAGGATGTAAAGTCTTAAGCCTTCCTATGTGGGATGAAAGGAAAGCCATTCTCAGAGCAGTCTGCAAGGGAGAAATTTATCATGTAACATACATAGATGTTTTGTTTCAATTTTTGCCATATAAATGAGGAGAACTGTTAGCTACAATCTCCCGTAGTTCCTGGTACTGATGCTTGGGAGGCATCTTGATGGGTCATTCTAGAAGGGAGAGTGGAGCCAGTTGTCTTGTAATCCACCCCATGTTGGAAGAAGAGGCCCTGAAGGCTAGTCTCTGAAAGGACGAAGCCTCCTTAATTTCTCTGTAAAAAGAAACTTACACACTTTTAGCAACACTACCCACCTCCTTTCAAGGTTACACCATCTCAGAGAAAGGCAAGGTGGTTCTCTGCATTTTTTCTGTGACAACAGAGGAAGCCCCAAAGAGGCAGCCCATGCCAAACACGGTGACATTTATTGAAAGACACAGGAAAGGGTGAACCATGAATTAATTACAGAGTCCTGCGTTATTCTGGAGTTGTTTGATGTAGAGATTACTATAAAAGCACACACAGGTGGATATGCCTGGCTGTCAAGCACTGTGCCACAGTTTTAGGTTCTGTGAGCCAAAGGACAGTAAGCCTCCAAACTGAAGTTTATTCTTAAGCAGGATTACTTTTTGGCTTATATGCATAATTAACATATAACAGGATAGGAAAAGATATATAATTCTCTATGAAGATTATTTCTACATTCTATTAATGTATTAACAGAAATAATGTATTAAGAGAAATTAATTTTCCAATGAAAATTCTTTGTATAAAAACTCTGTTTTTTTGTCCATACATATTTTTCTGGGGAAAGGATCTGTAACTTTTGTCTTATTCTTAAAAGGACCAACAACTCACAAAATAAGAAAAACAAAATTCAAAACAAAAGATGAAGACCATGTTGCCTTTCTATACAGGAGACAGAGACAGACAAGTTAGGATTTTATGAAATGCTTCCTGCATCTTATAATTTTGCTATTGTCTTAGATTAAACATGGGAATGCTAAATCTGATGAAGAGTAGGTTTGCATAATTTATGGGAAAGTTCTATGTTTCTGAAGAAATGACTTTCACAAATCATATTTATCATAGTATGGTATTAAATTATAAAATATACACTATTGCCATATACCCTTGAAATAGCATAGAGAATTTATGTCCATATTAATAATGACAAGATGGACAAAATAATCTATGTCTTATTTTTCAGAAAGATGGGTGGCCTTGAGAGTGGTTCCATGGTGATATTTCTTTTCCTTTACACAGGAAAAAGACTACATGAAGAAGAATTATGCCATTTCATTGAAAGCTGGAATGAAGTGCCTTGGGCTCTGCATTCTGTTGTGAGCCTCCTTCAAAGAAAAGCTTATATGCTTTTATATATGAGGCCAAAACTCCAAGGGGAAATCAGAGTTTTATGTTTATATTTGACAAATGGGTTGAGGATAGAAAAGGCATTATTTTTGCCCTCCTTAGGTCTCATTCTGCCTTTCATAGAGTTCAGTACTGCAGGAGGTAAGGGAGTTAGGAGCTGCTACTCTCTTACTTCTAGTAGTAGTGTCAGTATTAGTACTGTTAACTGCCCCCACAGATCTGCCCATGAATTGTTGGCTGTTAGTGTATAGAATTGTGCTGGTCCCTGAGGAGACACAGGCATAGGGTCTAAAGGGGAAGGCAGTTTGACATGTCATCCCAAATGAAGTAGACTAGAGGTCGGCTCTCAGGAGCCAACCTAGATAGTCAGGTTTCTTTAAGGATGTCCCCAGAGGTCTGTCTATTCTGAGCATACATTAGTCAGCTGGGGTCTATATCATCCCTGGTCCAGTCCCAGGAGACTATGATTGCCTTACAGATATGGAGGAGAGGGTGGATGAATCTTTTTATAGTAAGAACAGTATGCTCTGAAAGTGATAAATTGGAGTGGGGACATGTGTTGAATTCAATAGGAGTTCTTTCTTCCATCTTAAGTGACCTTTAGGATGGCTGAAGCTATTAAGATGCCCTCATCTTCCAGGTGAGCTCAGAGATGGAAGGATCCACCGGCCCTTTCTCTGTGTGAACCTCTGTCTCAGAAACCGTGAACCACTCAGATCTCAGCTTCACAAGGGTACTTTGGTCCCAGTGTGTGACCTTGCAGGAGAGTTTTAAGTGCCTTTCACTTCTCTGGAGTCACTAGCTTCCTGAGTCTCCCAGAAGCTGGGAACTGCAGACTCTGGTGCACTCTGGCCAGGTGCAGCTGCACCCTGCTTGTCTATTTCTTACCAAGTCTAACTGGCAAATGAACTCACAAATGTGGAAGTTCCTGGGAAAAATGGTGCATTACACAGACATGAGGGACTTGTGTTAAACCTCTTGATTTTCTCACTATAAAACTAGCCTGCTCAAAGGACACATACATTTCCTGGGGCCTAATGTATTTTTTCACTCTTATTTCTTCTCTGCCTGTTCCTACCTTCTTAATACCTTACTTCTCATTCAGGAAACAGTTACTGATGCCTGAGGTGAAAATAGCAATAAACTAAGGGTTACCTGCTCTCCATGAACCCAGAGTGGGCGGCCTGATGAAGGGTGGCAAGTGGCCCATGAGACAGTAAGGCCAGCATCTTAGAGAAGGTAGTATCTGAGATGAGCTTTGAAGCATGCAGGCATAGGGTGAAGAGCAGTCTCAATGCAGAGACCAGCAGGGACTGCAGTGTGAGGCAGGAAAGCGGGGAGCACACTAGAGAGGGAATGGGGTTTTAGAATGGATTATTGCATGCCTGAGTGAAGAGAAGGAAGGAACAAAGTTAACAAGATAAATGAGAACCTGCCCTGGGAGGAGTTTGACTCTCAGTTTTGGAGAGCTGGGGGACAAAGCCTCTGTTTTGTTTGCTGGGTTGTGGTAAGCTGTATCATTTCACTTTTTTAGGCTCTGGACTCTGAACTGAGAATATTCAAGATAGGGATTCCTTTTAGAGTTTTTTCTAAACATGAAAAGGCATTTTGCATGCTAAAAACTTAAAAGCAATATGTGTATGACAGGTCAGGTTAGCACCTGTGTAACTTTGCACTGAGTTGATTATTGAGGTGAACTTTAAAGGAGTTGCAGTGCATCGTTGAACTCAGCTAGGACCTCAGCAATGGTGCTTTTATTTAGTGCCTGTTCTATTCAGAAAAAAAAGGTATAAATCTTTGCTTGTGAATCCTTCAGGGGTTTTTTCCCTAAATATTTGCTCTTCTGACTATAAAAAGGGGATTCCAGTGACTAAATTCTATAATTGGAATTCTTTGAAGAGAGATCCTGAAAAGTGGTTCCTGTGCTGTGGTTATTTTTAAGCCATTAGAGAAGTTTGAAGCTCCCCAGAAAAAGCACTGAGTCCATATGTGACCAAGCCCTCAAATCCAAGTGACAGTCACATTTTTCTGTCATGTATTTAAAAACACATGGGAAATGATTCCTTAAATGAGTTCTCTTAGGGAAAAAAAAAAAGAGAGAGAGGGAATTCAGAGATAGAACATCTGCTTGCTGTCAATTATTTTACTTCAAATTTATTTTCTGCATCACAAAAAATAAGCCCTTTATTTGTGCAATAATTATTTTAAAAATTAGCTCATGACAAAAATTAACATAACCAAAAAGTTTAGAAATATTAAGCCCCAAAGAATTAAATGACAGAACTGTCTTCCTTTCCACTTTTAGCCTTCTGCCCTCTCCTTCCCTCTCCTTCCCTCCCTTCTTTTTGTCCCTCTCTCCTTTTCTTTCTCCTTCTCTCCCTCCCTCCTTATTTTTCTCCCTCCTTTTTTTCCCTCCCTCCCTCTTTCTCTTCCTCCCTCCCTCCCTTCTCCTGGTCCCTTGCTCATCTTCCCCCTTATACCTGCAGGCCTGACTCACCTCTTACCCTTCAGGCAGCCCAATCTAGGCATTGAATGGAGCACTGAGCTGAGCTCATTCCTACAGAGAAGAGGTAGTAAGAAGTTCAATTTGCCAAAAACAATGAACCTGATATGGACAAAGAAGTAATCTAGTGCTATTTGTGAGGCAAATGTGAGGAGACCATAAAGAAAGCCCAGTAAAATTTCAGCCCAGATACTGTGATGTGAGTGGTGGTTGTGGGAGGAATGAGAGGGTGAGAGAGTGCCAGGGAGCAAGAGCTGGATGCCCAGTGTGTGAGGCAGTCCACTTGGCAGTTACTGTCACCTCACTGCCCTGTAGAAAGCTGAGCACCACCAGTGCCATCAGGGCCAAACCCAGCTTGTGGAGCCTTCCCTGACTCCTCTCTCTGGGGCTGCCTCTCATGCCACCCCTCTTGACACTGCTGCCTGCTGATCTGGACCCTCACAGTTCCCCTAGTTGGCCATACTTTTGTTAACCATTGAGCAATTCTCTCTACATGGGACAATATTCCCTTCCCACCTTCTCCTGTCTTCACCTGTCCCCTGGCGCATCCCTGCCATCTGCGAAGTCTCAGTGGAGAGCCTCTTCTGATTAGGGCCAGGTGCCACCATGTACTAATCCCTCTATAGCATGTCACAGCCTTGTTATGCTTGGGAATTGTTTTGTTCATACCCCACTACGAGTTAGAAGAGGACATGGTACTTAATAAAAGACCCAAAGATGTCGACACAGAGGGAGGACAGAAGGACAAGAGGAAGGAAAGAAAGGAAGGAGGGGGGATAATTGAATGCCTGCAAGGGACAGCGCCAGGCACTAGGAATGAAAAATGAGTAAAAAAAAATTTCCCTTGCCTTCACAGAGTTCATAGCCCAGTATGAGAAAATGTATACAGTGGTGAGAACCAACAGTCTCCTGAGCGTGAGGCCTTGTATGGAACTGGGTACAGGGAAGGGGCCCAGGTGACCAAAGATGACAATACCCTGATGGGATGGAACTGCAGTCCCCAATGCCCACAGGATCCATTGCTTCCTCCGGAGACAGTGAGACAAACCTGTGCTTGGTGGAGGTACACTCTGAGGTGCTCTGGGGCTTCTGTACCCCCAAGCCACAGACAAGTCCAGAACAACCCCCTCCAGTTCCTCTGGCAGCAAGAGTCTTTCCTGCTGAGCAGGGAGTCACATCCAGCTTTAGTGCTGCTCTGGAGATACTCTTGAAGGAAGGCAGTCCAGAGTCAGCCCAGCTAAACTGGTACTGTGATGCTGCCGAAGTAGAGAATATGGAGAACAAATATATCCAAAGTCTCCAAATTCGAGCACTAGTGAATATAATCCCGTTGGAAGTACTCAAAAACATAAAGACAACATAAAGATGCTTGAAGTGTTGTCTACGTGAGGCACTTAAATAAATTGTATAAAACACATCCTCCTTCCCATAGCCCCTCGTTCCATTTGTGTCCCCATCAGTCATCTGTAACGTCCTCAGGAGGCTTGGTTGGAAAATAGGACAAGAATTAGCATTAGGCAAGAGAGAAGCTTCCACAGTGACAGAGGCTTATTCATTGTTATGTAAGATTGCAATGTGATCGGAACTCGTGAGGATTCAAATTAAAACAAGACCACAGCTTGTCAGTGGTTTGCTTTTTTGTTCATTGGAGTCTTTATTAGGCAGGAGTTGCTGTGCATTTCTGAAATGACTTTGGTTCTAGTAACAGTAGCAACATCCTAATTATTAAAGACCTCCAAATCAGCTTTGATTACAACATAGACAAAAGAAATCTATTAGAAACCTGGGGCCCAATGGAGACTCCAGATAGAAGTGGTAGATTGCAGCGCGGTCTGGAAGCCTTCCATGCCGCCCCTCTCCTCCCTTTTCTCATTGTTCCCCCAAGAATGTGGAGTGGCCATGGCTGTGCATTTCTGTTCTGAGTGGGTGAGTTTGCTTCATTCCATATATAATATTCCAGTAGAGACGCTTGATTCTGAACCCTCAACTCATTAATTTACACTTTCCAAATGCTTCTATCCTCAACTCTGACTGAACTTCAGAAGAGAGATGGAAACTTATAAATAAACATCATGCCAGTTTGATTCATTTCATCTACTGTCATAAACCATATTAAAAAAAATTTATCCAAAAAGCACTTCACACATCTGCTGAAATTGTGTTCTGCCTTAGCTTATAGTATAGAAAGTCCTGTCTGTTGTTGGTTCAGGGGACTCCTTTTTGAATTGTGAAATGATATTGCAGGTCCTTCAGTGTCCATTTCCTTTCTTAAATTGTATGAGTAAGAAAATCTAAAGTGCATTTCCACTGCTCATGGAGTTATCTGTGCTCCTTCTCCAAGGGAGAATGTCATCTGTGTAGGAAGATGAAATATAAGAATGGGCGCCCATGAAGATTCCTAGCAGGGCTTCCTGTGAGGAAGGCCACAGGACCAAATATGGGTGCCACAAAGTCATTTGTCCTGGCTTCTGGCTTATAGCCTGCAACCCTCCAGCCCCCATTTCCTTTGTCCTTCATCCTTCTGGCCTCTACTAAGAGGCTGCAGCCAACCTCCTGCCACAGTTCAGGAAGATCAGCCCCAAGTCTAAGATGCAGAGATGAGAGGTGTTTACTCCTCTCCAGGTCCAACTGTGAAATATGGGTGGGCAGGATGGAGAGTGTATCTGTCATTTGTGTGTGTGTGTGTGTGTGTGTGTGTGTGTGTGTGTGTGTGTGTGTATTCGTCTGTCTGTGCCAGTTATCCTGGTAATTTTACTAATAAGGATATCTGGTGATAAAGTGGTGGGAGAGAAGAATGAAGATGAAGGGTCTAGAGATGGGGTTGTTTTCAGAGTTTTCCCTTTTCTCAGTTTGTAGAATGTAAAAAAAATTTACAGTAGAAGCAAATAATTGCTTGGTGAGGATGGCTTAGGCACTCAGGTGTCCTGCAAAATCACTGTTCCGATATAGTGCTGTGATGCTCCCAAAGTCAGCATCTCTCTTGCTTAGTGCTATGCCAGTTTTGACAGTTTTCTAAGTTCACCTGTGAAACTGAGGTCCTCATGACTAGTCTAGTTTGTCTCATCATGCTGAATGTGGCCCTGTCAGTCTAGCTCCTCCAAAGAGCCATTACCCAAAAAGACCACAGCCTTAAACCATATATTTTTCTAACCAGGGCCAGTCATCCCATTTTGTTATCATCTGTAACAGTTACCTATTGCCACAGTAATGCTTAGCACACCCCAAAACTCTGTAGCATGCATCTGTAGATATTTATATCTTGATCATGTACTCACAGGTCAACTGGGTCCCCTGGATCCAGGCTAGGCTCAGCTGACCTTGGCTCAGCCCACAGGATGGATTCAGCTCTTCTCTGTTCTTCAAGGCCATTAGACTGGTCAGGACACAAAAGATAATCCCAGCCATGTGAGGACATTCCAGGCTTCTGTTTGTGTCATACCCATTAACATCCCAATGGCTAAAGCAAGTCACATGGTCAATTCCAAAGTCAAGGAGGTAAAAAGTATCTCTCCCACCATGATGCCAAAGCAGATCAAGTGGCCAAGCTCAAGTGATTATCTGTTAATAAATATCATAAACAATCACACCATCACAGGTTCTCGCTACATAAGCGGGATCTTGCATCAGTCTGCTTATTCCTCCCTTGCTGTCCACACTGCAACATAACCCTGCCTGTGCTTAAGACTCTGAACACCTTGAGGGTACAGCCACATTGCATGGTGGAGAATTAAGGACTCACACATTAGAGAGAGCCCTGAAGCCTCTTAATTAAGAGAGAATACAGTTGCATCACTGGCCTGTGATGCTTCCCAGTGAAACAGAGAGCAGCTGGATTTCCCTTCAGAAATTTGAAGAGGCCAGTTCTATATTCAGCCAGAGAGTCATTCTCTTAACCCCATCCTCTAGTATACTGTTTGCATACAGTTCCGTCTCCTCTGCTGGGCCCTAATTTGCCTCAAGAATATAAATATGCCCCTTTGTCTCCTGTTCCATACAGTTCTAGGAAAGGCTCCTAGTGATTACAGGCAAACTGACAGAAACTCCAGCTTAGCACTGGGAGGTGGTTACCAGTATGGACCTGGGCTTATTTTTATATCAGGTTAATCATACATTAGAGGTGAAAGAACCTTTAGTGATCATCTGGCTTGGCCCTGTCCAGTAGGACTTTCTGTGATAATGGAAGTGTGCTCCATATGTACCACCCAATCTAGTGACCATGGGTGGCTCCTTCTCTCTCCAAATGTATCTAGCGCTACTGACTAACTGCATTGTAATTCTATTTAATTTTAATCAGTGCAGACTTAAATAGCCACATGTGACTATTAACTACTGTATTAGATGGTACCGATCTAGTTAATCCCTTTTGACTCACAGTAGATATCAGTGGGTCTTCCTTCCTTCCTTTCTTCCTTTCACTTTTCCTTTTTTTTTTTTTCCCCTCTCCTTTTTTGTTTTGTCCTGCTGTGCTGGTGATGGAACCTAGGACCTTGTGCATGGTAGGCAGGCACTGTACCACTGAGCTACATCTCCTACTCCCACAGTTCACATAGCAACTCATGCCAGAGTGAATTACGACACTAGAACTCGGATAGACTGGCCCAAGCATTTTCCTCCCCACTGTCCCATTTCTTAAGAGGCCTGTGTTTGCATAAGTTTGACCTTAATTTTGTAATTGTAACCTTCTAACAATATCCAGGAACCTCAGGGTCAAATAGGTTGGGAAAAAAAAAAAACAGAAAAACAAAACCATTTTTCTGTCATTGGTAATCTGAAGAGTAAATGTTAGAAACTCAATCAAACATCAAATAATTTTACACAGTCGAAATAATGTATATTTTCCATCCAAATTAAAACATAGGCTTCCAGCAATTTAATTATGCAAATGTGATATAAGCAGCAGCAAAACAATGTTGAAGGGGAAGAATGAAAATTGATAAGCTGAAATTTCTGGTGACATTTTCCTTTTTAATTTCCTCTTTTGGTTAATATTATGCTGATTTTCATGCACTGCTCAGGTGGATACTTTCTTTGTAATAAGCGCCTCTACAAATTTATGCAAATAATATTAATCAGTGTTGAGAAAACAGCAGCCGTTACCATCCCCACTGCCCTCAAGTGTTAGACAACAGTAATAGATGGGTCTTTAGCTATGAATAAGATTAAATACACTGGTAAGCAGAGCTGCTGTATGCAGAAAGGGCTGTTTTCCCTCTAGCTGCATGAAGAATTCTCAATTCTAGAGTTTAATTCCCAATTTTGCTAAAGGGTGGCCCAAAGCAAAACACTGAAGGTTTTCATGGGTAGAGATTGTCTTGTCCCCACCTCATCAGAGGAGCCCATTCCTCCTGCCCCTCAGCAGTCAGGAGCTCAGTCTTAGGGTGGGTCCTTCAGAAGTAGACCCTGAGAGAAAAACTTGGGGACAGGTTAAATATTGAGGAAAGACTCCTTGGAGAAATGTGCCAGTGGGAGAGGAAAGTAGGACAAGGCTAGGAGAAAGCCACACAAAGGTGTGATCCCTACAGAGTGGCTCCATCCTGATCAATGGGGACACTGGATGTAAGTTATGCCTCACAGTTTGTCCCCACTTGAGCAAGGCCAGAGGACTGGGCCTTCATACATGGCACTTAAGTCAGTCATTGGTCAGGGGCCAGTTTGTGGGATGTAAATCCTCAAGTATTTGCAGCAATTCAGGAGTGTAGACGGAGTGTCTGGGACCATGAGCAGTGCTCTGACTGGAGTCACTAGTGCAGGCCTATGGAAGGGGGTGGAGGCAAGATGAGAGACTGGGGACTGGAAGTCTAACGGTGTTCACCAGACCCTCACCCCAGCCATTGCCCGCAGGTTGCACTCCCCACCTTCCTGCTTGTGGTGGTTAATTCCTGTGTCAACTTCACTAGGTCAAGGGTTGCCTGGGTAGTTGGTTAAACAGTATTTCTGGGTGTGTCTGTGAGGATGTTTTCATAAGAGATTAGCGTGGACCACTAGTTTAAAGAGGATGGATCCCCAGGGTGGATGGGCATCACCAACCCACTGAGGGCCTGTGGGAGCTACAACATCAATCTTCTGTCTCCAGAGTTCCTGATTCTTTTCCGACTTGGACTAGAACCCTGCTGTCTGCTCTCTGGCTCACAGGCCTTTGAGCTGTACCAGCTTTTCTGGGTCTCTTCTCCATCTCCACAGTTGTGTGAGCCAATGCCTCATCATAAACTTCTTGATATATATGAATCTGTTTTGTATTTGTACATACATATTACACACACAAACACACACACACAGCCCTCTCAGCTCTGGTATGTTTCTGGAGAGCCTGAATAATGCACTGCTCTTCCCTCCACACTGAATCTCTTCTCTGGAGTCTCCTAAGGGACCAGAGAGCTTCTGTGTAAATTATGTCCAGCAAATCGAATCTTTTTTCCCTAATGATTTTTATCCCATCAAATCACATTAGGATCTTAACAGCAGTTTTCAGTTTTAAAGAAGAGTGAGTGAGTAATGGAAGGAGTTTGTAAAAAGGCAGTGGGGAAGGTCTTCAAGAGAGTCACTCATAGGTAAGGCTAATAAGGAACCACATAATCCAAAAAGTAACAGCTGTTTTTCTCCAACATCTTAGAATTCTGTTATAAAGACTGGAATGCTATAGTGACACCTACCTTCCCATAGCCAGAATGCCAGGGGTTGATCACACAGTAGAGGTATCTCCAGTGGCCTGCTTGCCAAGTCTGCAGCAGCCCCTACCCCAAGCCTGTGTCACAGTCATGAGGAAAGGGAAGCTGGCATCCCAGGTGCCAGGCTCCCTTAGGTCAAAACATTCCAGTCCTATTGGAGAAAAATTGGAGCTACAGACACTTTCTCTTTTCTTATTTACTTCCTCCCTTTCAAAAAAGGTGTCCCTCTGAAAGGCTGGGTCTCTGAAAAACAGAGATGCTATTTTGAAAGTGAACATAAAAGCTTTCTTGGCAAAGAAATTGTTTTGTTCCATTTGAGAAACCTCTCTGCCTTTGAGAGAAAAGAGGTTCTGAGGCTATGAGAACTTGATTACCTCTCATCAGCTTTCTCTCTGGTTTTAAGAGATGCGGCCAGGCAAAAAGGCTCTCTGTCCATCTGTCCCATGGATGCCAGACTGTCCCCTTATCACAGAGCTCCAACGGCTGCCATATCCAGAGCTGCCTGACCTTCCTGGATTTCTGTGAGGATGGGACACCTAGAGGGTTGAACTTAGGTTCCACGCAGTGAGAAAAGAAGCAGGTTTGGGTTTAAAGTTAGTCTTTGGGGGAAGAGGGAAAAGAAAAGAGAATGATAGAACATCAATAATATCATAAAACATAACATCTGTGAAGGTAGAGGATATAAGGATGTGTATTGAAAGCTGTTGAATAATGGAAGGTGGGAGGTAAAGGGGGTAAAGAAGAGCAGTGGAGGGGGTTGAATGAACTAAAGTAAAGTATATTCACAGCAGGAATACATTGAGAAACCCCCTGAATATCAACTTAAATATTAATAACGAAGGATAGCACTGGAAAATAGGTACAGTGTGTTGGGGGGTACTTGCGAGTGGGGTGAGAGGAGAGTGAATGAAGGAGATTAAAGTGAGGGTATTTGGTTGATAGACTTCATGTACTTAAATGAAATAGACTAAAGAAACCTCTGCAATTGCTTTAAGTGAGACGAGGAGGGAATTGAGGGAGAGAGATGGTGAGGGTGATCTAACTAATGTACAATATAAGCCTGTTTGGAATTGTCATTATGAATCCCCCCTGTACAATGAATTTATCCTAAATGGCTGTGAAAATTGTGTCTTACAAAATGAATTCAGCCACATTGAATACATTGTGTCAAAGGCACATTATAAATTATAAAGTCTTGTGCAATTTTATTTAGTGGCAAATTCTGGGCCCTAGTTCCTCAAAATTTTTCTCTGTGTGTGCACATGTGCTTGCATGCACATGTACACATGTGTGCATTAATTAACTATGGTTGGTTTACATGTACCCCTAAGGTACCAGCCCTCTTCTTCCCCTCCCCCACTCAGCACAGACAAGAAGCCCCCTCCAGGTGTATTCAGGCACCAACAGTGACCTCTTATTCCTGAACCCACCCCCATCTTATACAAGGAAGTCGCCAAAACAATGTCAATTTTAATTTACCAAAATCGTCAAAACTTATTTTTAAATTAATAAAATAAAATATATAAATTTGTCAAGGATGCCCACTATCTCCACTCCTATTCAACATAGTACTGGAATTCCTAGCCAGAGCAATTAGGCAAGAAGAAGGAATAAAAGGAATACAAATAGGTAAAGAAACTGTCAAAATATCCCTATTTGCAGACGACATGATCCTATACCTTAAAGACCCAAAAAACTCTACTCAGAAGCTTCTAGACATCATCAATAGCTATAGCAAGGTAGCAGGATATAAAATCAACATAGAAAAATCATTAGCATTTCTATACACTAACAATGAGCAAACGGAAAAAGAATGTATGAAAACAATTCCATTTACAATAGCCTCAAAAAAAATCAAATACCTAGGTGTAAACCTAACAAAAGATGTGAAAGATCTCTACAAGGAAAACTATACACTTCTGAAGAAAGAGATTGAGGAAGACTATAGAAAGTGGAGAGATCTCCCATGCTCATGGATTGGTAGAATCAACATAGTAAAAATGTCTATACTCCCAAAAGTAATCTACATGTTTAATGCAATTCCCATCAAAATTCCAATGACATTCATCAAAGAGATTGAAAAATCTACTGTTAAATTTATATGGAAACACAAGAGGCCACGAATAGCCAAGGCAATACTCAGTCAAAAGAACAATGCAGGAGGTATCACAATACCTGACTTCAAACTATATTACAAAGCAATAATAATAAAAACAGCATGGTACTGGCACAAAAACAGACATGAAGACCAGTGGAACAGAATAGAGGATCCAGATATGAAGCCACACAACTATAAGCAACTTATCTTTGACAAAGGAGCTAAAAATATACGATGGAGAAATAGCAGCCTCTTCAACAAAAACTGCTGGGAAAACTGGTTAGCAGTCTGCAAAAAACTGAAACTAGATCCATGTATATCACCCTATACCAAGATTAACTCAAAATGGATCAAGGATCTTAATATCAGACCCCAAACTCTTAAGTTGATACAAGAAAGAGTAGGAAATACTCTGGAGTTAGTAGGTATAGGTAAGAACTTTCTCAATGAAACCCCAGCAGCACAGCAACTAAGAGATAGCATAGATAAATGGGACCTCATAAAGCTAAAAAGCTTCTGTTCATCAAAAGAAATGGTCTCTAAACTGAAGAGAACACCCACAGAGTGGGAGAAAATATTTGCCAATTATACATCAGACAAAGGACTGATAACCAGAATATACAGGGAACTTAAAAAACTAAATTCTCCCAAAACTAATGAACCAATAAAGAAATGGGCATGTGAACTAAACAGAACTTTCTCAAAAGAAGAAATTCAAATGGCCAGAAAACACATGAAAAAATGCTCACCATCTCTAGCAATAAAGGAAATGCAAATTAAAACCACACTAAGATTCCACCTCACCCCTGTTAGAATAGCCATCATCAGCAACACCACCAACAACAGGTGTTGGCGAGGATGTGGGGAAAAAGGAACCCTCTTACACTGTTGGTGGGAATGTAGACTAGTACAACCACTCTGGAAAAAAATTTGGACGCTACTTAAAAAGCTGGACATCGATCTACCATTTGATCCAGCAATACCACTCTTGGGGATATACCCAAAAGACTGTTACTCCAGAGGCACCTGCACATCCATGTTTATTGCGGCACTATTCACAATAGCCAAGTTATGGAAACAGCCAAGATGCCCCAGCACTGACGAATGGATTAAGAAAATGTGGTATCTATACACAATGGAATTTTATGCAGCCATGAAGAAGAACGAAATGCTATCATTCGCTGGTAAATGGATGGAATTGGAGAACATCATTCTGAGTGAGGTTAGCCTGGCTCAAAAGACCAAAAATCGTATGTTCTCCCTCATATGTGGACATTAGATCAAGGGCAAACACAGCAAGGGGATTGGACTATGAGCACATGATAAAAGCGAGAGCACACAAGGGAGGGGTGAGGATAGGTAAGACACCTAAAAAACTAGCTAGCATTTGTTGCCCTTAATGCAGAGAAACTAAAGCAGATACCTTAAAGCAACTGAGGCCAATAGGAAAAGGGGACCAGGAACTAGAGAAAAGGTTAGATTAAAAAGAATTAACCTAGAAGGTAACACCCATGCACAGGAAATCAATGTGAGTCAATGCCCTGTATAGCTATCCTTATCTCAACCAGCAAAAACCCTTGTTCCTTCCTATTATTGCTTATACTCTCTCTACAACAAAATTAGAGATAAGGGCAAAATAGTTTCTGCTGGGTATTGAGGGTGGAGCGGGAGGGGGTGGAGTGGGTGGTAAGGGAGGGGGTGGGGGCAGGGGGGAGAAATAAACCAAGCCTTGTATGCACATATGAATAATAAAAGAAAAATGAAAAAAAAAAAAAAAAAAAAAAGACAGGATAATCTTAAGTTTCTCCTCCTGCTAAATCCTGTCACTCAAAAAGACAAAATGAATCATTACATGGCTACCTAACTTTGCAATAAAAATAAACATGGGGAAAAAAAAAAAAAAAAAAAAAATAATAAATAAATTTGTCCCTGAGTGTCTCTTGGAGATTGGTTCAGGGTACACATGTCTCCCCTGTGGATGTCAAAATCTGCAGATGCTTAAGTCCCTTATATAAAATGGCATAGTATTTGCATATAAGCTGTGCAGATCCACCTGTATACCTTAAATCAATGTCTAGAGTATCTCTAATACCCAGCACAATGTAAACAATTACTATACTAAACATCTATGCATGTTTAATGCAGGCACAACCGTTGTAGACCTATGTACATACTACATAAACAAGATGTTTGATCAAAAATGCTCAAACAAGGAGTGTTGAAATGACTGAGGATCTACCCAAAAAATGGTGGGAGGCTCCAGCAGGGAGCACCTGCACCATTTCACTTTTATGCATTCACTATAGTACTTAACCTATTGTAAACTTAGTGTTTTCCCCATCTGAAAACTGGAGCTAAGTGTACAAGTAATAAGATTGCTGTGACAGTGCACAGACAACATTTGAAAAAAAAAAAAACAAAACTTTGTGACCTGCCTAACACTTCTCATTCTAAGTCAGTGTCATCAGTATCCCAGTAAGTGGTTTGGAGCTGGTTGCACACATGAGGAAGTGGGACACCGGTCTGGGTAGCCTTCCTCCTCCATGTGACTGTCAGTGGTCTGGAGCCCCACAGCTTCCTGTCCAGCACATCCCATGTGCTCAGGGGACAGCAAGCATTGGCATGACTTCCATGCCTCCCAGGATGAGGCCCAGTCCTGCATGGTACAGTCCAACCCAGACTCTGTACAAGGAAATGCTGGAGACCCACCTGAGGGAGTTGGTGGCATGACTAAAGGGACAGCCCAGGAGTGTTTGTAAAGAGGGACAGGTGTTGCCATTGGGATGAAGTATGGTTAAAGTGTTTCTCCTGTATCTTGGAATCTGCTCTATGCCTGCTCATACCAACGAGTTCTGTCCTTAAACCTTAGCTACATTTACTTTTTCATGAGCGTTGGTGAGAAATGGATCTGTGCTTGTCTGGAAGTGACACAAGGCCACAGGACACTCTTGACACACTGTTTCCTCCCTAAGCCAGACCCCAGTGACACTGGAGAGTGTTTCAGAGGGCCACAAAGTCCCCCACCATCTGTTTCTGTCAGGATTTCTTACAGGCTTTCAGCTTTGGAGGTCCCTCTCCTGTGTTACTAAATCTCTCCTGTGTTTCCTAAATCTCTTGCTGGTTTCTTTCTTTGGCACAGAAAATATTTTCCTCCAGAGACAGTCTGATTGTCACTTTTCCTGGTAGCAGGACGGCAGCCTCTTGGGTCAGCAGAGGCCGGTCTCTCGGCATGTTATAGGATATGTTCCTCGTCCCCTCCCTCAGCCTCCGGACCTCAAGAGGACCTGAATGTAGGTTGAGGACAAGGCTACCTCAGTGCTTCTGGCAAAGACTGCCCATGCATTCCAAGCCTCTCTCCCTCTGTAGATCTCTGCTTCTGTGGGAATACCTGGCCCAGCATTGGTTAAAATGGCTCGTGGCACAGCTTTTCCTGTTTTCAGGTGAAGTATTTCTTCAAGAGAGTGCAGAGCATTTTTAGTTTGGGTTGTTGTATGTGAATGTCTCCCATTTTTACTTGTCCCCTGAGAGGCTCGGGGTGGAACTTTTCCATATCCAAAATAAGAAAGAATTTGAGGTGAGAAATTACGGTGATACTCAAAGATCAAGAATATCCTTTCTGTTCTTATGCCTCTGACATTCAGCCTCCTAAGTTCCTCCTGCCCCCAGGACACCCTGGTTTTGTAATTGCCAGTTTCCTAGGTGTATGTTAGTATTACATACACCTAGGAATTCTTTAACAAAATAGCTGTTTGCTTACACATGGCACAGGCCATAATTTTCCTATATCTCATATCATTAGTGTTTGTAACTTATTTGCAAAGTGGAAAAGTCTAATTTTATATCACTATTGCTTTACTTTTTAGTCTGCACCCAAGAAACATTAGCTACTGCCAATATACTTTTTAATAATCTCCAGTCCCATGGAGCTCAATGAGAATATAAAGATGAAGATAATTCTTACCTAGTTAGGAAATGATTAAATAAATGAAGTGGAGATTGCTAAGTATTCGAAGATGCTGGTGGTGTGTCATTAGCCCTTGAACCCCAGCTCATGAGATGAGCTTCTTACACAGTGCAAATCAGCTTCACTGTGAGGTTACCCAGAGCTAAACCACCTGTGCCTTACCTCCTATCTCAGTCTTTAATCTAGCTGATTTAAAACTTCATTCTTAATGTGTATACTTAGTAGTATTGTTTTATGACTTAATTATACATTCTACTTGTCTTGCAAAGAATCATGCCATTGTTTAAAAGCACCTTTTAAAAATCAATTTAGAAGCCTTAAAATTTAGTTTCTCTCGTTTGTGAAAATGTCAGTTTACCTCTGTCAATCTTTCTTTTTCACCCACAACACTATAAATTTTTGTTCTGCTTTTAAGTCCTCTGTCTCTAGGAGAGAGGACATCATTTTGGCAAGCCCTCTAGTCATGACATTTGAGGCATTTCTGCCCTGTTCGTTTCCTCCTTTCCCTCTTCCCCATTTGACTCTTCATGTCTATTCCTTCAAAGGATCAATTAAAACAAGTTAATTTAGCATGAAATTTTTTAAAAAAACTTAAAAAAAAAACTATAGCTAATTTTTTTCCACTCATGTTCAAATGCATTCTCATATATTAATATACACACCTCAGATATCTTTCTTCAGGCAAGATACTTCAAAGACCCAGAAATCTTTCTCTATATAGATGCTTTGTAGGGACTGGCTTCCTATTGCCCCACTTGGAAAGTCCTGGCAGTGGAGTGGAAGAAGTGGAGCTCCTGACAGAGAGAATGCCCACAGAGCCCATGCCAGTGTCCTTCCCATGACTCACTTTCAGTATATATTCATGGACATACCTTAAAGTGAGAGCACTGATTTTTTTTTCTCCATAGTCTAAACAGAAATACAGCTCATAAAAAATTTTCCAGAATCATTACAGGGACCCAGAAATTTAGAACTAAAAGGAACTTAAGTATCAAATGAGACACCCTCCTGAGCAAAGGACACCTCCCCCTGAAGTATGACAAGGAGAAACAAAGAACCTGAGTGAGAAACAGACCTTAAAGCCATTTGATAGGCCTTGAAAGTAGAGAAGCAGCCTCTACACCCAACTCATAGAATAGGCTACGCCCTTTTCAGTTTGCAGCCCCTTTTACAAGCCCTCCATGATCAACCCTCTTCCCATCACCATAGCAACACAATCCCATAATAAACAATTGAGAAAAAGCAATTCAGCAAATGTGGCCTTGTCCCTACACTCAGTTTTGTCATTGTGTGTTTTTCTTAGTCATCCTGTCAGGGGCACTTTTACTCTCCTCTCAAGATCTTGACATAACAAATAGCACCTAACCATTAACTAGGCCTGGAGTGTTATTAATGTGTCACCAACTGTTTCACTTAGACCAGCAGTTCCTGGTGTGCAGCAGTGGCCCAGCTGCTTTGGAGACTTTGTCCTATAGTTCAGATTAGCTGAATTACTACCTGTAGTCCTGGGACTACAGATAGTCCCAGAATTCTGGGACTGAATTCTTAATGTTTCTTACTGATTCTCCCTGGCTGCCAGGTTGACCAGGCAGGATTTGTTTTTTGTACCTCCCCTGACTGGTCAGCATCCCAGACCTGAAAACACCTCTGTTCATACCTTGCCTGGGTCACAAGAGGAAATGGTAAAAAAAAATGTTTTAGACAAAGAAAATTGAAGTCTCTCACAAGATGGCGCTACCCTTGGCTACCCTTAGATAAGACTTGCAAGATTCAGAGCTAAAAAACTACCAGGCACTAAGGAAAAGGAGCAGTGCCGACCAGGGAGCATCTGCTGGCCGGCTTTGCTTCTTTTTCCCTGAGCAGAAGCCCAGTAGAGAACTTCTGATTCTAGCTTATATCCAACTTCTCAGTGCTAATTTTTCAGTGATTTATAGCGCATCTGCATTGAAAGGAATGTAGTTTCCCACGCAGGACCTACAGAGAGATCCCTGTTCCCCTCTGGGAATACAGGTGTGGTAAGATGGAGTTTTGCTCTTGTAACATTGATTCCCACAGTTTGCACTTGAAATTATCCAGGTCTTGTTTGCCTGCCTGATCCAATTCAGTGGCTTGATCACAAGTATCTGTAGGTGATGTCCTCATGGTTTGTTCTGCCTCCAATATAGTCTGAAATGGAGCCTTCAGGAAAGGTCTTTTCTCATGTTGGCTGTTCTTACAGCCTGCATAAGGGATACAGCAATAGGCATCATCTTGCCCTCTGGATCTCGTGCATTGCTTGGAAACATTTTTGTGTGTCAGAAATTCCAGATGAGAAAGGGGGTAAAGGAGATGATGGAGGGAGTGAATTCAACTATGATACATTGTAAGAGTTTTGGTAAATGTCACAATGTACCCCCAGTACAACAATAATAATTAAAAGAAGAAGAAGAAAAAAAGAAATTCCAA
This sequence comes from Castor canadensis, assembly GCF_047511655.1. Lineage (NCBI taxonomy): Eukaryota > Metazoa > Chordata > Mammalia > Rodentia > Castoridae > Castor > Castor canadensis. The sequence goes on along the minus strand of NC_133402.1, from coordinate 42,875,771 downwards.
ATGAGATGACTAAAAAAGATTTTTTTTAAGCTGGTTAAACTTGAAGCAGGAAAAAGCCACCGGTCTTCCTAAAGAAAGGATCTTGAACTATTTTTATGTTTTCTGCAGTACCATCTGGCCGGATCAAGCAGAGTGGTGCAGGCCTGGTGCCTAGAACAGCTAAGATTTCTGTCTCCCCACCAGGAATGCCACTGGGAAGCTGGGGATACGGTTCTTTTGTAACACCAAGTGTCATTAGCCATAATAAAAGCAAGTTGACTCATGTTTAGGGTTGACTGACTACTTTCTAGAATTTTTCTAAAATCATTTCAATACTTGATTGGAATTCATAAATGTTGACATAGCCCCAGATCCAGTTTGCAATAGTGTCTTTGGAGGTTACAAGCTCTGAGTCTATTTGTATTTTTTTTTTTTTCCTCTTGGCTAGAAAGTCTCTGTTAATTGGATGACCAGCCCTATTCTGCGGGCCACGTAGTGATTGTGCTCGACTTTGCAGTGGGGACTGAAAAAGACCGTGAACTTTTGAGATTTAACATTATGAGGTCTTCATGTAATTATGATTTCATGGTACTGCTATATATGCACTTTAACATTTTGTTTTTGAAAATTATTTGTTTTATAGAAGTCTTGGAGAGACAGTTCGGTGGAAACATCACAGTCCCAGATAAAGTCCTAGTTATAATTGTGGTATATGTGCTTCTCGTCCTCTACCTGCCCATTCTATATTGACAGATATTCATTGATCACTTGCTCTATCTAAGGCATCACTGAAGAATCAGAAATTATTGACATTAGTCAAACAGAGACCAATCGAATAGGGAACATTTATTGAATAAGCCCAAAATGCTAAGAAATGTATTTTAGGCAACTTTAGAGATTCTGTGATGAGGATGAGGGAAGCACATTGCAGAGAGAAAGCTCATTTCTGCCTTAAATCTGTAAAATATGTAAGAAAATGTATAAACAGAAAAAAATGAGAAGCTGGGGAATCCTAAATGGCACTGTGACACTGGGCCACCCTGAGACAGGAAATGAAAAATGCAGGAAGACATTTTTCTTCTGTTTTTTCCGAGGATCTAAAGGCAAGGGATTAATATTAAACGTTCAGGTTTTATTCTATAATTGCACACATTATTATCCTAAAGCACTCCATTTTCCTTAAGTAATTGGAACAGAATAGCTGTCAGGAGTCCTAGAGTGTGTGTACAGTTTGAATTGACTGCCCGAAACCTTTCTGCTCCCTGATGGGTCGCTTACATGCATTGCTGCCAGGTCATTTCCTGGCTGTTGGCTTAGAGGAGATCCCCACCCCCTAGGTGGACAGGCTTGCCTGATGTAGTCCACACCAGCTAGATCTCTAACCCTAGTGGGTGCTTGTATGGCAGACCTGCAGAGCTAACAGATAGATACCAATGTTGTTTTGGAAACAACTGCCTTCTTTCACTCAAATGGCACAGGGGCCATTTGAGTAAAATGGGGGATTTTCACTGGAGGATTTTTAGCAGTAGCCTAGGAGCCAGGGACTTGAGACTGACTGCTGTAATGTTTGTGTGAGGGGTGCACATGTGTTAAGTGAGCAGACCCTTTAGACTTTGGAAATTGCAGTGCCAAATGCTAAGCTGCAGATCTCATGCCTCCTGCAGAGACTGGTAGAGACAGGCCACTCCTTCTCACCCCTCCCACCTTCCTGTGATGTCCCCGTCATGGTCATGTTTCTTTTTGACCTCTGCAGCCAATGTGAACATAACAGTGTGGCTCTGGGTGTTTATTAAAACATCCAGAATCTCTGACTGTTTCCATGCTCTCAGCTCTGATGTCTAGAAGTGTTATGCAGCCCAAGTAATATAAAAAGCCCTTTTAAACCCACAAAGTGCCAAGGGCGAAAGGGTCTTTGGGTTTTTCAGATGACTTAGGGTAAATGGGTGATGCACACACTTCTGAAAGTATCATTGAGGGCTTCCATAACCGCATCGCATGACTCCCCTGGAATTCCTGAACCCCATTTCTGGAGTAAGTTTCTAGAAAAGTAGGAGAGTAGTCATTGGCAACTTAATTTTAGTTTTACTTCTGAAGCACTGCCAGGGTAAGTACTGCCTAAGAACTGAGGGAGTTTGGTGAGCAGAGGGTATATCCTTGGCATGTGTCCAGATGTGCTTGGGTTGTCTTGTAATTTGTAAACCTCATAAAAAGAAGGCCTTAGAGGGTCAATTTCCTTGGGAAAGCAGAATCAGTCCCCAGAAGCTTTGGGAAGGAAATCAGCTGACAGGAGCTGATGGAACGTAGCAGGGAGGAAACAGGCAGAAGGGGTTTGGAGAGACGCAAAGAGCATCCCTCTTCTGGCAAATTCTGATCTCTCTGGCATTGAGTCCTGTCCATGGAGTCCTGGAAGCTGTGCAGCAGCAGGGTTGTAAAGTCTGTGGCAGGAAAAGGTTCTTCACTTCAGGGGAGAAACAAGTTAACTGGGCTTGTGGAGGAAGGCCAATTAATGTGATGTTGATCTGAAAAATCTTCCTGCTCACACAAGTTAGGAAACCTTAATTTGGATATTTACATTTCAGTAATCCCACGTTTCTGTATTTTTGTTCCCTAATGCAGTACAACTTGTCTTGTCCAATAAACACCCTTGACTACAGAGAGTTTTTCATTTGAATGATTTATAACCCCTAAAGTATGTAAACAAAGATGTTTATTGCTACCTTGGATTAATGAAAACTTGGAGGCAATCTAAAATGTTAATCAATAGGATATCTAGTATATAAATTTTGATCCATCTCTGTTTTTAACAAGAACAAAGTTGTTAAAAAGGACAAAGTAGAACTGTAAGTTTAGAAAATGGTCTAGAAGGAATAGCCATCAGGTCATTGATATTGTGTCCCTCTAATGGTGAAAGTTACAGAAGGAAACATTCTTTTTCTAATCCACATGTACATATATTGACCTGAAACATTCTGTTCTTTTTTCAGTAAGCATTGTTTTTAAAATTTTTTTGGTGGGACTGAGGTTTGACTGTGGTAGGCAGGCACTCTAACACTTGAGCCATGCCCCAGCCCCTTTTGCTTTAGTTATTTCTCAGGTAGGGTCCTGTGTTTTTTGACTGAGTCCAGCCTCAGAATATGATCCTCCTACCTACAGTCTTCCACATAGCTGGAATGGCAGACACATGCCACCACACCAGACTTATTGACTGAGATGGAGTCAAACCTCAATCTTTTCAGTCTTTGTCTTGCAAGAAGCTGGGATTATAAGCATGAGCCACCATGGTGGCCAAACAAGCATTTTTTTTTAAATTAAAATTCCTTTAAGATTAAACACAGAAGAAAGAAAGGAATATTAGAGGCAGCAGATACTATAATTTCCTTAAACTGAATTCACTGTTTCCCAGATTGAGCCACAGAAGTTTGGAAAAACTTGAAAAACCAGAGATTTCAGAGTAGCCAGGTGGTATGCCTCATGATCCTACCTTGAAGAAGTTGAACTATTGACACAAGCTTTAACTTGGATGAATCTCAAAGGCATTGTGATGAGGGAAAGAAGCCAGAAGTTTACATACTGCATGATTCCAGGTATCCGATACTCTCAAAACGACAAAGCCTTGAGGACAGAGAAGAGGTCTGCAGTTACCAGGTTTTGGGAAAAAGGGCACTGAATTTTTTTTCTAGTGATGGAAAATTTTGTATCTCAATTTTGGTGCTAAGAGAAAAATATGAGATTAACATGCTAAAAGTACATAGATGTATACATGCAAAAAGTCGCTTTTACTGTGTGCTAATTCTAAAACATTTTAAAAGCAAAAACAAACCAACAAACGAATAGGGAGCCAAGAAAGATGCCATGTCTGAAACCACATAAGAACAATGCTACAATTTTCCAGTTGTTCCACACAGCATGTCCACTCCATGCTGCAGGGCAAGCTCTCCTTAGCTGAGTCCCTACCTCTGCCAATGGTATCATTTCCTCCACCCCAGAACTGCAAGGAATTGTGTGGTTTCTATCTGAGCAAGAGCCCTATCAAGAAGCCCAGGAACCTTTTAAGAGTTTATATTGGGTTTACAGCCTTGTCTTCTATGGAGACACAGCCTTGTCTTCCACCAGTGGAATCCAGTTTTACTCACTGCATTACATGATATAAATGACTTAAGCCTGTAATCCTAGCTACTTGAGAGCAGAGATTGGGAAGATAGTGGTTTGAGGCCAGCCCAGGCAAAAAGTTTTTGAGACACCATCTTGGATAGTTAAAGCTAGGTATGGTGGTAAGTGCCTGTTATCCCAGCTACAGGGGAAGCTTAAATAGGAAGATTCCAGCCTAGGCCAGCCTGGGCATAAAGTGAGACCCCCATCTCCAAAATAACCAAAACAAAAAGGGCTGGGGGTATGGCTTAAGTGGTAGAAAATCTGCCTAGTAAGTGGGAAGACTTGAGTTCAAACTCTAGTACTGCCAAAAAAAAAAAAATAAATAAACCTATTTTCTATAAAATAGCCCTAGGACTATCTGCATGTTGCCATCATATCTCTCTTCCTTTGTTATCCCATCCTGCTATAGTTTGGATCTGGAATGTCCCCCAAAGACCCATGGATTAAAGGTTTGGTCCCCAGCTTGGCCCTATTAGGAGACACTATGGTCCTTTAAAAGGTGGAGCCTAAGGGAGGTCTTAGGTCACAGGGGGGCCTGCTCTCATAGACAATAATGGGACCCCAGCCCCTTTATCTTTTTGCTTTCCCATCTTGTGTGAACAGTTTTGTTCTGCCATATACTCCTGCTATGATGTGCTACCTTGCCACAGGCCCAAAAGCAATAGAGCTGAGCAGTCACAGACAGGAACCTCCAAAACTGGAGCAAAATAAACCCTTCCTTATTATAGGTTGACTACCTTAGGGATTCATTATTGTGATAGAAAGCTGACTAGCACACCACTTCTCCCTCTCTGAATTGTTTTTCTCATCCTCTCTGTTATGGTTTCCTGACCTTCCACTAGGTGTCTTGTTGGTGTCCAACGGTCCAGACATACATGTGATTCTCCATCCTTGGTCTGATAGAGAGTGAAGCCTATCTGCTCCCTTACTGATCCTGACATGGGTTCTGTTAATGACACTGATCTGGGACTTGAAGTGCCCAGTCACTGGGTTTTCACACATGCTTCTGCAAAGCCTCCTCTCCCTGTCATGGTCAACAAGAGGAAATCTTTTGTCTTTCATGCAGAACTCAGCCTTTATTCTGCTCATTATGTCTTTTTGGGACTGACCATCCCAGACTGGCCACATGATCCACCACGTCCACCACTCTTCCCTGCTTCAGGCTCAGACATGCCCTTGCCTGAGTCTTCGCCTAAGTCAATAGTGTGCTTCCTCTTTTGTTTCCAAGAGACTTTAAGAAGGGAGGGAGATGTCTGAATTTCATTTTGCCCCCTCACCTCTGACTCACTGGGGTAGCCTGCTCCACAAGGAAAGAAATGCTAGCGTCCTTAAGGTTTCCCCTTGCCCATTCCTTTCTGAAAAGACTCTTGTGTTGTGAATGTTGTCACTCTTTATATGTGACGTTAATTGTATGCTTGATTCTAGTTTAGGTTGCTGGGCAGAATGGCGCCATGTAAATACAAGCTATCACCTTAATTAGCATCATGCATACTTAAGCAGATTTGAAACCTTGTGGCCTCCTCTGGCACTTCATAGGTGTGTAGTTATTTTGAAATTACCACACATCTGGATGTCTTTTTCCATAATTGCTGCACTTGAAAGGTGACTATGGGCCTGTTCTAGAATGAAAAGGTGTTAATTATATTAACAGGAATTCTGAAGCAGCTTCTTTCAGTGGGTCCTGGAGGGCAGTGGGTTCTGGAGATGACAGAGAGGGCAGGTAGCCAGTGACCCAATGCCAGTGTCAGGGCAAAGAGACATGAGAGGAAACAGAGACTCTATAGAAGAAAGTGAGAAGATCGAATTACAGATGGCTGTGGAGGCAATTTGTTGGTGTGATTAAAAATGTCCTTCATATGATGAGGTAAATATGCCAGGAATTTGGTGTAATTTGCACTTGGACAAAGTGCCCTGTAGACTTTCTCTAGAAAGATGCCTTTTTCCAATAGATTGTTGAGGATGGGAGGGTAAATGGAGAAGGTGCTAGAATGTCCTTTTTCTTCCCTTGCCAGAAGCCAGGGGCTTATTTCCAAGCCTCTTTTCTTCTTCTTTTATTTCACCAAAAGAAATAAATCACTCTAAAGCAAAAATTCTGTGTCTGTCTACCTTATCAAAAACTTGAAAATATCAGGGGAGGATGCCTAGCAGGGCAGAGAGCCTAGCACATATGCACAGTGTTATCAGCCACTGGCCTGTTTTATACAGCTAGTCCTCAGGTTGGTCAGGAGAGTGCATTCATTTCGAAGCCCTTATGTAAAACATGTGTTCAGTCCTGTTCTTGATTGAGTGAGACAGGATCTGCCTCCTACCTCAGATTGCTAGTCTAGCTAATGGTGTTCCTCCCAAGGTGATTGCAGTATCATAGACAACAACAGTTTCTAATTGACCTTGAAGTAGTAAAACTGTTCACCCTCAGCAGTCCAGGTGAAGTGACTTAGGGATAGAGGAAAAAAAAGTGATGTCATTAAAGCAGCCTAAAATTTTTATATAATGTACTTTACACATGACCTCCGAACTACACAGTTCATGTGAGCTCTTTCTTTTATTTAGCAATCTCCAAACTTGTACCCTATTTGCTGTCAACTTCTTTTCCCTCAAGTTTGTCATTCACCTACTATTTTTCTTTTTATATTTTGTCAACAGAGGAGGTAGCATATAAAAGAATTCTGCCAAATATGTATTCCTGTACATGCACAAGCATGTAAGTAACTTTCTTTTACTTAATGTTAATACATTTTCCAACAAATGTAGGGTACTCTAGTTGAAGAATAGAATTGGGAATTGTAGCAAGCAGGCGTTTCAATCAAAGATTTTTAAATTGCACTTCAGTTAATAATGAAATTCTTGCAGGAATTAGCTGCAAACTTGTATTCAAGAATTGAATTTGAAGAGTTGTCCGTATTGATTTGTGATGTATAATGGCACTACTCGTGATCTGAATGCTGTGAATTTTCTGCATGCTGAGTGAGAGTAAAGCAAGCAGTCTCTCCCTGGGGAGCCTCAGCTGCAGGCTCCTCCCACACTCACAAATCCCTGGCCCCTCCCACACTCACAGCTCTGTTGAAGGCAGTGGTCCATTCCCCAGGGATCTAGGAGCCTAGCCATTATGTTTAGCAAGTCTTATTGGAAGATAAAAAGTCCTGGCTTTATCATCCACATATAAATGCATTATTCACATGTAAACACACATATATGAAATGAATGCATATACATATTCATATATATGAAATATCCATTCTTTTGTTGGAAGCACCTTCTTCAGTGCCAACAGCTTCTCAATTTCAGTGTCTCTGAAATGTACTTTGAACCAAGACAGTGTCATATATTCTAGAATTTACTGAATGGGTAAGCATTTGCATTAAAAGTATCTGTTTATTACAGATTCACACTAAATCTGCTTTCCTTTTACTATTGAGCTCGACTCTAATGCTTCATCTTTCTTTTAAGAAACCAATGAAGAACTTATATTTAGGTTTTGAGAAGTTATTTCTGTCACAAGTTCACCTGGAGTTCTTTATTCTTCAAGCATCCCAGGCCATCCACACCTGGGCTTCTTTAAGTGTCTTTACTTTTCTGAATGACCAAATTGATATTGTCATTTTTTTTAAAAGAGAGGAGGGCTTTGCCTCAGGAACTCCTGGGAGAATATTGCCATTCTTCACATCTTGTAGTCTCTAGGCGCTGAGTATGTGGTGCCAAGCTGTACTTTAATGAAAAACATATCATTTAAACCATCAGAAAATTGCAGGTTGCACTGTGAAGACATGAGGGGCATTCTCACCACTGTAACAAGCCTGACTGGTCCTGTCCTGTCTCTCTGCCAGGGTAGATGATCTCATTTGGCTGTATAATTGCCTCCTTTGAAAAGACCACCATTTGTTTTCACTCTCATGGTGCTAATGTTTCTCCAACAAAATGTTTGAGCCTAACACTTCCTCCACTCGAGAATGAAATGCCCATAATTTGTTAAGAGATGAAAACCAAAGGAAACTCTCCTAAGATCACAATGTACAAATTGAAGGAGGAAGATGTACTTATATTGCCTTTGGTGAAATGGTAAGTGGAGGCCCAAAAGGATGTGACCTTCACCCCAAACTCTTGCTTTTGCAGTTCTCCCATTGTTCTTTTCACTTATCCTAACCTCATCCCTCTTTCCAGGCCCACTGCCATTTCCACTTCTCTCTGTAGGGCTGTCTGCACCCTATGTGGTTGCTCTCCTGTTTGGCAGTTAATCCTCTCTACCTGATGGTAGGTAGCTCTCTGTACCTTGTTTTCTCTGACACTTGACCTTTCTTTAAACTTTTCATATCATCACTCTGTGCCAAAATAAGGCTCTGACCTTTTGTATAGCTCAGTGCATAGAGTACACAAATCTTTGTATAGCTCTGTGCGCAAGTAGACCTGCAATAAATGCACTGAATTTGATAAAAGATTTCGTAAAGGAAGTAGGTGTTCAGCAGTCACCTCAGTCAGTTTGGCCTTCTTACTCTGAAAAGAATGCACTAATGGCCATTGAATAGCAGTGGATATTGAGACAACTAGATGACTTCTTGCCAAGGTCAAGGCCTGCATCTTCTTTTGTCCCCTTGGATCCCAAGCAAAGACTATAAGCTTGCACACAGAGATTCCCAGGAAGAGAAAGGACTTCCTGCTTGATGCTAAGGCCCCAACTGTGAGCTCAGAACACTGAACTGGGGCTTCCCTGACTTCCACTGTGGCTCAAGCCACAGTGACAAACAAGATTCCTCAAAGCAAAATAGTGGGAATCCTGCTGGATGGGAACTGAAGGCTTGATGCAAACTTCTCTGAATCCTCAGTTTGTGAACCAGGAAAGTCATTTCCCTATACTACTCACAAGAAAGGAGAAGCATTTCAAATCTCTCTCTCTCTTCCCCTCCACCCTACTTTTGTTTCTCTATTTTTTGTGTCTCTCTTCCTTGGTTCTATGAATTGCAGTTATTTTGCTTACTACCTTTTGGAAATTCAGTAAAAAAACCCAACAACAGCAACAAAACCCTTCACGTAGCCCCCTTCTTCCATGTCTGCCTTTGACCCCATCTGCAAGTACCTGTGTGAGTGAGATCTGGGAGGGGAGAGGAGTCTCACCAAACTCCTGGGTGTGTTTGCAGCCAGCCATGGTCAAGGCCATGTGCATGGCTGTGACATTTCTGCTCTGCAGCTCTTGGCCAGCTGGCAAAGAACTCGCTTTTTCTAGTATAGTAGTACAGAGACCACTGGTGTTTAGTCAGTGGTATAAATCACAAGTAAAAAAATGTTTCTTTGTCTTACAGGTGAATTTAAAGTTTTTCTCTCTAGATAGATACACCTTGACTTTGTTTTTTCTGTTTTCTTGTCATTCAGTAAAATGTTGGAATTTAACTTTTTCTTCTTTCTGTAGTGTCTATTTCCATCCCCCCATTCTAATGTATTAAAATATGCCTTGAATATTCATCCTTAGTGTGTGTATGTATACCTATTACAACATGAATTTAAAAGTACATACATACCTTGCTATTTTATATGTGTTTATGTGTATACAGAGTGTACAGTCAAGAGAGCTTTTTATATATGTGTATGCTTTTAATTTCTACAAATGATATTGTACTACTGATCTTGTTCTCTTTTAAACTTTTTAAAACTAACACTCTATTTTTATACTCTGTTCATATAGCAGTCTTTCCCGCTATAATGCATACCCAGGAATGGCCTTGCTGGGCCTTAAGACATGGGTGTACTTATTTTCAGTCAGTACTGTCAAGATTATTGACAGAGTAGTTTTCTTGGGTTAAACTTTCCATGATGGTTCTTGGTTTCTGCACATTCTTGCCTGGCATTACATCCATTCTGATTAGTATGAATGACATCATAACTTTAATTCGCCTTTCTCTGCAAATAAATGCTTCTTTGGATTTTCTAGTCATATCTTTTGCCCATTCTTCTGTTGGTCTTCCTCACTTTTTCTGGTTGATTTGCAGGCATTGTTTATGTATTACAGATATTCAAATTTAATCCAAAGATAGCAAATACCATCTCCATGACTATCATGCCTGTTAATGTCACCTATCATGTCCTTCATTCACCAGAAAAATATCAGCTCTTTGCCTTTCATTTGTCCTTCTGCAGCCTTGCTTAAGAATGCTTTCCCTAATCCCTGGGCATAAAGGTAATCTCCTACAACATGCTGTTTTCACCTTAATTTCCAAAACACCATCCTAGAAATTCTTGGTATTCACTTATTTCTGGTTTTATCTATTTGAGTTAAGTAAAAATCTTGAATATAGTCATAGTGTTTGAGATGCAGCCCAGCAACTAGTACAAGCTGAACATTAGATAATTTGACCAGAAGTAAGCATTGATCATTTCTTTTTCCATGGTTCTCAAACTTTAGTGTATATGGGACTCTATAGTACATATAATATATAATTATATATGGGAGCCTTTGTAGAAATGCAGGTTCTTGATTTCTGCCTGAGATTCTGGTTCCTTAGTTCTAGAAATCTGCTTTTTATCCTATGCAGTTGGCCTGCTGCTAATACTTTGCATGGTTGTATTTACAGTAGTTCCAACTGTGGCAGATACATCACTGTAAGAAACCATCCACATGATACAAATAAGGGACTTTGAACAAAGAGAATGTAATGGAAAATCCACCTGCAACACCAGTCCAGCTACTGGTTACTGCAGTTATTAGCGGGAGGATGTCACTGGGTAGAAGAGTGTTTGAATATTTTATACTCTTAGTTCTTTTCACACTAATGTAGTTTCCAACAGAGGCATTACTACTCTAATTAACACCTCTCTTCTTTTAAAGGAGCTCCCTGAAGTAGTTAATGGAAACGTGAGATCATGGAAGGAAGCACCTTCCCAGGGTGTGAGCTTGTTGCATTAGAAAAGGGGAAAATAAGAACCAGAGAGACCTGGCAATTAAGATTCATGGACAACTTCCAGGCTTAGAAAAATGACAGTAAGATATAATTGCATTAAATTACTGAATCTTAAAACTTCTTCCAGAGCAGCCTTATTTAAAGGGGGGGCTCTCAAGATCATTTTAGGAGAATATTCTAAATTGAGAGGGATTCTTGTCCAAGACAGCATAATAAACAGACTTGGTTCCAACACCCAGCCTAGGCTGTGGAGCCAGGCATGATGAGTGGTCCCCTCAGACCCATAGAAACTGGAGGAATTGATGCAGGTCTGTTAAGCTCTAAGGGATCCTGTCTTTCTGCTGGTCATTGAAAGATGTGCTGTCGCCAAGAGGCGACTGGTGTCATCACATTCATAGTGACATATGCACTGTATCGCTAGGTCTTAAACTGTTCCCTAGATTATCTCATCAGAATATTAACTACCCTTTGTTAGTGCCGAGGAACTTTGTCCTTGATCATCCTGAGACAGCTGTACTTTTATAGTTGGGGAAATAGAGGCTCAAATCCCTTCAAAGAGTTTCCATCAACTCAGACGACAATAAGAAGCAGGCCTAGAATCAGAATTCTGGTAGAAAATTCTCCAATCATGTGTAGCCTGTCCAGTGCTTTGAAGAAAATTATGGTTAACTGTTTATTAAATTTATTGCTAAGCCCATAAATATAGTTAAAATATAACAGATTTATATTACTACTGAGTTTTACGTTCTGAGAGTTTTGTAGCTAAATACATAAAGGAACCACTCTGCCATCAATAGATAAAAGCTTCTTTGATTAATTCAACAATTCCAGCTCCACTATTGGTTAATTCAGTGATTCTGAGAGAGTTACTTAATCTTTCTGATCCTTCATTTCTGTATAAATTGCACACAACAATAATAATACAAATTCATGTACTTCTTATGAGGATTACATGACATAATACATACAAAGTGTTTAAAAAAGTATCAGGCTCATAGCAAACACCCAGTAAATGTTAGATGTTTTTTAAAAAAAATGAATATGACAATACAATGGCCTTTGCCTTGGCAGATTGGAGACAGTGGTATCTTGCTTCTTGTGTCTAGCCTAGTAAACCAGCACATGCAAACATTTCTTCTCATTTACCTGAACCAGATTTTCAGAGAACCATAAAACTGAAAATTCTCTCTTTTAATCTGAGCTCTTCTGAAATTGATAGCACGCATAGTTCATCCTTGATGAGTTGTGATAATTGTGTACATCTGACATGAGAGCACTCTGAAATCTTTGTGAGCATTGAGATCTGAGTGGAAACAAAGTGTCCTAGCAGATCTTAGGATGGAGACCACTGACTTGGAAAGTACAGGTCGAGTTCCCCTTGTCTGAAATGCTTGGCACTAGAAGTGCTTCAAATTTCAGATTTTTTTGAATATTTTCATATACATAAAAAGATATCTTGGGAATGCTGTATTTAGGGCACTTGTTTACGTTTTATATATACCTTATGCACATGGCTTGAAGGTAATTTCCATATAATATTTTTAATAATTTTGTGTGTCTTGACTTTGATCCATCAGGTTACTCTAGGTCAGGTGTAGAATTTTCCACTTGTGACCTCATGTTGGCACCCAAAAAGTTTCAGTTTGGGGGGCATTTAGGATTTCAGATTTGGGGACTAGGGATTCTCACGCAATCACCAGTTCTTCATTACCCTCTCCTGCACTGCCCCCATCCCAGAGGAGATGCCCAAGTACACCAGAGAGAATAGCAGTCTGCAAATTCATTCCAAAGGTCGCTGTCCTTAATTTTTCACATAGGTAAAATAAGAATGCTATTTCTAGAAATTTGTAAGAAATACCTAAACTCATTTTCATGGGCCTGATCTACCTAGTCATGTCTTTTCAGACATAATTTTTTTCTTCAAAATCCCACCATAATATCATCAGTGAATCTGAGTCCTCCTTACCATAGTTCTTTTTAAAACTGAATTATGCCTGAAAAGTTACAGTTGAGTTTCTGGATGGATCTGTCATCTTCCACAGGTTATGTGGGCATCACTGAATCATACCTCTTCATTCCAAGTATAATCCATTTGCTTTCCAAGCCATGATTGGATACACAGCATTGATCAACAGTGTCAGAGTTGTTTTTCTAGTTTTGTTCTAACCTCAGAGACTACGCTGCTGATGGCCTGCTGCTGTCACTGGAGAATGACTCAGGTGGCTAGCTGGTAGACCCCACTCAGCAGGACTTCCCTCAGGGTGTACCACAAGCCTGGACCTATCTTCCTACCAGCACTGCATGGTACCCCAACTATAGAGGTGTTCATTAAGTGATTTTGGATAAGGGCAGATATAATATAGAACACGATCGTCATTTGTAATGTTTCTTCCAGATCTTTATTTTGCCTCTTAGTACTATTACATTTTAAGAAAACTAAAGTTTTGAAACAAAAGCTAGAGATAACTATGCTGACTTGAATTAAATACCATATCCATGCTAAGTATTAATGATTCGTGCCTGTAATCCTAGCTACTTGGGAGACTGAGATCAGGAAGATCACAGTTCCAGGCCAGCTGAGCCAAAAAATTTTGCAAGTCCCCATCTCAACACACAAAAGCTGGGGCATGGTGGCACACCTACCATGCCAGCAGTGACAGAAGGCTTAAACTAGGAGGACCATGGTCCAGGCCAGTCTGGACAAAAAGTGAGACCCTATCTCCAAAATAACCAGGGCAAAAAAGGCTGGAGGTGGATTCAGGTGGTAGAGCGCCTGCCTAGCAAGTGCAAAGCCCTGAGTTCAAAACCCAGTACTACCAAAAAAAAAAATCCAATTATCCATTTTTATTAAAATATACAAATAAATACAAATAACTGTCTTTTAAACTAAGCTAACACACTACCAGTTCAAACCAGTGTGAGCTTCTTAAGTTAGAATACTGTCATACAAAATGTTTTAGACTCCAGGTTTGTTTGGTTTTTTTCTGATACTGGGGTTTGAACTCAGGGCCTCATGCTTAGTAGGCAAACTTTCTACCACTTGAGCCACTCCACCAGTCCTAGACTCCGGTTTTAAAAATATCTACTCAACTATTATGCCAGAGAAGATCCCCCATTACTATTTATGCCTCATAACACTCATGGAATAGAACATTTTTTAAAAAGTGATTTTTAAGTGACTGGTTTTTTTTATCTTATTTTTTCACCTCCATTTCCCTCATTAAGATTTTCTCAAGAGGTAGGATAAAGAGTTGAGAGCAACTTTTGCTTTTAAACTCATTAATAATTTACCTTAATCCCTGGGACAAAAGTGTTGGATATACCCATTAGTTACAGGGTCAATAAAATGGGCTCAACAGGAGGAAGGAGGTCAAGTGACTACTTCCTCACAGCATCTGTGAGTTAGCAGTTAGCAGATGTAAAATTAGAAGAACTGACAGCAGCTTTCCCAAGCCCAGGACTAGAAAGTACTTCTTTTACTTTTCGTCTGTAATCAGTGCAAGGCATTGTGTTGGTTTTCAGAGCCCAGCCTGTGGTTTGGGCAGCACTGGGCCTCCAGACACATCAGAACACCATCAGGAATATTTTGGTAAATTTCTCCATCAAAATCACAATTCTGTTCCCCATCACTATTTATCTCACAGTTCCCGCTATAATAAGGTCAGTGATTTGTTGTTCAGAGAGATGCATTAATTGCCCACAAAAAAAATGGCACTTGGGTTTTAGTAAATGTGTATGGGCAAGAGATGGGAAGGGTTGGAGAAATATCAGGCTAGAACTAGCTTGTATTATTTCCCTCTCTATAGAGACAGTTCACAAATCCTTGTGTTACATTGTTTAACCTGATCAGTTACCAAATGAGAAAGGCTCTTGCCTTTGCAGAGCTTGTACAGCAGTTGGGGGAGAGGGGACAATATTTCAGTTTTTTAGAAAGATAACTTTATTGAGATATAATTTGCGTACATATAATTCACCCATGTAGTGGGTATCATTCAGTGGTTTTGGTGTATTCATCACTACAATCAGTTTAATAACATTTTTATTACCCCCAAGAAGAAATCTCATACCCATCAGCAGTCACTCTTCCTTCCCCTCTCTCAAGACCCTGGCAACCACCGATTTTGTTTCTATAGAATTGTCTATTCTGAATAGACATATAATATGTGGCCCTTTTTGTCTGACTTCTTTCACTTAGGGTAATGCTTTCAGAGGTCACTTTGTATCATGTGTTAGTGTTGTGTTCTTTTTGTCAAATAATGTTCATTGTGTGAACATATCTCACATTTTATTTATGTCGTGACCATTTGAATTTTTCCCATTTGTGCTGATATGAATAACGCTGCTGTGAACATTCATATACATGTTTTTGTGTAGACATGTGCTTTTATTTTTCTGTGTCCATACCTGTGAGTAGAATTGCTGGTAACATTTGGGGCGCTCCCAGACTCTTTTCCAAAGTGGCTGTACTGCTTTATATTCCCACCAGCAATGTATCAGAGTTCTGATTTCTCTACATCCTCAGCATATATTTTATTTTTTGTTGTTGCTGTTCTAGCCATTCTGGTGGATGTGAAGTGGTATCTCATTGTGATTGCAATTTTCTTGATGGTTAATGATATCCAGCATCTTTTTATGTGCTGTCTGTCTTCTTTGGGGAAGTGTCTATTCAGATGTTGTGGGCTTACACCATGTGCAGAGGCCCCTGTGGGGAATGAATTTGATTTGCTCAGGGAATAGATATGTTAGTGAGGTTGAAGTACAGCAGACAAGGGAGGCGTGGTGAGGAGATGGGGATAGAGATATGGCTGGACACCAAAGCCAGTATTGCTTCAGTAGAGTTGAGATTTGAATTGCAGTGAGAAACCCGTGGAGGGTTCTCACCAAAAAACTAAAGTGATACAGATAATGATGGACTGCGCTGATAGGAGCAGAGATGAGCCATACAGGATTTGAGATGTACCTTCAACGTAGGGCATACTGGGCTAACTCTTGTCTTGTGTGTAAGGTGTGAGGGAAAGGTGATAGAAAGAACCTAGCTTTCTTCCTGTATAGCTGGCTAAATGATGAACATCAAGTAGGGGAAGATACAATTTCAGCTGAAAAAAAGAATTCTGCTTCATCAGTGCACATACTACTGATATGTACTATATCCACCCTATTCACCCTCCAATACCCTTTCCTTATATCCTCCCCCCACTACCCCCTAGACAGTACCTGATTTGCCTTCCTGTTCTGTTTTTGTTTTTAAAAATGACATTTTTGTTTGTTTAAGATAACTGTACCAGGTGTTTCATTGTGACATTTCCATGTACATATAGTATGCATTATAACCCAAATTGCTTCAGCCCCTCTTATTTTTCTCCATTCTACCTTAGACCCCTTCTTATGGTGATTTCAACAGCTTTAAAAATTCTATAGTCATTCTTGTGCAGGAAGTATTTCAAACATACTCACCTTCTTAACTTCCTCCTTTTACCTTCCCTCTCTCACATGTGACCACCTCCCCTTAGCATAACCTGTTTTTCATAATATAGCTTGTATTTGTGTTGGGTCTGTACATTCCATGTATAAGAGAAAACATGTGGCCTTTGTCAGCCATTTTTTCTTTAAATATTTTTCTGCTCCTTTTTCACCTCTCCTGACATTCCCATTCTACATAGCTCGTGAACTTCATGGCGCCCCATATTTGCCTAAGGCTCAGTTCAGTTTTCTTTGTTTTCTCTCTGTTCTTTGGATTGCATAATCTCTCTCCATATAGCTTCAAGTTTGCTGACTTTTGCTCATTTTAATTTACAATGAAGAGTCTGGTGAATTTTTTTGTCCCATAATTGTCAGCATAAGAATCTCACTTTATAAAAAATTGTTTTTATATTCTGTCTTTGATGAGACATTGTCATCATGTCTTCCTGTACTACTTTAACCATGATTTCCATTAGTTCTTTGAACATATTTATAATTCTACTTTGAAACTTTATGTCTGTTGCATCTGACATCTGAGTCCTCTCACAGTCAAATTTCTGTAGTTAGCTTGTGTATCAATAATATTTTCCTATTTTTTGCTTGTCTCTTTTTCCTACTAGATTACCAGTTTATTATAAGAAGAATACAACTCAGGAACAGCCACATGAAAGAATTGAGTAGGACAAGATCTTTTTGCATTTCTTGTTGGGGTTGGACATTTTAAGTAATATGTGGTCACATCTCTGGCTAATAGCTCCCCTTCCCCTGTAGCTTGTGGTTGTTATTTGCTTAGGTGCTCCCTGCCTGGCTGGATTTTCCTTCTGGAATCTTCTCTCCATGATGTTGATGAGCTCTTGATGTTGCTCCCCAGCAAGTATAGCCCTCCTGGGGCTTTATGTTAAGCCATCTGCCTTTCTGGTACTACACCAGTCATTGACGTCTGCTTCTTGCTGGCTGGTCACCGTTTGTTTTCAAGAATGTTCTGTGGCAAAAATTTCTCCATTGTCTGATCCAGTTGAATTTAGGCCTCTGTGAAGGGTAATTTTTGAGGGAGGACTGTGTGTGTTGCTGGGATGGCATACTTTATAAGTGCCCTGCCACTAAGCCACACCCCCAGCCCTGAGACCAGTCTTTCAGGTTTCTTCTGACCCCAAGAGGGCTCCTCTGAGCTCTCTTCTTTAGTTTTCTCTGGTAAAGAACCTAGACTGTGGTACACTTGCTCCACTGAACCCACCAGCCTCATCTGTTGTTTACCACAGAAACTCCTTTGTTTTTGAGACCATCTTAGTCTTCAACTTCTTCAAACTCTGAGGAGAGCTTTGGAGTTCTTATTCTTAAGAGCTGCCTCTGTCCCTGGGCAAGCTTGGGGGAAGGGACAGTGGTCAGTTTGTCTGAGTGATACCCCGCTCTGTGAGCAGGGTAAAGGTGGTAGTCTCTGTACTTGTCAGTTTGCCTTTTCAAGCATGAAGCTGTTATCATCAATCAGTGATTTCAGGAGATCTTGGTCTTTGTGCTCCAAATGGAAGAATCTAAGCAGAACACGTGGATGGGGTGAGGTAGAAAAGCTTTATTGAGGGAAGGGGAGTCACCCATTCTGCCATGTGAGGGAAGGGAAGAAGAAGGCCTGGGTTTTCTTGGTAGGTTGTTTTTATACAACCTTGAATTTGGAGGTGGGGAGACAGTACATCATCACCTGGCTCTTCTCACCTGTGGGCTAGGGGGAGGAGCCCTTGAGCCAAGAAGGGGAGCAGTCCCAGATTATCCCTAATTTAGCCTGCCTCAAACTCCCCCTGAGGGACAATACTCCCAAAATTCTTTTGCTGAAGGTGGGGTAGTCCATCTTCAGTAGCTGCTTCAAGCTGACAAGGGGCTATAGACCTTACCTATCAGGAATATTGCCCCTTACCTATCACTGTCCCTGAGGACTTGAACAGTGATGTTCATTATGTGAATCTTTGTCCAGCCCAGTCAAGATTGCTCATGGGCATCCCATCCACCTCCGGAAGTTGACGGCCCTGTCATATCCTGGTTTGGTCCCTAGAGGCCTTTATTCTGGAAGAGATAAATCCAATTAGCAAGTCAAAGAGGCATGACCCAAGTGCAAACACTGGCTACAATATGTATATTTTATATATATATATATAAATAAGGGGCCCTGTCAGGTACATTACCCTCAGGAACTGATCCAGGTCTCAAATAATACTTTCCAGAAATCTGAGGATTATTGCCAGATTTGGGAAGTTTCTTTGGCTGTCAGAAGATCTAGTTTTCTTTTATTTTGAAAAGTGCTAACTGTTAGTGAGTTTATCCGATTTTGACGTGTAGCTATGGCTTTTGACAGGTTTTTTTTTGTTACTAATAAAGTTTTTAAATAATCTTTGGTAATCTAAGAGAGAGGGTTTTAGCCTTTTTTTTTTTTTCTTTTTTTGGTGTTTGTGTTTGTTTTGGCCCAGTAAGAGGGAGGTAAGTCGAATGGCCCTTTTGATTTGAACTGTATTGTAATTGAGACAGTAAAAGCTTGATGGCTTAGAGCAATGTCCTTTCAGGGGCTGTGTATACCAGACCGTATGTGTTAGTTCATTTAGGGAGTATGCATTGATAGAAACTGGTTTTGCACAAGGGAAACACTTCCTGTGGTTTTTGGCAGAAGTTGGATTTTACAGAAAGCATATAGGTGAACCATTATTTTTATTTGCCCATTTGGTAAGGTTATAGTCAATATGACCTCAGTGGTTATAATTAGAGGTTGGGGAGTGAGATTTGGGGTAGTTAGTGGATGGGTACAATTTGGTGAATCCTCTAGGGGCTGGCCAAAGCCAGGTGTCAGTCCCAGGAGGAGAATAAGGCAGAATGCCCAAAAGAAGTGTCCTAAGTATTTAGGAGATGGGACTGGGAGAGGTACAAGTGCAGCTGAATATAAACAATATATTATAAACAATAATGGCTTATTGTTTAAGTTGAAGTCTTTTGGTTCCTCAGGAAGATGAGCTTTAAATCTTCACTTGGCTCACAGGAGTAAGTATCCCCAGGCTGTGTGCTTGGTTGGAGATGGAGTCCTCTGTTGCATGTTTTACCCTAGAAAGGTGAATCCAACTGTCTATTCCATGCACTTTCACAGCCGTGGGCATGGCCAAGACCACTGGCTAAGGGCCTTTCCATTTGGGCTGGAGCTGGTCAGCTGGAGCTCCTTCTTTCCAGGACTTAATTAACACCTGTCCTGCTGGTTTTATTTGGAGTTTTCTCCCTTTTTTTAGGGCAGGTAGGACCTTGTTTCCCAGCTTTTGGGTTGCTTGTTGAAATGTCCCTAGATCCATTATATACTTTAAAAGACTGTCAGTCTTGGGGTAGGTACTAAGGCATTGGAGAGAAATGGTCTCCCATATAGCATTTCAAAAGGGGGAAGAGGAATCTTGGCCCTTGGAGCATTTCTAATTCTTAGTAAGGCTCTAGGCAATAGCTGGATCCATTTTCCAGAAGTCTCTTGGCAAAGTTTGGCCAAGGCTCATTTGATTGTTTGATTGGCCCTTTCTACCTTACCAGAGGACTGGGGTCTCCAAGTTGAATGTAAATGGTATTTAATTCCTAAGGCCTAGGCGACTCCCTGGATGCCCTGTGAGATAAAAGCTGGTCCATTAGCACTTTGGAATGTTCAGGGAAGGCCAAACCTAGGAATGATTTCTTTTAGAAGGGCTTTTGCCACTTTGGAGGCTCTTTCCATTGGAGCAGGAAAGGCCTCAATCCACCCCGTGAAGATATCTATAAAAACTACCAACTGTTTATAACCTTGGCAAGGTGGCATGTGAGTGAAATCCACCTGTCAGTCCTCTCCCAGGTAAGGACCTCACCTCTGGATTAGCTCAACCAGTGAGGGAAGCTTAGGACCAAGGTGTAGTAGCATAGGGAGCAGCCACAGCAGACCTGTTTTACTGTAGACCTTTATTTCAAGTGGAAACTGTCATGTACAGATTTTACTCCTTTAAATTGGGTTGCTTGGGGCAAGACTAGTTACCATCCTACCATCCACATGCCACCAAGCTCCCTCTTTATGCCCTCCCCTCCATGTAGCCTCCGTTTCCTCATCAGGAGTATATTTAGGATATACAGGCTCCTGTGGGGGAAAGAGAGCCAGGATAGAGGCTGGCCAGGGCATCTAGAGGCTTCAGAGCCGCTTGTTTAATGTTTTGGTCTGCCCAGTTGTTTTCCTGTGTCACCAGAGTTAGGTCTCTTCCATGTCCTCAGCACAGGATCACTGCCACTTCTCTTGGTAGGTAGATAGCCTCTAATAATTGGAGAATTTCCTTTCCGTGTTTTATTGGGGATTCCCTCCCAGAGAGGAGTCCTCTTTCCTTCCATATAGTTGCATGAGCATGTAATACCAGGAAGGCATATTTGGAGTAGTATAGACATTGAGCCTTTTTCCCTTTCCCAGGGTTAGAACTCTAGTTAAAGCCATTAGTTCAGCCTTTTGGGCAGAACTCCCACCTTGCAAGGGCCATGCCTCTCTGACTTCTTCATGACTCACTAGTGCATACCCTGCCTTTCTGTCTCCATTTAACAAAAAACTATTTCCATCACTAAACCGTTTTTTAGTCAGCCTTTCCCCAGACATCCACAAGTGACTTTTTAATTCTAGGGTGGCTGTAAACTGGTTAGGAGTTAGAACTTCTAGTTGTTGGCCCAGGGTTATCTTCATTGCCTCCTCCACTAACAGGGCAGTAGCAGCTATTGCTCTTAGACATCTTGGCCAATCTAAGGCTGTCCTGTCTAGTTTTTTTGAGAGGTAGGCTACTGGATGTGTTTCTGTTCCTGACTTTTGGGTTAAGACCCCCTACAGCAATTCCCTTTCTCTCTGACATGTGTAAGTACAAAAGGTTTTGCTAAATTGGGACTCCCTAAAGCTGGGGACTCAATGAGAGCCTTTTTTAGTGTTTTATAGGCATGGTTTGTTTCTCCAGTCCATTTCAAAGGCTCATTATCTGATCCCTTTGTTACCTTATATAGAGGCTTTGCTATGACTCCAAAGTTGGGTATCCAGACCTAGCAGAACCCTGCCATTCCTCAAAATGAATGGAGTTGGTGTTTAGTCAGTGGTAACCCTAGGGTACAGATGGCCTCTCATTCTTTCAGTGGACAGTCTCCAGGCTCCAGGGGTAATGATCTAACCTAGAAAGTGGACTTTCTGTAAGGAGATTTAGGCCTTGTTTTTTGAGATTTTATATCCCCTATCAGCTAAGAAATGAAGAACCAAAGCAGTATTGGCATTGGAAATATCCTAAATTGGGCTACAGATCAGGAGGTCATCTTCATATTGAAGAAGTCCTCCTTCTTAAATCTGAAATCCCTTCCCAATGCCCTGGCAAATAGGTGAGGGCTTTCTCAAAATCCCTGGGGCAGTGCTTTGCATGTATACTGTTGTCTTTCCCTCATAAAGGGAAAGACACTCAAAATGCCACTCAAAAGCAAAGAGGCATTTGGAGTCTTGGTATAGAGGTATGTAAAGAAGGCATTCTTTAAGTCCAAGACTGTGAACCATTTGCTGTCTTCAAGTATTTGGGATAGGATCATATATGGATCAGCCACTAGAAAGTGAATGGGAACCACAATCTCATTTACCAATCGCAGGTTCTATACCATCCTATATTCTCCTGTTGGTTTTCCTACAAGTAAGGTAGAAGTGTTATAGGGAGATTGGTAATGCCTTAACAGTCCATGTTTTAGAAACTTTTTAATAATTGGTTGTAGTCCCTCTTAAACCTCTTGCTTAATAGGATACTGTCTACAACTGGGATAGTGGTAGGGGTCTTTGAGTTGTATCTTAACAGGGATAGCTGTCTTTTCCCTTCCAGATATCCCATCATACCAAGCAGAGGGGCTTACTTGTAGGGCCACTTCTAAGGGAATTTTATGAACACTTTTTAGTCCTTTTTGAAGCATTAGGAGTCCTGGCCAATGGCTCATTACCATGAAGACCACACCCAAATTTTTCATTATGTTCCAGCCCAAAAGTGGGGCTGGGCAACTAGGGATTATAAGGAATCTATGCATAAAAGATTGAGTTTCAATACAGCAAGGGAGGGGAGGAGTGAAGTTTTTAATTTGATTTTTTTCATCGGCTCCCACTACATTCACTGTCTACAAAAGCAGGGAGAACAGAGCAATGCACTGCCATGTCAAAAAGGGATAGAATTTCCTTACCCAAGACTTCCAAGGCCACCTGAGGTTCCTTCCAAGTGATGACAAGCTTATGTGGGGCTGTTTAGAGCACTCCAGGCCTCTTCAGTCATATGTGGCTTTAGCAGATATTACCCAAAGTTTTGACTGGCCAGGCCTCTCTCTGGGAGCGGGGACAGTCTATCCTCTAGTGCCTTTGGTAACCTACTGTTTTGGAGCACTCATAACAGGGTTCTGGGGGTGGCTCTGAGCAATTCCTCACCATGTGCCCCAGCTTCTTGCATTTGAAACAGGGTAGCTTTCCGGCCTTTTTGTCTAAGGTTGTCTTTTGGGCACTGGGTGTGGCCCCACTTGCAACAGCCATAAGTTTAACTTGCCTTTTTTCCTTACTCTGTTCCCTCCTTTCCTTTTCCAGGTCACGATTGTTATAGACCTGAAAGGCAATGTCTACCAGCTAAGTTTTGCTGGTTAGGGGTCCCAGATTCAGCATCTGAAGCTTTTGTCTAATGTCTGAAGCTGATTGATTGACAAAATGATGATTTAGGAGGGCAGCCCCTTCAACAGACTCAGGATCAAGGGTAGTATATTTTCTAAAGGCTTCCTCTAGTCTATCATAGAAGGGTACAGGATTCTCCTTTTGCCTTTGGATGATTCCTTTGACCTTGTTATAATTTACAGGCTTTGTGGCTCCTGATTTTATTCCACAAAGGTGTGGGCCTCTGCATTCCTCCTGGGGTGTTAACAGTCCCAGTGAGGCTCAGTCATTGGGACAATGACATCCCCTGGATATCAGCCTACAGGATCCCTAGTGAAGGCTTCATCTGCCTCCCTATGGGCAGCAGCAAGAATTTTTTCCCTTTCTGTAGGTGTGCAACAGTTGGCCAGGAAGAACTAAATGCCCCTCCAAGAGAGATTAAACCCTAATGCCAGAGTCTGAACCTCAATCATAAATTTATCTGGGCCCTCAGTGTACTTCCCCAATTTTTCTCTACACTGTTGGATATCTTTTACAGTGAAGATTCAAGTGTGTGGCAGACCCATTGGCAAGGGGGGTGCTGAGGGAGGAGGAGTTGGGGGAGCAGTTTGGGGTGGAGGCGATGTTGGTTCAGAGTCAGGAATATAAGGGGAAGGCAATGGGCATTCCCTTTGTGAGACATGGCGCTCCTCGTAACAGAGGCTCATCAAGGATATGCATGTCTCATTCCTTAAGTGCTTGTTAGGGTCTGGTGAACCACTTACAGACAGTCGGGTTTTGATATAGACCCATAAAGGCTTGCACGTATGGTATCTCTGACCATCTCTCTCATTTTTTGCAATACCGATCTAAGATGATGTCGTAGTCAGGACTCCCATTTTCACACCACCTTTTAGTCCCCAATTCTCCTAGTGAGGAGAAAACAAAGATCAGAGAAATACACCAAATAATAGAAGTACACTAAGGTGGGATTTGAACCCATGGCCTTACTTCTGTTAGGCAGGTGTCCCATTGCTAGATTCCTGCTGTCAGTTCTTATCAGTTTTCCTAAAGAAAGGAGACTTAAGGACCATCTCTAGAACCTAAAAGTTAATCCCATTAATCCCATCTGTAATGGGTGCCAACCATTTGCAGGTAGGCCCCTGGCATGTGCCTCTGAAGCAAGGTAGATCTGACCTCTGGATGAGTGTTTTCTCAACTCCCTGTAGGCTATGGGGACAAGGAGAGCATGGGTGAGACTTGGGATGGGGTATCTAGGGTAGACGGGCATGGTAGGTAGGCAGGCAAGGGAATGGGTCAGAGTAGGAAGAGAAGACAGAGAAGGTTGCAGACAAGAAGAAGGCAGTTTGGCCAGGCATGGGATCTTGATCACCAGAGGTGGCACCCCTTATTTTTAAATATATGTATTTGGTCCCGGGAGCAGGGACTATAGACCCTGATCTTGGGGACATGTAGCCCCCTCTTGCCACTACTGTTGCCATGGGGCTGTGGAACTGTGCAAGGCACAGGTGGAGTGGTCCGAGTGGTCCCAGTGGGCTACCAGGCCTTCACCCACCTTGTCCCCAAGCCTCCCTGACCTTCCCACTGGCAGTGGAACTGCCATGCTTTTGTGTTCCCTCTTTTAGCCAGCTCAGGCATTGGGAGCCTTCAAGCTGGAGCCTGCTCTGCAGGAGGCCAAGTATGTACCCGTGTTCTGTAGCCCCTTTTCTGGCACTATAGCCACAGCTGTAACTATTGCAACACACACGCTGCTGCTGCTGCTGCCTCCGTGATTACGGTGGTCACTGCGCTTTGCTACCACGTCAGTGTCATGTGGCTGGCTTAGGTGGGGCTTCCAGCCCATGCTGAGAAGTGGGGCTGGGGCCTGTGCCATGTGTAGGCCTGAGAGGAAGGGCTGGAGGACCGCACAGAGCGGCAGTCTGCAGGGTGGGACCCCAAAGGTCCTGCAGGATGATGGTGGGATTTCCAAAGGTCCTGGACCAGCTGCGGTCTGCAGGGTGTAACTGGAGATCCCACTGAACAACAGCATCAGGTGTCCCAGAAGTTCCCCTGCAGCAGCAACCCATATGGCATGACCTCTGGTCTCGCCAGATGTCCCAGCGGTCCCACCCACCAGCTGCCCGCTCTGGTCCTTTAGGCCAGAGCTCTGTCTTCTAGAAGCAGTACTTCCATCCTCTGGAGGCGGAACTTCCGTCCTCCCCATTGGGCGGACAGGGAAATCGTGTTGTTCACCCCAAGCAGTGGGCCAGGAAATCACTTGAGTGCACCAAGCCGTGTGCAATCGCCCTGAGTCAGGATGCAGTGTTTGACTGTGTTCTCTGACAGGTCTAAACACCTGCAGTTTTATGTCCACCAAGGGCAAGTGCAAGGGACATGCAAGTCTCCCAACCCACAGGTTACAGCACATTTGCTCCCTGTTGGCATAGCTCCCTCCCCTATTTTTCTTTTTTTTTTTTTTCCTTTTTCTTTTATTATTCATATGTGCATACAAGGCTTGGTTCATTTCTCCCCCCTGCCCCCACCCCCTCCCTTACCACCCACTTCGCCCCCTCCCTCTCCCCCCCTCAATACCCAGCAGAAACTATTTTGCCCTTATTTCTAATTTTGTTGTAGAGAGAGTATAAGCTATAATAGGAAGGGACAGAGGTTTTTGCTGGTTGAGATAGGATAGCTATACAGGGCATTGACTCACGTTGATTTCCTGTGCGTGGGTGTTACCTTCTAGGTTAATTCTTTTTGATTTAACCTTTTCTCTAGTACCTGTTCCCCTTTTCCTATTGGCCTCAGTTGCTTTTAAGGTATCTGCTTTAGTTTCTCTGCGTTAAGGGCAACAAATACTAGCTAGTTTTTTAGGTGTCTTACCTATCCTTACCCCTCCCTTGTGTGCTCTCGCTTTTATCATGTGCTCATAGTCCAATCCCCTTGTTGTGTTTGCCCTTGATCTAATGTCCACATATGAGGGAGAACATACGATTTTTGGTTTTTTTGAGCCAGGCTAACCTCACTCAGAATGATGTTCTCCAATTCCATCCATTTACCAGCGAATGATAACATTTCGTTCTTCTTCATGGCTGCATAAAATTCCATTGTGTATAGATACCACATTTTCTTAATCCATTCGTCAGTGGTGGGGCATCTTGGCTGTTTCCATAACTTGGCTATTGTGAATAGTGCCGCAATAAACATGGATGTGCAGGTGCCTCTGGAGTAACAGTCTTTTGGGTATATCCCCAAGAGTGGTATTGCTGGATCAAATGGTAGATCGATGTCCAGCTTTTTAAGTAGCGTCCAAATTTTTTTCCAGAGTGGTTGTACTAGTCTACATTCCCACCAACAGTGTAAGAGGGTTCCTTTTTCCCCACATCCTCGCCAACACCTGTTGTTGGTGGTGTTGCTGATGATGGCTATTCTAACAGGGGTGAGGTGGAATCTTAGCATGGTTTTAATTTGCATTTCCTTTATTGCTAGAGATGGTGAGCATTTTTTCATGTGTTTTTTGGCCATTTGAATTTCTTCTTTTGAGAAAGTTCTGATTAGTTCACTTGCCCATTTCTTTATTGGTTCATTAGTTTTGGGAGAATTTAGTTTTTTAAGTTCCCTGTATATTCTGGTTATCAGTCCTTTGTCTGATGTATAGTTGGCAAATATTTTCTCCCACTCTGTGGGTGTTTTCTTCAGTTTAGAGACCATTTCTTTTGATGAACAGAAGCTTTTTTAGCTTTATGAGGTCCCATTTATCTATGCTATCTCTTAGTTGCTGTGCTGCTGGGGTTTCATTGAGAAAGTTCTTACCTATACCTACTAATTTCAGAGTATTTCCTACTCTTTCCTGTATCAACTTAAAAGTTTGGGGTCTGATATTAAGATTCTTGATCCATTTTGAGTTAATCTTGGTACAGGGTGATAAACATGATCT
The DNA here is from genome assembly GCF_047511655.1 of Castor canadensis. Lineage (NCBI taxonomy): Eukaryota > Metazoa > Chordata > Mammalia > Rodentia > Castoridae > Castor > Castor canadensis. Next base: position 42,848,734 of record NC_133402.1, on the reverse strand, counting down.
AGTTTCAGTTTTTTGCAGACTGCTAACCAGTTTTCCCAGCAGTTTTTGTTGAAGAGGCTGCTATTTCTCCATCGTATATTTTTAGCTCCTTTGTCAAAGATAAGTTGGTTATAGTTGTGTGGCTTCATATCTGGGTCCTCCTCCCCTATTTTTCTGAGCAGCTGTGCTTTCCCAGGGCAGGCATCAGTCAGTCCCTCCAGAGCCAGTTTTCTTTCTTCTTTTAATTAAAGGAAAAGAAAAAAGCCTGTGGTCAGATGGGCTCCCATTTGTAAAGTGTGCCTCCCATTTGTTCTCTTAAAACTACCAGTTAGGGAGAGAGAGAGAAGAAGAGAAAGAGAGGTGAGGATGGAGAAACCCAGCCCAAATGGCAGGGGCATTTCTAATTGTCCCCAGCTATGTGGGGGGTTAGAGACCTTGGAGTATGATATCCCACCTCAGAGCCAAAGAAAGAATGGGGAGAGGGAATTAAGAGTTAGGGAGGGTATGGTTAGGGAAAGGGCAACTAGCTTTAATGTGGTCCATCCCCCAAGAAGGGACATGAACCCTGTGCCTCAGGGTGCTTGTGGGAGCTCGTGAGTCTTGCAGGTAAATGTTGCATCCTGTCAATCAGGGTTCGGCCTCTCTGCGCCAGGACTTCCTGTGAGTCCCAAGCATTGGGTGAATGTCCCAACTTGAGGGTTCCATGCCACCCAAGCCATGAGTGATGTGTGATTCTGAAACATCAGGTGGTGAGGCATGTGACCAAAGGACAGAGAAAGATGGATTGAAATAAAAAGGATTAGCAGAGATAGCATATTGGATTTCACCCCTCAGTTGCTCCTGCCTGGCTCACCACAAATGTTATCAGCAATCGGTGTTTTCAGAAGATCTTGGTCCTTGTGTTCCAAATGGAATAATCCAAGCAGAACACATGGATGGGGTGAGGTAGAATAGCTTTTTTGAGGGAATGGGGGTCACGCATTCTTTCAGGGGATGGAAGGGAAGAAGGGCCAGAGTCTCTTGGTAGGTTGTTTTTATACCACCTTGAACTTGGAGGTGGGGAGACAGTCCATCATCACCTGGCTCCTCTTACCTGTGAGAGGAGGGGGAGGAGCCCTTGGGCCAAGAGGGGCAGCAGTTCCAAACTGTTCCTAACAGCCTGCCTCAAAGCCTCTGCCCTCTGAGCAAACTAGTGTGAGGGCAATCAGGGACCCCATTCTTGGTATGCCATACCTAATAAAGAGTGTCTGCTCTCTGAGTGGGGGCTGAGTAGAAAGGGGGGAATCCCCCACCCCGTCCCTGCCTACAATTTGCCTGCAATACACTGTCGCCACACAGCTGCATCAGGTAACCTGCACTTCCAGGTGGCCATGCCACCTACAAGGCTCCAAAGCCTTGGAGAAGCTGTATGACCTCTTACAACCTAGCTTCAGAAGTCATATCTATTTGCTGAAGCTCAGTCCCTAGGCCAATCTGTATTTTGAAAGAGGAAATTTAGTTTCTATTTTTGATGAAAGAAATGTCACAGAACTTTGGGGGCATGAAGAAATAAAATTATATAGTTTAATTAAAGCAGCAGTAAAGAACTGTAGCTGGAGATAAATTTTTAGCATTAAAGATGCATTTTATAAACAAGAAATATTGAAAATAAGTATATTAGATATTCAACTAATGAAGCTTATAAAAGAGAAACAGAATATACTCAAAGCAAAGGAAGAAAATGCTAAATATAATAGCAAAAATAAGTGAAATAGAAAGTGGTAGAATCATGGAGATTAGCAAAACCAAAAGGTGTTCTTTGAAAATATTAATAAAACAATCCACTTGTTTAAGAGAAAGCAAATAAAACAAATAAGCAGGAACAACAGTGAACATTCAGTAAGCACCAACTAGGTTACCTTTTATTTCTACGGACTGATCTAAGCATATTGTATATATTAACCAGTTTAATTCTCACAACAGTCACCTGAAATTGATACATTAGATAACCCTAATTTACAAGTGATGAAACCAAAATGGTACAGAGATTAAATAATTTGCCTATGGGATACATAGCCACTCAGAGCCTGGCTGCTTCCCATTCCTGCTGCATGCGTGTTTGTGCCTCTTTATTCCTCTGTTGTGTCTTCTTTCTCTTGAGCAACCTTTATGGGTTTCTCTGCTCTACTGGTTTTTCTAAGAACCATTTCTTGGCCTTGTTTTGTATGTGTGTGTGTTCCTGTCTCACTACTCTTTGTTCCTATTGTTATTTCTTTTCCTCTACTTTCTTTGGGTTTTTCTGCTTTTGTTTTCCTAATTCATCACTTTGCATGGTGAATTCTGTACTTTTCTGCTTTTCTTTGTTTCTTTTATTTGCATTTTAGCATATAACTCCCTCCTAGGATCACTTGCACTACACTCTACAATTTTGCTATATACAATTCTTTTTATCACTTCAGTTCTAAATTTTTTAACAATTTCATTATAATCTCATCTTTGAATCAAGTCATTTATAAATGTGGCTCTAGATTCCCAAATGTATGTTGTATTGTTATTAACAAGTTGAATTGCATTGTGGTCAGAGAACGTGATCGTATGAAGTCTGATTCTTGAGAACTTCTGAGGCTTGCTTTATGGCCTGATATATGGCCACTCTTTGTAAATGTTCAGTGTGTGCATTACAAGAGTATACATCCTCCAAGTTTGGGGACAAAGCTCTACATGTGGCCATTAAATTGAGTTTCTTATTTTGTTTATAAATATGGACACATGCACACACATATATTTGTTAGTTTTGTAAAGTTTACATCAGCCTGATTATCAGTCAGCTTCTGAATCTGCACATTGCTCTTTATTTTTTCTCCTCACATTTTGAGGGTAGTTCAGTAGTGCATTCAAGTTTAGAATTGTCTTATTGTACCGATGGATGAAATGTTTAATATGATATAGTGGTTGTCTCTATCCTTAATGATGGCTTTTATATTAGGGCCTTTTGTATTAACATAGTTATGCTGGATTTCTTGGTTATTTCCTGATAGGTCTTTTTCTGTAACTCTTATAGTCTTTCATATCGTCATGTTTTAGGGTGTCTTTGTTCAGGAGCACTCAGTTGAATTTTTTTGTTTGTTTTGCTAGTCTAACTTTCTCAATTATACTTTCAGTTCAACTGTTTTCTTAATTTAACTCGTATTGTAAAACTTATCTATCCTGTAGAAGGGCATGTGAGCACATTTGCATGACTTGATTGTCATACAAACAGCTGAGTAACTATGATGCAGTTTAGGAGCATAGCTTGCCTGTCCATTGGAGACTCTGTGTCCCCTCCCTTACTTCCCTCTGCTCCCCTCCTGATTATAACCGCTGTCCTCATTTATATGTTAGCCATTCCTTGCGTTCCTTTTTAATTTTTCCGTATTTCCTGGTTAATTTTAAATTTTCTTATAAAAGCACCTAAGAGTTAAAATGATCATTTCAGTAGTTTCCTAGTTAACTGAAAACTACAAATTTCAGTCTGTAGCCGTTTAGTTCTAAATCTGTCATATGTTCCATAAATATATTCTATGTCCCATTTACTCACTTTGTGTCATTTAGAAGTATATTCTAAATATTTAAAATTTATAGGATTTTTGAAAAAAATAAACTTTATAGAGTTTTGAAAAGAAATATCCTATTGTAGTTGAATCGAAGGTCAACTGACACTGTATAGTGTCAGTTCTTTATAGCCTGTTATGTAGCCAGTATTGTACAATCTTTCCAAATGTATTTGAGAAAAAGATGTCCTTTAATTCCAGGGCACAGAGTTTTATGTGTGTCCATTATAATCTTGCTTAATTCAGTGCATTCCTATCTTCATGATATCCAGATTCTTTGGGCTGCTCACTAGATCAATCACTGTGTGAACATCTCCTATTGTGCTTATGGCTTTGTCAATATATACTTGTAATTTATTATTTTCTACTTTGTATGTTCTAGGACTATGGTATTGCATGTGTATAACATCAGAATTGTTAAAATTTCCTGCAAATTTCCCAGTAAATTATCCATTCATATGTTTAGACTTTTTCATCCTAAGGTCTGTTTTACCTTTCTTTTATTTTTTTCCCCCTGCCAACATGGTATGTGTGTATGTGTGTATGTAGAGAGAGATACAGACAGACAGACAGGCAGACAGTCAAATGGACAGATGGACTGACAAAGGGAGGGAGGAGAGAAGAGACAGATTTATAGAGAATAAGATTTATTTATTTATGTTTATATATAGAGAGATTTATTTTGAAGGAACTGATTCGCACAATTATGGATTTTGGCAGATCTAAAAACTGCAGGGTACCAGCAGACTGGAGATCCAGGGAAGATGTATAGTCCAACAGCATCTGCTGACAGAATCTTTTTTTTTTTTTTTTTTTACAGTACTGGTCCTTGAACTCAGGGCCTTTACCTTGAGCCACTCTACTAGCCCAATTTTTGTGTGATTGGCTTTTTCGAGAATAGGGTCTTGCGAACTATTTACTCTGGCTGGCTTCATACTGCAATCCTCCCGATCTCTGCCTCCTGAGTAGCTAGAATTACAGGTGTGAGCCACCAGTACCCAGCTTAGAATCCCTTCTTAAAGGGAGGGAGCTCAGATTTTTTCTGTTAAGGCCTTTGGCTGATTAAATGAGACCCACTGACAGTAAAAAGAGTCTACTTGACTCAAAGTCTACTGATTTAAATATTAATCTTGTATTTAAAAAAAAAAACAAAAAACCTCTTACAGGAGCATCTACAGTAAGTTGACACATACAATAACCACCATACTTACTACTTCATTTCTATCCATTTTTTAACTTCTAAATAATTGATTGTAAGATAAATACGGTAAAATAAAACTGGATTGAAAGGTATATATTCTGTTTCTTTTATTAATCACCTTTAAAACTTAGCATGCGTAATTGATTTAACAAAGCATCAGAGCAATATGTCACAACCTGTGGCCCACACATGGGTATCAGTCTCAGAACTATAGTAATTTACAACTCAGCACAGAGATTGTGAGTAAGCATTTAGAAGCATTTGAGTCAATTTGGTATTACCCCTACATCCAAGCATGTGACCATTTTCCTAATTCATTTTCATTATATTTTATTTTTAGAAAATGGCCAGGATGGGGAAAGGGGTATTCCTTCATCACAGGTAGTTTGAGAAACACTAGAGCTAATCAAGATCTCTGTCCTCCCAAGCAATAGGATGACATTAAATGCTTTAGCTCCACTTACCCTTTACCACCCTTTGTGCTGTTGTCACCTAGTGACAATTGTAAATACACCTCTAAAGTCAGTCACACTTGTTATTGTTTTAAAGCCATTCATTAGATTTACCCATATATTCACCCGAATTTCTTTGCATATTATTTCATAGTACATTCCACTTTCCTCTGGATTCAATTGTCTTCTTTCTGACATACTTCATTTGTTGGTTCCTTCACTGAGTGTATTTTTTTTAGTGCTAAGCTTTCTAAATTTTTATTTTTCAGAAAAACATCTTTATTGTGACCTATCTTTTATATAATAATATAACTAAATTATGCTATTCTAAAGTCATGTGCACACACATGCTTTGGGTTCCTTGGACTGTACGGCAAATATAAATTCAAATCTTAGCTCCTGTAGAACCCACAGCGTAACTACAGTTCTCAGGGAGACTTTCTGACCCAGGGCTCAGGTCTTGCAAGTCAGACTTCCTGTGGCGGAGGAGGGAAGGGGGTTTGATAATTTCTGCTCTGTCCCTCAGGGCATGGCTATGTTGTTATTCATATATACTGTCTCATCTTTATCCAGCGTCTCACTCTCTGCCCTGGAAGTGCTGTAGAAACACAAGCTTTGGTACCAAAATGAGCATGTTCTGAGGCAGCCACTCCAACAACCACAGCTGGTTTTAACTTCTTCCTTGTGCTTTCCCAGTGGAGACTCCCCTATTTCCCTGCTAGTTCAGGTTTATCTTGAAGGAGATGTAGGTTTTCTTTATCAGGTTTTCAGTGTGAGAGTTTTTAGTGTATCCAGGCCTAATGTTTTATTATTGGACATGGAAGTCTCATTTTTATCATTAGCAAAAAATACGAATGTATTTCATAGAAAAGAAAAAAGCACCCACCTTTAGAGAGACCTGGAGTTTCCCTCCCCAGGGTGTAACTCCCCCCGCTCCCGACCTTTCCTGATGTCAGAGCACAGCTCGGGACTACCCAGGGTGTTGTGTAGTGCCAGCATGGCAGCCAGGTACTAACGTTCCCACTGCATGCTACTGGTGGCCCTTCACTTGCTGTGCTGTTCCAGTTCCCAGTCATCTTCCCACCCAGCACCCTATGTTTTTATCTTCCCTCCTGCTCTTGGTTCTCTCTTCATCAGTTTCCATCTCTTTCCTCCTTTTCTTCTCCATCATTTAGGCCAAAGGATCAGATACTCTGCAGCGCATATGACATTGTGGTAGCCAAGCGTGGGCCTTCTCTCTGTAGGGGGGGCACATGGCAGGAAACACAGGGGGACTCTAATGACAATGCATCCTTGCTATTCATCCTGCCCTGCAGCTGGGCCACACACAGAAGCTTCCGACTCATTCATCCCACACTTTGACATAAGCAGCAAGAGATAGCAAATTTGCTCTCTGAGGAAGTGACAAGGCACTGGTTTGCCAGATGGATTTCTTGGTACTATGGAACAGAAACAGGGCTACTGCCAGCCACAGCTTCATGATCTGCCTTCCTCATCACAAGTGGCCATGGTACCAGCTCGAAAATCTTGTACAGCAATTAGTGACAGCAATTAGTTCCAGGTTTTGTCTCTGTCACCTTAGCCTCAAATTTTCCAGCTCTTCTCAAAACTGTGGAACCCCAATATCTTTGTTTGCTGAAATTGGCTAGGGCTGATCTCTGCAGTTTGCTACTAAAAACTAAGAGCCCCCAATGTTAGATCTGTCCATGTTAAAATTTCCTGTGTTTCAGGGCTAGGCATGGCAATACACACCTGTAATCCCAGCTACTCGGAGGCAGAGATTGGAAAGATTGCTGTTCAAAGCAAGTCCAAGCAAAATGTTAACAAGACCCATCTCAATAAGCCCAGTGTGGTGGCATGTGCCTGTCATCCCAGTTACAGGAGAGTGGCTAGAGATGACAACATGAGTAGGAGAATCACCATCCAAACCAGCCTGGGCAAAAATGTGAGAACTTATGTGAAAAGCAGCAAAAGCAAAAGGGCTGCAGCTATAGCTCAAGTGGTAGAACTTCTGCCTGGCAAGCACAAAGCCCTGAGTTCAAACTCCAGTACCACAAAAAAAAAAAAAAAAAAAAACCTTAGATGTTTCTGTTGAGCCAACATGTCTTTGTTTTTTGCTGCCCTCACATGGACCCTTACCTTGAAGCATTCTCCTAAAAGCAGGCCCTCCTTTGTCCCAGAGATGCTCAGTAGCTCACCTGTCAGGAAGAGAGAGACTCCAGCCTGTGGCTCACCATTTTGCATAAGCTTCTGAGCCCCACTCCCATGTTTTCTAACCCTCAGATGTCCTTTTCTTTAGTATCCAAATGCGCTAGCACAATCCTTGACAAGCATCCAGCCTCATCCCAAGTATTTCTGAGAAGTTCTGGGGAGCTTTGACACCTCCTTGTCACCATCTCTCACCAACTCTCCTTACCAAATTCAATGTTAGTTGCTTTTGCAGTGTACCTCAAGGCACAGGTGCATTCCCAGGGCATGCTACCCAAAATGACCCTGAATTACAGCTTGGAGCATGTCAAAAGGAAATTACTGTGCAGAAAAAGCAATTTTACAGCCATGATCCTAAAGATCATCACTATTCCCTGGTCCAGGAAACCCCTTCTCTCTGAGGACACTGCCAGCCATGTATGCAGACACTCACTAACATTTGTGAATAATTGAAAGTTGGTTGACAGAGAAATCAAGCTGAGAGCTTGCCAGCCTCCTGGAGACACACATGCGTTACTCTAACATAAACACAGCAGTGCACTTCTGCAGCAGGAGATCTTCATTTAATGGACACCTCTGCCCCCCTCCCCTTTTCTTTGGGAAGTGGTATTAACACACCAGCATGAACTAGAACTTCTCGATTGTTAATGGCCTCCCCAGAGTTTTACTTCTTGTGCTGACACTTTCAATAATTTAATCTTAATTTAGGCAGAATAAAATATCCCAGTATCAGCTATTTAAATGGTCTTCCATTGTAGGAAAAGCTTTTCTTCCAAACTGAGAAGAGGACTCTGTCCAAATCAGTTAAGAGTCAAATAATCATTATGAGAGGCAAAGCTGTCATTTTTAGAAAATTGTCCTGACTTTGAAATAATAAATTTTGCTCATTTGTATTGTTCCTTCTGACATTTATACACAATTCTGTCTTCTAGTCTTTTGCTACAGACTGTTTTAGTATATTCCATTATATGGAAAGTTTCACTTATCGAATTCCCCGTATGTCTACATTAAATTAGTTAGAGATAGATTATCTAAATTTTTGAATATTTAAACTTGTTTATCTAAAATTGGACATAGATAGAGCCAAGGATAGATGCTTCCTAGTGTAGATCACCAAAATGTTTAAAACTGTCTGCTATCCCCCAACAGATACTCATCATGAATTTCTTTTTACTAGAATCAGGGCTTTTTATTATTTTCCTTCATTGAAAAATTACCTGTTCACTTTAACTAAGGACTGTTTTGCAAGTTGGAAGCTGAACTTTTTGGAGAATAATTAGGGAGCAAATAAACCTGTGTGGCAACTGGGCAACATTCTAAATATTTCAGGTACTTGGCTCATTATAGCATGCTGTGTTTTCATAAAACTGCCTCATTAGAGCAGAGACTTGATCAGTCAGAGAATAATCAGCACTGCTTTGTCCCTGTTGGCCATCCAGTCTTCTGTCCGCTTTCTTCAGAAGGCCACCCAGATGTGTAAAAGCAAAAGTGGTAGCCTTCCACCAAGCATCCTTTTTCTATCTCTTGTTCCTCATTTACATATGAAAACCCTACTTGCTTAAATAATTTCAAGTCTTGATTCAATTATTATTTTGATTCCACTAAATAATGAGTTGAGAAAAACTCCATCTCTGAGAGAAAGGAAGAGTTAAACACAGTTTAAACTGATCGTCAGCCTTTCATGTCTCTTCAGTATTCCAGTAGGCCAGCATTCTTTCCAGAACTTACATATGTGGAGGTGGTTTCTGTGATAGCCTATGAAATGTTCTCCCTCTTTTGTGCATTTTCCCATGTTCTTTTTCTGACTCTCACCATCAGTCTGGCTCTCAATGTTGATAATAAATTAGAGGTGTCAGATTTATTAATACAAAAATATTAGTCAAGAGGCCAAGATTGTTTTAGAACCTCAGACTGGGTTTCACTGTAGATAATCAACATCAAATAACTTTTAGAAACCAATGTTACAAATCATCATGGATTTACACTGATTTATTTTTCACTGACCTGTCTTGTCCTTGTATCTTTGTTGTGAAATATTCCACTGACCGTGTGTCCAACAATGTGCATTGCATGGCAGTCAAAACTCCTGATTTTATGCTTATGCTTTTTCATGTTTCTTCATTTGTGTTGATAGATGCTTACAAGAAAGAACTGAAAGGACCAAGTGTGGTGGCTCACAATTTTTAGGCCCACTCTTGGGAGGTGAAGATGGGAGGACCACTGTTCTAAGCCAGACTAGACAGATTTAGTGAGACCCTGTCTCAAAGAACAAGCAGGATGTGGAATTGCAGCTGTTTAGAGGCAGAGGTAGGAGGATCACTGTCTGGGGCTGGACCCAGGCAAAAGTGAAACCCTACCTAAAAGATAAAAACTGAGCAAAAAAGTGTAGAGGCCTGGCTCAAATGGTAGAACATTTTGCCTAGGAAATGCAAAGTTCTGACTTTAAACTCTAGTACAGCCATTAGTTAACTAATTAAAGATAGTTCAGATTCATCACCTTAAGTGCATGCACTTATTCATAGCACACCAAAAAGCCTGTTTCTGTAGAAAATAATGATCAACCATTCCAACCCACTGCTGAATCTATTGTCTAGTTGAAAGTTAAACAAATTAGGACTAGTATGAAATCTTCTCAGTTGTCTATATACATTAAATAAGTTAGCGCTAATGTTTCTACCCCCTCCTGGTGTATATGATTTAAAGCTAATTAGAAGGTATCTTGGGTCCTCAGAAGATTCCATCCACTCTGTTCTGTCACTGTGTTGAAATGCACATTTAAGATTAGAATCTTCAAAGATTGAATAGTGTTTCATTTAAAAATTGAATAAAATGCTGGCTGGTTAAAGAGCAGATGTAGTTGGTGTAATATTCAATCCACCAGCCCACCTCCCTCCACCTCTGTGCTAACTGATGAAGGCGGCAGGCAGCGTGGGTGACGCTCGACAATGAATGATTCGGAAATCAAGGCTTCTCATTTCCCCGTGAGACCCAGCGGTCCCCTCTGCCTGTCTGCAAGCCTCGTCCTGCTCTGTCCACACAAGCTGAGCCGTGAAGTCTTGAACCTGTCCCTGAATCTGAGGAACTCAGTCACAAGTCTTTGATGACCTCCCTTCTCCCTCTGGATTCAACTTCCTATTGTGACTTCAGGCCCTACTAGTCTAGATCAGAAAGAAAAAAATCTGAAATGATCAAGACTTGGTCATAAAAGCCACAGGGCTTCAACCGCAACTAGCCATAGATCTCTTGTATTCCTTCATTATCCGAGCTGGGATCATAGCAGTGCTTTTGCACAAATCTGGGTGCTCTGCAGAAGGGTTCAGAGCCTCAGCAGGCTGTGGGTGACTAGGTGGGTGCATCATTAGGCCTTAGATAAAGGTTTGCCCAGGCGTGGGCATATTGTTTGGGTGGTGTTCAGCAACCACAGAATAATCCTAATACAGATATCAGTGAAAATTTAGGGCAAAATCCTGTAGAGTTCCGCTGGCAAGTGACTGTTATCCCTGCACTATGACTATGTTAAATAATCCTAGGTATAAACATACGCAGGGAGGTAAGTTACACACACTCAGATATCACTTCTGTAGTAATGAGAGTCCTCCTCTAAAAGCTTGTGTTAGAAAAGCAAATATGTAACAGTTTGCATGATTTAGAGCTTCTGTAACTGTTCCAGAAGTAAGTATCAGAGTCCCATTTACCTCTTCTGTAGTCCACTACCTTTCCAAAATTGTATGCTAGCCTCATTTATCCAGTGGTATATAAGTCAGACTGCTTCATGGTTGATCCAGGCTTGCATCTGTTCAAAAAAAAATGTAACCAAAGCTCTCATTTTTCAGTTTTTCATCTACTAAATTTGTACCTCCTAAATATAAACCTAGTCCTGGAAAGTTATAATGAAACCTGTGCTCTTACCCTGCTGGTGCACATGAAAATTGGTTCAGCCTCTATAATAAGTATCTGACGACCTGATTCAGGAGTCATGGTATTGTTAATAACCTTGACCTAGTAAATCTGCTCCTAAGACTCTGTCCCAAGGAAATCATCCAAAGCATGGAATACGTTGTATGTGTAAAACAATTTTATAATTCTCAGAAATTGTTAGCAATCTAAATATCTTCCTACATGGGTATAACTAGTTATAGTATACTTCTTCGGTGTTATATTTTATGGTCACTAGGTTTATTATAGTAAATACACGTTAGGAATTTGGAAAAAAAATGTATTGACTGTATGGTTGGAAATAAAGCAACCCAGTAATGGTACACTGGCTGGGATTTGCTCTGGTATCTGTGAGGAAAGGATCCTAACTCCACCAGTTAAATATTGCTGCATTAACAGATTGCCCCAAAACTTACTGACTTATAAGAGCCTCTTCCATAGCTCACAGTTCTGCAGGCTGACCAGTAGGCTAGGAGCCCTGGTGAGCCTTTTGCTCGTCTTGTTTTCCTGCTCAGCTCTCATGCATTTGGAGTCAGCTGTAGGTCAGGTAGGTGGCTCTGCCGATCTCAACTAGGCTCTCTCTCATTCTCCAGCAGCTTGCCCTGTTCTCATGGAGAAAGGTCTGAGAGGAAGAATGGAAGTGTGCAAAGCTTCTGGAGTCCTAGGCTTTGGACTGGTACAGCATCACTTCTGTAACTTCCTGTTGGCCAAAGCAAGTCTCAAGGCCAGCCCAGGTTCAAGAAGGGATTTCAGTCTCTCTCTGAGTTATATAGACTGAGTTATATGTTTCCTTTTTAATTTTTATTTTAGAGCAATTTTTTATTCACAGCAACATTAAGAGGAAGGTGCAGAGATTTTTTTGTGTGTCCCCTACTTGCATACATGCATAACCTCCTCTGTCCACATCTTCCACCAGAAGGTATGTTTGTTATAATTGATCAACCTCCATTGACATCACAGGTTGCATAGTTCTCATTAGGGTTCACTCTTGGGTTTTACATAGTATGAATAAGGACAAATGTTGAATGACATATATCTGTAATAGTGATACAATACTGAATTATTGTTCCCCAGGATCATGTCCTGTCGCAGTCAATGATTAAGGCGCCAGACCAGAAGTTAAAAGTTAAAGCAAATTCATGCCAGAGCAGTTGTTGAGAATTAAAGCAAGCACTGAAAGTTTACTGAAAGGAGAGCAAAGCACCCTGATGGATAGGACTTAGTGAAAGAGCTAAGCCAGTGGATGGCTGGACTTCATGAGATTAACTAGGGGCCCCACCCACCCACTCTACTTTGAAGCTGTAGCTATAATTGGCTATCTGATTAACTTCTTGCTGAACCTGACCATCTGGCTACCCCCATCCTTATCGCATTAGACATTCCAAGAGAGTCTCATCAGTCCATCCTGTCCTTGAGGTGTGTCACCTACGTTTATGACTACCACTCATTATTCTGGTGAGATCCCCTTTTTTGGGAATCTCAAAATCTTGGGAAAGTTTGCTGTGTTACTTTCCTTTAGGGGTCTGTATTTCACCTCCTTAGATTTCTGCCTCTAGGAATGTTTTTGTTTGTTTGTTTGTTTCCCTTATCCTAGGATAAAAGACCACTGTGCCTTATCACCTGCCTGAGAAGCCCACTCCTCATGTCTCCCTAGATGTTTTGCTTTTAAGGATGCCTTCCTGTCTCCTTTATCTAAAACAAAGTTACTGCTGCCATTTTATTTCCAAAGCTATTCTTGCCATTTATTTCCCCTCACATTCTTCCCTAAATGTCTGTGTGCTCTGCCTCTTCATCCCTTTCCTGCTCTCTAAATCCTGGCAACCACTGACCATCTTACTGTCACCATGGTTTTTCCTTTTCTAGAATGTCCTGTAGTTGGAAGTAGACAGTATGTAGCCTTCTCAGATTGGCCTTTTTCACTTATAATATGCAGTTAGGTTTCCTTCATGTCTTTTCATGACTTGATAGCTCATTTCTGTCCAGCACTGAATAATTTTTCATTAAACTGAGCATACCACAGTTTATCCATTCATCCACCAAAGGACATCTTGGTTGCTTCCAAATTGTGGCAATTGTGAATGAAGCTGCTATAAACATCCATGAGTGGGTTTCATATGTACATGAGTTTTCAGTTTCTTTGGGTAAACATCAAGGAACATGATCACTGTATACATAGTTTTGTAAGAAACTCTAAAACTGACTCCCAAAGCAGCCATACCGTTTTGTATTCCTATCAGCAGTGAAGGAGAATTCCTGTTGCTCCATATCCTTGTCAGCATTTGATGTTGTCTGTGTTCTAGATTTGAACTATTTGAAAAGATATATAGCACTATGTATTTTATTTTTATTTGTTTGTTTGCTATGCTGGGGAACAAATCCAGGGCCTTGTACATGCTAGGCAGGTGTTCTGGCACTGAACTATACTTTATACCCCAATCCTCACTGTCATTTTAATTCTCATTTCCTAATGACTTATGATGTGGGACATCTTTTCATGTGCTTATTTGCCATCTGTACATCTTTGTCTCTTAAGATCTCTAGCTCATTTTAAGTCAGTTCATTTTCTTTTTTTTCTCATGCATCTTTAATAGTGTAGGTATGTAAAAAGACAATACTATGATTTTTAGGAGAAGAAATTCCTAAAAATCATTATCATCTCTTATCATTCAGTTTTAAGAGTTCTTTGTATATCTTGGATAAGTCCTTTATCAGATGTATCTTTTGCAAAAAAAAAAAATTTTAATAATATTAAGTTTCAGTAAAAATCAGCTTTTCATTTCTTTCTTCTTTTGTGGCATTAGGGTTTGAATTCAGGTCCTCATGATTGCTAGGCAGGCCTTCTTACCCCTTGAGCCATTTCGGCAGCCCTTTTGTTCTGATAGGTTTTCTCAAGATAGGCTCTCAAGACTGGCTTCAGACCGCGTCCTCCTGATCTCCGCCTCCAGAGTAGCTAGAATTACAACTATGAGCCACCAGTGTCCGGTTGTCATTTATTTCTTTGTGGATCATGCCTTTGGTGTTGTATCTAAAAAGTCATTGCTACACCCAAAATGCCCAGTAGAATCTAGATTTCTCTTATATACTCTCTTAGGAGTTTATAATTTTATATTTTACTTTTAGATCTGTGATCTATTTTGAGTTAATTTTTTTGAAGAGTGAAAATTTGTGTCTACATTTTTTCTCTTTATTAGTGTATACTAACTTTATAGAGGGGTATCATTGTGATATTTACATACATTCATATAATGTACTTTGATCAAATTTACCCTACTTTATTTAATCCTCCCTTCCCCTTCTTTAACATTTTTAATGGGTTTCATTATCCAATTTTCATGCATGGGTATGATATACTTTGATCATGTTCATCTCCTTTTACCCTCTCCCTAGTTTTTTTTTTGTTTTTTTTTTTTTGCCTGTGGATTTCCAGGACCATTTGTTAAAAGACTGTCTTTACTTCATGGTATTCCTTTTGCTCCTTTGTCAAAGATCAGTTGACTGTATTTATATCCATTTGGTTTATTTCTAAGCTCTGTAGCCTGTTCCATTGAGCTATTTGTCTGTTCCTCCACAAATACTACTCTGTCTTGATTACTATAGATTCATAGTAAGTCTTGAAGTTGGATAGTACTAGCCTCCAACTTTGTTCTCCTTGCTGTTTTGCCTCTCCATATAAATTTTAGAATCAGCTTGTCAACATTCACAAAATAAGTTGCTGAGATTTTTATTAGGATTGCATAGAATCTTTAGATCAAATTGGAAATGACTCAGATCTTGACAATATTGAGTGCCCCTATCCGTGAACATGGACTATCTCTTCATTCATTTAGTTCTTCCTTGACTTCATTCATCAGTTTCATAGTTTTCCTTATGTAGATCTTATGAATATTTTATAAGACTCATATCTAAGTCTTTAATAGTTTTGATGTTAAAATAAATGGTATTCTGTGTTTAACTTTAATTTCCTTTTTTTCATTGTTGCTATGTAGGAAAAAAATTAACCTATGTCATACAGCCTTACTATAATCACTTATTAGTTCCAGGTTTTTGTGAGTACTTTGGATTTTCAACATAGATGATCATGTTATCTTTGAACAAAGATGGCTTTATTTCTTCTTTTCCAATTTGCAAACCTTTTATTTACTTTTTTTGCTATTATACTACTTAATACATTCAATGCAGATGTTAGAAAGGAATAGTAAGAGATGATATCTTTGTCATGCTCTGGATATGCTTGTTTTTGCATTTTGATTGTTTGCTACTCAGATTTTCAATATGTTTGAAGAAAAGGGGGACTGCTCACATTACTGCTCACAGTCATATCACCTCCTCACTACCTTGCAAACTGCATCTAATACTTAAATGTGCAGGTAGAATGTGATCTGTGCCTTAATACCTTCCCCACCTACCACCATAGGGCTCTATAGCACTTTTATAAAAATAGCCAACAAGCTATTAAATTCCAGATATTGTTCCAAGTGCACTTTTAATTCACTCCTCACAGTGATTCTGGAGCCACTGTTACTATTCTGTTTTACCATTGAATAAATAAATAAGGCAGAAAGTATTTAGACATTGCTGAGGACCTTATTGCCAGGAGACAGTGGAAACGGGATTTGAACACAGAGGGTTTGACCACAAAGTCCAGGCTCCTAGCACTTGACAGCCTACAAGCCTCCTATATGATGTCAGAGCCTGTAACATGTAATGTGGGAACCTAGTTCGCCATTCAATAGTGAGTCTTGGAGAGTGGGGATGTATCATATTCATCTTAGGCCTCTGACTGGTCTATGCTAGGCCTGCCCAGAAGAGATGCTGCATGCAGGACTCATCTTCACTACCACAGCAGTCTTCTCTTCTCTTTGTTTCCTATGATGCCATTCTTACATGACTTTGACCTTGCAATACTGCCAGCTTTGTTTTTAACCTTTTATTTGTGTGTGTGTGTGTGTGTGTTTGTGTGTGTGTGTGTGTATTTACTTCCTTCATGTTTTTTTCCTATAGATCTTAAAGTTGTTTCCTGGCTTGGTTACTCAAATGGTCTTAAGTCCTATCTGGGGCTGAGTACCGGTGGGAGAGGGGAGGGCATAATGAAAGGATTAAGGACGGCAAATATGGTGGAAGTATTTTATATTCATGTGTGAAAATAAAACAATGAAACCTGTTGAGATTGTTCTAAGAAGGAGGAGGGAGGAGAAAGGTGGAGGAAGTGAATCTAATTAAGGTATATTATAAGCACTTAGGTAAATGTCACAGTGTGTACAATTATAATATGCTAATAATAATTTAAAAGTTACATGGTTAAAATATTCTTTTATTTGATGTTCACAATATTGATACTTCTTTGTAAATAGATTTGTTCATGCAGCTTTGTTAAAATGCAGAAATATCAGTATTTTTATTAGCATAAATAGTTATATGGGGATACATTGTGATATTTACATATGTGCTCATAATGTATCTTAGATCCATCATTCTCCCTCATTTTCCTCTCTCCATGCTCCTTAGAACAATTTCAACAGGTTTCATTATTCAACTTGCATAGAAATGTCAACATTTTACATAAATTATATAACAATTTAAATTATAAACCATTTTGTCCTTTCCTGTCTTCTCCCAGCTGATTGACTCCTAGATTGCGTGATTACAGGATCTTTATCTGTGTGAGAATCAACTAAAGTCAGGTCTTTTCTGTCAAGGGGTTAATGTGTAGTATATTCTCATTGTAATCAGATACCAGCTTAACTTCCCCAATTGTTGCTTATGTGCCTTGTGAGATGTCACTTAACCCTATAAATTCCTATTTTGAACAAAGGGCTATTCTTCTTAGCTAAGTAAGTTCCTGTTATGCCAGGCGCCCTAGTTTCAAAAATTGTTTGCTTAAGGCAACTATTGTTCAAATAAATCTTTGCTCTCCCTGCCCCAAGCTCCCTTCCCCAGTGTGCCCCCTTTTCAAATTAGCCAGCCATGAAGATTGTGAACCTGAAACCCGTTCAATCAGGGTGAGGAGCAGACTTGCATTAGAGATAAAACCTGAGCGGACTTCCCACCTGGTATGCTTGCTTCGCAGACTCTTTATCAGTTGTGCACCCTTCTGCAGAAGTAAATTTTGCCTTGCCCAGCGATTCAAGTTGTGTCATCTCTTTCATGACACCCAGTATTCTGAATTCATTCCTAACAGTCTGTTCCTGGGGTTCAAGGCAAGAGCCCACTTCTGTAGTCTCAGTTCCAATTTAACTTTTCATCAGTTACACTATTAACTAGTTATTCATTGTTTCATCCCCATTTTTGTTTAATGTATATGCCTTCAGTATTGTTTAATTCCTGATATAAAATGAAGTAGAAAAGAACCATTTCATCAGTTACTATTTCTAAATTTATGATTTTTTTTTAAAGACCATCCCAAGTATTGTCCCTCTTGGCACTCTTCATCTTTCAGTATCTGCGTGGATTTTCTGATGATGCCTGGTATGCTGATTGTTAGTGTCTTTGGGCTGGGAGGGAACAGGCAGGGCAGAATTTCCACAGTATGTCCCCTCCCTCTCACATGTATGATGAACACAGTGCTCTGTGGTGTAAACACAGCTTGAGGCCAGTGACCGAGGGTGGGGGGTGGGAAGGCAGAGTAAGGGAAGGAGCTGAGGCAGTGGGCCCAAAGGCTTGGGTGAAAGTCTTGGAGAGCATTAGCAAATTAACTGACCCTTCTGAGCCTCTGCTTATTAAGTAGAACTAATACCTACCTCAAAGTTTTGTTGTGAGTTTACTTACCTTTAGAGGTTACTTATAATCCCTGCTTTCTACTTATTAGTTGTTAATGTTGCTGTTAGTAGCATTGTTGACTATTTTTGAAGTTTTTGATGAATGACATACCTGCAGAAAAGTATGTAAATCACAAGTGACAGCATGGTAACCATTCATAAGTAAATACACTTGGAACATCAGCACCAGCTGGACAAATAGAGTGGCATATCTCCCCAGAGGTGTCATGTCGTTTATGTTTTTGAGACTTAATGTTTACTCAGGTACACTAGTTCCTTTACTTTAACTGCTAGATAGTGTTCTATTATATGATTATAACAGTTTGCTAATCCAGCTCTCTCCCAAGGGACATTAAGCTGTTTCCTTTTGTCATTTTCTTTTTTCCTTTCCTTCTGTCATTCCCATCCCATTCCTTCCTCCTCCTTCCTTCTCTCTCCCTCTGCCTCTCCTT
This sequence comes from Castor canadensis, assembly GCF_047511655.1. Taxonomy (NCBI): domain Eukaryota; kingdom Metazoa; phylum Chordata; class Mammalia; order Rodentia; family Castoridae; genus Castor; species Castor canadensis. The sequence continues at coordinate 42,830,182 of NC_133402.1, read as the reverse complement.
CTCCCTCTCCCTCTCTAACTTGTTTCAAGAAGTACTGTAATGCTGTATATACTCTAGGATCAATCAATGTGTGGTTAGGTAAACAGAAGCCATTTTAGGTATTCTGGACATGAGGGGATTGAATATAGGGCATTGAAATTGCTAAAGGAGTGAAAAGCAAGAGTCGTGTTTAAGGAGTCAGGACATGCAAGGATCACAGCAAACCACCAAAAAATATTCTCAGCTATTGTGCTGCTGAAATAATTCTCAGGATGAGGCCTAGAAACCAGTAGCAAACTCACATCTGCCGTCTACTAATTCCAAAGTACCTGCCTGTGCTGTCTTCAGTGAGTAAATGTTCCTCTTCCTATCTCCCAAATATCTTGTCACTTATCTCTGGCAGAATCTAATCTGGAACCTGCTAGCAAGGGAATCTGGAAATTGTAGTTTCCACGTTCTTGTGTAGAAGAATGGGAATGGTCCCAAGTTTCAAGAGATGATATTTACCATGGCTGACACAACTGTCCTTCACAGAGAGCTCATGACCAACAGGACTCCAAATAATTCCGGGCAGCATCTGGCACATGCTGGACAATGTTGCCTCTCAGCTACTCATTGGCTCAGCAAATCTACGGACTTGGGGCTCCCCAAAGCCCTTCCCAGTACAAGCCCACTAATCATGAACATCTCCACAGAGCTAGCAAAGGCTCAGTGAGGAGTGAAGCCAGTTGGACATGACTGAGGCCTAGAAGAGAAGCAATATAACCTATAGAGTAAGAACAGGGCCTAGAAAGCCAGGCTGTGGGGGTTCAAATTCCAGCTCCACTACCTTTCAGTGGGTAGGAATTGCTTAACCTCTTTCTCAGTTTCACCATCTATCAAATGGTGGTAATTACAGTACCTCCTGTATTCATTCATTACATGATTATTAAATGCACATGTAAAGTCCTAGTCAGCCTTCAGTAAACTTAACTGTCACCATTATTGCCATCACCATAATCATCATTGCTATGATATCTGTGTACCAAAATCAAGCCACATTGACCATTCAATGAGAAGATATAGTGTTGAAGTCCAGTTTCTGGTATGATACCAACTAGCTTCCTTCCTTGGGCTTATCCTCTCCCTTCCTGTCCTGAGCTCTAAGTTTCCTCTGTAAAGTGAGGAGAGGTTGGCTAGATTTGCCTAGGATTCCTTTGCCTCTGCCCACCATGGACTCTGAAGCCACCATCTACCTGAGTTTCTGCAGAATGCCCTAGGATACTGGTCAGATTTTTATCATTGTAATAAGTCATCTCAGCTTCCACCTCTGTCAGCATAAAATGTTTGTGTACAGTCACCAAAAGCATATTAAACTCACCTGTGTTTTATGGATATTTTCAATAGAGCTAAACTTCTTTGTGATGGTATTTATGATTATTGTCAGTGGGTATTGGGTCCAGATAACTATAAAATCAAATTGAGAATGCAAAGTCTACAGAGTTGCCCTTGGGGTTTATCATAGTCATTTCAGACAGGGCTCTGTGTCCTCTCCTGCTAAAACCTGAAACTGTAAACTCAGTAAGTAATGGCTATAATTTAAAAGTGTTCAGTACACTAAGATGATTGTGCCTTATTCCAAAATTAGGAACATTGTAAGTGTGTGGCTTATAATTGCTGTAACAATAGCAATAACAAAACAAAGCAATTCAAATAGTTTAAGTGCAACTTTGAAAATATATGGTAAATCAGCTGTTATTTAAAAAAAAAAAAAAAGAATGGTGGTGCACATGTGTGGTTCCAGCTACTCAGGAGGTAGAGGTTGGAGGATCTCAGTCCAGGATGGCCAGGCAAAAGTATGAGACCCTATCTGAGAAACAAACTAAAATCAAAAGGACTGACTGGCTCAAGTGGTAGAGTGCTTGTCTAGCAAGTGCAAGGTTTTGAGTTCAATCCCCAGTACTACCAAAACAAGAAAAGAAATAGAATAGATGGGACACTTCAGGGGTGATCAGCTACTTTCAGTGTTCCTCTACTGACTCTGACATGCAACCCCTCCACACCTGGTGTACTTAGTGCTGTTGACCCTCACAGTCAGATGGGGGCCCAGTGTAGGGGTTCCTACTCCAGTGTGAACCAGAGGGCAAAGGTTCACCATCTGAACACCACCACATTTCAAGAGGTAAGTTTAACACCTTGACCACCCAAAGAACTGTTTGAAGGAGGAGCTCTTCCCACAAAGGACCAGTCACTGGATGTTCATGAGGTGGCTTGGCATGTCTTTCTTGAGCCCTGAATACTGGTGCACTGTAGATGAGGAATTAAGTGTTCTTAGGACCATGTGTTATTTATTAGTTATACTAAGCACAATATGTCAAATTGGCTGAAACAGTAAATGTCACATAGGAGAATCCAGAGGTACAGAGGGTTCCATATCCCGCTGGCCGTCATCCCCTCCTCCTCTCCTGCTTTTTTGGACATAGGAGAATATTTGTAGAAGGTCCAGAGATCACACCAAGACACAGCCTCCAAGGGTTCTCCATGACCTGCCAAGACCTTAGAGAAGGGCCTTTCTCAGAGGCCCCAGCAGACTTCTGCAGAAGTTGCAGTGGCCAGATTAGGTTAGGGCCTTTTCTGGGAATCAGTTCACCAGCATTAACTCAAACCAACTGGAAACTAGCCCAGTGCTCAGCTGGACTCCCCTTCCCTAGGGCAAGCCATGTAGGAGAGGAGTGGAGACCTGGACAAAATTGGACTACGTAAGGAAGGGGAAAGGGAGAGATGTTTTGTTTGTTTGCTTGCTTGTTTTGTTATATAATCACAGAGAAGTCCACCATCTGCAGCATCTGTTTTTTGGATTTTTTTCTGTTTGTGAAACTACTTGACGTTTAGAGTAATTAGACTTAAACTGAAGTTTACTGTAGTTCTCATCCTCATCAAAGAAGTCACTGTTGCCAGGCACTGGTAGCTCACATCTATAATCCTAGCTACTCGCTAGAATCACGGTTTGAAGCCAGCCTGGGCAAATAGTTTGTGAGACCCTATCTCGAAAAAAACCCATTGCAAAAAAGGGCTGGTGGACTGACTCAAGGTGAAGGCCCTGAGTTCAAACCTCAGCACCGAAAAAAAAAGAAGTCACTGTCTTTTCACACCCCTCAGATGAGCAGCTGAAAGTAACGCAGAAAACGTTAAACCCTATCATATTATAGTTACACAGGCTCATGGGGTCCAGACAAGTTCCAGCCTAGTTGAAGAGAGCAGACCATGCATGCCTTGTCCCTACGTGTTTCCATGTGTAACCATGGTAAATGCCAGGAGTCACTGCACTAAATGGTTGTGGCAAAATGTGCCGTCAGCCTTGGGGCAGGACTATCCAGGGACAGCTCCAGTCGTCTGTGGCAAATGTTATTATTATCATCCTAGGAGCCTATGAGATTCTTACTGCGATTGAGACAAAAACCTGGCTTCCCTGAAACCTAAATTTCTAGCTAGAATATCAGCTCTGTATTTGAAGAGTACTCAGCTCACTGCTGTGGTTTGACAACTAAATTACAGGAATCACCACATACCTATCAATACTAACACTGAATGTTAACGGACTTAACTCCCCCATCAAAAGACACCGTTTGGCAAACTGGATTAAAAAGGAAGATCCAACAATCTGTTGTTTACAGAAGACCATCTCATTGACAGAAACAAGCACTGGCTTAGGTTGAAAGGCCGGAAGAAGATTTACCAAGCCAATGGCCCCCCAAAACAGGCAGGAGTAGCAATACTTATCTTGGACAAAAGTAGACTTCAACTTAGAAGAACTGCAAACCCCTGAGGAAAGAGATTGATGAAGACCACAGAAGGTAGAAACATCTCCCATGCTAATGGATTGGTAGAAGCAACATAGTAAAAATGACTATACTACCAAAAGCAATCCCATCAAAATGCAATTCCCATCAAAATCCCAATGGCATTCATCACGGAGACTGAAAAATCTACCCTAAAGTTCATTTGGAAACACAAGAGACAGAGAATAGCCAAGGCAATACTCAGCAAAAAGAGCAATGCTGGAGGTATCACAGTACCTGACTTCAAACTATATTACAAAGAAATAGCAATAAAAACAGCATGGTACTGACACAAAACAGACATGAAGACCAGTGGAACCGAATAGAGGATCTAGACATGAATCCACACAGCTATGCCCACCTTATTTTTGACAAAGGAGCCAAAAACATGATGGAGAAAAGACAGCGTCTGTTGCTGGGAAAAGTGGTTATTCACCTGTAAAAAATTGAAACTAGATCCATGTTTATCATCCTGTACTAGTATCAACTCAAAATGGATCAAGGACCTTAATATCAGACCCAAAACTCTGAAGTTAGTACAAGAAAAGCAGGAAATACTCTCAAAGCAACAGTTTTAGGCAAGGACTTCCTCAAGAGCACCCCAGCAGCCCAGCAACTAAGAGAAAGGATAGACAAATGGGACTACATCAAATTAAAAAGCTTCTGCACAACAAAAGAAATGGTTCTAAACTGAAGAGACCACCCACAGAGTGAGAGAAAATATTTGCCAGCTACACATCAGACAAAGGACTGATAACCAGAATATACAGGGAACTCAAAAAGCTAAACTCTCCCAAAATCAATGAATCAATAAAGAAATGGGCAACTGAACTAAACAGAACTTTCTCAAAAGAAAAAATTCAAATGGCCAAAAACACAAGAAAAAATGCTCACAATTTCTGGCCATAAAGGAAATGCAAATCAAAACCACACTAAGATTCCACCTCACCCCTGTTAGAATAGCTATCATCAAAAACACCACCACCAACAGGTGTTGGTGAGGATGTGGGGGAAAAAGGAACCCTGGTGCACTGCTGGTGGGAATGCAAGCTAATGCAACCACTCTGGAGAACAATGTGGAGGCTTCTTAAAAATCTAAACACAGATCTGCCATATGATCCAGCAATCCCACTCCTGGGGATACACCCAAAGGAATGCGATTCAGGTTACTCCAGAGACACCTGCACACCTATGTTTATTGCAGCACCATTCACAATAGCCAAGTTATGGAAACAGCCAGGATGCCCCACTACTGACGAATGGGTTAAGAAAATGTGGTATTTATGCACAGTGGAGATTTACTCAGCCATGAAGAAGAATAAAATCTTTATCACAAATAAATGGATGGAACTGGAGAACATCATTCTGAGTGAGGCTAGCCAGGCTCAGAAGACCAAAAATCGTATGTTCTCCCTCATATGTGGACTTTAGATCTAGGGCAAATGCAGTAATGTTGTTGGACTTGGGTCACACATTAAGGGGAGAGCACATACGGGAAAAATGGGAATAGGTAGGAAACCCAAAACTTGAAAGTGTTTGATGTGCCCACTGTAGAGGAGCTAATACAGTAATCTTAAAATGACAGAAGTCAATATGGAAAGGTGACCGGGAAGTAGTGAAGAGGTCAAATAGAGATGAATCAATTCAGGTTGTAATACACTTGTGCATGGAAGCAGTGCTAGGAATCTCTCTGTATAGCTATCCTATCTAAACTAGCAAAAACACTAAGTCTTTCTTATTATTGCTTATGTCTACTCTTCAACAAAATTGGAGAAAAGGGCAGAACAGATTCTGCCTGGAAGAAAGGGGGGTAGGGGGCAGGGAGGAGAAATGGCCCAAACAACGTATGTACATATGAGTAAATGAATAAAAAGAAAAGTTGGAAATTTGAGGGGTGATTAGGTCATGAGGGCTCCACCCTCATGGATTGATTGATGCTGTTATCACAAAAGCAGATTTCTGATAAAATGATGAGTTTGGCACTTCTCTTTGTCTCCTCCCCCTCCCTTTCTTTTTTTCTCTCTCTCCCTCTCACTCGCTCTCACTCGCTCTCTTCCTCTTTCTCTCCTTGTCCCTTTTCATACTTCTCCCTCTCTCACCTCTTCCCTGTCTCCCTTTCTATCCTTCTATCTTCCTCTCTCCTTCTTTCTCTCTTTCCCTCCTTCCTCTTTCTCCATCCCTTCCACCTTTCACAGTGGGGTGATTTACTAACATGAGAAGGCAGACATCGCAACCTTGGACTTCCCAGCTTCCAGAACTGTGAGAAATAAAATTTCTGTTCTTTATAAACCATCTAGTCTTACGTAGTCTCTTTCAGTAACATCAAATGGACTAAGATACTCCACTCCCCAAAATGTTAATGCTTTAGGAGTGAAAGGAAAATTGAGAATGTGTCCTTCATCAGTCATTACTCTGAGTCCCATTCCTTGCAGAGAAAACTTACACAACCAAATTTCACCCCGTGGGGGCCCCATTTGATCTTATTTTGTTTCTGAATTTTGGACCAAGAAAAATCAATAGAAAGATAAGCATCATATTCCATTCACAGCCTAGACCCGTATCCCAGGGCAAAAGCAGAGGAAGCTGCATTGTTTTTCTTTTCACATCATCTACGTTCTTGAGCCAGCAGGAAACTATATCTCTCTCTGCCACTGAGTCCTATTTTCCTTCCTTCTACCAAGTCAAACAGAAATTTCTTTCTTCCTACTTGTTAGAAGAAAAAATTCTCTAACTCCTTTCTTCCCTCAGCCTTCATGAACTCCACGGCTCACGTGCTTATGACCTTCATCTCTGCTCTTGCCTCACTTTCTTGTTTTCCCCCAAATTCAGTCCTTACCCTGACTTGCCATTTTCCATAGAAACTTTCACCAGTTCCATTCCTAAGTTCCTAAGACTGTCACCAGGCTCCCTGCTGATGGGGATTTTTCCTAGCCTTCTACATCATCCTCTCTACATCTTTAGTGAGCAGTTTGCTTGAACAGAACATTGCAAAATGCAGTTGTAAGGCATCCTACTACCAAGAAGACATGCTCTGAGTGGCTAAGCCTCATGGTCTTGCAACTCTAGTGAAGTGTAGTTGGTAAGGAGATGCCAGACATCCCTTGGAGAGTGGTTTAACCTCTGCCTCCAGGACAAATATCACTGTGGTGAAGGTCCATAGCAAGACAGAAGGCAAGAGGCAGGGGGGGACATCTGGAGGACAAAGCCCCTGAGGGTGGAAAGGCCAGAGCATGGAATAGAAGGAAGGTAACCTGTGGTTTTGGCAGGAATCCATCTCCAAATGTGTGTTCCTGTGCCACTCCTAAGAGTCACAGGAGGCCATCTTTCTTCAACTAGCCCCAGCCTCCCTTTCTCTCTTTCTCCTAAACCATGGCTATAGCTACAGCCTAGATGAACTTCTTCTCTGTCACTAACATGTGCCCTGCCTCCTCCTTCTTAGGTCCATTTTCTCCTGATTAGGTCTTGGGCTGCACACATGGTCCCTCTACCTGTTGTCCTGGGCTCAGTTGTTCTCACTCCTCACCTGCTTCCCACATGGCTTATGGGGAGGGGGAGTTGTGGCCTCTGATTCCTGGGCTGGATAGATAGAACGAAGCAACCTCATGCAGCTACCAGGTTCATTTCTGGAACTCTACTCTTTGGCTAAAGAAAGCTGTCTTTCTTTCTCCCCTTTCTGAAAAACAAACATTGAAACAATGCCCATCTCAGGGGGTTGTTATAAGGAATATAAGACGTTAATGTATGAAAGACTTTCACAAGCCATTAAATGCACCCTAATTATCTCCAAGCAAGGAAATTGTTATGTATTGATCTCTGAAGATACAAAAAGCCCTTCATTCAGCCTGGTCTATCAGCATGTCCATCAAAGCTAGGTCCAAGATACTAATAAAAGTAGTGCAGCTTTAAGGCAATTTCTAGTTTAAGGTTCAGTCAATAAAAAGAATATCAAATGTACAGTCTCCCATCCAATCCCAGTCTAGTCTAGTGTCAAATCCCCCTCCCTAGAGGTAACCTTTGTGATCATTTTTCTGTTGGTCACCTGTAGATTCATTAGATGCAATAAGGTGGGGCTATCATTTCCTCTCCTTCACCTAGATGCAGCTACTGTAAGCTGCACCTCTCCTTTCTCTTTCCCCCAGTGACTATCTTTGGTAGTCACATAGGTGCAAATGGTATCATACTTCAGTGTTTATTTTACTTACTCTAAGTGAGATAAAGCACAATTTCCTGTGCAAAAGCTATGTGAATTTCCTCTCCTGTGTGCTATCTATGTTTGTCCATGTGAGGTTTTTGTTTTGTTTTGTTTATTGGGTTGTGTGTGTCGAGTTCATGCTTACTGGTTTGTAGGATCTCTTTACTAGGGAAACAAGACCTTTGTGATATATGTTAGAAGCATTTTCCCACTTTGTTTACTTCTTGATTCTGTCCGTAGTGGTTGTTTCCATGCAGAATTTGGTTTCTGTCTGTGTCTTACTTCAAGCTGTTCAGCTCTAGGCTCGCCTTTGGCCAATACAGCTAGACATTTTCTTCTTCTGTCACCTACTATTATCATCTGACCTCCCTCCCAGCCAAGTGAAGGGTATAGTGACTGGAGCTTTGACCTGAGATGATACAAGGAAAGGCAAGGAGCAATTGCAAACTTTGAGCCTAGGGAAAAATTGAGAGCACAGATTGGATCTGAAGTGAAGGGTTTACCCTAGAGGGAACCAGATCATTGGGGTTCCTCAGGGCTCTGGAGAAAGGAGTCTTTTGTTAAGTTGGGCATGAGTTACAAACCTGTGCCACACTCACTGTCATCAGACAAACTGCAATTTGAGGCCAGCCATTGTGGCAGGTGCCTGAGATTCAGACACCTTTCCTAGCTCACTTTCTCCTGAGATGCTAAGTCAGGCCCTTGTGGACCAGCAGTCATCCAAGCTGTTCCCCATCGTTCCATAGTCTGCCATCAGAAGCTGGGAATGGGACTGATTCTTGGTCCTTTGCATTGATGCCCCTGTTCTGTGTCGTGTCCTTTCTTTAATATAGCTGTGGGCAAAGCCCACACCCCCCGAGGACAGCTCATTAAGCACCTGCTCTGCCTGGGGTTGAAGGCAGCAGCATCTGGTCAGTTTTAGTGGGAGAGCATGGCAGGACTGCACATTTTTTAGGAAGATGGCATCTCCTTGGACCCTGCTATTGTGAGGAAAGATTCTGAGCAAGTTCACCAGCAGCTGGGTGTACTCTTATGAGCATTCAGACATCTGACAGATGGACCAACTTGTTGGAACAAGTACCTGGAAAGTTTGCACTGATGCCATTACTGATCGTTCCCCACCCCTTGTCTCCCCACCCTTTGGCCGGATTCTGATCTTTCTTTGAAAAGGTTATTTCTCAAAAGAAACATTTTCTGCCTCTGCTAGACACTCCTGAAGCCTGGGAGGGCGTGCAGAGGCTTTGATCCTTTAGGCATTCTTTTCAAGTTTGATCTTTTGATCTAATGTTTTGTTTCTGTGTGCTTAATGGTTTGCCTCAAAATCACCTAAATATCAGGTCAAATAAGACAAATACTTTCCAAAGTAAAATCCATACCGATGCTTTATCGTAACCCCTAACAAAGTGCTTATAGAATTGTTCTTTGTAACCAGCAAATTGATTCTAACTTGGCAGGAGAGTGAAGGGGAGAATACCTAGGTCCCCTCTCTAATAACAGGTCACTGACCTAGATGATCTCCAGGTAGCAAGACATGTTTTGGTAGCTCTGATTTGTCACTGTCCTCATATCCTTTATGGGGAGTAATAGATGGACCGCTTCTTCCAGGGATCTGCCAAACACTGCAAGCTGTGTAAGATTGCCTGGGTCTCTCCTATGAGGGGCAGGATGACCCAGTTTTCTCTACTTTGGCTCCACTGGAATGTGGGCCTCTGAACCAATTTAGGGGGCAGGGCATAGCACAGACATTGCAGGCATTCCTATACAGATTTACTAGTGGACAGAGCTCTGAACCCAAGGTTATCAGAGTTCAGTAGCTTTGGTGGGAATATCTTGTCTCATAACCCGTTATCTTCCCTGCCATCACCGAAATAGAAGCCATAGACATGTAAGTCCTGAAATACAAGACTCCAAGACATGCCAACAAATGGGAGCAATATCAAATCGGAACAGAGCTCTGTAAGATATAAATCACTGCATTGGCCATTGGAGAGATCAGCAGTGATGTGAACTAGGTGAATCAGGCCCATCAAGTTTTTATTGAAGTCAATAGTTACAGGCATGTATTCTAGGCCGAGGCTCGTCATCATTTGGCTATATCTGTGCCAAAATATTCTTATGGATAATTGAATTTAAGGTTCTGTGGTTGCCTTCCAGCTTTAAATTCATGAATCACTCCCTAGGCCTACTTTAGAAAGTCAATTAATTCTTATTTCTTAAAGAAAAACATTAATTCTTGTTTCTTAAAGAAAAACATTATCACCACGGCTGAACTGGTTTGTATTGCTGACTGGCTGTGTTGTTGTGCAGCCTTAAAATATACTGTAAAGTAATACACGTGCCCAGGAAGTGAAGAAGAGAACGCATCCCTGGTAAGCAGCAATAGAGGAAATGTTAGCCTTTTGGATGTGTAAGCATTACAAATTAATACCTGAGAACTTCTGATTCAGGTCAAGGTGGAGTAATGGGACCCAGGTTTACCCTCCTGCCAAAAACAACCAAAAAGAATAAAAGAGGCTGGGCACCAGTGACTCACATCTGTAATCCTAGCTACTTAATAGGCAGAGATCAGGAGGATCGAAGTTCAAAGGCAGAGATCAGGAGGATCGAAGTTCAAAGCCAGCCTGGGCAAAGAGTTCTCAAGACCCTATCTTGAAAAAACTCATCACCAAAAGGGCTGGTGGAGTGGCTCAAGGTGTAAGCCCTGAGTTAAAAAGAGAGAGAAGAAAAGAAAAATATATAAAACAATGTTGAAACAAAACAAAAACAAGACCAAAAACCCATCAGACCTCAGGCAGTGGAAGATAGTGACCTCTGAGAGGTGGCAAAGAGGTGACTGCCCAGCTGGATACCTTGAGAGTTTGCAGGCCACAGCATATAGAGGGGAACTGAAGTGGGGTGCAGCAGATACCCAAATCGAGTTGGCAGAGCTGAGAGGTGAGGGAGACCAGGCAGCTAAAGTTCGTAAGTCACAGTACTGAAGGAGGAACCTTGGGGGTCTTCAGATCCTTCCCTTAAGTTTTCGGCAGTACTGATCAACACCTGTGTGTGAGGCTATGGAGGAGCCACCCAAAGGAATCAAAGGGAGCAGCATCCTGTACTCATACAGGGCCAGAATAGTGTGTATCCACTAGCCAACCTGGAAAGCCTCCTAACTCCCAGGACACTGAGAAGCACATATAGAAGGTCTTGACTCATTGGTATAGAATAATCAGCCCTGACTCACCTTTCAGGTCAGGGAAGGAAGAGTCCAAAGCATCAAAATGCATCCCAGAATACAGAAACTCAAGCACTCACAACAAGGTAAATTTCATCTTGTCTGGCCACAAAGGTTATAAGGCATGCAAAGAAGAAAAATGCAATCTATCAAAACCAACCCAAACTGATAGATACAAATGTTAAAAATTGCAACTGTATTCTGCATGTGCAAAAAGTTTAGCAGAAACATTTTTTTTAAACCCAAGGAGAACTTTTAGAAGTGAAAACAACAGTGTCTGAAATGAAAAATACATGGGTGGGATTAACTGCAGATTAGGCACTGAAAAAGAAAACTTGGTGAGTCTAAACACATTGTTACAGAACCTATTCAAAATGAAAGAGTTTTTTTTTTTAGAAATCTGTGTAGGATTTTTTTGTAAAAAGACACGTAGAGTGACATGTCAGATTCCTATAACCAGTGCCGTTATTCCTTTCTATGAGTTTACATTGAAATTAGTGAAGCTAACAGAGTTATATAGAATTATCCATTTCCAAGGCACACATGTGAGTGACTATATCCTAAATACAAAATAAAGAAGTCCTGGGACTGGAGGTGTAGCTTAGTGGTATGGTGCTTGCCTGGTAGGTATGAGGGCCTGGGTTTGATCCCCAGGACTGCAAAATAATAATAATAATAATAATAATAATAATAATAATAATAATAATGATCCTGTTCCTCATACATATTTTGCTGGAGTCCTGACATATTCTCAAACATTTACAGAACTAATTTCAGATGAGTGTAATAAAGATTACTTCAAATTCTCACTCAAGTGGGTCATATGGGAAAAAGATCTAGCTGATAACAGCTGGTTCAGTTTGGTCTCTGCAGACTTGGTTGGTCAGCCGGTGGGCACTTGAGTGCCTCTGAATGGTCTCTGGTGAATTCCAGCTGTGTGCAAAGCCTGCAGCTGGAGATGCAAGTGCTTACATGGCAGGTTGGGGGAGGGGCATTCAGGATGATGCACCCAAGCCTCTCTGCCTTGGACAGCTCAGAAGGGCCTTGAAGCACAAGTTCACCTCGGGTAGGATACAGACAAGAGTGAGCCCTGGTAAGTACCACAGGACAGGTTTTGTCTGCTAAAACAGCTGCTCCAGACTCAGCCTCAGGAAGGGAAGGCTTCTGTAGAAAGAATCCTGCAGCTGAGACTATAGCAGGTGTGGCAGGAGAAGGCAACATGACCTGATGGTCTGGCTCGGGGCCTCTCAGCCTCAGTCCTGTTCACATTTTGAATCAGATAATTTTGGGTGAGGAAGTACTGAGTTTGAACTCGGGAATTTGTGCTTTTTAGGCAGGAGTTCTATCGAGCCTTACTTCCAGCCCTTTTTGCTCTCATTATTTTGGAGATAGGGTGTTGCTTTTTGCTCAGGCTGGCCTGGACTGTGATCCTCCTATTCAAAGCTCTCTGCTGTGACTGGGATGACAGGTGTGTGCCACCATGCCAAGCTTTGTTCCTTTGAGATGGGGTCTCAGATACTTTTTTGCCTGGGCTGGCCTGGAACTACAGTCCTCCTGATCTCAGCCTCACAAGTAGCTAGGATCACAGCTGTGAAAGACAGAGCTCAGCCTGAATCGGGTAATTCTCTACCTTGGCAGCTGCCCTGTGTGTTTCAGGATGTGTAACAACATTTCTGGCTTCTGTTCACTAGAGCTTCTACCCCTACCTCAGTTTTGGGTGGATATACAGCTATTTCTAGATATCTCTTGGGGGATGAAAGCACCCCCAGCTGAGAAACCCTAATGTACCATAGTAAGCTATGATAAGAAGCCACCAAATCAAACACAGTGGCAGCTCAACTCCTATTTTCTGGAATTCCTTGATCTTGTAGGCCTCTTGGCTCCCATTCCTGAGTGGAAGGCCCTTTCATTCTGCCTGGGAGTCACTTAATGGTTGAGATCAAGGATTCTGAGTCAGGAAGGCTGTGGTGGTTGGTCACCTGCCCTTCAAGGTGACACTTTCTTAGGCTTTGAGAGCAGGAACTCTTGTTCTGTGTGAGAACAGGACTCTTGCGCAGAGGGGCAAGTGTCATGTGAAGACCTGAGAGTCGTCCAGACTGTCTAGTGTAAGGTACTTAGAACTATCACCATTTTATCAGCTACCATATTCCTCATTTTAGGACAAATGAGTCTAAGTTTTTAAAAGCCTGAAAACACCCCCAAAACACACACACACACACACACATCCATGCACACACACAATCACAAGGTTGGGGTCAGAAGAACGGAGAGAGGCCACTGCACTCTTCCCCTGTCCTCTCTATAAGTAGACTCTTGAGCAGAGTGGGTTTGTGTGCTTGCTTGTTTTTAATGAACACATAATTGTACACATTATGGGGTGCAGTGCAGTGTTTTGATATGTGTACATACTATGTACCCATCAAGGAACCTTGGAAGTAAAGGGGGGCTATTTGGGGAAATGAAAAGCAGCACTTGGGTGAGATGCAAACATGGCATTCCTTTCTCCCATCTCGAAACCCTTTCATAGTCTCAATTTTATTCAGTGGAAACCTAAAAATATTTTTGTATTTGAACTGGGGTCTACAAAACACTTGTAAGTTTAAAACTCTAACTTATCTGAAAGCTCTTGAAAGGTTTTCTTCTAGATAGTTGTTCTTAGGCCTCAAAGATACCTACCCTTGTACTGTGTACCATTAAAAATATGAAAAATGCAAAGATACCATGGTGAAGCCAGATGGTCACTCAGTGGGATTGACAGGGGGTCCCTCTTGGTCTCAGAGCTTCTGTCCTCCTGTGATGCCTCTCTTACATGTCCCTCTCTGTGTGGGACTTCTGTCCTCCTGTGATGCCTCTCTTACATGTCCCTCTCTGCAAAGATGTGTGAGTATCTGCAGCCAGCCTGGAGCTTTTCTAGACCCAGCTAGTCCAAAGCTCAGGTGTCCATTAGTGTCCCAGGTTTCCAGGAAGACACATGAGTGAGTACCACATGGTAGGCACAACTCCATTGATTTCTCCAGCATCAGCCTTTCACCCCCACCTCCCCCCACACCCCAGCTGGGTCTCCACAGTGACCAGGGACCCAGAGACAGAGGCCTGAGGAGGTTGGTTAGCTTAGCTTGTCCAGGTCTTTTATAGAGGAATCGACAGACTATTTGATGCCACTCCTGAAAGCTTCTGAGACCTTGCTTTAGTTATTTATATCCCAAGGCCAATGTGACCCTTGGCCAGGAAGTTGTTTCCTGAGCACACAGTTCTTTTGGGCCCTCTATGGTCTGTCAGATTTACCTCAGGGCAGAATGTGTGAGTCAGCAGACTCCTCTGTGAGTTTCCCAAGCCCCCACCACTCATCCCCAACCCCGCATAGCAGATGTTTTAGTCAGCTGACAGCTGGCCTGCCCCTCTAAGGTGAAAATTCCATGACTCCAGGATTCCTGTCCCCCTTCCACAGTCCAACTTCCTAATGTCCTCAAACTGTCATCCCACCTGTGGGAGCAGGGCAAGAGCTCTCAGAGGGGCTGCTCATTTTCTCAAAATGCTCATTATTGAATATGTTTCCAAATGGAGTCTGTCAGTATTTGATCAAGTCCCTCGACAAAAATGCCAGCCAGAAGGGGGATTTTCAGCTGTCCAGCAGTGAATATCAGGCTTAAAATTTGACTAATTGGTGCCTGACAGCTTTAATCATATAAACCAAAATGTGCTTTAATTTTAATTTTTCTTTGTTTTCTTTTCCTTTCAGTTTTATTAATGAGAAGGAATTTCAGTGACCCATAATGTTTTGTTAGAGAGTCACAAAAGTACAAGGTCAGGTTTGGAGGGCAGAGTAAGGCCCACACAGAGCTGAGTGGATTCAGCTCCAGCAGCTCTGCTGCTCCTGTGCTGGTGGTGACAATTGTATTCAGCCTCCTCCTGACACATGCAGATGGAAGCTCTTAGGTGACAGTGAATCTCATGGAGGTGGTGGCCTCTGAGTCCAGGAAATAGGTCATTCCCAAAGCTGGTTTCCTGTGGCAATAGATCTGCCCACTGGCCAGAGTGGCCCAGGGCTACTTCCTAACTAGAGTCCCAGGGCCCAGCCCAGTCTGAGGATTCTGGGAGTTGGCTCAGCCCCCAGCTTCTAGGCCTTGCCACCTTGACCTCTCCTGTGCCTCTGACCCTGAGGATTTCTGTCCTGTATTACAAATCCCATCTTGATGCCTTCTGGGTTTTGTGAACTAGGCTTCTCTAAGGGCCTTGGGAACCAGGTTCTAGCTCCCCACCTTCATGATATCTCTTCATTCCCCTTCCTTACCTTACCTATGGGGCTCAGTGGATTCACTGTAGCACAGGTGTTTTTACTGAATAGAGCAGAAATGACTTCTCCCCGAATCATAATAGGTTTCAGGAGAAGGTTGAAGACTTCACTCATTTAGGTGACAATTTTACCCTATATTGAAAAGTGGTCACTTACAAAATAGTAAAATGTCCATGTAGCAAGCCTGTTGAAAAGATTCCCAATGATTGATAATTAGTGTGTGACCATGTTGCCTGTGGGGCCAGCTTGTCTATTCTCTAGAGTGCTTGAGTTTCTTTAGTTCTGATAGACCTCTGAAGGGTTCTTTCTCCATATTGTGAAGATGTAGACTTTTCTCCTCCCCTACCCAGAAAGGGACTGTGTAGACATTTAGCTCTACAGAGAGGGTCAGCAGTGCCTGGCTTACTTGGCATGCTCATTCACCAGTCACTTGCTGGCTTATGACTGTACTGAGGACGAAGGCCCAGGCAGCAACTTTGCAAAACTGAAGGGCAGGGGAGGGAGGAATTGGTCTGGTGATGCTATAAGTATTCCTAGGCTGGGGTCTTGTCCATTGCCTCTCACCTGGGCCATTTCTGCAGTCTCTCCCAAGTGATCCATACTTCATCTGCCCCCTGCTTCTGCAGCTCCCAGCTTTCTACCAGGCTCTGCCCGCCTCAGGGTCTTTCCCACCATGTTCTCATGGCTGGTTCTTCCTCATCATTCTCCCTTCAGCTTTATCAGCTACTTGGGGAATCTACCGTGGCTAAGTTCCCACCATAATTTCTCTTCCCCCTGCTTTATTTTCTTTATGACTTCTGATGCCATCAGATGATCTGATTACTTTTTAATTGCCTTTCTCAGAAGCTGACTTGATACCCAACTAGACTGTATCCCCAGAATCTAACCAGAGTCCAGCACCTAGTAGGTGCTCTATACACCCTGTCTTTTCCACCTTGGAATCTGCCAAGATCTGCAAGACCCTTTGCAATTACCAGAAGAGCTTTTCATGTGTCCTCATCTCCTACCCACCTCTGAGAGACTGAGGGCCCTCCATAATAGGAGTGCCAGCTGATATGGCACTGGAGTCGTTGGACATAGGATGTATCTGTGCTCATTGCAGAGCCTTACAGTCAGGTCCACACATTTTTATGTTAGATGTTTTTTACTGTATAAGCATCTTCCTCATTGTCCCCATTTATAGTGACAGAGTCATCGCAGAGTGGCACAGTCTGGTTTAGTAGCCATCGGTGTCTGTACTTGGTAAAGTGAAAGAAGGAAGCTGTGAAAATTATTTAGCCTATTGGACCTGACATCACTCTACTCTGCTTTGCTCCCTCCAATGGAAAATTCAGAGAAAGGCTGGAGATGGGCACCATGAAGTTACTTCTCCAGTCCCACCTCAAAGTCCCCCATCACACCACACATACAGCACAAAGCCACTGGCTCCTGATGTGACCCCATGCATTATTCCTGAGGACTAACTGAGATTCCTTTGGATCAAGTTTGCATGTCTACACACATAGTTCCTCACTTCTCATGACCCAAGTTCTTACACTTACCAGAGCACATGATGATAACTACCTGGAGTATTTTCTCTTGTGAGGAAATTATTCCAGCCACATCCTGTGGTTGACATCCAAGTACCTCTGCCTTGGAAATCTAATCTGTCATGTTTTTCTTTCTTAGCACATGGGTTAGGTCTCCCTGGGCAAAGTGGTATGCCCTGATCCTGTGTTTCACTAGAACTTTCATTGGGCCAATTCAAGTTTGTGCTTATATCCACAAGAGGTGCACAACTATAATTTTTTCCCAATTAAAACCATTTTTCATCACTTATTTTGAACCTGGCTGTTGAGGATAGTTAGATCAGGCCTAAAAGATCTCCCAGACCAACTGTATTATACTCAACACTTTAAACTTACTGGACTTAATGGCCAGAAACTGATGTAATTATGAATAGTTTCTAAGTAATAAGGGCATTTTTACTGCCCTGTAGAGAGCTGAGAGAATTGGCTGGACTTAAATGAAGGAGGAGGCAACTAAAGATAATTTTCTTCTGGAAATAATCATGTATTATGGAGTGAAAAAGAAAAAAACATTCAAATCCTCATCCTGTCATTTCCACAGCCTCCAATTTAGCAGGTACACCAGGTATAAGCAGGAGTTTGGGCAGGAAAGAAATGGAAGTGTCAAGCTGGGCTGAGGAGCTTTAACACCCAGAAGGAGGCCATGAGAAAGAAAATCCTTTAGCACCAGTGTGTTCTTGCTGATGTCTGTTCTCCCAGACCAGCTGAGATTTCAAAGATTGGCCTGTTGTCCATTCTCCTTTGCACATTCCTTTTCCAAATCTGGAAATATATATGGAAATGAGCAGTGCTCCCGCAATTTGACCCCAGCTCTAGAAGTGGGGTCTTAAACACTGCAGGCCAAGCCATCCTCTGGGGGACCTGGGCTTCAGGCAGCTGAGACTGGCTTCTACCATGGCAATTGTCACTACTTATGGAAGTAAGTCCCCAGTCACATGTGGCCCTGTCTCTGTCAGCTGCTCCTACAGCCAGACCCTCATGGGGAGAGGCAAGGGCAGCAAGGTGCCAGGAAGCAATAATGTAAAAGCAAAGGACAGTGCAGCCACAGGGTGGATGCCAGGAGGGAGCTGGCCAGATCTGGGCCTTCATCCCATCTCTGCTTATGACCAGCCCCTAACTTGTCTCTGACTTGGGACCAGAGAAGACCTTCCTTGTAGGGTTATTATAAAGAAAACATGAGCGTACAACCCACTGTGGCTTACCCAGCACATTGCTGATTCCCTTCCTCTCAGCAACTGACTGTGTGAGGAAAGATGTGCAAAACCTTCTGGTAGACAAGTTCTGAGAGGAGCTGCCAAATGAGTTGGGGTCTGCCTATTAGGAACTGCTTACTGGACAGTATATGTGATCCCCAGGCTCCTTCAGTGAAGACCAGAAGCCCTGGCTCTGGCCTCTGTTCCAACTGGAAATGATGAGAACCAACAGCAATGGCGGGAACACAGGGTGCCACACAGCTTACAGAAATGTGCTGGGATCTCAGAGGTGGGTGTGAGGATGGAGAGATCTCTGGAGAGGTGTGTGGATCTTGAGGTTGGGTAAACTGGGTCACATCTCATTGTCACTGCTTGCTGGCTGGGTGTCCCTGAGCAAGTCCCAAGAATCCTCCTCACTTCTATTTGCCATCTGTAAGATGAGCACAGTAATACAGACTTTTCAAAATTGCCAAAAAAGAAAAGATAGTATATTTGAAAGCACTGAATTGTGTTCCTGAATATAGTAGATGCTCAGAAATGTTAGTTTTCTTTCTTGACCTAAATCCCAAGCCTTTTCACTACAAGGCTTTTGGACAAACTTAGTCCTGCAGACAAATGTGGATCCAACAGTTTCTACCTAAAACCTGGGTTTTCTTGGTTTTGCCCACACTTACCTGCTAATGTCCAGTGCATACTCTACTCCCCTCACCCCAGCTCTTCTGGAGTACAGAACACAGGGACTTGCCGGTGCTCTAGAACAGCAGAAGAGTTGCCATTTTCTTCCTCTGCTGATCCGGCCTCCTTTAACTTGAGGAACCTACATATTCCAGATCCTCCTCTTCCCTGGGCCTTAGCATTGCTTGGTGATCTCCCAGTAAGCTGTACAGCTGAACTGAGCTTCATGCAGAGTATGGAAGAATGCCTCCCATGGCTGTCCACCTGGATACAAAGAAGGTTCCACTCATGCCCTGACACTGTTCAGGGTGTTTTGTGCATATGTCTCTTCCCCCAGAGTACTTGCATTTGTGGGGGTCTGGGTAAGTGGGGTTTTGTGCTTGGGCCTGCCTGATCTATGAGACCTTCCCCTTCCATTGAGATGCCCTACTGTAGGCAACTGAGACCCTGTTCCCCTTGCTGATGAGCCAATCCTCCAATGGTAACCCTTAGCAACACCTCTAGATTTCCTTCAGATCCTTCTCCTGCTCACTCACCCTGCTCACTTGGGTGCTTTTGCTGAAAGACAGACTTTGTAAACGGACTCTGGGAACAGTACAGGTGCTGTGAAGCAGCTGATGTCTGAGTGAGAAGACAGTCCTTCCGGTCTCAGGTGCAGTGAGCATCCCATGGGAGACACGATGAGCCTCTGGGCCTGGATGCAAAGCAGCATGTAGTAAAATACCCTTACTTTAATCTGAATGTGAAACATGAGACTGTGGTAACAGCTGGAGGTGTTTCTGGAAAGATCCAAAATGCACACTCAACACCAGGTAGAAGATGGGAGAGGGACTGCCAGATTTCATCACACCAACCCTGGCATCAAATGGCAGGGAGAAGGCGTGTCTCCATATGCATTCAGCAGAGATGGCTTTGAAGTGACATGAAAACTCCAGCTGAAGAGAAGACGGGAGTATATGTTAAAGAGTACAACATAAAGGGGCCGAGTGGATAGGTCTGTTTTTAAAATTTGAACTCTCTGAAGTAGAGTTGTCATAGTTGCCTGCTTGTTTTTACTTGTATTTATGAGATCTGAAGCCCAGAGAATTAAGTTCATCCTCCCATGTGTGTATCTGTAATAACAAGTCCCAAGGAGCACCTGGGCTGCTCTCACCAACGTCAGCCTGAGCCCCAATTTTTTCTAGTGTCAGCATTGCCTGGACCTGTTGAGAGGAACTCATGATTAGAAAGCTCAAGTTGGCTTGGCTTTGTTTTGCCACACACATTCATAATCACTGAAGAACCAGACATATGTTATTACACACTCATAAACAAAAGTACCATGGCCTGCCCATACCTGACTCAGTTACAGCCATGAATCTAAAAACAAAAAGTTATAAATACAGAAGCCTGCACTGGAGCATTTTATGAGCATCATGAGGACAGTGCTGTGACTCATATTTATGGAATAAATCCATGATGTACAATGGTGATAGAAAACATAAGTATTCTGATTTGCAGAGGCATTAAGACCTTAGAAAAGGGGTGGGGGCACCAGGCTTGGATTGTCCCCTAGTAGCCACTTGGCTTTGGACAAACCACTGGCCCCTCTGTTCTCATAGAACAGTTTGCCTTCAAGCTGAAGAGGCTGGCCAGCCTCAAGGTTCTGCCATTATTAAAGGGAAGAAGAGGACTCCTCTTCTGGGGGGGATGGTCCTGCATGACAGAAGCATCTCCATCCAACATTTGGGTTATTGTATGGATGCTGGATGGATACAGCGCCATGTTAAAGTAACCATGGTGAAAGGTTGAATCAAGTTATGTATTTACCCAAAGTCTGTTATCAGGTTTTATATGTAGATATATACCGCGTGTACCCCCCCACACACAGGAATTGTCTTTCCAAACTGCTCTTAATTCTAACCTCAAGTTTCCAACTCTGTTATGATTTTTCTCCTAAACACCCATGTTTTTTGAGCAAAACCTGTCTACCAGGTGAACTTCATGTATTGAGAATAAGTTTTATTTCCATTTTGATTGATTTTATTCATACAGTTACCAGTGAGATGTCTTAGTAGCACAAGACAGTGACTGGTGCCCCAGACTTGGCCCATGTGCTGTCATAAGAAGAGAAACATAAGACAGGAAGGTATGACTTTGTTTGCAGGACATGGGCATCTGCCACTTCACATTTTGAAATATTGAAACCCACTCATAGACTCAGACGTTCAGGAACCTCTGCTGTAGTCCATTATTGCAAAATAAAATTGAGTTTGCTTCTCTTGGCTTATGGTCATTAACTGAGTGCTCGAAATGAAAACAGTAAGTTCAGGAAGAAGGTATTGAGTGGACACTCTTCTCCAGTCCTCTCTTACATTATTTTTCTAGAGTCTCTACAGTGCCCTTTCTTAACTTCTGTAATCACAGCTGTGAGTTCTCCCATAGTTGCTTAGTTAGGAATGCCAGTGGACAAGTGTCACTTTTACTGCCACCTCACTCAAAAAATATTCCCTGCTTGGGGAGATCAAAAGAGAAGTAGGTGAGGTGGCTTTTGAGCAGATCTACAGTTTGATTTTTGATAAAATGTAATGCTAAAACCCAGAAGATTAAATACCTCATTGTCTGGGAGATACAGTGGAAAGTTTCTAAGAGAAGTTTGGCTCCCATCTTGATTTGCAACCTTCACTGGGTTACGAAGAGATCAAACTCTGGGAGAAAGCCCCTAAGAATCATTGGTTTCAAAGCCACTTGAGATCCTAATATCTTCAAGTTTGACCACAAAAAGTGGTTTGGTGCCAAGGGACAAAAATTTAAAAGGCAAATTAAAACTCATATCTTTTTTAAAGTTACCCAAACTTATTTTTATTGATAATCTCTCTCTCTCTCTTTTTTTTTTTTTAATCAAACTGGCCTCTACAGGCAACTGGGTTCCAAGTGGTATGTGCCACTTCCTGTTCCAGGACATCATGGTTATTTGTGCTCCTCAGTGATGATGAATAAAGCTATTTAGACTTTTGCATGCAGGCTTTTGTGTGGCCACAAGTCTTCAGTTCACTTGAGTAAATACATAGGGGTGCAATTGGCAGATATGGTAAGACACTTTCATTTTATATCAAACTGCCAAACTGTCTTTCAGAGTGCTGTATGTGCCATTTTGCACTCACACCAATGAATAAACATTTCTTCTTCTTTTTTTTTGGTGTTACTGGGGTTTGAACTCAGGGCCTTGTGCTTGCTAGGCAGGTCTCTACCACTTTGAGCCATGCCTGCAGATCCTTATGCTTTAGTTATTTTTTTGAATAAGGTCTCACATTTTTTTTTTTGCCAGGGTTGGCCTTGAATCATGATTCTCCTACCTATACCTCTTGTGTAGCTTGGGACCACAGGTGTGCATAAGTGCACCCAGTTTATTTGTTGGCATGCAGTCTCACTGACTTTTTGTCTGGGCTGGCCTTGAGCCTCCATACTCCAAATCTCTGCCTCTCAAGCACGTATCACAGCACCCAATAATGAACAGACATCTCTGTTTTGCATCCTCACCAGCATTTGTTGTGAGTTTAGTGAATTTTAGCCATTCTTCTAAGTATATAGTGGTGTTGCATTACAGTTTTAATATGCATTCCCTGGTGACAAATGACGTTGGACATCTTGCCACATCTTCTTTGAAGGAATTGTGCATATATCTTCTTTGGGATATTGTCTATTCAGAATTTCTGTCCATTTAAAAAATTGGTTTGGTTATTTTCTTGTTGAATTTTAAGAGTTCTTTATATGTTCTGGAAACAAATCTTTTATCAGATAAATGATTTGCAAATATTTTCCCCCACTTTGTAGGAGCATGAGAGTGTTCTCTTAACAGTATTTTCAAGAGTAAAGTTTTTATTATTGATAAAGTCCAATTTGTCATTTTTTTCTTTCTGGGATTATGATTTTAGGCTAAAAACCCAAGGTCACCTAGCTTTTCTTCTATATTTTGTTCTAGAATGAAGTTCTCTGGTTTTATATTTAGATACATGACCCATTTGAATTACATTTCATAGAAGGTATATAGTATATGTCTAGTTCATGGTTTTGCATGTGAGTGTGCATTTGTTCAAAAGACTGTCCTTCCCCCGTCCCTCCTTGAATCACCTTGGCACTTTTGTCAAGATTTTCACAATACTTGGGTGGCACTATTTCCGGGCTTTGTATCCTACTCCATTGATCTATGTCTGTCCCTCTGCCATTACCACATGGTCATGGTTCCTGTAGCCCTGCAGTAAATCTTAAAATCAGTTAGTGTGAGTCTTCAACTTTATTCTGCTTTTTCAAAGCTGTTTTAGCTATTTTAGCTCCTCTGTCTTTCTTTACATATCGTAGAGTCAGTTACTCTGTATCTACAAAAATTCCCACTAAGATTTTGATAAGAATTTCATTACACTTATATTTTGGGAGAGTTGCTATCTTTAATGTGTTGAGCCTTCTGGTCTTTGAACATAATACATCCATTTATTTAATTTTTCTTTCATCACCATTTTGTAATTTTCATCATACATATTCTGACATATTTTTGTGAGATTTATACCTTTGAACTTTGTCAGAACTTGCTTTAAGACACAGCCTCTAGTGTGGTTTAGAAATTTTCCGTGTACACTTGGAAAGAACGCATATTCTACAGATGTTGGGTGGATTTCTCTGTATGTGGCAGTTGGGAAAATTTTGTTGATCTGTGTCTCTTCTGACTTTTGTACACATATCACTGGAAGGGATTGAAAAGTGTCACCATGATTGTGGGTTTGTCTGAATCTCACTTTGGGTCTGTTGTTTATATATTTTGAGGCTGTGATTGGGGAATACAAATTTAAAATTCATACATCATACTGACCATTTGGCCTTTTTATAAATATGAAGTGTCTCCTTTGTCTCTAGTTGTGATTGTCCGCCTGCAATCTACTTTGTCTGGCGTTAAGCACACCAGCTTTCTTTGGTCACTGTGCTGGCGATTGTGCTGGCGACCACCTCCCGACCTTTAGCCTACAGGTGTTCTATGCCTTTCTATTTAAAATCCCTCTCCTGCAGATAAAGTATGTCTATTTATGTGCACATGCATACGCATATACATACACATGTATACAATTGTGTTTTATTTTGTGTACATCCACTTTGAAAATCTTAATCTTCTACTCAGAGTGTTTGGTTAATTTATATTTAATGTAAACATTGTCATACACATTACTCTTCGTTTCTGCTCCTGGCTATCTCTTCCCTCTTTGGGTTTGGGCTTAGTTATGTTTTGTTCTTCTTTTTCTGGTTTTGGCTGTGGAAGCTTGGAATCTTCATTTGGGACATTCCTTCTTTTCTAATATGAACACTTAGTATAAATTCCCTTTAGCTGTATCCCACAGATTTCAATGTGTTGTATAGTCATTTTCATTTGGCTGTTTTCAGATTTTCCTTGGGATGTCCTCTTTGATCCTTGATTTATTTAAAAGTGTGTTATTTCATTTCCAAGTGACTGGAAATACTCCCATTATCTTTAGGTGATTAATTAATAATTCAATTCCACTATGATTGGGAAATATATTTTTAAATAATATTGTATATATTGGTGAAGGTTCCTGGATTCTTTTTGGGGTAGGGATGGAAATGGGACTGGGGTTTAAACTCAGGGCTTTGTGCTTATAAAGCAGGTACTTAAACTCTTGAGCCATCCTCCAGTCCATTTTTCTCTGGTTATATTGGAGATAGGGTCTTGTGAGCTATTTCCCGAGTTGGCCTCAAACCATAATCCTCCTGACCTCAGCCTCCCAAGTAGCTAGGATTGTTGAGCCACTGTTGCCCGGCTCTTCCTGGCCTCTCAGTAGCTAGGATTGTTGAGCCACTGTTGCCCAGCTCTTCCTGGATTGTTGGAAAAAAAATGTGTATGCTATTGTGTACGAATTCAGTGCTACATAAACATCACTAAGACCCAGTTGGTTGATGGTGTTGCTCAGTTCTCCTGCATCCTTGCAGTTTTTTGTGTTGTCTAGACATCATACTTGTTAATAGTGAAGGAGTTTGAAGTTTCCAACAACAGTGTGGGCTTGTCTGGTTTTGATTTGTGCATCTATAATTACTGTTGCTGGACACATACACATTTGCTGTGACGTCTTCTTGGTGATATAACCCTTATATCAACATCTTAGGTACCTATTTATCCCTGGTGATGCTCTTTGCTTTTAAAGTCTACTTACCCAGTATGAATTCTAGCCTTTTTTATTTATGTTTACATGCATGATAGTCAGCTTTGTATCACTGTAACAAATACCTAAAAAAATCAGCTCATAAAGAGAAAAGCTAATTGTGACCCACACCTTTGGAGGTGCCAGGCTGTGATCAGTTGGTTTTCTTGCTTTTCCTGTGGTAGGACAAAACCACTCATTGTATGGCCAACAAGCACAAAAGAGGAAGAGGAAAGGGCCAAGGCCTCACTCTCCACTGAAGGGCATGACCCCCATGGCCTACACCTCCTCTAGGCCCCACCCCATGGTACCCCATGGTACCACGCTGGGGACCAGGCCTTTACCACAGGAGCCTTTGGAGAACAGTCCCAACCTAAACTGTAGAATGTGGCATACTTTATCACCTTTTTTACTTTTAACTAACCTTTCTCAAGTCATCTGAATTAAGATTCTCTTAAATAGTGTATTGTTGGTTCATTTTTTTTAATTAATCAAAAATCTCTTGCTTCGTGGAGTCATTTACATTTAATATAATTCTTGGTGTGTTAGGATTTCTCTTTTTTATTTGATTTGTTTATTCCCAGTGTTTTCATTTCTTTTCCCCTGTCCTGCTTTCTTTTATGTGACTTGGATATTTTTAGCATTACATTGTAGCTTAACTACTGTGTTTTTTGTTTGTTTGTTCTGGCAGACTGGGGTTTGAACTCAGGGCCTCACACTTGCTAGGCAGGTGCTCTACCATTTGAGCCACTCCACGAGCCCTTTTTTTGTGTTGATTATTTTTGGGATAGGGTCTCTCCAAGTATTTGCCCAGGCTGACTTCGAACTGTGATTCTCCTGATCTCTGCCTCCCAAGTAGCTAAGATTACAGGCGTGAGCCACCAGCACCCAGCACCTATTACCTTTTTTTTTTTTTAACATATTTCTTTGTGTAATGTTTGGAGGTTGCTTTTGGGATTATAAAGTATGTGACTTTTCACACTGTGCTTATTACCAGTGCTTTGCCACATCAGTTGGACATAGACGTCTACCTCACAGGTGGCTTGGCCCTCTCTGGATTCCTGTCCCAGTTGTTTCTGTACTACTTCTGTCTATACAGAAAACCTTGTCATACTTGCTTTCCTACCATGAAACATCTTTCAAGGAAAGAGAACATTTTCTCACGTTTACCATTCCTGTCACTCTAGTTTTATTCCTGATGTTCCAAGGTTCTCTCTAAAGAACTTCTTAACCAATTCTTTTAGAGCAGCTGGACTTCTATTAGTTTTTCTTCCTCTGAGAATGTCTATTTCACCTTCATTCTGAATGCTATTTTGATATCATGGTATCATCCTGAATCATATTTGCTAGATGCAGATTTCTCCTTTTTTTATTATCATTTTATTGGTGCACTGGGGGTACACTGCAGAACTCCACTTTGATAGTTCATTTGGTTTTGCTCTGTAAAGATGTTCTGATTTACTCTGGCCCTGATGACTTCCATATGGAATCCACAGTAATCCTGTGTTACTGTCCCTGACGTTCTCATACTCATTGTTTGTTTTCCTCTCTGCTTTCAAGATCCTTTACCTGCAGCAAGTTCGATTATCATGGGTTCGAACATGGATTTCTTGGTTTTTTTCGTGTTAGGTTTTTTCATCATACGTGGAATCGTTCAAATGCTTTTTCTTTCACACATTTGTTGTCTGTCCTCACATTCTGCATCTCCTGAGACATGTTCATTTGTGTTCTCGGTCATTTTTTCTCTGTGTTGCTCAAATTGGATAATTTCTATTAATCTTATCTGTGTTTTACTGTTGAGTCAGTCTAGTGAAGTTTTAAACTTTTTGGCTATGATATTTTCAGCTCTAAAATTTACATTTGGTTCTTTTTCTTCCGTATTTTACTGACACAGCTGACTTTAATACTCGTTTTGAGAATATTAGTGCATTGCTTATGTGCATTTTTATAACAATTTACAGACTTTGATAATGCTCATTTATTATCTTGTACTTATGTCATTTATTATCTTGTATTGGTTGTCTTTTCTTATGTGAGCTGAGATTTTCATGGGTATTTGTATAGTGAGTGATTTTAAATTTTATCCTGGTCATTTTAAATATTACATTATGAAACTGTCTTGTTGAAACTCCACCGAGAATATTGATATTTTTGTTTTAGCAAGGCATTATACAGGTTCAGCTATAGGCAGGAACTGTAATTTCAGGTGTGGTCCAAAGGTCACAGTGCTGTATGGCCCTATGTGTGTGTCCCTCCCCAGGGGTCAGTCTGAGATGTGGGCAGTTTGGGCTGGTCTCCAGGTCTTTGGTATGCTGTCAGGACCATTTCTTGACAGGCTGGAGATGGGCCCACAGATTCATAAACACTTTTATGGGGTTGCATTTCTCACTTTCTGGCTTCCTTGGTCTCCCCTTTTCTGTTTTCTGTCTGGAGAGAAGCTGCCCATTTCCACCATTGTGTCACATCTGGGCCTTCCACTGGGACAGCAGAAAGAAGGGAGCTGTTGCTGCAGACTCCTACTACTGGCTGCTGTTGTGGCCACCAGTTGCCATTGGGGCCCCCACAGAATTAATTGCCAGGTGCCCAGGGTGTACCAAAATGGGAGGAGGCTCATTTACTCTTTAGGAGCTTTGGGGAGTTCCCTTTCCTACTCCTCAGTCTGGTTTCTCCTGGAGCTCTGTTCTGCCACTGTGCTCCCTTCTGCCTTGGGGTTTAGTTTTCGGACGGGCCTCTACAGAAGCAAAGTTGTGGTGAACTCCTCACATTCTCAGGAGCTGGACTGTGTACCCTGTTCAGGCTTTGCAGCTGCATTTGGAGGGACAGAAAGGGTGGCACATGTCTTCTGTGTCTCACCAGAACTGGAACCTTTGAGTAATATCATGTCTAACTTATCCTTGTGTACAGGACCACAGTTGACAGACAAATCACAAGGTTTTCAATAGAATTCTCTGGCTTTGTTTATGCCCACATTTATGCCAGCTGCATGGGATGCTATTTTGGGCTATTCTTTTGATCACATAATTTTCACTGTATTTTTCTATTTGCATCTCTAACCAGCCTGTGGATTAACATAGCCTTGTTGTTTCTTTGCAACTTGTAAGGCGATTTCCTCGGAGCTTAGCCCGTGCACACAAGCCCACAGCGGGGCTGGCCACAGGCAGTGAGCCTGGATGGAGCCAGCTGAGCTGTGTGAGGCAGTTCTAGAAAGCCCCCGGATTGGCAGTGTACATCCAGCATAAGCTTGTGCTCACGTCAGACGTCATCGAACTATAGAGGTCTTTTGAACTCCTCAAGTTGGGTGTAATTTCAGAGCAAATTAATATGCAATTCTTTTAAGATGCAAATCTTTGCAGAAGTCACAGTGTATGGCAGTTGAAGTGGCAGCTGGTCACAGCATACTCAGGAAGAGGGGGAAAGGATCTTGGTGAAAGTGCAAATTTGTTCCCATGTAACTGAGAGTCCATGTTAAGGTTTAATCACTCCTGGGACCCTCCTAGTTCAGGAGATGCTAATCCAGCCTCGGTTACTATCATCAAGTGGAAAGACACAGGACACTTGAGCAGTGGGGTCAGTTGAGGCCAGCCTGTTTGAGCTTCGTGGGGAGAGGATCATGTGAGTTCCTATAGCGGCCCCTTGAGTCCATAAGCTCCATCATCTTCTCAGGAAAATTTGCTGTACACATATCTTGCAAGGGGAGGCTGCTGAGAAGAATAAATGAGTAAGCATGAGGAAGCAGCAGGACCCACAGGGATGGAAAGTGCCACGCAAGTGCATGTTAACAGAGGTGTTTAACTATCCAAGATAAAATGGGATGGAGAGTCAAAGGTTCACTCCTCAAGCCCTTCTTCACTTCCTCCTGACATGGACCCATTTTATGGAGGGGCTAAGCTGTGAGATCGCTGGCTGCCTAGACTGGGTCAGTTCCCACCTGAGCCCCTTCCAGCCCTAGGAGTTTGTGACTTGCTGAGGGTGCAGCAGAGTCAGGGATGCGCATGGTGTGCTGCTTCCGGAATTGTGGTCATAGCTTGGGTGTACTTCCTGGGGTGTGGCTATCAGTGCCCCTTCTGTTAGTCTCCCCAGACTCCCAGAATCACAATCCTCTGCCCACATGGAAGACCTCCTTTTGGGCTCAGAGCCCCAAGGCAGATTTGCAGTTACCAGCCTGGCCTGCTGGGTTTTGCTTTCACTGGAAGAGTTCAGGCTCCCAGGCACCCATCCTGAACTGGCCACCTCCAGCCCCAGTGCCCTTGCGCCCACCCCTAAGGGTCACCATTCTTCTGTCCATGTTCCCATGGTCAGCTGCGGACTGGCTGGGGGCACACTCTCCGATGCCACAGGCAGCCATGGCACCTGACATATCAGGACCCATTCAAGAGGAATAAGCCAGAGATGGGCCAGCTAACCACTGCCTTTTAAAAAGCAGTGTATATTAATTGTACAAAGGGGTATCATTGTGACATTTCCATCTATGCATATAATTTACTTTAATCATATCAATCCCCTTTCACCCTCCCCCTTCTTGCTGGTTCCCACCCCAAAACACTCCCCATTTTATAGTCATGAGAGAGTCCTTTGCAGTATATGAGAGAGAATATGTGCTATTTGTCTTCCTCAGTCTGGCTTATTTCACTTAACATGAACTCAGTTCCATCCATTTTCCTGTAAATGACATCATTTCATTCTTCTGTAAGGCTGTGTATACATACCACATTTTCTTTATCTGTTCAGTTGTTGTTGGGCACCTGAGCGATTCCATAGCTTGGCTGTTGTGGGCAGTGCTACAGTGAACATGGGTGTGCAGGTGTCTCCATTGTATTCCTCTGGGTGTATCACAGGAGTGGCCTCACTGGATAATAACGGTGGTTCTGTTTTTAATTTTTGAGAACCTCCATACTGATTTCCACAGAGCCTGCACTAATTTCCATACCCACCAACAGGGAATGGGGGTTTCTTTTCTGACCTGGCTTCTCTTCCCTTGCAGATCACCTCCAATGAGAAGCACCTGGACAGCCTCCGGAGCGCTGGCAGCCTTCTGCGGACTCTGAAGCTGCTGGCTCTGGCTGATGGGTATGTGAGACCAGCAGGAGTAGTGCAGCCTGCCAGGGTCGGAGCCACCCTCAGCCATTGCTCCCAAACCAGGGACCATCACATTCCAGCCTGCCATTGACCACTAAGATCCCTCCCAGTGTGGAAAGGGGAACCTTCTGCCCAGGGAACCTTCACTTAGGGTGTTGGAGGTAGGGGAGTGGGAGTCACAGGGAGACAGGGTCTTACCCCTGGAGGAGGTGGTATCCCCACCCCAGGGTCTCCCAGGAGGGTGAGAGGACCATAACTAGATGGGAGATGCAGTGTCGCTCCTAAGAATAGCAGAACTGGCCATGCACATCAAGACCATTGGCATCCCCCCGGGAGTGACCCACACAGCGCTGCAGCACCAGATCACCTTTCTTGGCCGGTCAGAGGGTCTGACCCGGCAGCTGACAGCATGGGGTTGGACCATCCTTGTAGGGGTAGCCCGACACCCAGGAGTGTGTCACACACCGTGCAGGCAGCCACCATCTTGGTGGATGGAGTGAGTATACCACAAGGGCTCATCCCACAGTGACAAGCAGCCTCCTCCACCCCACCCCAAAATTTGCAAAGTGGGATGGGGCTTACGCCTTCCCCCTCTTAGAGGTGCCCACCCTAGTCAGCTGGTGCTGTGAAGACAGCCTGCATCCTGGCCATGTGGGGCCCAGTGAAGGCAAGCACACCTCCTCCCTGCCACCATCCCTGTCCCAACCCGAGGAGGACCCACCTTCCAAGCGGCACCTGACCTTCACCGGATGTGCAAGTATGGGGTGGGGGGAAAACACCACCTCTTGGCTACACAGCCCCTTTGTCTTCAGTCTGCACCAAGGTGGGTTCTGCACCATGTCTTTCTGTTAGGTTAGCAGAGGTCAATGTTGTTAAGGGCCCCCAGTCACCTGCTGGGCCCCTGACCCCTGGGCTGGGTCACTGGTGTTCTTCCTGCTAGCATCCTTTGTGAGGGGCACATGGCACCCACACCAAGGACCCTGGCCTTGTGCAAATAATGGTGATGAAGGCACCCCGAGCAGGGCATGGGTAGAGCCAGAGAGGAGCAGGCGTGGCAGGCAGCGCTGGAGAGGACCTGCTCCCCTAGCAGGGGAGGGAGTTGCTCACCTCTGTTTGCCTGTAGGCCAAAGCTAGCACAACACGACCCAAACATGGACCAAGTGGTTCCAAACAAGGCTCAGTGCTCCACAAGGCTTGTGGCCTGTCTTTGGCAGATCTTGTCGTCTCATTTGGGCTTTGTGCAGATGGCTGAGCACGCAGAGGAAGGGAATGGCTCTGCCTGGCTCTGCAGGAAGCTTGCCCTGCTCTCCTTGCTGGCCCCTCTGGGCTCCGGTGGGTGGGGGAGGCAGCATGGCCCCACCAGGCTAGCTTGGACTCAGCCAGCAGGCCAAGTTCAAACGCATTCCCGCCATCCCTCGGAGCCTTTGATGCACAGAGCAGGAATGCATGGCACTGTCCCTGGTGGCAGCCCCATCGCACTGCCACGTGTCTTTCATGTGACCCCCCACCCACCCGTTTATTTACTAACAGCTCTATTTCTGTGCCATCAAGAGTGCCATGAGCTAATTTTACACTTCAAGGTTGACTGCCATGTGAGAGTCATTCTTTTCTTTGCTACCAGTTGTTAAAGCCCAGGTTTAAATGTGTCTCAGACAATTTGCTCTGGTAACAAAGTTTCCATTTTAAGCTTTTAGTGGCATATCCACACTCAGGGCAAAAAACACAAGATCTCCTGGCAGATTGGCTAGGAGCCAGCAACACAGAGCATGAAGGGTCCATGGGGTGCAGTGTGGGGCCGCCATGCAAAAGCAGAGCCTGTTTGACCATCGCAGCGCAGTGGCCAGTGCTCCCAGCAGAGGGGCTCAGACCAGGGGAGGGGGAGGAGGCCAGGGCCAGGAGTACAGGCCCAGCCTAGGGGTACTGGCCCAGCCAGTTCTGAGCCCCACTAGCACTGGGCTGCGGGGCTCTCACCTCACAGCCCCAGAGCCAGGAGTTCGTTTCTACACCCAAGACGGTTAAGCACATGGACAGCTGTAGGAAGCAGCTGGTCTCACAGATGCTCAAGTGCTGAAGGCCAGCCTCCTTTGAAAAGGGGCATTTACCCACACATGCCTGTTAAGTGTGCTAACTCTGGTCCTTCTCACAGATCACCTGTTGACAGTGTGGTGGCTTCCTTGGCCCTGGAAATCCTCCAAGCCGTTGGACACTAGGCAAGAAGGCACTTAGCCCAGGCCCACTCTGGCACCGCCCATCTGCTACACAAGCAAGGTCAACTCTCAAGACACCCTTCATCCCCTGCAGCTCTATGTGGACCTAATAAAGTCAGCTGAACCCAGAACCTAACGGCTGAAGCTTTTTAATTAATTCTCGGCCATACGGAACTGACTCAGACGGACATCCTTGGCTCCCATAGGATATGTCTGAAGCCCAGGTTTGCCAACTGTCTTGAGAAACGTTCTTCCCTCTGTGTGGCCCCGTGGGCCTCTGCTAACATGAGCCTTGCCCATGCTAATAAGGGGAGGAAGAGCTGCCCGAAGCTAGGAGCAGGCAGACATGCTCCATAGTTTTGGAAGCTGCTGTCTGCTCTGGTCTCCTGCTTCACCTGCCTGGCTTGTTTTCATTTCAGGGACAAACTACTCCAAAAATCCTGGGAAGGACAGGGCAAGACACATCAACCAGCACAGCCAAAACACTGCAGGAATGCAAAATACTCGGAATGGGATGACTGTCCTGGCAGGATTGCTCCCCACACCCCTTTCCACTTCTGCCCTGTGTTCTCTGGGCACTGGAAGGGCGGGGCCTGCTTTCTTGTGAGGGCTCACTCTGGAGTCTGGACTGGAAAGCAGGCTGATCCTGGGCAGCTCCAGCTACCTAAGTTGAAGCCATTCCCCACCCTTCCTGGGACTTGTTCCCCCATCTGAAAGGTACAAGAGTGCAATCAAACTGTGGTTCTGCAGAGGGGTCAGACCCTGTCCCACCTCAGGTGCAGCAGGAGGGACAGGCAGGTGGGTAGCTGCATATGGGCACAGATGGTCTTTGCTTCCACATCAGGGGAAGCTGGTCCCCAGCAGCCCCAGGCTGACATAGTGACCCAGGTGGTTTGCCAGTTTCCATTTGGCTTTACAATGAGAACAGCTCTGTGGCCAACCGCATCAAAGGCCTGTCAATTACCTCCTGTAATCCCCAAAACCTGCAAAGCAGGCCTTCTTGGCTCCATTTCATAGAACGCTCAGAGGAGTCACCCACTTGCCCACGAGGCCCCACATCTGGGTTGAATTCAGGACTGCGACTCGTCACCCTGCACGCCCCTCAACAGGGTGTTCAGAGCTTAAGCTGTGACTAATTGGAGTGTAAGAGCGCACCCACCCAGGAGTGGCCGCTTCCTCCAACCTCTCAGCCTGCTTCCTGCCCCTGGGGAGGAAGCTCCAAAGACTTGGTGCTGCTGGGCAGGGCACCCATCACCAGGCTGTGTGTCCCAGTGGCCCAGGTCTGCCTGGCCTGGCCTGTGCTGCTGGAACAAAGCAGAGAGTCGCTGGGGAAAGGTCAAAGGCCTGGCCCTTGGCTCCAGTGACTCTGCCTTTGGGCCCAGGGAGCAAGCACAAGTCTTCATTCACCACCCCCAACTCCTCCCAAATGTCTCTGCCCTGGGGTTTAGGGTCTGGAGTCCTCCCAGGGAGTGTTTCAGAGCAACGCAAGTTTACTCTTCCTTCTTTTCCCTTTTCAGTTGAGCCGGGGGTAATCTTTGCTGATTAACATGAATAGGAAAGTTTTAACATTCCAGAACCATTCTGCTGGGTGGACCCTCAGCACTGCCTGTTTAGGTTTAGGGAAAGGCATATCTGAACAGACAATGGATAAGGATGATGGTGAAGCAGAGCAATGGCCCTGCCAAAGGTGCCAGGTTGGTACCAGGCCTGCACCCTGGCATGAGGCCATGTGCTCCTGGAGGAAAGAGATCCCTTGGTCACCTCACAAAGACAGCAGATGGGGTCCCAGTGAGCTCAGAGGTGGGGAGGCAGGCAGGCTGGCTAGGCGTTGGGAGGCTGGGCACATAGCCTGCTCCAAGCCTAAGTGCTCTCACACTTGGCTCCCAGGCTGGCTCCAGTCTCACACTGACCCAGCACTGCCAGGCATCTCCCAGCACTTTCCTTCCTCCACTAAAAGCCTCACTATAGGCTAAGTGGCTGCACCACATTGGCTGAGGCTCTCCAGGGTCAAAGTCACAGAAATCATAAGGTGAGAGGTACAAAGAACTCCCAAGAGCACTGGGGAGAGCAGAACTCTCCACTAACAGCCCAGAGCCACAAGCCTCTGATGAGCTGTCCCCAAGAGGTGCTGATGATCATTTGGGGGCAGTTAAGGAGACAGGTCTGGGATACAGCAACCAGATGTATTGTCTAGTGGTTCTTTGCACTTGCCTATCTTCTCAGCCAGCCACCTGAGTGACACAGGGTCGGTTGCTGTAGCTCACAAAGCAGGGGCCCTGGAGGCTGAGGCCTTCCTGTGAGAAAGCGGCTCTCTCCTGCCTCCACATGAAGCAAGATGTCCCTTCACCTCTGGCCACTGTAGAGTCCAGCATGGAATGAAGTCTCCCTGGTAATATGAGATGCTCAGGTAGGAAGTGGTAGGGGAGGAGAGAAAAAGTTAGGACAAAGAGGCCTAGGAAGAAAGGGTGGGGACAAGACTAGCCAAAGCTTAGGAGGTTCTAGCTCCAACAGCCTCAGGCTTCACAGTGGGGCTGAGGGAGGCCTGGACCCAGAACAAGGACCTTTCAGACTGGCTTTGTAAATCCTGCCTTTGTGGCAGAAAACAAATGCATTACTTTTGATAGGAAATATTCGTCCATAAACCTGGTGAAGAAAACATGTATCTAGAGTTGTATAGCAAGCACCATGACATCCTCACTTAAGGTGTCCGGTGTCACCAGTGTTTCCTATGCATCCAGGGATACTCTATGCATGTTTAAGATTCTGCATCCCCCACCCCACGGGACCCAACATAAGCAGCTGTGAACTGCTTTTTGCTTACTATCAAGACTGTTTTATATCAAAACACAGCTTTATGTGTGGGTGCTTTTCCTTACAGCTGAAGAGTGGCCCACCACATGGGCATGTCACACTGTAAGCAGTCCTCTCCTGGTGGGTGTCAGAGCTGCTACTGCCCACAGCATTGCAGTGAATCTCCTCGTACTGCTTCATGTGTGAGAGAACTGCCTTGTCACTCAGTAGCTCTGCAGCTTTCTTGAGTGTGGAAATTCAGAAGTGCTCATGGATACAGAGACCTCTCGGTGCTCACTCAAGATCCCTTAGAAAAACGTGGGGTTACATGTATTTCATATAACCTCCAGAAGGCTGGGATCTCTCCTTTGCCTCCCTGTACACCATTGCTGAGGCCTGTTACCTCCCCTCCAGCTTCCTCAGGTGGGGAGCTGGGGCAGCAAAATGGACATCACACAGGATTGCATGTTGGATACTGCTGGATACAAAACACCAAAAATACCCACTCACCCCCATCACTTCCTAACTGCATTTAGGTGGCAGATTCACTCAAGGCAAGTAAGCCAGAGTCTCACGATTGAATAGTTGCAGTAGATCCACTCAGCAGTCTTTGGTTTTATAAACCAGAGAGCACAACTTGGATCTTGTTTCTTCCAGTAACCAAAACAAGAACTGAAGAGTGTCTTTATCTCAAGATCTTTCACTGTCAGGATTCAATCAGACTGAAGCCTCTAGTCTTCTGCTCCAACATGGAGAAGCTTTTCTTTGGCTCACTGGTGGTCACCGAATGGGACCAGCTGGAACTCCCACGGCTGGCTCGTACTTCTGGTATAAGCAAAACTCACGCTGTAAAGCCATCCTACCCTCAATAGCGACGTTCCAGTTTTCTTCTCACCTCCTGTGCCTGCATGTGCCAGAAACCCACATGGGCAGGTACTCTACGTAGCCTCCCCCAGCCTGTTTTCTGGTATTGACAACTCGGTTTCTCATCTTTCTATTTCGTAGAGTTAAGGTTAGATAATGTGCTAGCATCCAAGTGCCCTTGTGATGTTTTTAGTCATACGATCACTTCCTTGTTTTTTAGTTTTACCAATACTTTTGTTAAAACCGCTTTTCATTTTTGACTCAGGAAGTCCTACAGTACGTACTTGTGACTTCCGTTCAATACTGTATTTGAAATGTACCAGTACCGTTCCTGTATTCCTGTGTGAACAGTACTTGTTGGACACACAGGTATCTATTATAGCTGTCATACTAGTTTGAGGCAAAAGAAAAAAATCAAGGATACCAATGCTGCCTTTATTTAAAACCTTGTATTTTGTTGATCATGACAGTTTTTCCAGTTTTATTCAAATGCCCACACCTAAATGTTGTATACCTTCACCAAAACTCTTCTACGCTGATTTTTTTTTTTTTTTTTTTTTTTGGTGGGACTGTGGTTTGACCTCCAGGCTTCGTGCTTTCAATGCAGGCTCTCTACAACTTTAGCCCCACCTCCAGCACAATTTGCTCTGGTTATTTTTTTGGAGATGGGAATCTCAAGAACTATTTGCCCTGGCTGGTCTCAAATCACAATCCTCCCATCTCAGCCTCTCAAGTAGCTAGGATTACAGGAGTGAGCCACTGGTGCCTAGCCAATGTTGCCTTTTAAAGTATTTCTAAGTGCCTGCATTCCAGTCTGTTCTGTTAATCTGAATTTCTATCCCTGTGCCAACAACAGTATTAACTACTTCTAGCTTCAGTCAGGTCTTGGCAGCTGCTAGAACAAGTCTTCCTCTCTTCTCTTCCAGACACCTTGCCGAGTCAAGATTACCTACCCATGCTAATCTTCCCGCAGCACTGGCTGGTTCTGTCACGCCCGGTGCATATCCTGAGGCCTACGGCCTCATAGTTACATGCACGCTGCTTCTCCACCCCAATCCCACTTCAGACCACATGAAGAATTTACTTCTGTGAAAGAGACTGTCACAAAAGATCTTCCCCAGATGAAACAAATCTGGATGCCTGGCTTGTCTAATAGTCTCTATCTTAAAATAAAAACCTAGTAAATCAGAAACAGCTCTCCCAAAAGCACAAAACAATTTCACTTTAAAAGCCCAAAACACAAGTTTTAACAGGTCTGCTCTAAGCGATGAACAAAGCTTGTCAGACCTACCACCAGGATGACAGGATCATCTGGCAGACAGTGTGGAAGAAGGCCCATTCTGGCTCTCTGATTATGTTCAGATAAACATCAACACTTAAACTGCTTAATTATCAGTTCAAAGTGGAGTTGAAGGAATTTCCCTCTCCGCATGAGTCACACTTGTGAAGGTACTTCAAGTCCAAATCCAGGTACTTAATATTTCATTATTACCTTAATGGAATAAAGCCATCTATAGGGATGTTTATCTGGCTTTCAGTTGTACTCTTTCAGCTCATAGAGCCCAAAGACTAGTAAGCAAATGCCTTTGAACTGGGAAGCCTTTGGAAAAGATTGCACACATGGCCACAACAGAATCATCCCTCTCACAAATGCCCTCAGTCACAATTTTACCCAGGGCCAAGTGCTAAAGAAATTTGGCAAAAATCCCATGAGGCACTTAAATTACTTCACTGTGTGCATTTACCTCACAATGAAAGTAATTTAGACTCCCTGAATAGCTATTCTTATCTCAACTAGCAAAACCCCTTGGTCCTTCC
Organism: Castor canadensis; assembly: GCF_047511655.1. Taxonomy (NCBI): domain Eukaryota; kingdom Metazoa; phylum Chordata; class Mammalia; order Rodentia; family Castoridae; genus Castor; species Castor canadensis. The sequence goes on along the minus strand of NC_133402.1, from coordinate 42,792,315 downwards.
TATTATTGCTTATACTCTCTCTTCAACAAAATTAGAGAAAAGGGTAGAATAGTTTCTGCCTGGTAGTGAGGGGTAAGGGGTGGGGGGTAAGGGAGAGGGCGGAGGGAAGGGGGGAGAAATGACCCAAACAATGTATGCACATAAGAATAAAAAAAAAAAAGTTGGACAATTTTATAATCCTCACAATGCATTTAATGACAAAGAAAGGCAACACAATTGAATGAATTAAAAGTTTAATTCTGAACCATTTTTATAATCGTATTTTCTCTTGAAGCATTGTATCACAGCAGGTTACAACAACTTTGGGATAAAAGGCAACTGGTAAACTGTCCAAAACAAGGTTCCAAATAACACCTCTTACTGATTTACCCTACCCATACATATCCCAAATAAAGTTTTTGATCAAAAACATGAAATAGATCCACCTGCTTATTTTAAGCATATTAAAAAGGAAACTAATTGGACCATTTCTATTTGTCTATTTTATACAAAAAAAGGCTACACAATGTTACACTTTCTTCAGATTACAATTAGAGTGATTATGAATTAGTGTTCTACACCATTACTCAATTCTTAAAAATTAGAAATTGCTGTAGCAGTATTCACTATAACATAACACTACAAGAGACTTAAAAAACTAACAGTTACTGCAAAAAAAACCAAAAAATTAAAGAGCTACTTCAAAGCAAGCAAAGTCAGTACCATTACAGATATCTTAAAAAAAAAAAAAAAAAATTTAACAAGCAAGGCTAGGTTTTGACAAATTCCATCTTGTGATCCATTCTTGTGCATTCTTCACTTCTCGAGTCACTCCCAAAATCCATTTGTATTGTTACTCCTCGACCAAAAAGGACCAGAACAAAAAGTTTACTTCAATTGTTCCCATAGGAAACTCAGCTTGGTTAGTGTGTCAGGCACTTTCTGAGATACCAGCCCACCCCTCGAGCCCTCTCAGCAACTCTACAGGCCAATCACAATGCAAGTTCAGACAATACAGCTGTATAGAGAGAAAGGCTGCTATTAATGTTTAAAACAGCAAATGTTACTCATATGAGCATAAGTTGCAAAAGCTGCGGCAAAAAACATTAAAGTTAATAACTTCCACACATGATCACGTGACAACCAGAAATCTAAGAACATTCCAATGTTCAAAGACATCTCCTTTCAAAGTATGTATCTGTTTTTGTGGCAGATTTACAAATAGGCCTAAGCCACTCCCACCCTACCAACCAAGTCTTTTTGAAGTTCTGTAGGCAGAGTAAAAGTATTTTACCCAAACTGGCTTTTTTAAACTTCTTACCTAAAGGATGATTTACAGGTCAGTATCAAACCAGGCCAACTGATTGCTGTCACCTGGAGGAAGCCCATCCATGAGGTCCTGGGCATGCCCCAGATCTGGCAGCCCATCAACTGGGTAGTCAGCACCAGGGTGATGGCCACCCATCTCATGCTCCATCATGGGGTCCATACCCAAGGCATCCTGGCCATATCCACCAGAGTGAAAAGAACGATAGCTGGGATCTAGAAAAGTCAGGGGCAGCGACAAAATGGGCAAGGGAGAGAGGACAAACAGAGTACAGGTTAACTGTTCAGGCACCTAAAGTTTGGCAACAAATTTGTCAGAAAGTGCTATTTTTGTAGCATCTTCAACTGCTAGCCTTCTTCAGCCAAGTAATCATTCAGTGTGAGGCCTTATAATACACAGTGAGACTGCGCAGGCAATGCCTGCTTCACCAGAGGCAGGTTCCAGTCACTCCAACAGTCTACCTTCAACACACTATCCTTCGGATAATGAGGCACAATAGTTCCTCATCACTGGAGAACTTAGAAGTCTGTCAAAAGTTCAGTGGCACCCACCAAAGTACTGAGAAACCTCAAAACACTCTTTCCACTGAAATCTTAACATTTTTCATCTTAGGGGCTGATATTTATCTGTCGTGGTAAGAAGCCTATGAGCTTCAGCAATTTAGTAATTAGGTAAAACTAGAAGAGATTAGAATTTAAAATGATTAAGTGATTAAGTAGTCTACCCCAGCTTTTATTTTCATTACCCAGATCTGAGTGAACTTTTCAGATAATGCAACTATGAAATACCCATCCCACATCTGAGCTCAGAGTACCCCATGCTCTCTTCTCTGAGTGGGCTGTATACAAAGGTATCATGGGTTCTTTGGCCAAAAAGAGAATAAAAAGCCAGGCAAGTACAACAACTTGTACTGAAAAATCCCCAGCAACAGACATGTATTTTCTGGTGTGTCGCAATCCTGTTGCTTGCTCAGTGTGTGGCTTGGAATTCCCTATGGTCCATTAGAGGCATGGTTGCTGACTCTGGAATTTACGAACTGCCTTTAATTGCAGCCACAACTTTCCTGACAGCACTGGTTTCCGAGATGAGCAAAGCTAGCTCAGCTGATAAAGCTTTAGTTTTCACCTAGTCTAGAGTTAATCGAGAAATATAGGACACATACCATCCTGGCGATATCCAAGGGGTTCTCCCTGGGCACCAATGTCAAGTCCAAGATCAGCAGTCTAGATAAACAGGCAGAGAGCCAAATGAAAACTCCCAACTTAAAAATGTACTCTCGTATTTTTAAGGCACAAAGATTACAAACAGCACAAAGAAAAACATTTAAAAAAATTCCTAGAAGTCCTTCAAAACTTCATCCCTCAAAGACAAATGTTTTCTCTTTACACATATTACTGAAAATATTCACTATTCTTTTCTTTCAAAAAATTATATTAAGCATCCACTATGTTCTCAGTGCTAGAAACAGCAATAAACCAAACAGGTAAAATGCCTATCCCCAACAGGGTTACTGACAGAAGGTGTGGTAGGAAAGAAAGATTTTAGCCTGAGCTGCTGGAAGAACAAAGTTGCCAATACCTGGGACGAGGCTATGAGAACAGGTTTGGGGAAGGAGGTGGGTAAAGAAAAGTAAGGCCTCGAGTTGGAACATGTTAATAAGATGCTATTAAAAACCCAAACACATTACTATTTGGCAGTCTGAGGTGCTTTTTGGTTTTTTTAAATGTAACCATATCTCTTTCCATTCATATAACAAATGTAAAATCCGCTGTGTTACTGTAGCCATAGTTGATCACACTGGGGTGGATTCAATTTTACTAGAAACAATGTTTTAATGAATACCTGTACTGAGAACAAATTATAACAGATTCAAGAGGAAAAGGTAGGGAAAGGTGAGCATTTAAAAAAAAGAGTATCAACAAATTGACCTCCAACTAACTGCTTAACAGACCGCCCGTTTCCTTACCCTGCTGAAAGATCCTCTATCTAGTGACCACTTCTCTCATGAGTTCTGACGAACTGGTCTGTAATTATTCTGAACCAGTTCTTTGAAGCAGCTGCTGGACAGCATAAAGAACTACTACTCACGCCAGAGAGATGGTGAATACAAATGAATAGGTACTCAGTATTTGAAAGCAAATGAAAACAACCAGATAAATGTGCTCACGTTTGCCTACCTCATTCCAAGCCATTGGCTCTGTTCTGAAGAGAGAACTGGTTAGCTCAACTGAAAGCCGTTTCTTATAGTCTTGTGGCTTGTCCTCAGACATTCGGAATAAAACAGCAGCTGCATATGTTGCTGAGGAAAGAGAAAAACAGCCCTTGAGGAAAAGCTGAGGCTTCACTGTCAATATCTGCTAAGCTACAGGCTCTGGTTCCTTTTCTACTTACCCACACCTTCGTTCCTAGAGTGAAGCAACTCTGTCAAAGGAGCTGTGGCCCCCTCAGCTTCAATAGCTTCCGCAGCCTCCTTGTCCTGAGCAAGCTCACAGAGGACCCCTGCAGCTACTCTTTGGATATTTTCAATCGGAGAATAAAGCAACTAAGGAAAAAACACATAAACAAAACCTAATTAAATCTAAAATTAAAATACGGCAAGCACCCCAGTGTGGTGCAAACATTCCAAATTTGGAGTGTAAGCAGCATTCACACTGTATTAAATCATATTCTCTGAACTTATGTCCTAAGGCATAAAATGCTCTGGAACACTGGATTTCTGTATTTTTTAACTACAAACCTTTTCCTTAGAGGTGATTTTAATATATCTAAGAGTTAATTGGGGGCCTATACCATGGCAGACTCAGCCATCTCTCCTCCCTCTAAAACCAAGCCCTGGAAGTAGAGTGTAAAGTCTCCTCTACCTTTATAAGGCTCTAGTCCCAATGCTTCTCCTGACATTTTCAAAAAACTATTGGTGCCTACTTTGGTCTCTTAGTTTTCTGAAATCTCAGCACATGTAAAATCTAGACCACCTCACTTAAAACCAACTTACCTGCACAAACAATGGAATGGTATTTAGTCCTCTGATTACAATTCGGTTGTGAACATCCCGAGCTAGGATGTGAAGGGCTCCAGTACAGCCTTCCACTATTTCTTCCATGCGGACCCCCTCCTACAAAAAAAATATGGTTAACAAACAAGACATTCTCCCCTCTGAAGTTTATAAACTCGAAAGGCTTTTCCACTTTGAGTAGCAATTATTAGACTACAGTTATTCAAATTATACACCCACAGGTCCCCATAATTTTCAATTAGCTCAAGAATGAAGGACTCCATTATGCTGAATGTCACCTGAAAGGTGGCCTCCTGGCAGCACTAATTCTAAGCAGTGCCCCTTCTTTGTGCACAGAAAGCAGCCCTTGGTAGCTGCAGCCTCATCTACAGACTCAGCCAACTATGGAACAAAAATATCTGAAGGAAAAATTGTGTACTGAACACATACAGACCTTTTTCTTGTCATTATTAAACAACACAACCATTTACAATGTATCTACATTAGGTATTATAATTAGATATGACTTGAAATATACAAGAGGACGTGCATAGGTTAAACACAAACACCATGCCATTTTATGAAAGAGACGTGAGCATTTGCTGATTTTGGTATAAAAGGGGTACCCAGAACAAAATCCCACAGACACTGAGGGATGACTGTACGCTTTTCATATACCTTCAATCCCAAAGATAACTTAGGGTAAAAAGAGAAGAAAGGATGGGAAAATCATTCTCGGACTATGTCCATCTTTTCCCCATGTGTTCCCTCCATGTTTGCATAGCCTTATGCAGTTTTCATACCAACTGCTAAAGTTCTACTGAGCTGTTCACATCTACCAGATCTTGGTGCCCAATACAGTCTGTACAGGAGAAGGGTTTGAGGTTTTTTTCTTCTTAAGAAAGGATTTAGCTACTTTTAGTGGCTTTTATAAACAACTTGATTTTTATAAGAACATAAAAACTACTTTCGTAAGAGATTTAAACTAAAAGGTGCCCTTCCATTAAGTCACCCTAGGAGGAAAATACAAGGAGCAAGCAAAGCCCCAACAAAAGTGAATACACAGAACCATTAGCAATATGGAATTCCAAAAATCTCTTCTGGCAGGGCTCATCTTTGTTTTCTGAAGTGATCTAATGAAATAAAATTTTCATTTTCTGAATCTTAAGAAAAAAGACCAGTGCTGTGTAGATTCCAAAAAGTGCTACTGCTTGCTCTTGAAATTTGTCCGTATTATATTCTTCAGTCCATGAGAACAGTTTAAATCACTCATGAAAGAGATAGTAGAAAAGACCTTTTAAAAATTTAAATTCATCTTTTATTGGGGGATAAGCAGCTCTGAAATCAGACAGACCTGGATTCAAAGTACTGCTGTACTAGGCTTCCTAGGGAGGTAAGCTGTTACATGGATTAAATGAGAACACTGCATCAAGTCACTAATCCCACAGCATCAAATCACACCTTGCAGTCAAGCCCCTTCGTGAAACTGACCATAGGGGTCACATTATTCCTTATCTTCTCTGCAGTCACAAGAATACTTTGCCAGTCATTAGCAGCCCTTTGGGAAGGGGGATAGAGGGAGCCAATGACCAAGAAGTTTAGGATCCTTTGGATTTACACACTCCTTTTAAATAACCAAATGTTCCTATGAAGATTTACCTACCACAAACTGCTGCTGTGTTCCACCCATGGATGTACGACGCTGGGTATCCTGATGTGCTCGAACAAGCAACTGAACTAATCGTGGAATGGCACCCTGCTCACGCAAAGGTGCGTGATTTGCTGGGCAAAGGGCAAGATTTCGAATCAATCCAACGGTAGCCTGCAGATAAGAGAGAAGAATTGGCATACAACTCAACAAGATCATTTTCTTAGCCTAAAATTCCTGCTAAATCTATTGGTATCAACTCCAAGTAGCACCAACTACATGAACATTTCAGAATTCCATCCCCATCCCAGCCTTATTTCTTAATGAATAGATTCCTATTTACCAATCATTAGACCTACCAGCCACCCAGTAGGTAAAAATGTTTTGTTTTCAATTCTGCAACATTCTACTCTGACAATTTACCTTTATCAGAGGCCAATGAGATGGTGGGTGTAGGAGTTTAACCACAACTGGCAGTCCATAGTGAAGACGAACAGCATTCTGGGCCATCTCTGCTTCCTGGTGTCGGCTAGTCAGATGACGAAGAGCACAGATGGCAGGCTCAGTGATGTCCTCCCTATCACCAGCGCGAAGGACAGTACGCACAAGAGCCTCTATGCCACCCACTTGGCACACCATCATCTTGTTCTTATAATTATTGCAAGTGAGGTTAGAAAGAATTCCCGCTGCACAGGTGACCACATTTATATCATCTGAACCCAGAAGCTGAACAAGAGTCCCAAGAAGACCTTCCATCCCTTCCTATAGAGACAAAAAACAGATTGATGTTCAATATGTATTCATCTATTCCTTATCACCAAGGCACCAGGTTCCTCAGAATTACCTGTTTAGTTGCAGCATCTGAAAGATTCCTAAGAGTCCAAAGACAGTTCTGAACAAGACGTTGACTCGGATCTGTCAGGTGAAGTCCTAATGCTTGCATTCCACCTAGAAAATTAAAGAACATATAAGGCAAATGGCTATTAGCTAGAAGTTCCTACTAGTTCTAAATGTCTGCTCTAGTCATAGAAATTGTTCCCTGTTATTTCCTAACTCCCCCTCCCTTTAAGTACTATATTTCCTCCCATTTTTTTTTTAGGATGCTGCTCCATTTCTTCTCCTTTTTTCAGTTCACCTTATCAGCAACAATTTCTGTCAAAACACTACTGCTCCTTTCCTTTCCAGAGAAACTCTTCTTTACCTACACTGTCCATAAGAAGGTAATATTCCTACTATTTATCTCCTTTCATCCACTCAATCATTTCAAAAATATTATTCAATACCAGAGTGTGTTCTGAGTTAGAGATACATCTACACGTTGGAGGAGGGAGACACTAAACAAATATGCAATAAATTAAAACAACACAATATGCTAGATGGTATTAAGTGCTAGAGAAAACAACACAAGACACTGGGGGATGATGCACTGCAATGTTAAATGGGGCAATTAAGTCACTTCAGTGTGAAGGTGACATCTGAGCAGCCTTTGAAGCAGCAATATAAATTCCTGAGGTAAGAACAGTCCTGAAAAGCAGCCGTGGAATACTTATTGCCTGGAACTCCATAAACTTTACGGATAAGCTGGGCCTGGTGGCATGTGCCTGTGTCTCAGCTACTTAAGAGGCTGAGGACAGGAAGATGGCTTGAGCTTGAGTCCAAAGTTAGCCTGGACAACACTGTGAAAGGCCATCTCAAAAAAAAAAAGTCACTGGCCCACAATGTCCAAGGCTTCAGAATTTCTATCATTTAATAATTTAATACCATCTGTGAGAGGCATTTATTTATTCTGGCAAAGGAGAGTCAATGGAGGCCTAATCCCCACATACCAGCTTAACTTCACCCAACTTCCTTCAACTGAAATCACTTCTTTTTCCTTGATCTCCTTGTTCATCCTCCACGTCCGTTTTACTTCCTCAAGTCAAGTTAACTGTACTTGCTACAATTCTTATGGTATCATGTACTTTTCCTTCATAGCATTTATCACATCGTAAGTTACATATTCCCTGTATGACAAAGATGGCCTCTCAGATTCCTGCCTCATAGTGACCTACCTTAAGGTTGATCTCAGTATTTGTTAAATGACTACCTTCTCATCCTAAAGATCTCCCTGCCTCCCTCCCTCTATATAATTATTAACTCTAAGATAGTGGATCTTACCTGCAGATGCTCATGTGAAGACTAAAAACACACATGCATTCTGATTCAGTAGACACAGGGTATAAAAGTCCCATGTAGAGTCTTTGCAGCACCCTCACTTCCCTTCCTCTGCCCTTACCTTCCAAATTGCTAGCCCTGCTTTTCCTTACGTTCTAGTACCACACATTTCTAGCTACCAAATGACCTTTAAGTCACTCTGAATATGTCACCTTAAATTATTGTTAAAAATTACTCATCCCTTTTGATAGTTCATTTATCTTCATGGTACCAATGTTCTCCGCACCTAGCTTTCCAAACTCATGCAAGTATCCTACACTTATGGTTCCAAAATTAGAAAAGCACTAACAAACCACATGAGCAAATAATTTACAGGGGCCTAGAAAGGCCTGCATGATATGACCCTGCCTAGCTCATGAAGCTAATCCTGGGGCATTCACTTCATTACTAAGTTCTGTCTAGACAAGACTTTTTTCTTCAGCACCTAGACCTCCACAATCTCTTTACTACCCTAAGACATAGCACATCATCCTGTGTTTTCTCTACCCAGAGAGCATTTAACCTTCCCTTTTGTCCTGTAGATATTTAGGGTTCCTTCTTATCCTGCAGTCCCATTAACATTCCCTTCTCGGGGAGACCTCTCTCTTCCCCCATTATCTGTTATCACTACTTGCTGTTCATTTCTCTTAAAACACACATTCCAATTTGTAATCACCTCCTATTTTTGCTTATTTCTGTCACCTCCACAAGACTGTAAGGACAGCACATGAGCCATACCTGTTGTGACACCCAAGGAATAGCCTATTCCATTGCTTGAAATATATTAGGTGTTGAGTATTTTCGGTACAAATGAACAACAGAATAATCTAAGGGGACGTCTTTAAATGAAGACTACTAGCCTACCAAGCCCACGCTTTTCTAGCTACTTACAAATCTTGTCATTTCAAATAACTTATTTTGATTAAAAAAAAAAAAACCACGACACCCCAGAGATTCTGATTAAATCTCAAAATCTGTATTTTTAAACATGTATGAAATACTGTAAGCATTTCTGGAATAGCTGGCAGAGTTTTATCTTCTTGTTCTATGAAAGAACCCAGCCACACTTGTCGCTCCCGAGCCTGTGATCTCAGTCAGTAGCTATCTTAGGCAATCATGACTTCCTTCTTTCCCTTAAAATTCTCAAGTAAAATTTCTCAGTAAGTAGGAGAAATAGGTGTGATTACAACTCTATGCGTTATCCCCAACATTTTCTTCTATCAAATCCCGTTTCCTCTTCTGGTTGCTGATTTGAAGCTTGGTTTGAGAGTACAGGTACGTGGTGTTAGGTGGGTAATTAAAAAAAGAAAGGATGCCAGGTAGCTGACAGACTATTCTTATGACCAAAACCAAGAGCCTCTGGTACAAATCATATACTGTCTTCTTCTGCAACCAACATATACACAGTATTAACTACCACATACAAGCTGCTCCATTAAAAATACAGGGAAAAACAGAGGGAACAGAAGAAAACTGGTTTTCATACTAGACCATCTGCTCACTGAGAATACAGACTACCAAGGCAAATCACCACTTGTGAGCATCTGCTAACTCCTCAAGGAAATCACTTCACTACATAAATCATACCTTATGTGAAACTATCACAGCTTTTCTTACACATTCTGTTCGCAAAGCAAATCTTAGGTCTACCCAAAATTACTAAGTTGGGCACAGTGGCTCACACCTGTAATCCTAGCTACTTTGGAGGTGAGATTGGAAGGGTCATGATTCAAGGACAGCACAAGCAAAAGTTCACAAGACCCCATCACAACCAATAGCTGGGCACAGTGGCATGTGCCTGTTATCCCAGCAACAGCAGTAAGCATAACATAGGATCGTGGTCCAGACCAGGCTGGGCAAAAAAGCAAGACTCTATCTCCAAAATAACCAGAGCAAAAAGGGCTTTGTGCACAGCTCAAGCATTAGAACACTGCCTAGCACGTGTTTAGCCAAGTTTAAATCACAGAACTGGTTAAAAGAAACCAATGCAGTGGTGCATGCCAGCCATCCCAACTACCTAGGAGGTACAGTAGATAGGAGGATCATGGTCCAAGGCCAGCCTAGACAAAAAGCAAGAGAATCTATCTGAAAAACGACAAAAACTGGAAGAGTGGCTCAAGTAGTAGAATGCCTACCAAGTGCAAAGCCCTGAAAGGCCCCAAGTTCAAACTCCACTACTCCCGACACACACACACAAAACACTGAATTTCAGCAAGAAAAACATTTGTTATCTTTGACAAATAATAAGAACTCTTCCTAAATTAAATGAAATAAATCCAAGTGGCAAGCAGACCTTACACTTTCAATGTGAACTTGGCTATAAACTGAATAGGACCGTCCACTTTTGCATTGCTGAAGTTCCATTATCCTTCCCTAAGAAAAGTAATCTAGTTAGAGCTGCAGGTGCTGTACGTGAGCGTCACAATAAACACATACTTACCAGCCTCTACGATAGCCGGCTTATTACTAGAGCACACAGATAGCACCTTCAGTACTCGGCTTGTGGTCCACAGTAGTTTCTCGTAAGTGTAAGTCCTCATTATATTTACTAAAGCTTGCGGTCCACCACTAGCCAGAATGATCAGCTAGAAAGATGTAGATACACCATTAGTCGTGGAATTTTGAGCAAAGCCCTAGTACCAACTTATTTTATGATACAAGAAATTCAACCAGCTTGCCATTGGACTTAAATGTATTCCTGGACCTCTTCATGCAGCCCCTCAAACTGGGGTCCTATCTAACTCCTCCATTCAAACAGGTATCCCAGTACTCCCAAGAACAACTCTGGCCTAATTTCCTCCTTCCCGCACTGATCATGGCAAAAGAAAAGAATAGAAATCATGTTGGCATGCAATAGTAATAAAAGCTCTATCAAAATCAATTTGTTGAAAATTTGAACCAAAATGGGTATTTAAAACTCATCATCTGATCCCTTAATTTTCATAATCAAATGCACCTTAAAGAGACACTCTACTATGATTCACTCTTATCCTTTACTTCCCGTACATTTCCATCTCCAGGCGCTGCCCCAACTTTCTGCAAACAAATCCCACTGCTTCATGCTTCTGTGAATGCTTCCTAGTGTACTTTAATGTGCCCTACAAAATCTTGTAAGATCTGCCCTATCTCCACAGCGTTACCTCAAACTTTCGTTCCTCTTTACTGTCAAATTTTTTAACAAAAATTTGCTGTGTTCCTTCCTCTTTAGGGCTTTTAAAAGATCCATTTTCTCACCTAACCTTTACCTGGTCAATCTCATCTCATCTTTGAAAGCTGAATCCCCAGAGGTCTCCATGAACCCTCGAAATAGGGTTGTTTCACTTATTATGTCCTGTTGTGGCCCTTCTCATTCCAGACACATTGTGACTCCCAATGCTCCATGAAAACCACATTAAGAACAATTCTCTTACCTTGCTTTCTTGATTGCCATAAGCTAAAATCTGAAGGCAGTCTGTTGTAATAGCCAAGAATTTGACATTTGTTTTGTTGAGCAAAGCAACCATTTTCTGCAGCCCGCCAGCCAAACGCACTGCCATTTTAGCTCCTTCTTGATGTAATAAAAGGTTATGGAGAGTCGTAATGGCATAAAACAATACAGAATCCACTGGTGAACTGTCAAGAAAAAACCCTAATCAGAAATGTTGTAATTACACTCTTCTACTGCTCAGCTTCAAGTATTGTGATGTTTTCTTACCCAAGCATTTTCACTAGAGCAGGAATGCCTCCAGACTTAAAGATGGCCAACAAGCCCTCACGATGATGGGAAAGGTTGTGTAAGGTCCCAGCAGTACAGCGAGCCGTTTCCACATCATTTGTATTCTGCATGGTACGTACAATCGCAGACACCATCTGAGGAGACCGCATGATGGCGTGTCTGGAAGCTTCCTTTTTGGACAGTTGATGGACCATAACGGCAGCTTTATTAACCACCACCTACCATACAGGAATTTAGAGACATTAGTTTTCAAACACTGATTTGCGGTAGCCACTGTGAAACTACTCCCTTGAGAATTTCCTCCAAAGCAAACTGAAAAGTTGGCCATGTCATTACTTACCTGGTCCTCGTCATTTAGCAGTTTTGTCAGTTCAGGGATGGCACGTGTGGCAAGTTCTGCATCATCCTGATAATTAATCAAGTTTACAACTGCATGTTTCAGCATCTGTGATGGTTCAGCCAAACGCTGGACATTAGTGGGATGAGCAGCATCAAACTGTGTAGATGGAATCTGCATACCCTCATCCAATGTCTCAGGGAACATGGCAGCTCGTACTCTCTGAGCTCTAGTCATCGCATACTGTCCATCAATATCTGGGCAAGGTAAATTCAACATTTACTACCCACAATTCAGACTTTACCTGAACATGTTACTCTAAATGGTAAAGGTTATAAATGCAATCACTCCCTTTTCTTTACCACACTATTCAGTATATCTAAGATATTACACACTAAAGTTTGATAAGAAAAACTCATTCTCAAAACTGCATTCTTTCAGTAAGGCATGAATGCTTTTACCAGCTACTTGTTCCTGAGTGAAGGACTGGGAAAATCCCTGTTCCCACTCATACAGGACTTGGGAGGTATCCACATCCTCTTCCTCAGGATTCCCTTTGCCACTGAGAGAAGGAGCTGTGGTAGTGGCACCAGAATGGATTCCAGAGTCCAGGTAAGACTGCTGCTGCCAGTGGCTAACGGCTGCTTTTCTGTCTGGCTCCATGGCCATGTCCAACTCCATCAAATCAGCTATGAAAATGAAAAGTGTTAGTGTTAGTGCACTGAAAATGTTACCTTCATTTAAAGGAAAAAAATCTTGTGATAATGACCCATTGAAATATTTTTAGAAATAAAGTCAGAGAAAGGCAATCAAGAAAAGCAGGATGACAGTCAGGATTAGCTCAGTGATCAAATTCTGTACGCCCTTGGGGTACAACTATCTAGCAGTTACTCACTGAATCAGTGGAAGGATGATATTGCATCCAGGCTCCAGAAGCAGTCATCCAGACTAGATCCCTGCTGGTGGCTTGTTTGTTATTTCACCAAGCCATTAGGAGAAGTGAGCAGAAAATGGAGCAAAAGGTAGCCTGACAAGTAAGCAGGGAGAGAGGAAAGCAGGGGTATCTGAGCCAGACTGGGCAAATGGCCATGAAGCAGAGCCCCAATTCAGTAACCAAAGCTTTATAACACAAACCTTGAGTAGCCATTGTCCACGCAGGATTTTCAAAAACAGTTGTAGACTAAACTTCAGATACCCTGAAAAAAAGTAATCAAGTCATTAGGATTTAAACTTAGTATGACTTCATTTATAAGCCACTGGATGCCTGCTAAATATTATGGACTATGCCCACAAAGCCCCACATCTCTTCTACCATGTGATACAGTGAAACTCAGATCCCAAAGTATCCTCCAGATACCCAGACCTCAGCTCCACCACCACTGAACTTATTTCTCAGTGAAAACTATTCCTTAATAAAGGCACCTCTGTTTAGAAGAAACAGAAATTATAGATGTGCATGAGAAAGCATAAAAGTTCTAATAATGAAAGACGGAAAAAGTACTTAAAAATCAATTGTTCTATGATTCCCAAAAACCCTCCCCAACCTCCCACACCGATTTTTTTTTTAACCTCTCAGTAAAAAACTCAGATTGCACTCAGGAGACTGAGAAAAAGAGGACTGCCACTTCAAGGCTATCTTGTGCTATACACGAAGACCCTGTCTCAAAAAACAAAAAACAAAAAGCAAAAGCAAAACCCTTTGGACAGTAGAAATCCAGTGGAATTTTTTAAAACACCAAACTTTCACTTAACAAATCAATTGTTTTCTTTGCTGATATATAATATAGTGCCATCTGAAACATCCCACAAAGCAAAATTTAGTGACTGATGAAAAGTTATTTTTAGACTTCCATTGTGAGCAATGTAAATTTAATCACTTTACATATATAAATTTTTGGCATCTGTATTTTGGCTTTATGGTACAATATTCATGAAAAATACTGACTCACACAGGAAGTATTTGCAAATGAGAAGCTTAAGGGCTAAAGTCCTCTAGGTATTTCTAGTAACAGGATTGTAAAGTCTGCCACAAATTCATCTTGCATTGTATACAAACAGTATAGATGAATATTATGTGAATAAAAATACAGAGTGATGTTTGCAATTAATGCAAAAAAGGTATTTAAATGTTCAATGTTGGACACTTTCTGCCAATGACCTTTACGCATAGATTATTCCTAAACTCAGTAGACTTATAACCTTAGGTTGTATAAATCACAAAGATCATGGATTGTTGTTTTAGAGCCCACAAGAGAAACAATAGACATTTTTTGAGTAAGGCTAAACGAGTGACAGAAAATAGTAAAATGATGCCTGTCCAAGAATCTTGGACAAATCAAAAATTATTTTGAAATAATTTACTAAAAACAGGATTGTGTGTTTACTGTTTTGATTAAACAAGACTGGAGTGGGGCACAAAAACTTTCCATTTTTAATCAATATTCTGTAAGTGATTTGCAGACCACAGAGAAATATACTAAAGGACATGTTCTCTCTGTACAGATGCTGCATTTTAACTTGTATGTTTTGTTTATCTTGTTTTTGGGCTTTTTTTTTTTTTCTTTTTTTAGCTTTGGTGGGAATGAATTTTGAACTCAGGGCTTTGGCTCTACAGCCTGAGCCACAGCTCTAGTTCTATTCTGCTTATCTGTATTAATACAGCTATTTAAGCGCTCTCCTATCCCTCTGGAAAATGGGTTCTCCACTCCAGCTCCACTCTAGTAAATTTTTGGAAAGGAGACTTAAAACACATTTTTATACTAAGCTCCTCCTTTTGCCAATGCCAACAGACTCAGAAATCAATTAGCAAAATCATTTTTTACAGGTTTTGTACTTCCATACATCCAGCTTCAAGGGAAAAAACACAGTATTGTTTCCTTGTTGGCGCAAAGCTGAGCCAGTTTAACCATATTATTGGATAAAATCTGTTTTTGTGGGCTGCGATAACATGATTTACAATGATTTCATTGTAAAAAAGTTCATGTTCCAAACGCATAATATCCATATATATTTTGGAGACTTCTCAGCAATCTACACTGAGAAACTCATGCAACATATCTAAAAACTGTTCTTGCTCCTCACTGCAACCCTATGAAGTGAGAGAAGGCAAATGTCACTCAGCAGGTGAACAAAACAACTAGGGATGAGAGTGGAGATTAGCACAGGCAACAGCACAGACCCATTCACCCCTGCATTGTTCTGCAGGGATATCAGAACTATGAGCACTAATTACCAAGGAAATCGAAGACGCCCATAGAGAAGTGCAGACCTTGCCCCAAAGGAAAGCTTTCTTCACTGTTTCTCCAACTAGAGCCTCCAGGGAAGGACTAGCTCCCCTCCACCACATCCTGCTAATTAAAGGCCCAATTCTAGAACTCACAAATCACCCAAGGATTACTAAACATTCCAGGAAATTGTTCCAGGTCAAAGGGAAAAAAGCTCAAGAGAAGCCAACAGAAAAACTGATTAAACAAAATCTTAAGAACTAGGAGTAGGGTGAGGAGAGAAACATTTTAACCTAATATCCCCAATAAGCTTACAGAGAACAAAAAAATTTTTTAAGTTCAATAGAAACTGAAGTTGAGAACACCTCTAGAACATAGCAGGGAAAGACAAAGACACAATTTATGAAAGAGAAGAAACAACGTGACTCACCCAGAGATCAAAGGTCCAATCAGTAGGCATTTCAGAGAAATAAAGATGGGGGAATTTCTAAATACTAGTCAAGGTGGGTGAGAGGTACTTAAAAATTAGGAAGTACTAAATGTTTCAAGATGCAGGCATAAGACACATCAGTATGCTTTCGTGTCCCCATAGCTTTTATCACCACCAAGTAATGCTTTGACAAAGAGGATGCTGAGGGGAGGGTGGCCAACTTCTCATGTATTTTCCCACCCAGTCTAATGATATGGGGCACAAACATCCTTTCTTTTTTTTCTCCTTGCTATTTAAAAATACTTTTCCCAATTACCTATTTTATAAAGAACACCTCAAAAATTCATTTCTCTATTTGATTATACTATCTGTAATTGTCTCCTGTCAAAACCAACACAAGAATTCTTAATATAACATAAGCTTAATACTGAAGTTATTTTTCAGTTCCCACCAGGCAAAATTACCTTAACTATTAAGTTTTCTCAAAGGTTTGAGCACTACTGAGAATAACTTTGCTACATGAAAACAAAGGAGATCTGTTATGAATCAGTGTTATATTGGCAGTTGATGCTAACAATTCATTTTCCCAATGACATGTACCAGGACAAAGCCAATTAGTTATTAACTGTATTAAAGTAAGGAAATGCTATTCTATTTTGAAAGTATCAAACTTTTGAAATATTTTAAGGGATTAAAAAAAGTTGTTAGCAAAATTTAATTTGTAAGCCTAAAAACACATGTATGTGCATTTTTATCAACTGTTACTGGTAATACTTTTCTATTTAAAAAGTTTTTGGTTTCTTCAAATCTCCTTGTTTTAACACTTCTCATTCAACACTAAGATCTAAAGTCACACTCTAGTTTCCCCTCTGCTTTCAGTTTTCAGGCTATGTGTGTTGTTGAGTGGAAATCTGCCTTGAGTAACCAATAAAAATCATTTATTAAATGACTAACCCTTACTCCTCCTAAACACCTACAATTTATACTTTTGGTATTGTCTCAAAAAATATAGGCACACAAAAGGCTAGTACAAAATGTTCTTGTGGCTTGGACAAATTAGAATGCACCCCAAAATGATCTCTTCCTTCCTTCATAATTTACCATTTCCCTTACCCTAGCTATAAAGTAATATATGCTTAGTACACAACTTTTCTGTTATTTCCATAACATAAATCCAACACAAATAATGATGACATTTTGGTATATTTGGTATTATATTAAACTAAGTACTTTTTAAAATAAAAATGTAAAAGTCAATTCCTTGTGTAGCTCATTACAAATAACCTGTAATTGCAGTAAATATCTACACTGTAATCCAAGTATCTAGCTTATCATTTCTCGTTTTGTTTCTGCAATAAACATCTTCACATATAGATAATTAATTTCTTCCACTGCCAGAAGTACTAAGTAGTACTACTGGGTTAAAGGGAAAGAACATTTATGAGCCTTGATACACAGCTCCAATGATGAGCATTAATTAATACAATTTTCACAGTATACAAGTAGCCAGTCTACCAAAAACTTGTCATATCAACTATAATCTCAGACAACTTTCAATCTATCATCTAAACTACCACCACTCCAGCCTGCAAACACTTCTATCTTCTGTGAAATTTAAATGCTTAAACTTTTTTCCTTGCTACACGTAGCTGTTTGGCTTACCAAACTTTTAAGTGGCCCTTTGTTATGTTTGTGGAGTACAATTTAGGCCAACAGTACATGTCTTAGAATTTTACTATTTAAAATAATTATATTGTTAATTTCTTTTCTATTCATTAATTTTTTATTAGTCCCACCAATGAGCAACTTCATACAGAATCTTTCGTAACACAACCCTAAAAGAGTATTGATCCTTAAAAACAACAAAAAAAGTTTACGAACAATCTTTCACTCCATCTCCACAAACAAATTATTATAAAAAGCACTATTTTTCTTCAGCTTATAGATGCTTATTAACATCAACAATAATGTTAAAACAAAGCTATCCCAAAGTACACGCTGAATATGAACAGGCTTCATCTATACATACACATTTTCATAATCTCCAAAATATAATTCTAAACCAATTAACTTTTTAAAACCCCAAAGAAGGCTTCATAGTATTTATGTAGTAAAAATATACAAAGAGTACATAGCAGCTGTGGGGTAGGGAACAGAATAAGAAAGGGTTTCAAAAATGGCTTCAATTCTTTGTTCTGGGAGTTTGGGGCAATATAGGGATTTGAACTTGTGACTTCATGCTTACTAGGCAGGTGCCTCCCAAATAGCTAGCTTTGTAAGTGTAAGCCACTAGCACACAGCTTGTTTTTGTTTTTAAAAGTCAAACCAAAACAGTAAAATTGTGTTAACTCTACAATCAATGGTGAGCTGAGGGGTGTTTTGTTACATTATTCTCTATACTTTGTATAGCAAAAATAACTGAATGAAAAAAAAGAAAAAAAGGTACTTATCAACATTTAAGATAAAACTTAAAACCCAAGAGATTGCAAAATAAAAACATCTCTGTACTTAATCTTCTAAAATAATTTAAATGGAGCTGTCCAAAAGAAACATTAATATTTTCTGTATACTTTTGCAACTTAAGTCTCAAATACAAGGGTGAAATAATCCTATACCCTTGAAAAGGTAATGGTCACAAAAGCTAAGCAGGCTCTAAGTCTATTAAGGTTGACTTTAGAAGGCTAAAGTTGATAGCTGTGTAGGACACTGTTTATATCACACCTTGGAATGAAAGTTTTTATTCTCTCTACTTCACACAATGACTGGCTGAGTAAGATTTAAACTCTGGGATACCAGTTAACATTCAAGACACTTTTATGCCCATATTAATTGAATTTTATGGTCTGATAAGGCTAAACAGGAAACTCAGTTTAAATTTTAATAAAATGTGACCATTTTAATTACATACAAAAACTACTCCTATACACAAATACAACAGAAAATATAATCACAAAGATTTAATTCAAAACACTAATGATAAAAACAAGATACATAAAAGCAAATGGAGAGATGTCTTGTTAGTGTCTGGAAAAAAACTGTAACAAGTTCAATGCACTCAACAAAATTCTAGGAGTGAAAATTTACTCTCAATTTCATTTGGAATTGGAAATGTAAGGACAATATAAAAAAACTGAGATAAATGTGAAAAAAGGACAAGTTCTATCTGGTACTAAGATAACATTTTAAAGCAACTGCTATATCCAAGTATGGCACAATTAGGATAGGAGCACACAAGAGATTACCATTAATAAGCCCACCCAGACATGATGTGCTAATTTCAGAAATGAAAAAGTGTTATTTCCACTGTTTGAAGAAAGTTGGGCTATATAATAAAGAGTATTAGCAGAAACAGGCCCATCATTCTAAAAAACTATGTTCTTCTTCCATATTTTACTACATTACAATTAAACCCACATTCCACCAAATACATGAAGAGACAAAATCTGGGAATACACAGAAATAAAACCATGGTTAAGAAGCCTAGTCACTGTAAATATGACTTAAAACTCTGAAACCAAAAAGCAAAGCACAAAGTAATTTGGTGTGTGTATACGTACACATATACACATACACAGAAACCCCACTATATGTAAAGTAAGTCTAAAAATGACACACTGGAACATGTGAAACACTTATGTTTAACATCCACAGTATACAAAGAATAGGACAAATGAATACTTAGGCTGATAATGTAACTGGCAGAAACTTTCTGGATGTTAAGGGGCACTATCCACTAAATATAAATACCTTATAACTTAAATTTTCCACTTCTATAACTGCAGGAATATTCACTAAGAATGCCACAATGTCTGCATAGTGAAATATTCACAGAGAAAAGGATGGACGTTACCCAAATACCCACCAACAGAATACTGAATAAACAATAATTTATCCTTTATATGGAATACATGCTCATCCACTGAACAAATTTTAAGTACCTTTTATGTTACTGGCACTGCAGTCATAAAGAGTAAGTATCAAGGTCATATATCCAATAAAGTATTCACTGCTAGGGAATTAAGCAACAAAAGACAATTTAGAGTGAGAACTGCTATGAAGAAAACAAACAAGGCTAGAAGAATGTGTCTGGTGGTAGAAAAGTACTACTCTAGTAGCGAACAGGGAACCGGTAGGGAAGGCCTCCCTGATATCTGAGCAGGTGACAGGGCAGAACACTCTATCCAGGCAGTGAACAAGTACAAAGAAAGGAATAAAGGTAAATATGGAAAAGATACTAAAAGATTATTAGTGTAACTAAAAGGCAGGAAACCATGAAGACAGCAGGTAGGGACCACATTAATAAAAATGTAGACTAAAACTCCAAGTCCACTGGGGAGCCACTGAAGTAACGTGATCTGGTTTAGATATCTAAAAGGTCACTCTACGGGCTGAAGGTATATGATAAAGACTGTGCTTAGCATGTACCAGGCCCTGAGTTAGGACCCCCTCACACACCCCTCTCCATTCACTCCAGCAGCTATAAGGGAGGAAAAAAGGACTGTGAGGGGCAAAAGCAAAGTAGGGAGACAAGTTAGGTTGTTCAGGTAAGAAAGAGTAGTGAACTACTCTTAATGCAGTCATTAAAAGAACAAAAAAAGCTCTTCACAGAATAATGTTCAACATACATCACACATTGCAAATACATTTGCATACATGTGTAGAATCAAATGTATAGATAGTACTATAAAAAGCTTTACCTGCATAAGATATCTTGTTATCATTTAGCCCTACCAAATACTGAAATATGGTTTTAATGAAATGTTTTCTAAGCATAAAATCTAAATGACCTATAAAATAGGTTTTGTGAAAGGACATATGGAAACTACTTAGCCAACCATCTTTTCTCAAAGGCAAAAAGTGCTCAAAGTAAAATAAAAAGTAACATAGTCTTTGGAAAAATAGCCAGTTTTTGTTGTTTTTAAGACAGTCTAGCCTTGAATTTGGGATCTTCTTGCCTCAGCCTCCCAAGTGTGGGGATTACAGGCACAGATAATAAACTGAAAGTTAAAATTCAAATTCAGGTCTCTCTGTAGTCATGTATTTCCTATCCCGACCCCAGTCACAGACAATTGCTAAGACACTGCTGCGTACACACCTAAAAAAAGAGTGAGCAATTGTAGACGAAAGGTACCATGTGACAATAAACAATTACATTCTTTGAACAGTAACCATAGCCAAAATGTTCTTTTACTATTTCTACGATATGAATCAGTACATATCGCCATACTCTTCTGGGGCGAGGGGACAGTACTGGAGTTTAAATTCAGGGCCTTATGCTTACTAGGCAGATGCTCTACCACTTGAACCATGCTTCCAGCTATCATAACTGCATACTTTGACTATGTGCCTAGCTTTGTGGTGCTCATTTCAAGAAAGTTTCCCGAAGTTAATCTCTACATTCAGACTACAGGAAGAACTAGTGGCAGGGAGGGACTCACTGATTTCCATAATTAATTTAATGTACCATCTTATATCCCATAATGACAACCCTCCTGTTTCTCCATTCATTTCAAGTTTTCCTTCCCTATCAAACCAGCACACTTGACCTTTTAAAAAATAAAACAAGCTCAATTAACAAACTCAGTGAAAATTGAGACTGCACCTTTAGTTCCTCCCTGTTTCTAGTGTTTAGCATATACTAAACTTTACTTATGTACTAAATGTTCCAATCAATAAACAAAATGCTCAAAACATAATATAGAGGCTTAGACAACCAACCACCATTGCATATAAAAGAAGTCTTAAGTGCATTCAGAACCCATGAAGGATTAATTTATGAAGAATGTGTATCAACTAGAACACAGGTCAGCAAACCTTAAGAGCCAGATAGCAAATGTTCTAGATTCTCACAACTACTCAACTCTGCGACTGCAGAGTGAAAGAAGCTGTAGAGAACATCATGCTAGTAGGCATGGCTGTGTTCCAATAAAACTTTACTCAGGGAACTGTAATTTGAATTTCAAATACTTTTCCAGTATCATGAGATCACTGTACTTTTAAATTTATTTTCAGCCATTTAAAAATGTAAAGATCACTCTTTACCACACAGGCCATATAAAAATAGAAGGCAGGCAGTAGTTAGCCAACCCCTCATTTTATTATACACTTTTCACTGAGGACAAAGGCAACTAAAGTTATATTTTAACAGAAAAGTGTTTTTAAGTGTGTTAATAGGATGCTAAGAGCAGTCACAATTTTTTTTTCCTTAAGTACTTTCAAAACCAGGCTGTGGGGCTGGAGGCATGGCTCAAGTGGTATAGCGCCTGCCTAGCAAGTGCAAAGCCTTGAGTTCAAATCCCTTCTCCCCTCCAAAAAAAAAAAAAAAGTCTGTGTGAAAAACCTAAAACCAAGATTACTTGCGGAAAACATTTCAGGCCATTAAAACTAATATGTAGTAAGGCAGAATTCAGATTCACTATAACCATGACTAAAACCTAAAAAAAAAAAAAAAAAAAAAAAAGACCTAAAAGTTTCCTCAAAAGTTCCCTTAAAATTGGCAGATCCTCCCAATGGCTCTTAGCCAAGAGTGTTATCAAACTAACCTGGAACATCTAAAAGTATAGGTGACTAGGCAGTTCTCTTTGAGAGGCTGGTATAAGGCTATAGCATCATAACTTTTAGGTGTCACACACGTTGCTGACACTGCTATCTTTAGTAGACAAACCATCATATGGCCCAAACTATACGAGTAACATTAAGGTAACCCAAGCTGAAAGCAATCCAAAAAAAAAAACCCACAAAAATCCTGACTCCAAAGAGTAACTCTAACATCAGCTCCTCAGGAAGAAGCTATTAAAACTACCAATTGTTAATCTCACACAACCTCCTGTCCCCCACCAAGTGAGGTTTTTATCTCCTGAAGTGAAAGATATTTTGCTGCCATTGATGGCCTTCCCTTGTAAAAGATCTTATAATTATGAAATTTCCTAATGTTTGGGAAGAGAAAGTGCAGTGATCTAGGAAGCCTTTACTCTAAAAAATGTGACTGCTTTTTGTTATTTCAGTACATAAAACTTAAAGGAATAGCCCCTAATCTTTGTTCTATTTTGAGTGCCAACATATACCAATAAATGAGTCATAATCTAGAGTTACATAAGAATACTCCATTGGTATATGGGGTTTTTTGTTGTTGTTTTCCTACTTTGCCAAATTGTGATGTTAATCAAAAAGAACTGCCTTATGAAAGCTTTCCCAAGACTAATAGTTTCAGGATATAGCAATACAAACTGCATAAATGCAACATATAGATTTCGCTCATCTATCAACCATACACCTATGCATCTACTACATGCCAGAAGCTGTAACATATTCTTGGGCATAGGATATGATTAAAACAGACATGGCCCTTTCATTGTCCAGAAGGCCAGGCACTGAATAAACAATTAGGAAGAGTGACAAGTGTCTAATTAAATAGTTTAAGAGGGGAGCAGGATGATAGAAGCACAAGTGGAAGCTTCCACTAAGAGGTGCCAGAGACTTCGAGGACAACCTTCAAGCAAGATACAAAAAAGTAGCATGCAAGAACAGAGCAGGAACATTCCAGGAAATACTACTGGCAAAATCTCAGAAACACAAAGAACTTGATCATCCTTTAAAAACTAAACTTTGAGGTCAGAGTAGTTTGATTACAGAGGGGCAGGTGAGTATGAGATGAGGTTGAACATAACCAGAACAAGTTTCAATAAGGAATGTGTTTTCTCTAAGTATCAAATACAAGCTCTCATTTGAGTGTTTAAAAGCTTGTTTTAGATATAATTCAAAGACCTGGAAGTGAAGAAGAGAAAGACACCAGTAGGGACACCAGTAGGACTGTTGTACAGCAACAGTCTGATAATACATGGATAGCTTAGGCTGGAGTGGTAGCACTAGAGACAAAAAGTAGCCAGACTGGAGCAATATTTGAGATAGACAATGAACTGGATAACAACAGATGAAAGAAATTAGATTAGAAGAAATAAAGATGACTCCAAGGTATCTAGTTTGATTAATGAATCTAGTAATGCCATGTAAGTAGAATGAGTATGTTCCTAAAACTGTACTGTCCACTGTAATAACCCCTGTTATTTGTAGCTATTTACTTTTAAATTAAGTATTAGAATTTTACTTTTTCAGTCACATTTCAAGTGCTTATTAGCCACTTTTAGCTGGGGCTACTGGACAACACACAGACTATCTCCACCACTGCAGAATAGTTGATTGGACATTAGTCCCAGGAAGAATGTACAATATGTACAAACTGTTGAGTGATTCAGGAAAACCAAAACTAAAAAGTATCCATTTGATTGGTCAACATGGAAGTCCAGCAATGAACTTGGCAAGGGCACATTCATTGGAATAGTGTAGGCAGAACACAAACTGGAATGGGAATGAAAGTGGAGACCATGAGATAATTCTTTCATATGTGAAAGGGAGCCAAAAAAAATAGAGCTTCAGCTGAAAGAAACAAAGGTTGGGTGACTGGAATGTTCATCAAGCAAACTTTGCCTATAATTTTCAGGCTTATACAAAACAGAAAAAGGAGCTGTAAAGAAGAACAAGCAACACAAATGCTACTTCACAGTATAATTAATCACCATAAATCAAACAAACGAGGATAGTATTTATTTTTTTTTAAACTGGGGGGCTGGCAAGTGGCTAAAGGGGTAAGAATACCTGCCTAGCAAGTGTTAGGCCCTGAATTCAAATCCCAGTGCTGCCAAAAACAAAAACAAAAGTAAAACTGGGTAAACAGGGACAGTATCAATGTGGAAGGGATGTAATATGACACTATGAGGTGGAAGAGATGGAGAGGAGGAAAGTAGTAGGTGAAGGGTGTGGTCTGAACACAGGTGCTTACTTGAGTGGTAAGCCCCTAGAGATTTCTGAACAAAAAAGTGTACCATTTACTGCTTTAAACAGGATTACTCTAGCTACCATGTTGAGAATACATTTAAGGGGAACAAAAGTGAGAACAGGAAGACCAGTTAGAAGAACTGTGCAACTGTCTAGGCAAAAGATTAAGACGGCATAGCTAGTGCAAGAAAATGGTTAGATTTTGAATATATTCTGAAGGGAAAGCAGAAGAGATTTACAGAGAATTTAGAGGAAAAGACAGGTGAAGACCTACAAAGGCTATAAGCTATAGTAACTCAGAAAGAGAAGCAGCTTTAGAAGAAAATGGGAGGGAAGTTTTACACTTATTATGTTTGAGATGCTTCTGAAACATCCAAAACACTGGCAAATATCAGAATATGGAATAAGAATTTGGAAATCATTAGCAAATAGATGTAAATACTATCTATTCAAAGCTATATGGCAAATGTGAACAACAAAAATAGTGAGGATCAAGTTCTAAAACTTCAGCTCTGCCTGTCCCAACAGAGTCAGAGAGATGATGGTAAAAATAAAGGAACTGCCAAGGAAGTAGTAAGAAAAACTATCACTATCTTGGCCCAGAAGCCCAGTGAAAAATGTTTTAAGCAACTGCAGCAACTGGGCTGAGTGCTACAAACAGGCTAAGTAAACAAGGGTTCAAATGAAAAAAGGAGATAGCACATATAAGTAACTGCTTCAAAGTGTTTGCCTTAAAAAGAAGCAGGGCAGGGTGGTGGGTGAAAAGAGAAACCATTGGGGAGAAAGTGTTTTGTTGTTTGTTTTTATTTCAAATAGGAAAAAATGTTTATATGTTTATGGGAAGAACCAGTAGAGAAGGAAAAACCAATGCCACAAGAGAAGGGAGAATGCCAGAATATTTTTGAGAGCAAGAGGAGATGCAATCTAGTCTACAATTACAATGAACTGGTTGGCCTTATCTTAGAACATTACAGTTCATCCACAGTGACAAAGAAGCTAAAGGAGACAGTGACAATTATGGGAATTCACAGGAACTCTCCCAATTATTCAATTATTCTTAGCAAAATGGAAAGCAAGGACATTAAGTGAGAGGACGGGTGAGGAAGTGTAGCAGGACAGAGAGAGGATAAGTGTAAAACGGTCATAAAGCAAAGTGAAATAAAAGACGAGGGACCACTGGGGTTCACATGATCCAAAGAGAGACAAGGTTGTTCAGCATATTTAGTGATTATGATTCAAGATGAAATTTCAGCTGAGTAAGAATGAGGGACAGGAAAAACTTGAAAAGACTGTAGGTCTGAGGAGAGCTGAAAGGCTTTGAGAAAAATGAAGTATTTACTAGAGCAATGGACAGGGCAGTGAGGTTGAAATGAGATGGGAAGAGAACACCAAGTTAAAAGAAAAGGTATGCTAGGCTATGACCATGGGACCGTGTGGCTGAATCAAGGTGGGAAATAAAGACTACCGGAGCACAAGAAATCAAGATAGGAACAGACCAGAATATGGGAAGCACCTTCTATGGTGTATTCAAAAGTGCCAGAATACACCACCACGAAGAGTTTGTGCCAGACTGCAAACCAAAACGCTGCTTTCTAGGCCCAGCATGGTGGTGGACAACTCTACCCCCAGCTACCTGGGAAGCGGAAATAGAGAACTGCAGGTCAAGACCACCCTGGAGGGAAAGTTAGCAAGACCCCATCTCAAAGAATAAGCAGGCATGGTGGTTCATACCTGTAATTCAGTTATACTGGGGGAGGGTGAAGAACATCAGGGTCTGAGTTCAAAACCCCAGTACTGCCAAAATAAACTGCTCTCTACATCAAAAATCTTGCTATACAACTAAATAGTGAATTTAGTGACGTAGGTAATTTACACTGTGGCACAAACTTAATGCAATTCATACTGTTAACAAGCAGTTATAGACCAGACTATGAATTAGTACTGTTCTACATGGTTACTGATTTCACCAAGAATTGTGACAGACATAAAGAGACAGTGACAATGGGCTGATTAAAATGTTCCAGGCAGACATGGAAGACCCCAGAAAGATGACTGAAATACAGGCTGCTATAATACAGGATAGTATAATTTGATGGTGTCAACATCAAAGCCTGAAGTTTTGGAATAAACTGATGTAAAGTGATAATGAGGAACAAAGAAGACATTTAGTCCACAGCTCTGTTCAGTGTAGTAAGGTATGAAAGAAGGGAAAAACATCTACCACTTAAAAGAGCTACAAGGCAAGTGGCATTATCAGAGGAGAGACTAGGTTACAACTGGTACAACAAAAATATATTTCCTATATTAATAATATAGGAAATTTGCCAATGAGTATGAGTTCCAGAAGTCACAATGAATGGATTTCAAGAAATGTTGAAAAGGAAGAGACAGGAACTCTCCTGACCTCCAGAAAAATAATAGGATTAGGGATAGGAGTCATAAAGGAGAGCAATACACAACTAAAGTAACAAAGCCCTTGAACAGGCAAGCAGCAGGATTAGCCTCAGACCAAAATGCAGTACTGCGTTATGAAGGTGGGCCCTTGATACAATTGATTAAAAAAAAGTCAAGGGGCATCTGTTTCACTGTAATTGAGGAGAAATTAGCAATAACATGGTATTAAATAGTCCTTTTGTCTTAGAGCTTTCTAGGGAAATATAATACAATCTGGGGTATAAAGGTGATAAAGAAAAACCTGAGACCATTGAGCACATAGGCAGGGTATTCTTCAAGTATGATCAGTAAGTATCCTTTTTTAAAGATCTAATTTCAGTGTTTTATAGCTTGCACTGATCAACAATACCATTCTATCATTCCTGTCTCAAGAGTATTTGTGGATTTTCAGTTATTCCTAGACATTGATCTCTGAGCCTCTTATTTCTTATTCTGTGGGAAGGAGAATGTCTGGAGCTCTGATTCAGGAACCAGGAAAAATGACAGTACAATTAAAAGCAGGTAATAACGTCATATAGGATACAACTATCAGACATGAAAATTACAAAATAGGTGAGCTAAAAACCTAAATGAATGTTAAGAAGATGCCAGAATGGACACATTAAACTTACAAATCTATTTTAAGAGCGCTATGTCAGCATACTGTGTTTCCTAAACAACATTAAATTTCTAATTTTGTATCTAAATGAATCATAAGCAGTAAAATATATACCCTGTGACAGTGTCACATTCTTTCAGTGGTTGCAAAGTGTTTCTTACACAGGGGACTAGAACTCTACTTGGAAGTCTCCAGTGAGTTGGACTGAAAAACATTTCGAAGAATCCCTTGTTCCTCTTTTAAACATGTGACACTTATCTAGTACAGTATATGCAAAACTTCAAAGACAGTTCCCTACCCCAAAACCATATATATACATCATAAAAAGCAAAAGTATAGTTCTTACAGCCTGTTACAACTCTTGAATCAGTTTTCTTTGTATGAAAGAAAACTGGGAGCAATTTGCAACAACCACCCTCAGTGTAGCAAATTATTACAACCATTTAAGATCATCTTCAAATTGCACTGAGAAATTTTGAAGTGTTTAACTTCTCACATTTTTATGTGGATAATATCCCATAGTTATGCACATGCATAAATATATTATCACCATTTTCAGCTATCATAAAACTCTATAAATAAAGGCTTATTAAACTAGTCCTAACCCTTCTGCTTTTGTATATCTTTTACTTCCATTTCAGATCAACTACTAGTACTTAAAATTTTACTAGCCATGGATAAGATTTTTATATCATGAAGAATGATGAACCTGAAAGAATTTAAAGTAGGTTAAAAATTTCTCCCAACATAATTTTTAAACTAATTGTTAAACATATGTGATAAAGACCAGTTATTAGTGAAAGAATTTTGAAATGGAACTAAACACGGGAAAAACTGTGAAATGGCATGAAGCAGTTTCACCTTACCATCATTCAGCTGGTTCACACTCTCAAGGTTTATCACAGGAAAGGGATAAGAAAAAAAGAACAAAAAAGCCTTTTTCAAGAAATAAGAAGCAGGAAAACTTCTGAAATACTGCAAAAGAAACTTTAGCCAGGCTATAATCCCAGCACTCAGGAGGATCTCCAGTTTGAGGTCAGCATGGGCTACATTAAGACCTTATCTAGAAGGGGACCAAAAAAAAAAAAAAATTAGTGGCTCCATAAAATCACGAGGACTAGATAGGCTAGGGGGAATTAACACTTGAAAGGTTCACTGATCAGCTTCCATTTTTATACCGTACCATATAAAAGATAATAGTAGCCTTCAGTAGTATTTGCAGATAATGCTTTTTAAAACCGATGTTAAGATTATGGTTTACATTTTAAGTCCAGTCAGTGTCTGCCATTCAAACAAGGAGTTTGAAGATTGAATACCCAACTTTTCAAATCAAAAGTTTGGAAGTGAAAATCCCTACCAACAATATAAGATTTGGCCAAAATCTATTAATACTGACACCAAAAAGCAATATGCCATTAATTTAAGCAAAACATATTCAGTCTTTAAACTTTGTTTTAAAGCTCTGGGTTTAGTCTGATACTAACAATTTAGCTTAGAAATGTTAAGACTTCTGCTCAAGTCTTAACTGTGTTAAGACTTAAAACTGTGTTTTAAAGAGAACTACAGAATTTGATCTCAACACAGAATTTGTCTGGTATTTTATGTGCCTTAACACATTTAAAAATACACTTTGTGGGCTTGGGTAAAAGAACTGTACTTAAGATGGTCTCTCTTTATCCTTGAACTAAACCAAACCATCTTAATTCCTAAACCTAAGCGTACTTCCCAAACTTCACAAACAAGTATGTCTACTGGGGGAGGGAGGGTTGCTAGTTTTTGCAGTATGGGGGCTATCCAATCCATGCTAGGCCACATTCCCAGCCCATAAATAGAGTTTTTGGGTTCCTCATTTATCATCAATTGATACAAGGCACTAGTTGTACTCCCTAAGTTATAGAAATTGTTACAAAACACTGTGCACCACATAAGACAGCTATAGAGGTTGCAAACTGGCAGTATCCTGCCAATAGATGTATTTTGTGCAGAATGCCTCAGTATGACTTTCATTTGCTAACATTTGTGTATTAAGAGACGTGTATCAATATGGATTTCCTAATTCTCCTAAGGAGGAAAAAGATAATCTGGCAACTGAACATATGTCCACACAATGGGTGGAGCTGCTTATGACTGCCTGCTTAAATGGGACATGTGCTTTTTCTTTAATTTGTGGTAGTCCACATGGTCCCATTTCCCCCATCTTTCTGACCCTGGAGATTATTAAAGTACCGATTCCCATTACAATGCAGTAAGACCAATCCCACATACTATACAGCCTATGACAGTAACTTGAACAAACTGTAGTGTGCTTTATTAATGAAAGCAAACTTATTTCAACAAGTTCCCGTAGAAATTTTTTCAGTAACTTTTATGCACCTAATTTTAAAACAAATTTTCAAAACTACTCTCGTTTCTCATTAAAATCTTGAAACATCGAACAGAAGCTTACAGACAGTAAATGCTGCACATAGTAGGTCCCAACTTTGACATTACTAATCGCAAGCAGTCCTTTGCAGAGGAATACTTAAACCATTTGGAAATAACCATTACTTAAAAAGCACTTGAGGCATCTTGCTTAAAAAAAAAAAAAAAACTACAGACATTACAATCCATTTCTTAAATAATCAACTATCCTATTAACACTTCCACAAAATTGCAAACACAAAGTAGAACAGTCAGCGACACTGTCATTTTCCTTCCCTCCACTAACATTTTAATTTCATTTCAACGACATATTCAGGGAAACAGAATTTTTTTTTAAATCAAAACTCTTAAGAATACTTCTAAAGCTAATTTAAAATAAGCTTCATTCCTGTTACTAATCAGACTGATCTGGAACAAATATTTGCAGAAAATGTTAATAGAAATACCCGAATATTAACAAAGGAAACTACAGAAAGGTCTTTATTGAAAAATGTAAAGAGGAATGGCCCATGACTATACAAACGAGACTCTACAGTCACCTACAGCATCATATATGAGTTCACATACACTGACTCATCTAGTTCCTAATATAACTGAGTTGGTCGCTTATTCATGTTTTACAATTAAGACAACTTGACAGTTCACATCTTCATTAACTTTTGTGAGAATTTTAGTTTTTAAATTTCATCAATATGGCTAAAAATCATTTTTTACCTCCTGAGGTACTCAACTGAGTTTTTGGGTTATCATTAGACTTTAAGCAGAAGTGCCTTTTTAAGGAACATAAATAATTCTATTTATCTCCTACAGATATTGTTCGAGATATTTTCTCATGCCAGTTTTTTAATGAGAACTGATGAATAGATTTTTCTAGAACTCATAAGGTTTCCTGTAGGTTCTCCCTTGTCAGAACTATTCATAACTATATTCCACAAGCATGCTGAAATTAAAAAAAAAAGAAAGAGGCATTATATTATATCCACTGGAGGGCACTCAACATGACCAAAGCATGCATGGAAAACAAGCCCTAATACTACTGCACTCTGCTGCCTCAGCTCAGAGGGAGACTTTGGAAGTAGGAAATGTGTATTTAAAAAAAAAAAAAGAGATCCACAATTCAGAAGTTCAAAAAGGTGGTTAAACACCTAATTGGGGTTCCCAATGTGACTTTCTTTTTTAAAAATTTCTTTTTCCTTAGGGAGAAAGCAGATTATATGCGTACTTCAAATACAGCAGAGTTCAGTCCTCAACAGATAAATCTAGGTTTCAAACCAAGTCAAGCTCAGTCTTGCATGAAACACAAAGGCAGCTTTCTTAAGTAAACAGAGGAAATAACTTTCTCCAGAGTTTAAAGTGAAACCCTACAGAAGGGAGCTTATAACTTATTTTCAATCAATACAAATCACATATATTTTCTTTCTGTGAAATCCAGAAGCATGTATTTATTCTATCATGTTATCTTAGTTATTTATCTATCACTCACAGTTGGAATAACATTATGTACAGTAGTCTGTTAAAGAATGAGAACATTGTACAGGAGGCAGCAACTACATGCTTTGGACAAATCAGAAGTCTATGTTTATTATTTAGTTTTATGGCATAAAAATCTCTTTGGTAAAGCTGTTTTAACAACAGATACCATAGTGCATA
The DNA here is from genome assembly GCF_047511655.1 of Castor canadensis. Lineage (NCBI taxonomy): Eukaryota > Metazoa > Chordata > Mammalia > Rodentia > Castoridae > Castor > Castor canadensis. The sequence goes on along the minus strand of NC_133402.1, from coordinate 42,760,515 downwards.
TTAAAAAAAAAAAAAGGCCTACAAGAAACCAACTAAGTTGGTATTAGTAATGTTTTCAACAATCATCAGTCAACTGTAATACTACAAGAGTTGTTGTGTACAGTAATACTGGTTATTAGAAGTATCTCTGGTTCTACCCAGGGTTAACTGTCAGACATGCTTCTGATCAAGTTCAAAGTACACTTAAAATTTACTACTCATCTACAATTATTATCAGCCTAGACCATAGCAGAAAAGTAAAATCTTACAATCGAACAGATGGATCATCCCACTTTAATAACACTTAAGTCTGACTTGACTGAATATATTTTTATGGTCCATTTCAGGGTTTTCAATTTCACTGCTATTTACAAGGGGATGATATTCAAACTTTCGGGTTCCCCACCTTTCTGCTTTGAACAATACTTAACTGGCTGTGCTCTGCTCCACCCAGTATTTTTTTTTTTTAAATGATCTCTGCTGACGGTTTTTCTAAGTACCAAATTTCAAAGTACCCTGAAAGCTCTGCCTCATTGTTTCCCCTCAAACCTTGGTGGCATTTTGAAATAAGCATACAGACCTCTATTTACCACAACTTTTATTCAGGCATCACTAGGAACACCACGAAGCTGGCTTCAGTTTAATAAATTTTAACACCTGAATGTACATTTTTCTACTCAATAATCTTGATACAGGAAGTAATCAGATGACAATTAGATTTTTTTGGTACCGGGGCTTGAACTCAGGGTCTACACCTTGAGCCACTCCACCAGCACTTTATGTGTTGGGTATTTTTGAGACAGGGTCTAGTGACCTATTTGCCTGGGCTGGCTTCGAACCATGATCCTCCTGATCTCTGCCTCCTGAGTAGCAAGGATTACAGGCACTGGCCACCTGCGCCTGGCTGACAATTAGTTTTTTTAAATCTTGTATATTTGACACCTAAACACGTTAAGTTATTCCTTTTTTTAATTAGCTTTTTTTTTTTTAAAGTTGGTTTTCCAAGCTGTTTTCATTGACTGACTGTTCTGTCTCTGGAAGACTTGCAGCCACAGGACTGGCTCTAAGTTCCACTCCAAGCTAAGCTCCATGCAGTGTTTTATTTCCTCCTCAAGGACTTCAGACTTGAATAATCTCAGCATTCCTTTAATCCTATAGAATAGATCTCTGCAAGTTTTTCAAGTTACTGTTGCAATCACTTCAGGGCCTCATCCTTGTACATGGCCTTCAGAACAAAGATTAAGTCAAAGTAATGAATATCGGGTACAAATTAATGAAATTTTGTCTACTGTGAAAGGATATCCTCAAATAAACCTTGAGGATACTTTTTAATTCAGAGACTTCAAAGGTTTAAAAAGTAAAATGTAACAGCAGCCTTAATTCAAAAAACAAAAACTGATCCCTAGCACCGCAAAATAAAAAAGCCTCTAAAATATAAATTTATCTAATTTAAGCAGACAGCAAGCAGCAGCATAAAGAAAACAAGGAGTAGTGTTTCACATTTCTCAAAATTAATGCGAAGACATCTGGAGGTACTGAATGTTCCCCAAGTAAATAATGAAATGGTTTCCTAAATTCCAGACAAAATACTTTACAACTCAGCGATCTGAAAAACATTGGCCTAGACTTTATCAAAGGAAATGCTGCCGTCTCTTCAAGTTGCTGTCTGGTCTAAGCCACCATTATTCACGACACAAAGCTCTCATTTCACTAAAACCACTCCTCGATTTCCTTTTGCCGACCTCTGCATACCAGCAGCCCAGTCCCCCTTCATTCAGCACTCAGGAACCCGGGGGGAGGGGAGACCACAGACGTCTGGAAGATACAAAGTAGGAGACAATGCTCCCTCCAAAGCGCAGTCCAAACCCAGGAAACCACTAAGTGCCAGAGCCCCTGGCCTGGCCGATTGGGGACCGCGCTGCAGAGATCGAACTTCCAAAGTCTCGGTTCAAAGTCCTCTTCGCAGACAAAACACTGCAAGAACTTGCGGTGCGTGCCTTTCATTTAGTCAATTTCCTAGCCACTTCACTAAGAAACCAAGTTTAGCAGCTGAAACTATTTGCAGAGCATATTCCCAAGAACACAATTCTCGAAGCCGTCAGCCAGAGCCGGAATCCTGAGGCTCACTCGGTAGGAAACACCCGCACCGCTCCCCCAATCCCCATTTTACCAGGGTCTCATCCTCACTGCCACAAACCCATCGGACTCCCGGCACGTTTGCACGTCGCTCTCGCCACCTGCACGGCACGAGAAAACAGGGGTGCAAGACGTGGATTTTCTGGGTGCACACCCTACTGACGCATCGTACCGGCCGCACTCAGAGTTTGCTTACTCTGGGGTTTAAAGTTGTTTCGACTCAAACTCACATCGCCAGGGCATTAAAAAAAAAAAAAAAAAAAGTCACCATTCCCCTATTCTCCTTAAGGAAATCTGCAAAGTCCACCGGCCCCGTGCCCCCAGGCAGATATAGGACCTCGGGGTGGCGTCCCCAGCCGCGGCGCCCAAACCCCAACTCGCCTGCGGGGCTAGAAGGCGGAGGCCCCCCTTCACCCCACCAATCACCATCCCGTCCCCCACCCCCCACTCCGGCCCCGGCGCATCCCTAGGCGCCGGTCCCTCCCCCAAACTCGGCCGCAACCGGAGCCCGGGACGCCAACCGTGGCCCCCACCCCGCCCCCACCCCCGCCGGCCATCCGGGCTCCTGGACGCGCCCCCGCGGCGCCCCCCTCCCCACCACCGGCGCCCCGAGGGGCAGCACGGGCCAGAACGCGGGCCCGGCCACCGCCCTCCACGCGCCCCCGATGCCCCCGACCCGAGCCCCCCATTCCCCGCACCGGGCCTCCGCGCTGCGCCAAGCCCGGCTCCCCGCCTGCCGTCGGGACTGCGCGCCCGCCACGAAGTTTGGCTCCGAAGAGGAAGCAGGAGCAACCCGGGAAGGAGAAGGAAAAGGAGCGCCCGAGCAGCACCTCAGGGGAACAGGCTCCTCCCGCCGCGGCAGTCCGACCGTCCTCGGCCTGCAGTGGCGGCTCGGCGGGGACTGGAGCTGCTCCTCGGACCTTCCTCCGTCTCCGCCTCCCCTCGCTCTGGGATACCGGGGACAGGCTAACGCAACTACCACAGACCGAGAGGCTTAAAATGGCGCCGCACAAGGACCTCTTATAAGTCGCGCAGGAGCCGCTGTATCCTGCCGCCGCCGGCGCAGCGCGGAGCGTTCCGCCGCGCGAGGACAAGGGGCGGGGCGCGGGCGGGCGGCGAAAGTAGTCCCCGCGCTGCCCCGCCGCGGTCGGCAGAGCCGAACCCAGCTGGGGCGGGGCGTGGTGTCTGTGCGCTCCTCCAACGCCTCGCGAGTGCCGGGGACCCCGGGAGGGTCGTGCCGCCCGCGGCGGGGAGGCTAAGTCCCTGCGTGCTGGGTGGGGGAGGGCGGCTGCGGGGTCTTCTCTGCCCCCAGTCCCCGCCCGCGCGTCCCTCCTTATCCGGAGCGCAGACGCGGGGCTCGCCGTGTGCTTCCCGCCGCCCGCAGGAGGCGGCTTCTCGGCCCCTGCCTGACTGCAGAGACAGGTCCTGGAGAGCAGGAGTTCGGGGCCCGGCAGCGACGGTAGTGTGGACGCTGAGGTCGCGGCCCGCCCAGCGCTGTCGGTTGGGATCACTTAGGTTATAGGGGCTGCGCCGACGTGGCGGTCCGTGCCACAGACTCCCCTGCAGGTTCTGGCCGGCAGCCCTGTTCCATGGCACTTCAAAGTCCCCACTGTGTGATGGTGGATTCAACATCGCACCCGGCGATTCACAAAGTGAATCCGGACGGGATCGCAGGACCGACCGAGCCGCCTCCGGGCCCTGTTCGCTGTCGGTGGATTCAACAAGTCCTCCCGAGTGCCCACTGTAAGCAGATAGCTGGTACATTAGCTGTGGAGTTCGTCAGCTCACTTCCTATAGATTCCATTTGGGTCTTCTGCCACTGTGTCACTCCATATCAGTAGGTCTACTGGGGGGGAGTTCTTTGGAGGAACTGCGTTGCTACTGTGTTACTTGAGAAATTCAAGTATGTTGTTAATAGGAGCTATGGATTAGGCAGTCCCTAATTTTTTTAAAACTACATTTTTATTCTTCGAGAACATTTTCTGTTTCGTTCCAATAGGCAGAAATTGGGTCATTTCTCTTGGAAATGTCTCCATCCCAATCCAGCAAGATTAGTATTTGTCAAAACTAAAACAATTACGATCGATTCGCCTTCTGCACTCAATTATTTTATGCTTTTTTTTTTTCTTGAGTATGAAGACAACAGTGAAAGTTTGAATTCAGGGCTTTTATCCCAGGGCTGTAATTTATGCATGCAAACAATAGGTCTTTACACAGGTGCAAACAGGGAACCTACTCACTCATTCACTCATAGAGATAGGATATGTGGTTTTAGGCATAGCTCATGCTTTAGGATCAACATATTCTTCAAATGACTTATTTTTGGTAATGTCAGCTGCTGCTTTGACCATGGCACAATGAACTACTGCAGTGGAAAAAGTCCACACCTAAGACATGTTCAGAGAGATCCATTGTCTAGAAAGGCTCATTTGAATCCTTGCTGGTAATTCCGTAGCAGTAACTGTAGCTGCTGTTCCTGGTTAACTCAGCTGGTCATAATTCAGACAGATTACAGAGGAAAAAAAAGGTATTTTGTCAAAGCAATATTTCTAATATAAACTCAAAAGTGTAAATGGCATTTCCAGCTACTGGTCCCCAATTTTAATAAAGAATAGTTGATTTGATTAAAGTCATGCATTTAAAAGCAGATGACTGATTTACCACTATTAAAGGATTTAAGGAAAAAAATCATGTTTTCTTTTTCTGTGTTCAGTTAATTTTTGCTGAATAAGGCACACTATTAAAACTGGTGAGGAAATATCTGTACCATTACAAAATGTAAAAGATAAAATCATCTTTCTAGTTGTACTTTTCTATTCAAAGGCCAAAATAAAGCATTTTCTATTATTTAGATATTTTAATCTAAATTTAGAATTTAAATTTTTAATCCCTATTAATACTTTATATGTCACTAAAGGAAATGTAAATTTTGCAACAATGCAGCAAGCTCTTTTTCTCATCAAATGTATGTGCTGAGGAATTACCTGGTGACTAGCACTAAAACAAGGTAGTTGAATTTAAAAACTGCTCTGAATTTTTATTTGCTTCTCTCATAAAACATTCTTCCAATTATCTCACCAAAAATATGAGATGAATAGCTTCTGTGAAATTAAGACAAATGCTATAATTAAACCAAACAAATACAGCATCAAAATGCCTAATGGGTAAAATAAGTGATTTGTAAAAGTAATTACTAAAAAAATTAACCTTGGGCAATACATTTCATTTAAAAAACAAAACACTTGGTTATCTTTTTACACCTCTCCTTCTGGAGTCAACCCAATGGGTTTGACATAAATGGATTCATTTTGTGAAACAGTGACAGACAAATGGTTTTAAATTTCAGGCTCTATTCCTAGAAACCAAGTGTGCCCTGCTGGTTTAATAGAGAAGATATTTGTCCTGATATTAGACCGTTGACTTGGCAAAGCTGACTACACAAAACCTGAACGCAAATCGTCCCTTTGCTAAAACACATGCTCTTGAATTACCTTTTGGCAAAACAAAAAAAATGCCTTCACTTGTGTTTGCACTGAACAGAAATATTAATCAAGCCAGTGTTGTAAAGAAGGTCCTGCATTTTTGGATACTAAACTCTATCAGATCTATTAATTAAACATTTATTGAGCACCCAAGACAATGAGCATCCTTTAGAGAGAGGAAAATAAACTGGCTCCTTTTGATTAGGTCCCTTAATTTGATGTAAAATTGTAACTATTAGTCAAACCTACTTGAAAATAAGCAGAACTGATGGAAACAAACTGTGAAAGTAGGGCGTGGTCCCCTTTGGACTCTACATGGAATCCTTTTGGGATTATCTCACCAACATGGGAAAGAATCCCCTCCCCTCAGAAAGGTAACACTAAGCAATGTTTAAAACAATCAATCCTGACTCTGTAGGAAGACCGATTAAAAATAATTCTTAAGACAACGTTAAAAACACTGAACAAAAATCAGGATCAGCTTTTCACTTAGCAGGTCATCAAGGGGTCTATTTATAGATTGAGACTTTTGATTTGCAATACATCATCTCAGGGTTCAGTGGTATCTTTTGATTTCTTTCCAGCTGAACAGGCTAAGTAGTTGTAAACACCTCTTGTCAAACTACATGGTTGGCTATTCTGGCACAGAGAAGTAATCTAGGAACCCACTGGGCAAATTCTATGTAGAGACACGGTGGAAAGCTTGCCGCTGATGTGTACTGCAGATCGAGGGAGGGGCAGTGCAGGTGGCCCAGGCGATGGCCACAGTGGTGGTAGTGGCCTGGCTCTGCTAGTTAAGCCAGCAACTCCTCTCATGATTGGTGTTAGGTGTTCTCCAGGCCTTCCTTGGTTTGCCAAACTAAGGTACATTTTAATAGCTACTATAGGAAGTGTGAAGGAGAAGCAATGGAGCCATCATCCATGATATTCAAAGAACCTAAGGGTGTATGTTTCTCAATGTTTCAAAACCCTAAGACAAATACCGCTGCATCGCTAAGAAATCATGCTTTGGAAACAAGATCCCTCCAATACCCACATGCGCGCAAAGACACACACACACACACACACACACACACACACACACACACACACACACACACACACATATACACACAACCCCTCTATTAAAAATTTCAAAATGGTTGCAGATATTTCATTCACAAGAAGGTTAAAGGCGTTTCCCATCGCAAGAAGGATTAACTTACCGGAGGATTCTGGGACTGCAGATGTATACTGCGGCAAAATCCTAAATTCATCGAAAAAAATCATTTCTGGACTCCAGCTGCTAAAAATAATAGAATTATAGTAAATCATGGATAAGATTAAAACAAGCCATTTTCACATCCCAAAGAGTTCAGAAAAAAAAATTATTCTTTTCTTTTAACTCGTTTCTTAAACAATGCAAATTTTAAAGTAGCTTTTCTTTCCAGAGCACGCAGCGCCATGAAATCGATAATTTTTGATCTTTCGGTTAGTAGGCAACACGGTGAGCTATTGCAGAAACTGCAGGCAGCAGACATGTTCTTGTCAGCTCAAAATTTTCATATTGTTTTTGAATCCATTGAGATTTGGAGATGGAATACCACTGTTTTTTTGTTTTTGTTTTGTTGTTGTTGTTAGCTGGCACTAGGCTGTAGTGGGACGCAAACCCTTAGTTTATCGACACATACATGTCTATTGCTTTATATGTATTAAAAACAGGGAGTCTTACTGGATCTTAAACAAAAAATTATGTAAAAGGAGTGGCTAGTGTGATTATAATCCCATCATGCAGGGTCCACGGTTCCCATTTAGTGAAATTTCGCAGAGGGCAACTTCTTAAGAACATCCCTGCTGTGCAGAGTGAAAAGCATGAACAAACCAAAGACAGAATTCATCTGTGTTTATATTTTACAAACAATGAAAAACCTACTCTTTGTATGCCTTTTTTCCCCCACCTTATTATTTCATGAAAACTGCAGCATTTTCCCCGCCCCCAGCCAAACACTCACCACCCCAGCACTGCAGTATTCAGTCCCTCTCTTGCTTGTCCTTCGTCTTCTTTTTCGCTTTCACAAATTCTGCACGCGCCATCTTTGTGTGGGGTGATTCTTAGCTAATTTCAGTTACCCATTCTCTTACAAATCAGATCAGAAATAGAAAATTATAGTGTGCTTTGGGGCTTCATTTGCCTGGATTTCTTTCAGTCTTCCCTTCTGACATAGACAAAATGGAAACGACAGGAGGGGGGGAATGCCAAAAAAAGAGATATTTCTAATATTGCCATAACCTGTTGTATACAGTGGTGATAAAAAATATTATTAAGATAATAGCAACAGCTGCAGCCTAAATAGAAGCTATGAGATAATTAATTTGCTGCAGGTGCTTCTGTTGTGAACTGAGTAACCCATGCCATATAAAGTCTAAATACAATTATGACTCCCCCACCCTAAAACAAAATACAAGTGTCCTGATCAGTATATATGCCCATTGTAAAAAATGAATGAATTACAATTCTCCCAAGTCCTTTTCCCCCTGCCCCCACCCCATCCCAATGGTTTATCCATTAGTGGATAAGTGCAGAGCTCTATCCAGTGTGTATGTGTATGAGTGTGGATATACCAGGATGGAAGGTATGGCATTTTTAAACATAGGGAGGTTTTGCATTGTCACTCAGTCTGAAAACATATGAATCAGTTACAGATTTCTTTTTAAGAATTAAAGGTACCTTATAATATTGAAGAGCTCTAGTGGCCTGAGATCAAAAATTACCTGTATCCATGTGTATAGCTAAGAAGAAAAATAACAGTGTTGAGCAGTTATCTATATGAATTAATAATTTTTTAAAAATCACCTGTCTCACAAAAGAAGGAAATGTTCATAGTGTGTGGTGTTCTTCATTGATGTGAAAGACAGGGTTCTCTCTCTCTCTCTCTCTCTCTCTCTATCTCTAACTCTATCTCTGTCTCTCTCTTACATGCTGTCAAGTTGAGTGTTTGCGGAGAGTGGTTGCGGGTTATATCACAAGTGTGTGCCAGAAATACCTTGTATTAGGGTAGCACAGGCAGGGGCCTGGAGAAGGTCACAGTACCAGAAGCAAGTGTCCATTTTCTATTTTATGCCACTCAGCAAAAAATAACTTTGGGCCTGGAAAAGTGGAGGGACATACTGATTGATTTTTTTAAAGCTATTTGGCTAAAAAAATTCTCTTAGAGTAAGGATATAGTCATTTTTTTTCCTCCCAGTCATGCTACTGAAAAAAAGGACATTTCTGTTTCCATTGCAGTCTTAATTTTTTTTGGTTGAAGAAGCAATAGATACATAAATTTTATCATGGTCAATTTTTTAAATTTATTGGTTATTAAATTTTATTCTATTAGATGACCTTAATATTTATTCTATATCTTATAATAGATTAGTTTCATAGATTTTAACATTTTGATATAAATTTAAATATTTTAGTTCTAGAAGATACAAAATTAGTCAAATAACACTGTTCCATTTATATCAGAAGGGACACTGCATTTCCATGGGTTTTCTTTAAGATGTTTTATCTCACATGCACCTGTTAGATGGACAAGGAATGTTCTCTGTATGAAGTGTGGCATGTTTATCACACCACCACTCAGGCAAGTGACATGAATTTTATTCCATCTTTCTTTTGTTTATATTGAGGCTCTTTCTTCATAATCTGTTTTCACGTTTGCTCATATTTTGAATTTACAATTAAATCACTTGACTTAGGGACAAAAAGTAAAAGAAACAAAAGACCATACTGGTTTTCATTAAAAAGAGTAGAAAGGAATAGCCAATTCTTTGATAAACATAAGAAAAGTCGACAAGTATGAAATGCAGACATCTCCACTGAGATTTTTATGTGAACTTTGTCATTCCCAAATGGAGCTCTGAAATCATATAACTCTATAATTATCAAATCAATTTTGGAAAAGATGAAAGTGCTCTAATTTTATTGCTTCAAGGATCCTCCTGCAAAGCATTTCTCCTTCCACTATAAATTGTCTTAAAAACTGAGCTGCAAGAAATCAAGATAATATTGCTTAACACATACACATTCTTTTCCTATTAATGTTCTCTGTTTATCACAAACTGATCACAATTCTCCAACCCTTCCTCTTAAGACTTGGTTTTCAGAGCCCTTAGGGTGAGAATGTCAGGAAAACCGACATTGTGCAGATTCTGAACAATAAGAGATGGTGGTTACTGTAAGCCAATTTGCTTTGGGGCAGTTTGTCATATAGGAAAGTGAGCTGAGATTATTTGGTCTTTTTTTTAATAATCACATCATACTGCAGGCTTACCCTGAGCTAGTTGTCTTAAACAAATATTTCTAAAGATTTTAAACTATGCAGTCTAAGAAGTAAAATAATATCTTTACTAACATAGTAAAATAATTTCATATATGTAATCCCTAGATGTATATTTATTTAAATTACATTCATGTGCTATGCCAATATATGTATTAAATAACAAATAACCTTCATCTCATTTATTTTTAAGGTAAAAAGTAAATACAGAAGTTATAGAATTTTTTTCTTCATTTTAAAGAAATGGTTATAGTCACTCCACTCAAGATCACTGTTTTAAAACTGAAAAATTTTCACAATCTGTTTAAAACATTCTCTCACCCATTCTCAACCTACATAGTTTGTTTTTTAAAACTAAACTCAAACTTGATTTATTATAGGTACTGAGTGTTACTGAATCCTTTAGGAATTATGCCTTTATCTTTTCTATTGACTAATTTAAAATAAACCCCTTCTGGTAAAAACTGCCATTCATGCTTCTAGCAAATGTACCTAGAATATGTGCTGGTTTAAGGAGTCTCTTGTGTCCTTGTTCTTTCTTGATATATTGAACTCATGTGTGTATTTGTAAATATCCTGTGTCTTTTTCTTCTTTAATGATGTTTTTTTTTAAAAGGAAGTTTAGCAATGTGGACAAAGGAAGCCCTTTCAATGTCGATGACATACCTCACTTAATACTCATTGTACTTTTAGTATCTGTTAATTCAGAGTCTATGTGATGACAAAAGACTGCTATAAAATCAGTATTAGTTGTAAACAAATTTATGTTTTATCAATCCTGGTGGAATCTACACAGATGTGAACATTGTTTGCAGCACACACAGAAGATCTATTTTTCAGTGCACAGACAATGCTTAGGGCCCCTATGACGTCTTAGAGCCCTTGCTTAACTTGGTAGTTAAAAAGCCATGGCTGTAATGGATATAGGAGGGGAAAATTCCACTCTGCCCCACACTGGTTGTGATGCACAGGTTCTGCAACTTCTCTGACTCCTGGCCTCACCTCTATAGCAGTGACAGCAGTGGTAGTAGGATCTCACAATAACCCAAATGATAGCTCCCATTTATTGATCTTCTTCTGGATTGAAGCTTTGCTGTTCACAGTCTTCACATCTGAAACCTTTTAACCATCACAGCCAGAGGGAAGTGGAACCTCACTTTTCCTATTTTAAGTCTGTGAAAAGTAAGACTAAGAGAAATTAAGGAATTTGCTCGGGTTAGATGCTGAATAAACAGAGCTGAAATTTGAACTCCACATTGGTGCTGTTCAATACAGTAGCCATTAGCCATATGTTGGTTATTAAGTTTAAATAAGTTAAAGTGAAATGAAATCCCTCAATGCCATTAGCACATTTTAAACTCCCAATAGCTGTAGGTGGCTACCATATTGCGCACACAAAGAACATCACCAATTAGTTCCATTGGACAGTGTTGAACAAAGCTGAAAAACTGCAAAGCCTGTACTGGGTTTAATCTTCCTTACCCATTTGTTCCTTCTTCAGCAAACATTTAATACCTACTGTGTTCAGGGCATTGTGCTGACCCTGGAAAGTTATCTTTCTGCATTGTTGTCAAAGAGAAAATGAAATAGACATGGAAGAGCTTTTCAAGATATAAGGTTTAGATAAAATGTTTATGTTGCAGTTGCTGTAATGGAGTGAGACTTCGCACATCACTGAGGGCAGGATCTACGTCATTTGTGGAATTCTCACTTCCCTTCCTTGTATATCCTTCCCTTTGGCACTTCACCAGAAACACACCCAATCAGAAGTGAATCAGAGATTCCTGTTATTGTACACATGTATCTGTTTCCATCCTCTCATCTTCTGAAAGCTTTTCCTAAGCTTAGAAAATCCCCCAAGTAGAATATTGTGGGCAACCTGGGCATGGCAGGTGGAGAATGGGCATAAGGTCTCAGCTCCACTATCAGGTACCTCTGTTTGGGGCTTTGACTAGAGTCAATGGCCTGAAGAAGTTGAGGAAGATTTCTTTATTTTAGAGACTATAGTAGAAATGTCCTCTTTTTACCCAACTGTCACTTTACTGAAAGTGAGATGCGTGATCTTAAAAGCAACTTTATTTTGGTCCACCCCAGTCGATGATCCCTTTCTTTAAGCCTGCTCCATGCAGGTGGTCCTGAATGGCCATGACTTTCCTGGTTTTTGTCAGTAACATAGGCCTATGGTTACTAAGACTCAAACCACCATCTTAATTTATTAATCCTTCCTTCCTCTTCAGTTAAAGGTAAAAATTCTTCTCCCTTTCCCAACTAGGGCCATGAAAGGCTTCTTTCATGCTTCATGGCCAGCTGCTATATTTTACCCCTTTTTTAGGCTGGAGCCCTGCAGAACATTAGAGGAATGTAACATTTCTTAATGGACTGGTTACTGGTGTAAACTGGCTTTCGCTGGCTGGATCCAGCCAATGTTTAAATGTGGCTGTGTTGTGAGCACTTCTGTGGACTCTTTGGCAGCATCTCTACTAGAATTGTATAGCCTCCTCTCACTTGAAGGAAGTCCACAGCAGCCCTTTAAAGGTTCTCTTCAAGGGTCTTCCCCCGTCGTGGTCTCTCATTGATGCCCTTACTATGCCAGGTTCCAAGTTATCTGATTTGATATTTCTGCCTAGTAACTTGCCTCACATCTCACTCTGACACTGAAACACCATCATGTCTTGGTTGAAACTTCCGGTCTGACCATCCTGACATCTCCCTCCTGAGCTGGGAGAGGGAGATGGGGTGAAGGGCTGGATGGCAACTGTGTCCTCAGCAGGTGGTTATTGCTTCCTTGGGTTCTTTTGTATTTATTCCCCTTGCTTTTACCTTCTGAGAGATTCTGTGAACTATCTAACATCCTTCCAAGAAATTCTTTTTCTGCTTCAGTGGGCCAGTCATTTTCTCTTCTTTGCAGCTCAACACCTAGTTTGATAAACCCTCATTTTGATCATTTTTCTACTATTCTCTGTGTCTCTCTACTTTGTATTTAGTCATTGAGTCTCTACATTTTTTTCAGATTGCAAAGTAATACATGTGCCTTGTAAAACATGCAAACAAATCAGAAATGTATGACATAGGATGAAAAAATGCATGATAATTCCATGCCACCAGATATCTGTTGGCAGCATCATTTTTCTTAGACTATGTCACCCAACCAAGTTAATTAGCTTGATCGTTTTTTAAAATTAGGATATATTTGTTGTACAAGGGGAAATCATTGTGACAATGAACAATTGTGTATTGGCTCACTGGAGTTGATGGCCTTTCCCTTTCTTTCTTTTGTTATATTTATTTTTCTATTAAAATTATTTATTTACTTATCCATCTTCAAAAGATTGAAATAAAAATTGCCATGGTCTTCAATTTTAAGTTCAATTGAATGTTCTTCTAGACTTCTTTTTTTCATTGAAATAATTTCTAAACTACTCAATGAGCTCAACCTTCTGTTTAAAGTTCAAATATGGACTTTTTGGAAAGGCCACAAGACACCAGCTCCATGAAGTGGAGAATTGGTCCTTATTTTCAAAAACCCTCCATGTATTTTATGCAAAAATATATGAGTCAGTTCCTACCCTCCAGTTTCTACCACCACCACTTTCACCTTAAGGCTGTTACTAATTTCTTCTGCATCCTGCCTGTCAGTTTCTCTGTGACAAATATGAGTTTGTATTACTTTCCCTCCACACCATTTCTTATACAAAAAATAGAAGACTTTTCTTGCATTTTATTTTTATCACTTAACATATCTTAGAAATCTTGTCACATCAGTACCCAAGCTCTGCCTTGTTTGTTTTCATAATTCTATAACATTTCATGGTACCTTAACTTATTTAACTAGCTCCTCCCCATTGATGGACTTTGGATTGTTTTCAAGCATTTATTTTTACAAATAATGGCATGTAAATAATTTCCACATAGGTCATTTACTATATGTACAAATATTAACTATAGGGTCAATTCCTAAAAGTGGAACTACTAATAAAAGCACATTCTAGTCTGGGTATGTAGCTCAGTGTAGAGTATACGTTTAGTGTGTGTAACGCCCTAGGTTCAATCCCAAACAATACACACACACACACACACACACACACACACACACACACACACGCTACAATATTATGCACCAGCAGATTTCCAGTCTCACCAGCAATGTCTGAGTGCCTGTTCTCTGGCAGTTTCATCCCTGGAGGATGTGTGAAAGACACTGCTTTGCCTCACCCATGCCCTCTAGACAGTCATCGCTATACTACAGCTACACGCCTTGTACCAGGGCTTTCTTCTGGCTTCGGGAAGCAGGCTTGATCTGTGTGTGTGTGTGGAGGGGGTGGGGGATGGGATGGACAGGCAGAAATGCCTGAGAGTTGATTCCCTACAAACAACCATCAAGCAGTTATGGACAGGGAGTTGGTGACAAATGCCACTGCTTTCTCATTTACGGGAGTAACCATGACGTGTGTCTTACACTGTGTCCCTCAGTTCCCTTCTGAGCCCTAGACACCCGTGGAGGTAACATGGCTTTGTAATATCTCCTGTCTTGACTGCTTTCTCTCGGTGATGACAAACATCATTGCCAAATAAACTACTTACAAAGATACTTGGGAAAACCCAATCAAACACAACATCATCAAGCTTCTGGAATTTTGTGAATGATATCTCCTCATAATATGAATTTAAATTTCTCTTTCAAGTGAGGTTGAGCACATTTTCATGTATCTAAATGTTTTCTTTGTATTTCTTTGAACCAGTGGTTATATATTTTGCCTATTGAGCTCCAATTTCTATAAAAATCTCTTTGTTAGAAAGATTGTCTCATTCTGTAATATGAAATTTTCCAAGTTTTTGTCTTTATTTAATGTTTTTGGGGGGGGAGGCTGTTGTTTCCTTTCTCTCTTTCTCTGCCTTGTCCTCCTCCTTTTTCCTCTCCCTTCTCGTATTTTTTTGCCATCTTCTTCTTTTTTTGCCATCTAGACTTTATTTTCATGTAGACAATTTAATGAGCCTTTTCTTTTGTCTCTTCTACATTTTGAGTCATAGAAATGTTTTCCTATACTCTATATTATAGAAGTATTTAGTGTTTTATAATGACACAAGGCTTATTTTTTACAATTTTATCTTAATTTGGAATTTATTCTAGAGGAGGTTCACTAGCTTTCACCTTCATTGTGATTTTTTGTCTAAGATCTCTTCCAGATTCACCCACCACAATGAAAACTGACCTTGGATTATTCTGAGCCAGATGTCATGATTCAGGGCCCAAACCTATTTTCTATCTCCTCTTGCAAATGAGTTTAAGGCTCTTGGCTTTCCTCCTAACTTGGCCTTTACTTCCCTTATAGCAGAAGAGTTTATTCTGCACCATTTCTCTATCTGAAACAGCCTTTATGTATCTTTCTAATGTATTAAATTTATATCTTATCTCAATAAATTTTATCTCTGTAAGTGTATTTTTTCTTTCTTTCTCATAGGTCTTCCTTTTTAATTTTGTCCTGCTCAAAATGACAGAGTAATTTGTGTGCCATTTTCCTATGACATTAGATCCAATCTCTTCTAAAACTGCAGCACTCTTTTTATTTCAGGCTCAAAAACTAACAAAAAACACGGAGAAACCGTAGTGATTTTTTTAAAAGTCTAATTTCTGCAACTCATCACACTGTTGTGTACATTTTTACATCTATTTTGCCTTGCTAGTTGTTCACCTTAGGAAGAAAAATACCAAAAATAGATGGACAGGTCATTTGTGATTTTTGTTTGTCTCTTGAGTGTCATACACTGTCACACAAATCACAACCACACATGAACTTGATTAAATTGTTTTGGTCAAAGCGCACTTCATTGGAAAAATTAAACACTGTGATTCATTGCTACCTGTCTATGTAGCTATCCCTTATCTCCTAAGAATATTTCTTTTGCACTTTTGGTGACTTTTTATGATATTCTGGGCCAGTTCTACTCCCAGTGGGAGTGAATAATATTCTCTAGTCTTAGGCTGTCTCTCAGTTGAGTAGTCTCTTCTTAGGAAGGATGAAGGAAGTCCATCACATTCTATGGGCCTGGTTAACTGTTTTACCCTTGAATGTGAAACAGGGAAACCAGTCATAATTGGCTTCCTCTCACAGATGTTTTAAGCTTCTTTTGCCTACATATGCCACAAGAATGTGCACCTGTTGATGCCACAGTCTCTGTGAGCACCCACTCCTGCTTGCCTTACCTAGGAAGAGAACATTCCTGCCTGTCACAAGTAACACAACTACAAGATCTACTTCCCTGGACACTTGCAGCAGCCTTCCTGACTTTTTCTTACCTGAGACCAGGGGAGGAAAACTAGGTGGTAAAATGTCCATCTCTCTATCTGTCCTCCACTCTCTCTGCAATATTCCAGGGTAGCCTCTGTGAAAAACTTCCATCATCAAGGTCTCCAAGACACCCCCACCCTCATCATCAGAGTTCTCCTCCCCTGAGTGTCACCAGCTGTGGGATTGTAAGGCACCATTATAATAAAGGTGACAATGACAGATCTCAGGGAAATGGAGCTCCAAAGTGAGGGAGGGAGGCACATCTGAGAGCTCAGGCTCTATTAGCCTGATAATGAGCATGGCAAGGACTTTCCTGCTTATGGGGGAAAAGACACAGAAGTCTTGTTTGAAGACAAAGCACATATAATGTGATCACATAGTCCTCCTAATGCGCTGATACGATGTTCAGAAAAAGTACTCTTTTCACTGCCTTCTTACATTCCAGTGGAAAAGGTTTTCATATGAGTGTGTACTTACTGCATCCAAGTCAGTAATACTGCACTCCAGCCAAGCTTCCTAAACAGCAATGCTACACACAGGTGTTTATGTTTAATTGACTTAATAACCTTGAACCCCAGAGATGATTTATTTCTAGACTCCTTGCTTTCAATTGAAGGAATAAAAAAATTTCTGTCAGATAAAAATCCCTTTGTGGCCATGTCAATTTATTTCTAAAGAATTTCTAACATGCTGAGTGCTCCCTTGCCTTCTCCAAAAGATAAAGAGGCTTTTATAGAAATTTGTAACTTGGCTCAACCAGTTCTAAATAGCACTGCCAGCTTCCTGTGTTAGAAATGCCATGTTTTCCCCAAGCTGGAGGGATGCAGGCTCTGTGTGGGAGCCACCTGATATCTCTTTGGTATTCAGGAAGGAAACCAGGCCACACCCTTGCCTTGTGAGCCCAAAGTGGTTGCTGCTCTCAGAATGGCCTGGGATACAGCACCAGATCCATTCACTTAGTTCCGTAGAGCTGACATAGACATTGCTTTTCTTTCTGTTGCTTTGCTATTCAGAGAGTCTGGCAATCAGAAAGGCACTCAAAAGCTATGACTCTCCCAGGCAGATGAGGTTAATGGGAGACTTTCCAGAATTATTCTTCCTAGAAGGCTTTCTGTGTGGCTCCTGAAATGAGGAAAAAGAAGGGTTGCCCAGCAATATCTAGTTTTCACTTAGGGTTGGGAATTTGACAGAAAATGATAAGTGACTTTTAATGGGTCTGAGGTTTCTTTCTAGAGTGATGGAAATATTCTAAAATTGTGGCGATGGTTACATAACTTTGTGAATTTACTAAAACCCACTGGATTGTACACTTTAAATGGGGAAATTATAGCATATAAATTATATCTCAATAAAGCTGTTGAAAAATTCATATATTTTATTGCTAACAATTAATCCTATTATTTTATTAGAGTCTTCACCTTCATGAGTCTCATGCACCTCTGAAGAGCAGTATGGAGTCACCTGTAACTAAATGAAAGTATCAAAATATGTGAGCAGAGTTTGTGCCAAGTTGTTCCTGTGACAGACTAGACACTCAGGCAGTTCTTATAAATATTTTATGCAATTCATTCATTACAAAAATAGGAATCCTGGCTCCTGTGCTGTGAATCACCTAACACTACTTTTTAGAAGGTTAGGTAAATAAAAGTTCAAAAACACATTTTATCTTATAGTCCCCACCTGCTCACCATCTGGTGCTTCCTGACTCACTGCTGGAGGGATCACGCATGAACATCCCCAGGGGAACTGTGGGAGTCATATTCTTCAGCTGCATGTAGGGTCTGTGTCTGGGGCATGTGCTTTACTACATCTTAGTTCACCTGTACTGTTTTGTGACAACCCCCCACACCAACTCTCTGACTTTGGTGTCTACCTCTAAGAGTCATCCCTGCATTCTTTATTAGAAGATTGTTCTCAGTCTACTGGAACCTGCTTCGTACAAACACACACACACACACACTCCTAGCCAGCAGTCCCCGGGAACATAAAGCAGCCCTTAATCAATGAGGGAAGACATACAATGCCAGCTCACTTGTCTCGGGTTCAGACAGCTTGGAGGCGTCACTTGCACTCCAGATGAGGCTAAAGCCAGCCTCCACAAGACACACCCATGCTTGGGTTACTTCTCTTCCCTACCTTGCCTCCCTTTGTTTCCTTACAGGTCTCTCCTGGCAGCACTTCCCTTATTAATCATCTAGGCACCAATCTTTATCTCAGAGTCTGCTTTTAGAGAACTTGGCCTGAGCCCACAGTCAACATATGTGACCAATCAGTGTGTGTAGTGTGACCAGCATGCCTGGGCATGCAGTGGGTGGAGCTGGCCTGGGCATCTCAGCTGCTGTGGGAATTTGGGCAGGCCTTTTTCTTGGGAGCACTGGGGTACTTGGGGAGATAGGTCTTGGCATTTTTCCTGGACTTCCTCAGAAACCTTAAGGAAGCTCAACTCCTGAGGCCGGGCTTGTTGCTCTGACCAGAGTGGGAGTGGGAGACTCAAGCTGAGGCCATGCACCCCAGGAGAGAGAGGCCATTCTTGCTCTTCCCTGTCCAGGATGCTCTGCATAGGTGTGAAGGTGTGGGTTTCAGGGGAGATCAGCTGTTACCTAGACTCCAACCTGGGCCCCAAGTGACCCTTGGGCATATTCTGGCCTCTCAATTTTCACCCATTGTCTTAGGATCCCCTATCTGCTATGCCTCAAAAGATGAGCTCTTGCCTCTTCACACTTTTTATATGGTGAGGGCCAGTATGAGGTTTCCTCCTAGCTGAACATGGCCGGGATGAGTTTGACAGCTTAGGTTCAAGTTCATCCACCACTGTTTCCTTGATTGTGAGAACATGGGCAAGTCACAACCTGTCTGAACCTCTCTTTACTCACCTGTAAGATGAGGAAACCCCTGCCTTGCAGAGGAGTTGTGAGGATTAAGTGAAATGATACACTTAACACAGTGTCTAGACCAGGAAAAGCATTTGTAAATCCATAGTGACTGTAATTTTCTTCTTTAAAAAAATTTTAGGGCTGGGCATGATGGTGCATGCCTGTGATCCCAGCTACTTAGGAGACAGACGTAGGAGGATTGAGGTCCAAGGACAGCCTGGGTAAAAGTGCGAGACTGTATCTAAAAAACAAACTAAAAGCAAAAGGTACGGAGCTTGCCTGGCAAGCATGACGCCCTGAGTTCAAATTCCAGTATCACCAAAAAGAATGTTCACAGAATTGTCGACGCTCAACTGGTTGGAGTTGCAAGTGATTTACCGAGTGTGTGGCACATGTATGCTCTCCATGAAATAAAGTGTAGTGGCCTCCATGACTTAAACAAAAATTGCTTTGGGGGCTCCAAAGACTTCATAAAGAAGAGAAATTACTTTCTGAGAAAAGGTGAGAAGCCCAAGATACAGCTGATAGGGAAAGATTGCAAATTGGGGAAAACACATGAAGTTCAAACTAATATGAGCTTCAAATAGACTCCTTGGAGCCGATAAAGCACTTGGGTGGCTGCTTGTGTGGGTAACTCATGCTTTGTGGCATGCGTGCCATCAGGGATTAAAGCAGAAACACAGGGAGCATCAGTTATTTCCTGACGTACAGAAATAATGACACACAGAAGTAATGAAGCATTTTGATGCAGATTCCAAGTCTGTATGGTTACATTTGAAAGGGGACATGACAGACACAGCAGGCTGCCTAATCAGCACTTGTTTTACTTCCCCTCCTTATCTGTTCTGAGGTTGGCCTACCTTCCCAGCCTCCCTTCAGTTGTGCCATAGTTAGACCAGTGAGATGCAAAGAGGTATTTGCTAGAGACTCCAAGATAGCTGTACTAACTTGATTAAAGCAACAGAGAAAAACTGGCATCATGCCTTTTGCTCTTTCCTCCTGCTTTGAACACAGGTATGAGGTCTGGAACCTAGGCAGCTATATTATGATCATAAGGGAGAGGTCAAGAGAAGTCAGAGGCATTGGCCTTGAAATCTTGAAATATGTCATGGGAAAAAAATGACTCCTATTTGTTGAAGATTAGTTAGTCTTAAAGCCTGGCATGGTGACATACAACTGTAATCCCAGCTACTCAGGAGGTAGAGGCAGGAGGGTGGCAAGTTTGAGGCCAGCCTGGGCAAGGGTAGTGAAATAAGAACAAAAGGGTTGGGGGTGTGGCTTGAGTGGTAGAGCTCTTGCCTAGCAAGGGTCATTGTGGCCCTGAGTTCTATTCCCAGTACTGCAAGGAAAAAAACGATAATTTAATTGTTCCTGCTACTTGCAACAAAGAACATTCCAAGTGGAGTCACAGTCTCTTCCTCCTCTTTCCTTTCCTTCTTGTTTTGTTGAGATTTAGCTCAGTATGAACAGGATGTTGGCTGATCATTGACTCTAGCTCTCTTCCTGCCTGTGCAGCGGCTCAGGACTGAACTTCAGGCACTTAACATTGATACCCTTTTGTACCTTTAACCTTTCTGCTATATAAAGGAAATGCAATTGTGTCCATAAGTGTTCCTCAGTGGCGGTATGGGAAAAAGAAATACCCTGGACTAATCAGTTCAGAAAATACAAAGTTCAATAGGTTTCATTAGTGTGAGAATTCTCAAAGCTTTTAATGTGCCAGTAGGCTGAGGAAGGAGGCAGATTTGGTCCCAGACCCATGCATCTTCCTGACTGGCCTTTGGGGATGCTCCTTTGTAGTGCTGAGCTGAAAGTGCATGTCTGCTGTGTCCCATGTTTTCCCAAACCAGCTGAGAGCTGTGTTCTTTGAGTGGTGTATTAGAGGGCTAGTGGCACAGGAAGATTTCCTGGTACGTTCTCTAGCCCCCTAGGCCCAAGTGGAGGTATAGGTACTGCAACACACACTATTAAGTCAGTGAAAGAATGAAGTCCAGATGGAGGCACAGGATTGTAATCCCAACTACTCAGGAGGCAGAGATAGGAGGATCATGCTCTGGCTGACTTGGGCAAAGCACAAGATCCTCTATGAAAAATGACTAAAGCAGCTGGGTGCCACGGGTGGCTCATGCCTGTAATCCTAGCTACTCAGGAGGCAGAGATCAGGAGGATTGTGGTTCAAAGCCAGCCTGGGCAAATACTTTGTGAGATCCTCTCTCAAAAAAACCCATCATAAAACAGGGCTGGAAGAGTGGCTCAAGTGGTAGAGCACCTGCCTAGCAGGCCTAGCAAGCATGAAACCCTGAGTTCAAACCCCAGTACCACCAAAAAAAAAAAAATCAAACTCTGTAACATCATAGGTGTCACAGACTCATGAGACAGATGACTCTCTTCCCCACTTACTAAAATTCTACCTATGAGTCAAGGTCTTGTTCCTGTCTCTACCATAAAACCTTTCCTAACCATGCTGACCCACAAGGTTGCTTCGTGCTTGGAGCATGTAGTATTGGGGGGCACCAAGAGCTAAGTCTCATTTTCTCTATGTTCTGAAATATAACAAATTTCAGAAATTATGGAGCATTGCTATAGTAAGAAGCAAAGTCAGAATGGCTTATTTTTTTTAAGTTTCATTTCTTGCTTATGTATATATAATGCAAACATTATAACCTTGTAATTATACTTCTGGAACCTGTGGCTACCAAGAGGAGGAGAATGGGGGAGGGGAACGAGCTCTTAACTGCATTGGCCCACAATTCTGAACTTGCCTGGGTCCAGAACTAGCTGAAGAGAGGTAGGAAATGAGTGGAGCACGTGTTGATGACCATGACCTCTCTCACCCATATTTCCTACTAAGTTATGAGCACCTTGAGAGCAGGTGATGACTTGCACAGTCGTCACCTCTGTTGCCTTCACCAGTCCACCACCCATTCTCCTTTTTGCTAGTGCAGTTCAGTGACTTACCGTCCCTTACTCTCAGGTCACATGGCTCCATTGGGAACAGGTCCACTTTCCATGATAGGTATGTGATACAGACTTGACAAATCACATCAAATTCTTTGTCTCTTCTGGAAATTTTAGGAACGAGACCCTGTCTCTGTCTATTGCACTAAAAGCTTGGGGATGCTGGGATTACCATGTAGAGGAAGTTGCCTTGAGGATTTCAGCATAGAAAAAGAAGCTGAGCCAAGAAGTAGTCATGAAGACTGGGGTCCTAGTGATGCTAGCTTTATGGCTATTCAAACTGCAGAGTCACACATGGCTCTGAGCCCAGAAGGGCCTGCGCTTGCTTTAATGTTCCATTCTTCCGTCATCTTGAAATCCTTTTTTTTTTTTTTTTTTTTTTGAGACAGGGTCTTATTATGTATCTCTCCTCCCCTAGTCTCCCTAGTGCTGGAATTATAGTAGGCACCACCATTCCTGGCTTGAAATTCTTAATGATTTTTGAAAAGGGACCTTGTACTTAAATTTCCCACTAGGCCCTGCAAATTCATAGCTGGTTCTGCCCCCTGGATTGACCACACTTGAAGCTAATGACACTCCTACTGAATTTTTTTGGGTCACACGAACCAGCAAATTTTCTTCAGACCTGTCACTTGCCGCTTAGATAGAGCTACAGCTACAGTCTGGGTTCCCAGTTGCACAGGTCAGAAACTCTAGTCAGTTTCAGCAGAAAAGGAATTTGTTCAAAAATACTAGAAGACCTACAGAATGTCTGAGCAGGTCAGAACAGACCTGAAAATCCCAGTGATCAAGAACAGTTACCAGATTTGATCAATATATGCTTGCAGGGATGTGTGAGGGGCACAAATGTGTTCCCTCCTTGAATCTGGGGCTTGGATGCTGTTTAGAATAATTAGCAGCTATACCCTGTAGAAGGAGTCCCTGTGGCACCAATTACATGGCACGAATTTCCACAGTCTCCAGTGAGTGTGTAAGATTGGTGGCACCTAAGGCACCTGCCTGTACCTTGGCCCCACAGGTGACTGGGCAAGAATGATTCCAGCTCCTACCTTCAGTAACCATTGGAAACCAGGAACTTCCCCTCCCAAAGACAGGAAGCATGCTGAAGCATGTTGTGAGGAGCTGGACACCTGTACTCAGGAACTGGAGGTAGGAGGATCACAACTGGAATCCAGCCCAGGGAAAAGCATTAGACCCTATCTGGAAAACCCACTCAAACAGCAAAATGTCTGGGCGATGGTTCAAGTGACAGGCACCCTGAGATCAATCTCCTGTAACACACACACACACACACACACACACACACACACACGGGGAGGGGGGGAGAGAGAGAGAAAGAGAGAACATGTTGGGAGATATGCAAAAGTGATCAATTCAAGGACCGTGCACATAATAAATGTATGGACTGAATCAACTTGTGCACACACTGCTGCTGTCAGCGATTGCTGGGTCTCCCAGCGTACCACCACTTGGTACTCTGTTTTGGCATAGCTCTATGCCCATTCTCTGACTCCATTTCCCCAGTAATCTACTGTTTCCCACCCACCAGGAACCTAGCTGGGACAAAATACATACATTTCTGCCAAGCAATATATAGCCCAGCCCTTAGGATATAAGGTGTTATTTACCTGAAGGTTGGTGCTAAGATGTTCACTGAGTGTTTGTGCCTGTCACAAAGCAAGTCCTCCACACCCGCAGCTGGCAGGTAATCAACCTATTTCTATGCAAAAAGTCTTGGTATTGCTAATAATTTTTATGCCAGCTTACAGCTCATTCTTAAGAAGTATTTTTCAGAATCAGGTGTTAACAAAATAATGAACAAAATAAAATGTACAGAGTCAGTAATTATCAGTTTCCTTTGATGAAACCGCCCTAGAGTTTGTTATCATCAATCTGATGTAAAATTAAACAGAACAAAAGAGCGCCTTTGGGAGGGGCGTGAAATCATCATTTAAAAACAACTGTTCCATCCACTTTGTATCTTTGTATTGAATATATTTACTTCCAAGAGGCTGGAGGCTGGAGCATAGAAAGTGGCCACAGCCTGACAAGCTGCTGTGGATACCACCCAGGCAGGACTGGGTAGCCTATAGGGAGCATGTCTTAGTGTCAGAGAGGTGAGTTTGGGTCTGCATCAGCAGGGCCAATCAGCATTTAAATGAGGGTGTGGCTCTGCCAGGGACTTGGAGAAATGCAGGATTTAGAACCACGGAAGAGCATCCCTTGTCAGGGTTGGGGGTTTCAGTTTCTAGAAGCTTTTCTGCTGGTTGAAGGAAAGTCAGCATGGCCTGAGGTTCCTCTACTATGGCAATCTTTGTTCCCCAATTGAAAGAATGACAGAGCAGTCAGGCATTGCAACAGCTTTAACGGTGTCCTTAAAAGTTATGTGGCCCCAAATGCTTTTATCTGGGAGTTAGCTGTGGATGTAGTGTACCTGCTCAGAAAACAATTGCCGGCCTTCGCTCTTGCTGTTTCCACTACCTGCAGCATTCTTTCCCTTGCTTGCTTCCCATCTGTCACCAAGGCTTGGTGGAATTTTGACAGAAGCCATTAAAATGTAAAATGAAGCCCATCAATCTTGAGGGGTCATTCTCTCCTGAATGCCAGCAATGCATGTCCACCCCCCTGTCCACACTGTGTGAATGGCCCATGGTCAAGTTCACCTCCTTCCAGCACCAATCTTTAGACACAGTCCTCCATACTGTGTAGAGAGGAGAGAACAGAACTGCACAGGTTGAATTCATGTTACCACTTTGGTAGAGCCTGAATAACTTGTGCTGAACACTTTCACTGATCTTTAAACCAAAGCAAAATAGATAAGGAGCAGATGCAAGGTCAAGAAGGACAGTTGGTACATTGACGTTAAAGGAATCAGTAGAATCAGAGTGCAGGTCTTCATCTCCAGGACCACTCTTCTTACACATTTCCTGCCCAGACCCTCCAGTCCAGCACCCTCCAGGCTCTCATCTCACCTCCTCACTTTTGTGGGAGGTGATGAGGCTTTCTCTATTGGAGGGGACACAAGAAAGCACATGTGAGTCTGCTGCTGTACCTGACATTCTGGAAAACCCACTGGAGTCCTTGGGGAAGCCCTTGAAATGTATCAAAATTTACAAATGTATTCCTTTTTGGGCATATGAGAGGTCTCTGCTTGGAGCCTCTGAGATCAGAGTAATTGGAACAACTTTCTCCTCTTCTCCCCAAATCTGGCCAAGACATCCAGCATTCTTCCAGAAATAGTAGGCCAATCTGAGACTCATCAACAAGACACTTCTGGAGAATCCTTTCTATTAAACAGGAGCATAAATCCTTACAACGGGCAAAAACATTGTTGCGAAAGAGATGTCAAGTCATCAGCCAATACATGCTTAAGGTATATGGGGAAGAATTAAAAATCTAGTATGAAGCGCCTTCCCATCCTGATCTTCACAGCAGCTTTGGCAGCCCACAGGAACCTAGGAAACAGGATGGCTAGGTGTTTAGGGCACACCTGTGATGACAAATCCCAGCTCTGCTCTTTTCTGTCTGTGTGACCTGCAAGCGACTTGACCTCTGGGTCTCAGTTTGGTCATCTGCAACAGGGGGTCCTCACAGGGCTGCTCTGAAGATTGAGATAGGACAGGTGAAGGGCTTCACACAGTCCCCAAAATACCCAGTTTATTTCTCTGTTACTTAGGTGTCCCCAGAGGAGAGGACAGGAGTTCTGAAAGATGTTCTTCAGAAGGGGAAGGGAATATGAACTTGAGCTTGGGGCTAGAAGCAGATGCTATTGCCTTGGAGAATCAGGGGCTATGCCTTTAACTCTGACAGACTCCCCTGACCTGTGAATGGCTACCTAGGCCTGGATGACCTTGAAAATGAGCAAAGCTATGAGGCCAGAGATTTTGCTACCTCTCTGATCACCTCTTGGGGGTTGGCTGGCCAGAGATAAGCTCAAGAGACAGAGGGACTGAGTTCCAGTAGGACCTGTCCAGCACTGAGGAATTTGGAGTTCTCTGGAAGTGAAGGCAAATCTTATAAAGGTTTTAAGTAGGAGGGTGATCAGAACTATGTTTTGAAAAATCACAAGTGTACACCCATGGGTGTTAGTAGAGGGCCAATAGTCAGGGCACAAGAGGCAAGGGAGGTAAGGAGAGGGTAGGGGGCTCCCCAGTCATTCAGGTAAGACATGATTCACCTGCATCAAGACAGGGCAAAAGGGATGAATGTGGAAAGAGAGCAGAACGGATATGAGTGAAAAGGAGGTGTAGAACTGGCTGGGCTTGGTGATAGCTGGATGCTGGGTGAAATCTGGTTAGCAACAGCTGTGGGTGAGCCCATCAGGGAGAGAAAATGTGCCAGGAACACAGCAATGGCATTGACACCAACTCTATTGAGTTCAAATCAGACTTTGCATGAATGTGCACTACCCATTATGGGTCCAAGTGCATCTTCTGAAGCTGATGTTTCTGGAGAACTTTGAGGAGAAGCAATGGGGGAATTCCTTTCAGGGTCAGAGACTGGGGAGGTTAGCTTTCCTACAGGAGTATAGACCTTCCCTGGCTTTCCCACCCCTTTCCTTCCCCTACACACACTACCAGTGTAGGGGAGAGGCTGCCCCTAATAGAATTCTCCTGAGAAGAAGAGTGAAGAGGACAGGAGAGGACAGGAGAGGAGAGGAGAGGAGAATTTGCTCAGGAGAATTTCTCTCAGGAGAATTCTGTCCTGTCCCAAATCTGCAAGGATGCCTGCCAGGAAGCCGTGGGCCTCTGGGAGCTTTGCTTTCTGGCCTCAGAGCTGCAGAGTCCTGGGTGTCAGCAGAAGGAAGGAGGGCAGTTTCCCTTGAGGCTTGGTGCTACTACAAACGAAGCACATTGGTACAGAAGCCTCTGCCCTGGCTGAGGAGGAGGCAAGGAAGCACCCATATGCCTGGTGGCAGTTCACAGCTGAATGCTGGGAGGGATAATACACAGACTCCATGGCAACTGGGGAACACACCAGGCTGTGTTCTGTGTAACCAAGTAGAGTAAATGCGGGCAAAGTGACTCGGCCTGCCTGAGAAATTGCTCCAGGCACAAGACTGACCGCAGGGTCCTCTACAGTTAGGGAGGTCACTTATTTCCTCATATGGCCATGTCATGTCAAACAGCATCTCTTCATTGTATTACTCCACTCTTCTACTGCTGTCTCCCTGGGGTTGATGATAAGAAAGGCCTTTGCTTAATTTCTAGAACTTCAGCTTTGTGAAACTAGAGCTTTTTCTGTGTTCGATAATCAGTCACCAACCTGAGAGGAGCCTAAGTGTTAATGATATGCTTTATTCTAGCCCAGGAAATGGGGTGAAGCTTTCCTACCAGTGTTGAATCAAAGACATGTGCATTCATGCTGGTATCTCTTTTCCTCTTGGCTTGGACTTGACCCCAGTTTGCCCTTTTGATTAGTCTGCCCTAAAGCAGAGCTTCTCAACCTTGGCCCTATTGATGTGTTGAGTCAGATAATTCATAGTTGTTTGGGGCTGTCCTGTGTATCATAGGATATTTAGCAGTATCCCTGCAATCTAGATGCTACTAGCAGTCCCCCTTCTCCAAGCTGTGATGATGACCAAAAATGTCCCAGACATTGCTAAGTGCCCTTTGGTAGGTAAACACCCCCACCCCCCAGTGAAAACCTCTGGTTTGAAGGAAGGCTTCTGGTGAGAAATGGTATCTGGCTTTTTATGTTGTGCTGGATTCTGTTCCAGCATTTATCCCATGAGAAAAGGAATGAGCACATGGGATCAAGATATTAAGCACCTTTTTTTAATTGTTTTACTATTCATATGTGCATACAATGCTTGGGTCATTTCTCCTCCCTGCCCCCACCCCCCCCTTACCACCCACTCTGCCCCCTCCCTCTCCCCCCCACCCCCTCGATACCCAGCAGAAACCATTATGCCCTTATCTCTAATTTTGTTGAAGAGAGAGTATAAGCAATAATAGAAAGGAACAAGGGCTTTTGCTAGTTGAGATAAGGATAGCTATACAGGGAGTTGACTCACATTACTTTCCTGATTAAGCACCATTTCTAATAATAAGATGGCCTTTTTTGTCATGTCCCTTGCTTGGGTGACCCAAGTTCCAAAGTACAGAACCCATTTCTTGGTGCAAGAAGGTGGATCATGGATACAGTATTAGAAAATATCTAATCAAAACCACAAAGGTAGTGGGTATAGTAACTCATGCCTGCAATCCCAGCTTGGGAGAAAGAGATTGTGAGAATCATGGTTCAAAGCCAGCCAAGGCAAAAAGTTAGTAGGACCCCATCTCAAAGAACATTCGGGCATGGTGGCATGTGTCTGTCATCCCAGCTATGTGGAAAGCAAAAATTGGAGGATTGTGGTTCAGGCCATTCCAGGCAAAAACTTAAGACCTATTTGAAAAATAAAGCAAAAAGTGCTGGAGGATATGCCTCAAGTGGCAGAGAAAGAGGCCCTGAGTTCAAACCCCAATATTACCAAAACCAAAACAATACAAAGCAACCCACAAAACTTACTATATTTCAGATCTACTGAAGTCTTGGGTTAATAGTGGCTTTTGTTTTTTTTACTATGTTAACACACATTTGATAATTTTCTTTGCCCCCTCCCACTTTATCTCTGGTATAGTTTTTCTGTTGTGTATCATTTTGTTAGAGGTTACCCTAGAAATTGCAAAGTACCTCATTAACTTATTACAGTCTGCTTTAGTCTTTTACCAGACCCTGGATAATATAAGACCCTGACAATAGTTTAAATCCATTTGTCCCTTCTATATATGTTATTCTTGCTTGAAATAGTCATCAAGTTTTATATTTACCCTTGTAGGAACACTGCATTTCCTTCTGACTTGGGAGCCTTTTCCTCCAATGAAGTTCCTTTATATATTTCTTGTTTTAACACAGAGAGAGCAGGCCTTTGGCTAAGATCCTTTCACACACATTCATATCTGAGTTTAGTGAGATGCTTCTGTTTCCATTCTGTTATACAGTTCTCTGCTATGGAGAACAAGTGGTACTGTTCTTTCCTTTGAGCTTTTCAAATAAATACATTGGCTTGATTTAAAGAAAAGCATTAACTGCTGGGTGTGGTGGCTCAAGCCTGTAATCCTAGCTACTTGGGAGGCTGAGATTCAGAAGATTGTGTTTCCTGGCCAGTCAGAATAAGAAATGCCCATAAGATCCCTTCTCAACTAATGAGTGAGTGTGGTGGTGCACACCTGTCATTCCAGCTACATGAATGAATAGGAGGATAGCAGTACAGGTTGGCTAGGGCATAAAGCAAGACCCTATCTCAAAAATAACCAGTGCAGAAAGGACTGTGGGCATGGATCAAATGGTAGAGCACCTGCCTAGCAAGTGTGAGGCTCTGAGTTCAATCCCCCAATACCGCCTTAAAAAAAGAAAACAGAAAAACATTAAACAAATAATTGTCCAAAAGGGTGGTATAATTTTAGTTTAGGAATAAGAGCTCACAATAGGGAAGATGCTCTGTGAAAAGGAGAAGGGCACCGCATCTGCTCTTACCGTGAGTCTTTAATCCCAGCTGTTGGGTCACAAATACAGGGTCTCCATCTGAAGGTCTTAGTGGAGCCACTTTTTTTCTCCCACCTCAAAAAAGGGCTGGTCATCACAGTTATTAGAAAGTTTTAGTCACTATTGCAACTTTAAGTTAGTTATAGCTATCTCAAATAATTCTGTTTACCATGCAAACATTATGCGTCAGGCAATGTACTTGTGACCTCATATTAAGTGGAGGTCAAGTTGTTCTTGTTATCAGCTATTGCTCTGTTTTGCATTAATTATAAGATTTCTCACACTTGTTAGTTTTATTCATTTACTCCCTCAACAAATGGTTATCTCTGTCCCAGTCCTTGAGTAGGTGCTGAGGATACTGTGGTGACCAGAAGCAGGGAAGGTCCTTGCTCTGATGTAGCATTTGTTTACCACAAATGGCAGACATTAATCTAATAATCACATGACTAAATGCATAATTACAAGTTTGCTGAGGACTGGGAAGGGAAACTGGATCCTGGAAGGACACTATCAGGTGCCCTCAGACAATTTAGGAGTCAGGGTCAGCTTCCTGAAGTAAAGGTGTCTGAGCTCCATTGGGCTAGGACCTCTCCCTCTGCCTCTACTCTCTTCACCTGGCTGCTTCCTACCCATCCTTCAGGTCCCTATTTACTTCCTGAGTCTGTCCTTCCCCCCATCCCCCCCAACACACAAGTTAAATTCTGTCCTCTGCTGCTCACCTGCTCCCTAGTGAGTACCCTGGAAGGACTTTTCCATATGTAAACTGTCACACCATTGGAATTAAATAGTGATTGCTGTCCGGTATCTGTCAACGCTCACTGGCCTGGAAGTTCCATGTCTGCCATATGCATTCCACTGGCGTTACTGGGCTCTCAGTGGTGCGAATGAATCAAAGTGAACTTCCCCTGGCCTCACTTTCCTAACCCATAAGATGAGGTGAACATTGTTCAACTCACTAGCATTTTGGTTTCATCCCAGAGATGTGTAAATACCAACACATGTGTAAAGTACAGCCTAGGTAATTTTGCATGTGATCTTCTGACTTTTTTTTCCCCCCTGCTTACCTGAGGGTGTCTGTTTCCTTGGACCTTTTAAAAAATTTCAAGTTTCTTGCCTGGAATTCTGTGACTACTTGCCTTAACCCAGTCCCAGAGCCCCACATTTTTCCAGAAATTCAGCACCAAGCAGGCTTCCAGTTTTCCTCTGGGGTTTACGGAAGACATCTCGTGTGGTCTCAGAAAGGCATTTGCATAATCACCAGCGGTTTTACAACCTAATTACAGGTCACTTAAGCTGGCTCCAGACACTTCCAAACTCACCTTTGATGGGGGAGGGAGAAGGGTTAATTAACTCTCCTTAATAAACTCTCTTATCCCCACTAAAACAAAAGCAGAAATATGTCACATATACTTTTAGGAAAGGAAAGTCCACATTTTCTAAGTCAAAGGAGAAACAGCCAGGCTGGTCACCATGCAGAGTTTCAGAGCTGGACAGGGTCATGGAGCACAACAAACTCTGTAACCCTGCTTCACAGAAAAGCAACCCAAGACCTAGGGAGCACAGTTAGTTACTGGCAGAGCCCACACCAGTGTCAGACCAGGACTTGAAAGGTTGTAGTGGAATAGTCAGTCACTAGCTTAAATGATCTAGCTTGACATCCATTACTCCCTTCTTGCCCATATTTAAATACCATCTCCTTACACAACTGAAAGGGGATTAATTAATTTAGCAACATTTTCTAAATACCAACTTGGCTGAATACCAACAAACACTGTGTTAGGGACTAAGTGAAAGAAGATAACTAGCACAACCTAAAGCTGCCTCACATAAGGGAATAGTGAATGCTGAAACACTTCTTAAAAGGAGGATTCTGGGTTAGATGTGCAGCCCAACTCTTTCCAGATTTTTATTTTCTAGGCTTCATCCTGATTAGAACATTTATTGAGGGAAAAAAATGTCAAGAACTCTCCAGAAAGGATGGTTTAAGTGACTTTGCTTATTTTATTTCTGCTTCTCCTCTGACAAGATTGAACCCCAAAGGATGAAGTCTCCTGGGAAAGGAATGGGGAGGGCAAATCTACTCTTGCCATTAGCTGTGACAGTCCTTGCTCCAGCCAGCAGTACCTGTTGACCTCCTTCCCCTGGTGAACTTTGCTTCTGACTTGGCAGAACAGCCAGCCCAGTGAGAACCAAGGTGCCACACCCAACACTACAGCCACAGTATCCTCTTTCAATTTCTGCAGGAATCTTGTTCTCTGTGGAATGGCCTTGCTCTCTGGCATTTGGTCCTTCCTGGATCTGTCTTGCTATGATCACCAACCCGTACTTTTGGCCTCTGTTAAGCGTTGAAACCAGTACTATCTAACAGAACTTTCTGGAATGATGGAAATGTTCTATAATCTGTGCTGTCCAAGCAGTAAACACTGATCATACGACTTTTTAACCATTTTATTGTCCAAAGGAGGGGAGTGGATGGCCAGAGAGAGGTTCTTATTTACAAATGGAACTTCTATAACTGTTAAGGAAGAGGAACATAAAATATGGACATGGCATTCACTTATTTTTATTCTCTTTCATAATCACCTGATTCTGTTAAAAGGAGTGTTTAGAAAGCCCACATGATTTAATCTTTTAGAAGTATGTAGAGAAACAGGAATGTTGAGATGTCAAGAGAACGAAAGCAGTGCTTACTTAAGATGTACCTTAGTATCCTGTGGGCCATCCATAGTGTTTTGTCTGCTTTGCACTCCTCATTCTTTTCTGGGACCTGCACCTCCCCAATTCCAAACGGGATGGGGGCCAATCACAAGACTCTGACTCCGGGGGAATCATGGGACTCAAAGAAGGCCAACCAAATTCTCCCCTGAGACTTTTCAGTGGGAGGTGGGGAAGGGCCCTGTCCTAAGGTTTAGATCAGGACAGACTTGAAGTTATGGTTGATGGGGTCCTGTTTTTAGCCACCCAGAGGAAGCCTGTCTGCTCCACGAGAGAATGAGGCAAGTAGACACAGCAAAGCCAAGAAAGACAGAAGGTTCTGGTTTTGTTTTTTCTTTATACCTAAAAGGATACATAAAAATGAGCTCAGAAAGGCTCAAAAAGATTAGAGAAAATAGGTCAATTAGAGAATTCCAATGTGTCTCATTGTGAACAACTCAGTATAGCAAAGACACAAACATGAGACGTTTATTTCCCCCACTCGTTGCTGTGCTGTGCCTTTTTCAACCCTTAATTCGTCTTGGTAGAGTCCATGACTTCAAGCAATTAAACATAGCCATGTCCTGCTAGAAACACCAATTTTGTATCCACTGTCATGATTTCTCCCTTGCCATTGCTATGTAGACTGGTGGCAAAGGACATGGATGGAAAGAGAGCATGGGTTTTCTTTTCCCTTCCTCTCCTGTCTCTAGCTTGCCCACACTGGGGTAGTAGGAAGGCTTAGGAAGCAGAGATCAACTTGACTCTCATGTGATGGGTGGCCTCAATTTCCCTCTGGTTCAATCTGGTTCTCTCAGAAGCTTGAGGTCTTTCTGATGTGGCCATGTCTGTGTAGACAGTGGCTATGGATTTCTTGGGGGACGTGCTTAGTTTTATCCCATTGCTAAAGACTTCTTAGAGGTGGCCTTGTCTGTCATCACCACCAGCAGTTCAAGTCTCAACACCTTTTCTGAGGGGACATTTCTTCTCTTGCTTTAGGGGTATCTGCACAATTCCTGTCTTCCCTTCTTCCCTTCATGTTTCTTCTGCTGGGGTGGAGACGTCACTCTTCTTCCTCCATCTGAGTCTTTTCTACTACAGGCAAGACAAGGAGGTTCACATGTGCCTTCACCTTCAGGAGACAATTAAAACACTCTAAATCATTCTCCAAGTGTAGTCCCTTCCATTACCAGCATTAGAAAGAGCATTGGAGGGAGATGAAATTTTCTTGAGGGCAGCCTCACTCTCCATGTAAGATTTTTCTGAACTCTCCTCCCACTCATGTGAAGAAGAGAAACTTCTCCTACCTCCCCATCCTTTGTGGGGAGTAAAGGGTTTTTGTCTTGCCTAGAACCATGGGCCCACCATGAAGCCACACAATCTCTAGTGATCCTTCTCCTAGTGCTCTCCTTATCATCTAGGGCCCACTGGTGGTCACGTCTGCTGCTTCTTACTAGGCCCTGGGTGGGGAGTCATCTTTTTAGAATGTGGGGAGGATTAACACTATCCCCTTTTCACCTAAGGGTACCAGTTGTCACTTCTATGTCAACAAGAAGGCCCAGCCAGCATCCCGTTATAAACATTCATAAAGTGCCTTGCTACCTCTGGACCAAAAGGCAAAGTCCAACACTCAATAACTTGAGTCACTTTTTCTGATGGGTTTGGATTTCAGACAGAATATGACTGGCTATGCAGCTCAAGCAGGAAAAGAAGTCTGAAAACACCAAATAAGTATTCAGTCTCCGGGTGGCTCTCTAAGTGCAAGTGTTAGTGGGGAGAGATTCCATAGGTTGGGGCAAATATACTCATCTCTGGAAGTGCTACCAATGTGAAAAGACAGGCTCCATACTCCTGTATCCCCATCTGTCATTTATGTGACCCAAGGTATCACCTTTGCTTCTCTCAACCTCGATTTCCTCATCTGCAGAATAGGACACTACTATTGATCTTGCTGTGTGGGTGAGGGAAGCACCATGTAGAGATCCAGAATGGGAATCCAATAAGCAGTACTTGTCTCCTTTCTTTTTCTGAACTCCATAAAAAGACTACTCCTTCCATTGACAAGAGAGATCCCAGACTCCCTAACTGCTTTTCTTCTCAAAATGAATGAGTTTAGTAAATTGTTCTCAGTGGGGAGGGGAAGGATGGGAGTTCTGGTGAGGGAGAGAAATGTTGAGCTGAATTAGATGCAAGTGGTCCCAGCAGTTCTTGTGGGGTCCTTATTCTTGCTGTACCCCCATTGCCTGTGGGCACCTGCCCCTCCCATACTTGATACTTCGAGCCTCTTAAGGTCCAGTGTAGGCTGCTGTTTGCCACATTCTTGACTCAATAGGGCCAATCATGGTGTCTCACCCTCTGGAATAGTGATTTGTCTTGGGACAGGCCAAGAGACGTCTCTTGGGATTTAGCTAATTGAATCCTTCTTTTTAAATAAGGAAGTAGAGAAAATGTGGGCCCAGAGCTCCAGGGGACCATGCTTTCAGACTTTGAAAAGGAAATGAGGCCTCCTCACAGAGAGCTAGGAGAAGAGAGAGAATGGAGGAATGGATTGCTGTTAGGTCCCTGGCTCAAAGTGACCTTGCCTTCCTCTGGTATGGATTTCCTAGGATGAGTTTTGCCTCTTTTTCCTAAGTTAGTTTTAATTGAGTTTCTTTCACTTACAACCAGATAGCCCTGAGTAACATAAGGCCCTCCCCTGACAGTCCCATGATGCCTCTTGCCCCTTGAGATCAACTATTGATATCAAGGTCATCACTAATGGTGTCGTAACACCCTGCTGGTCTGGTTGCTCTCTGAAGATACTCAAAAAATATGTTGGTGACCTTAACTTGGCAGTGTTTCTAGGGTGACCTACTAGAATTGGCATGTGAATGTCCTCTTCAGATAGGGCCCTTGGATTGTCTTCAGTGGGCATTTGGACACAAGGCAGTTCTCTTCAGATTTGGGATGAGGTCTTGTTCTGATTCCTATATCCCAAGAAAGGGGAATGCTTTCCTACCTTTCACCAAAGGTTTCTGGCATGGGTCACACTGTCCTGCTCTATCACCTTTCTTGATGACATCTTCGCTTCCTCCCCTACCAGTGCTTTTGTGAGGAATTCTAACTTTTTTTTGGTGGTGGTACTGGAATTTGAACTCAGGGCTTCATACTTGCTAGGTAGGTGTTCTATCACTTGACCCATGCCTCCAGCCCTTTTTGCTCAGGTTATTTTTGACATAAGGTCTTGCATTTTGCTTGGGCTCGCCTGAACCACCATCCTATTTTATACTTCCCACCATCACTGGGATGATGGGTGCACAATACCACACCCTACTCTTTTTCCATTGAGATGGGGGCCTTGGGAACTTTTTCTTGGCTGGAATGGCCTCAAATTGTGATTGTCCCCATCTCGTCTTCCCAAGTAGCTTAAGCTACTGTGTCTGGCTGAATTCTAACTCTTAAAGTCCATTTGGATTCCTGAAAGCTTTTTCGTTAACTATTTATTAAAGGGTACCAATTAGTCCATGGTATGGAAAATGCTCAGATACTCTGTCTTATCTCTTGCCAGACTCTAGGGCCTGAGCTCACCAGCACCCCGTGTTCCACATGTCAGCTTCTAGTGCTTATCTGCACCCAATAACACTACTGTTCTCATAGTCCCTGTCATTTGTATGAAGAGCAAGGGCCCTTGTATCACAAAGAACTGGGTTTGACCCTTGGCCCTGTTACTTTCTATCTCAGTCAATTCAAGCACAAACTTCACCTTGCTGAACCTCAGGTTATTCACTCAGAAAATTAATTAATTCAGAATATTAATAACACCCACCTTATAGGGTCACTGACCCTGTAACCAATGAACTATGATTGCCATCTCCTCCTTCCCCTAGTGCTGTTTGGAGTAGGAAGGTACAATTCCCTAAAGGTAGGGTAAGGAGTGCTGGGCGGAAGAAACTCCGTTGTCCTTGCAATTCTGAATTTCTTCCTAACACAAAGGCTCATGGCATTTTTCTTCTGGAACATACTGTCATTTGTTGCTACCTTAAAATGGCCCTTATCTGAGTCAGTCTTGGGCAGCTGCTGCATCTGCTTTTGGATGAGCCCCAGAACATCGGTGGTTTCTAGAGGACTGGAGGCTGTATGCATCCATGAAGGCTTTTTTTTTTTTTTTTTTTAAGCACAAAAATTCACACTGGTCAATCTGTAAAATGCCTCAACCATTGGAGCCAATTCAATGCCTTTGAAAGAAAAAGCTACATGTTTTAGGGCTGTAACTCACAAAAGAATCCTTGTTTTGAACTGGTCATGGTGGTCCACATCTGTAACCCCAGCACAGAGGTATAAAGATCACAATTCCAAGGCTAGCCTGAGCTAAAATTGTGAGAACCTGTCTCAAAAACCAAGGGCCAGGGATATGGTAGAATGCTTGCTGAGCATCTGTAAGGTCCTGGGTTCCATCACCAGCACTAAAAAGAAAAATATCCCTAGTTTCATCCAAGAATGGCCACTGTCACCAAGAACTCTGAAGCTATTCCCCAATATCTGTTTATCTTAATCTTCAAGGAGAGATGCCTTATAGCAAGTATGACTAGAAATGGACCCTTTCTGTGATTTGATCTCTATTTTGCCAAGTTTTAGATGGAAAATAATGCAGATGTCAGTATAAGGCTGTTGAATATCCATAGCAAAATGACCACTGTTTTGCACAGGGGATACAGGAATGATCAAAGGACATAGTCCCACTCTTGACAACTTTGCATATAACTATAGTATCATATGATAAGTACAGTTATAGAGCTGTGCACAGGATGAGAGGCAACTCAACCAACTAAGATGGGATTTGCAGGTGTGTCTTACGGTCATGGGCCATTAAGTCAGCCATGAGTTAAGGTTGTACTATGTGTTTCTTGCAGTGCTCTGAATACCCAACTTACTTCATCTCAGGGCATTTGCACATGATTGTTTTTAACTCCAGATTGTTTTTCTTCCAAATATCCTTACAGATTTCCCCCACACTTTATCCAATGTTCATATTGAAATGCCACTTTATCAGAGAGAACTTTCCCTCCCCATCCCATGTAAGAGACTCTTGCTCAACACTTAGTTTTAATTCCATACCGGGCTCTATTTTACTTCAATGTATTCATTACCACTGGCATATTGTGCACTAATTTGTTGAGTTTTATCTCTTAATTCTCTCTCTCTCTCTCTCTCTCTCTCTCTCTCACACACACACACACACACACACACACACACACACACACCTGTTAAAATCAAGAAAACAGGGTCCTGGAATTTTGTTTATTTTATTTCACTGTCCCCACCTGGAACACTTGAACAGTGCTTGCCACAGAGTAGATGCTAGTAAACACAAATTAAATGAATGGTTGAATGTGTTAAGATACCTCGATGGCTCAGGCTCATCTCCACACTCAAATCATGCAGTTTGTGTGGGAAGAAGAATAGTCAAACAAAACAGAACAAAACAGAGCTGCTGGTTTCATTATAACATGGGCAAAGTGGTCATAGAGCTTGATGGAGGAAATTATTAGCTCTTCCTTGTGGGGAGAGAATATGAAAGGAAGTGACATCTCAGAAGAGGTCACATTTCACTTGGATCTTAAAAGATAAATAAGAGTTTTCTGGGCAAAGAGAGGACAAAGAGCGGTAGTGGTTCTGTGGGGTGCTACCCACATCCATTAGACTCTTCCTCCTGGACCTGATACAGCTGTCTGCTGCTAGCACAGGCAACTCAGCCTGAAATTTTTTTTCTCAATATGCTAAGCAGGCTGGAAGGGCCAGAAACAATGCTCAGCCAGCACTTGGTAGGAATTGCAGGAGAAATGCCCAAATTTCTTTGCCCCTCAAGTGGGGCGAGTTGGAAGTGAGTTCCAAGTGAGTGACTTCCTTGCCCCCAGTAAGTCCTTCCTGTTCCCAGTCTCACTTTCTTCACTTCTTTAGCTGTTTTTCTGAGATAATTTTTCAAAGGAAGAATTTCCTCTTGAGACAGGTGTGGTGGCTGAAGCCTGTAACCCCAGCTACTTGGGAGTAGGAAATTGGGAGGATCTCAACAAATGTCTGAGTGTAGAGGGGTGAGCTTGCACCCCACCTATGCACAAAGAGGAAGACCACAGTCTAGGCTTGACCAGGCATCAAGTGAGGCCTATCTCAAAATAACCAACTTAAAAAGGGCTAGCAGAGTAGCTCAAGCACAAAGCTCTGAATTCAAATTCCAAGTACCACCAAAAAAAAAAAAAGAATTTCCTTTTAAATCTTTTACTCAGATCTCCTTCTGGGAGAACTATCTAGAATAGAGAAGGTCCCAGAAGCATTAGGGATTGGACTGTGCCAGGCAAGCTTGGGGAGATGGAGGGATTGGAGCAGAAGTTTAAGCTGGCCAATCTGCGGCTGAAGCGTGAGGTGTGTTTAACACGAGGTTTAATAAAGTAAGGTGGTGCTGATGAATATGTGGAGGTTAGCTTGGAGCCAGCCTTTCATCCTTCCACAGCCACAGCATTTAAATGCTGACTTAGCCTTTCAAGTTTTCATCATTCTGTTTGCCTTCATGTCATTCCACATTTGTCCTGCTCTCTCAGTCAGAAGAGGATAACACTCCTGTTATGGGAGCCAAACTGTGTGGAGTTGGTCTTGGGAAATGCCACTAGAGATCCCTAAGTGTGCAAGACAGAAATGCCACCTAGGCAACACATCATGGTCCCACTGGCTGGTGGATGGGCATGACAGTGGGTGGTCTACACAGAGAAGGAGACGTGGAGAAACAGGTGTGGGGTTACTGTTCCTGTAGGTTGTTCAGTCAAGTCAAACATCCTTGTCATTTCAGTGAAGTCTCCTTGACTGAGTAGTCAATTATTCTGAAAGGTAATTAAATAGTACCCAAAGCATGAACAATCAATACAAGGGTATTGTCACCTCTGGATGGAGGTGACAAGAGTAGCAAGTGTTTTGAGATATAAATCCGTTCTTATGGGACTGTAAATCTTGCAAAGAGAAAGAGGCTGAGATCTGGTGGAGCTTCTAAAGACTCCAATGTGCCTTCCCTAGATAAGTGACCAGCAGACCTTTTGTCTCATCCAGTAGGCTGGGAGGAAATTGAGCTGCCAAGCCATATGAAACTCCTGTTAAAGATTTGGAGGAAGATGAATGGTACTTAAGTAACAAGAAGACCGTGAAATCAAACCATTAAAAAACAATTTCAAGACCAGTCAACTTCTCTCACCTTCTTTTCACTGTGATAAAGCCCCCCAAAGTCATTGGATGGTTCCTTTGATCTTGCTCAGGTCGGTGTATTGACTTTCTTACCACTCTCTATAGGGGCATGGAGGTGTTCCTTGTGTAAATGCTGTCTCTGGGGGATTATGGGGAAAGTTCCACCCCCTTCCTTCTATTTTCTCTAAAAAGTACTTTCATCCAGTCCAAGCTCTCTGATACTTTCTATATTAACTTATCATGGAACTGAGGTCACACTGAACTTGTATGGGTTTTTGACCCCCACACAAGTTGCCTATACATCTGGTGCTGGCTATGATAGTTATCACCTAGGACATCATAAATTTCTCCTTCTGCCTCAAAGGCCCACTTTTCCTTTTTTTTTGGCTTTTAGTTTAAAATTTAATTTTAATCATACAAATTATAGGGAAGTGCATTCTTCTTATGACAAATTAAATAAAACACTTTGAATGACATTAAAGGACACTTTGACCGATGGTCATTGACATGCATGTTATACATTTATGTTCTTAGTGATAATGTAAAGAATGTGTGCTTGATTTAGTTAAAGGCATCATCTCTTAATACTATTCTATAGCTTGTTTTTCCATTCCACAGAGTCCTCAGGTTGGTAAGCTAACTCCTCTGGTGAAGGGAGGCTGAAACCCAGCCCATCTCTACTATTTTAGTTCAGAGAAAGGGTTGTCTTTCTCTAATTGGGTCACACAGAGGAGACTACCTTTCTAATTCATATAAAGCTATGGTATGTGCTGGGGTTGCCCTGGATGGATCTGCATGCTCTATATAGTGGCTTTGTAGTATCCACAGCGTAGACATTTACATTTTATGATCCATCCCCATGCTTGGATGCTTAGGTGGTTTCTAGTGTGTCAGGATCATAGGCACATCTCAGTGTGCCCATATGCAAATGCTTCTCCAGGAAAGTAGTAGGATTGCTGGACCATAGAGAGGCATATTTTAAATTCTATTAGGCAATGCTAAATTGCCCTCTTCAGGGTCCTTCCAACATGCAGTCCCACCAGAACTGAACAAGAGTGTTCATTTCCATCTTTTTTGCCAATACTCAATACCACCAGATTTCAGTTTTCTTAATTGCAGCCTGTCTCAGTTCATTTGGGTTGCTATAACAAAATAACACAAACTAAGTGACTTATAAGCAACTGAAATGTATTTCTAACAGTTCTGGGGGCTAGGAATTTCAGGATGAAAATGGCAGCCAATTCCATGTCTGGGAAGTGCCTGCTTCCTGGTGTATAAATGATACTTTCTCATGGTGTCTTCACTTACTGGAAGGGACTAACTAGCTTTCTGAGGCCTCTTTTGTAAATTCACTAATCTCATTCATGAAGGCTCCATCCTCATAATCTAATCACTTCCCCAAAGCCCTACCTCCTAATACCATCATTTTGGTGATTAAATATCAGCATATATATATATTTATATATTTTTTTTGTGGGATTGGGATTTGAACTCAGGACTTCATGCTTGCAAAGCAGGAGCTCTACTGCTTGAACCATGCCTCCAGTCTATTTTGTTCTGGTTATTTTGGAGATGGGGGTCTCTAACTATTTGCCTTGGCTGGCCTTGAACCATGATCCTCCCAATCTCAGCCTCCCAAAAAGCTAGGATTACAGGTGTGAGCCATTAGCACCCAGCAAGCATATAAATTTTTGAGAGACACAAATATTCAGACTACAGCAGTTTCTCTCTCTTCCTTTTTTTTTTTTTTTTGGTGGTGCTGGGGTTTGAGGTCATGCTTGCTAGGCAGGTACTCTGCCACTTGACCCCCTCCACCAGCCCTTTTTTTGTGATTTTTTTTTTTCAAGATAGTGTCTCATGAACTATTTGCCCAGGCTGGCTTCGAACTGTGATCCTTCTGAACTCTGCCTCCTGAGAGGCTAGGATTATAGGCTGAGCCACTGGTGCCTGGCAGCTTCTCCTTCTTGATGTATACCTGGCTGACCTAAACACTCTAGGGTTGTTTTATTTTGTTTATGGTTTCTTCATGAAATTGATTTCAACCTCAGCCCTCTGGTCACCCAAGTTTACTGTTTCAAGGACCCTCTGCTCCCACTCTGGCGGCACATGGACAGGAGAACAGCACCACTTCCGCCTGGTTGCATAGCCACGCATTAGTTATGGATACAGGCCTCAGTTTCCCCATTTTCCCCATAAAAGAATTGGGTTGCAGGAACTCTAGGATCCTAACTCTAAAGTTCTGGCCTGAGTATGATTAAAACATCTCATTTTAAAAAGATTCTCTTTCCCTCATTGGCACTAACCACTGCTCTGGTCTGGTTGAAAAGTTTTACTGAGTGCTTACATACATGAGTCATTCGAAGAAGTAATGGGTAGGTATGGACTTTTATTGTTCCTATAAATTATATCACCATCCATTCCTTGTTTTCCTGGGTGGGGATGGGTGATGGAGGAAAGACATATTGGTCTTCACAAGTTCTCAATCAGCTAGCAAACATTTCTTGAATTCCTCACCCCAGTCCCACCTCTGTGACAACTTCCTTCTGGTCATCAGGCTACAGTTTCTTCATTCATTCAGCAACTATTTCTTGAATGCCTACAATGTCTCCTACTGCAGGACCACTCATGGAAAGGGTGGGAGTAGAAGGTAGAGGAAAGACACAGGATGGCAGAACGCTGGATTCATGGACAGTCAACTCTGTTGACTGCTAAAAGAAACATTGGTGAAGATGGAGATGTTCTAGAAAACCTGTGCTGTCCAGTGTGGACAAACTACAGGTGGCCACTTATTATGAGTGTGTTTTTGGATCCCTGGGCTAATACAAAGGGAGCAGTGTAGTGCTGGGGGCCGGGGCAGGAGTACTCTGCAGCAGGTGTTCTAGAACTCAGTCCTCGTCATCCTCTGTTTGAAGCCTGAGTCTCTTAATTTGAGTCTTGAGTATCAAAACACATAGACTGTAGGTCTACCCGATAGTAGATACTCAGTCAGGGCTATTCCCTTTCTCTTTTATC
This sequence comes from Castor canadensis, assembly GCF_047511655.1. Classification (NCBI taxonomy): domain Eukaryota; kingdom Metazoa; phylum Chordata; class Mammalia; order Rodentia; family Castoridae; genus Castor; species Castor canadensis. The sequence continues at coordinate 42,718,060 of NC_133402.1, read as the reverse complement.
TGTAGGTTCTTAGGATTCCTGCATGCTTAAGACAAGGAAAAGCTTCAGTCTCAAGGAGGCAGGGCTCAGAGCCTGTGTTCCTGGGAGGGGCTGACTGGAGAGGCCACCTCCTCCTGCAAAGGCTCTCAGTACCTGAGACTCTGATTCACCAGGTAGTTGCACAACTTTATGGATGCCACAAATCATATCACTTGCTTTCTGGGGATTTTCAAGGGTGGGAATTTGCTTCCCCCACTACCGCCTACCTGGGCAGGTGCTGGAACGTTATAGGTGCTTAGTAAATAATTGTGGGTGAGTTAATCACCCAGTCGTTTTAGTTGAGTGGAAGCCAAGAGTCATAGTTTTGAGACTCTCCCAGCCCTGCCTCTCCAGGAAAAATCAAGGACTTGGGGTCGCAAACTAGGGTGAATCTCAGCTTTGCTGTCACCTTGGTGATCCTGACTCTGCTTGGTGCCTCAGTTTCCCTATCTATCCATCTATCTAGCTGCTTTTGCTAGACAGGTCCTGAGGCCAGGCATAGACTGGGCATAGACATTCTTCCTCAGGTTGGGGTTTGCAAGGCTGGGCATTTGTCCTCCCGTCCTCCACCCTCCCTTCATACAGCCAGAGCTCTCTAGTAGGCTTCCTGTGACTCCGACATAGGCAGAAGTCTTTGGTTTTCTCCCTCCCTTCCCTGACCTCACCCAGCAAGCACTCCAGAGGAGGTCAACGAAAACAGCACTTGAGCAACCTGGCTAGGAAATCCAGAAAAAGAAAAGCTTCTTTTATTAGCTGTTTCCTTTTGTCAGAAGATAGATTGTGAGAGTAATAGTCTTAAAAAAAATGGAACAGAAGAAAAATAAGATGTTATATAATACTTGGATGAATTTGAGGCATTTATTTATCTCTTATTCAAGTAGTATTTTATTTAAGTATTATTATTATTATCATCATTATTATTTTGTGGTATTGAAGTTTGAACTCAGAGCCCTGTGTAACCCTCTACCACTTGAGCCACACCTCTAGCCATTTGAGTATGCTTAGCTGTGACTGTGTAATGCTGTATAAGATATATGGCCTGACCTATAAGAGTTCATACTTTCATAGACTAGAAATAAGAACCCAGACAAATTACAGTGCAGTATGTCTAGGAGTCATGTCTTTTTTTTCATTGCTATGTGCCCACTGCCTACCTCTAGGCTGGGCTGTGGTTGGTAATTAATAATTATTTGTTGAGTGAATGAATGAATGGATGGATAGGATATTGGAAAGTGTAATATTGAGGGGTCAGTCAAGCCCACTTGGAAGAAATGACAGAAACTGGAAGATTTGAAGACTTGGCAAGGGAGGGAGGAGAAGGCAGAGGAGAGATGGGCTGGAGAGGAAGGGAGGTTGGCAAGTTGAAAGAATAGCACAGTGCCAAGGGTAAAAGCCTTGATAGGTTCAACCAAGTTGCTAATATCTGACTAGTTTGACTAAGAAAAAGAGCAGTTTCTTTCAACTCAATATTTAAATGCCACTCAAGGGTAGCTGGGCATAGTGGTACATACCTGTGATCCCAGGTACCTGGGAGGGTGTCAGGAGGATGGCAAGTTCAAGGCCAGCCTGGGCTGCATAGTAAGTTCTAGGCCAGTATAGACTACATGGCAAGACCTTGTCTCAAAAACAGTGACCTCTGTGTCTCACAGGGGAGACAGCAGGTTTCCATGGAAAAACTTGCTTTTGTTTTGTGAATGACCAGACTGGGAGAAAGACACAGCAAGACCATTTTTTGACTTAATTATTGCACCTTTCATTCTGTGCCTTCTGTGAGCTTGCTAGGGACAAGGTGGGCACATTTGTGCAAGGGTCGAGGAGGCTTCTGAGAGGTAGGACTTTGAGACTTCTAAAAAGCCAAAACCAAAACCCAAACTAAAAACTTTGGAAATTTGAAAAACAGAGAAAAGTTCAAGAGAGCCAATGATTGATCACCTGTACTCCCACCATGCAGAATCCCATTATTGACATTTTTTACTACGATTTCTCCCTTTTTCTCTGTACATTATGTTCACATATATAGTAATAAATTGGATTGGAATAACGTTCAGCAAATGCCTGCTCTGTTCCACACACAGAAAACAAGTAGTAACATTTTCTGTCTCTCCTCCTTTTGCCGTTTTATTTTGAATTCTAGCTTGGACTTGATATCTGTGGTAAAGTTCCTGAAGGGAACTTTTATTTTGAAATTGTCCTTTACAACTCTTTGATGGTTAATCTTGATCATCAACTCGATTGGATTGAGAGCCACCTATGAGATTAGTTAAAGCACACTTCTGGGTGTGTTTGTGAAACTGTTTCCAGAGAAGATTGATATTCAGAACAGGAGTTGAGGGGGGAAGACCAACTCTGAATGTGGGTAGCCCAATCTAATAGGCTAGGGGACTGGATGGAATGAAAGTGGAAAAAAGAGAAAGCCAGTCAGTGCAGGCAAGCTCCACTCTTTCTGGGTGAGTTCATCTATTGCTCCTGCCTCCCCTGGGGACATCAGACTCAGCTTCTTCAGCCTTTCTCTGTGGACTCATATTGGTGACTCTCCAGGGAGCTTATATGGGGGTTGGGTCATTGGTTCTTCTTGTTCTGCAGCTTCCAGCTTCTTGGACTGAGCAGCTACTGGGTTCTCTGCCCCTCTTGCATGTAGACACCATTGTTGGATTATTCAGTCTTCAATGGTGAAAGCCAATGCAATAAATCCTTTTTTATAGTCATACACACACATACACACAACACATACAAGCATATTCTATTGATTCTGTTTCTTTAGAGAATCATAACACATGCCTTTACTTCCAAGAAGTCTATTCCCTAAAATTGGTGAGTTGAAGCTACTTCAGAATTGCTGCCCCCTCCTTGTTAAGATACTATGCTTTTTTAACTTATTTCATCAAGAGCAGGCATAAATTTTTTGTCAAGTAGCAAGTCAAGTCCTACAGCTCTTAAAAAAGGTAAGTGAGCTCTTCTCTGCCTTTGTTTTGTGTGACATGGATAGATGTCAAGGAAGTCATATGGGTCCAGTTGTGCTGACCAATTATCAATGTCCTAGGGGCTCTCATTGCAGCCTCCTCCAGGTCTTCCTTTTTCTGTGCCTTGGGACTTCAATCTCCTCTTCTACATCTTCTCATATTCATTTTATTAACCGGAAGAAATTGTAAGTTCACTTTGGTCTGGCAATTAGAACTTCAGCCTTGATAACGATACTTTATGTGTCTATTATTCTTTTCCCTAGCATTTTCTATAATGAGCTATCTATCCAGGCTCATGATCAAAGACCTTTCTATTCTTTATCTGATAGAATATTAATAACCCTACCCCAAGAGTAATAAAATAATAATATTAGCTTACATTTATTGAGTGCTTACCATGCACCTAGTATGTGCTTGATGTACATGATCTGGCAAAAGCAATCTGATAAAAATCTACCCAATACAGATGAGAAATGTTACGCACAGAAAATCTGAGGAACTGACTGAAGCACTATAGCTGAAGGTCAAACCCAATTGGTTACCCAGATTAAGAGCCACTGGAATTTACTATAGGTAGAAATCTCACCTGTAGATCCCATGGGCCCACTTCCTCAGCCTATGTAAGTAGTCTGGGGCATTCAGACACTGAGGTTCTGCTTGTCTTGAGCACAAGGATGACCTCAGATGCCCTCCTGAAGGCTCTGCACCAAGATCCTTTTTTTGGTTGCTGCTGTCCGCAGTGGCTGCCACTGCACTTACAGCAGGGACATGCTTTACCAGGATTCAGACATCCTTCTCCCAGGCCTGAGCAGCACTCTCTGAGAGGCCTCTGTGACTGTAGCCCCTCCTATTTTGTTCCTGAAGCTTTGGCCCTGCCAGTGCACGATTCAGTGACTGGCTTAGGGGTGGCACTGATGTGAGGAGTCTGTGCGTTATCAGCCACAGGCTGGCCTCTGCTTCAAACACTGCATCTGTGTAGCAGGCATGGCCATAACCTCTAGGTTCTTGAGGCACCTGTAATGGTCAATGGGTCCAGGCATCGGTGTCATGTCCCTGCAGATGAATCTTGACTCTTGGTATCCCCCAACCCAGGCACTCTCTTGAGTCAGTCTGTCTGGATTTCTTCCATTTTTTTTTTACCCAAATGAGACCAGACTACCAGAATCAGTCCCCTTGCATAGTTTTATTTGCAATTTCATGGCCATTTTAATTGATGCAAATGACATTGGTAGCAAAAGTAACCAATACGTATGAATGAATGTGCAGAGTGGGTTGGCTCCATTGGCAGAGATATGGCCATGGTGGCTGTGAGGTTTCAGCTAACATCAGTACTGCATCCTCTTCAGAGCCCTATACCTCCTGGCAACAGAGAACTCATGAAGTAACAGTATCGTCAGGGGTGTCTTTGCAGTGGGCCCAGCCCTCCTTCCCTCTGCCCAGTATCTGGATGATAGACGAGCATGGTCTTTTACCTGGAGACCAGGAGGCAAAAAGTGAGGAAGAGCTGAAGCAGGGAACTCAGGCCAGGAGTCCCTTGGGTGTGTGTGGGGGGAAGATAATCAGAGGCTCAAGGCAGCTTAAGCCAAAAGGCCTGAGCTGTAGACAGGCTCAGTGAGTAGACATCTAACTGGCCAGACAACTCAGGAAAAGTTCCCCAAATCAGGAACTTGAAAATAACTTACAGAATTGAGTATCAGGGAGCATGCATAAGCAGACACTGGTTCACAGTCCTTTACCTGAAATCCTTGGGGCCAGATGTAGGTTGGAATTTAGACTTTTTCAGATTTTAGATAAGCAGTATGACACATAAACTGTATATTATATAACACTGCTTGCAGAAATAAGGGGACTATCATGATCAAGTACTTTTGTGTGTCTGCAGTAAACATCCAAATACTCGTACTAAGTGGGATAACGAAAGATTATAAATAGCCTTGTGTTTACTCAGGTCACAGTTTCCTACCACACGAATTTAGATATGAAATTTAGGAAAGCATTTCTAATTTTCAGACTTCTGTGAATAAGGGGTGTAGACCTGCAGCCTTTCTGGAGAGCAATTTGACAACATGTATTAAGGACCTTTATATGTACATACCCTTTCACTCAACAATTTCATTTCTAGGAATTGATTCTAAGGAAATAATTATGATTATATGCAACAATCTAGCAATAGGGAATTTCATCACAGCTTTGTTTTTGTTTGAAAAACAAAACAAAACAGAAACAATCCAAATGTCCACCAGTATGGAACTGGCTAAAGAACTATAATGTGCCCATAGAATGGATTAAGAGATGGCCTTTAAAATATGTTTGCTAATTGATTTGGGAAGCTGTGCATGCTGTGATGTTATTTAGAGACAAATTTAAGTTATGAGTACCTTAAATATGAATCTTATTTTCATCATGAAACCTGTAAATGTACATACCAACTAGGGTTATCTTCAGATATCAGTCTTCTGTGTGGTTTTAATAAATCAATTTCTTTTTATATTTTTATTAGCATATTATTGTTGCACTAGCAGTACATTGTGACATTTACAAATGTGCTTACAATATATCTTAGTCAAATTCATCCCCTCCATCATTCTCTTTATCCCACCTCTTACCCTCTTCTTAACTAATTTATTTCTTAGGTGGGTTTTCTAATTTTATTTATTCTAAGTTTGAAAAGTTAAGTTTATTCATCAAAAATTTCAAAGAACTCATACATATATGTATGTATATATAGATATATACCTGATCTATCTATCTATCTATCTATCTATCTATCTATCATCTATCATCTATCTACCTATCAATCTATATCTATCTGTATATATATATATATATATATATATATATATGCTAGAACAAAGATGTCTACCTTATTGCTTGCAACTCCCTCTTTGGAGGTAACATATGTCAATTTGATATGCTTTTTCTGGACACTTTCCTGTTTGTAAATGCATACAGACATGAAAAGCAATTTTTCCATTCATGGAGTCATGCCAAGTTTATTCTCCTATGTTTCCATCTTTCTTTTTGCTATCATTACTTCTTTCTACCATGTAGGGTGTGTCTTAATTTACACAACACTTTCCATATTGCTGAACACTTAAGTAATTCCTATCAATTTGCTATCTTAGACAATATTGCAATGAAACATCCTATACTTGTGATCTCTGACATGTGCACACATTATGTAGAAGAGTTCTTAAGTTTGATTTGTCTATAATAAGCATATGGTATTTAGATTATTAAAAATATTGTTAAACATATTAAAAGATTCTCTTAGACTGTTTCTCAATACTGAAAGCCAGTTAGTTGGCCCATTTTCCCCTCAGGATGAACAAGCCATTCACTAGCACTACTTTGTAAATAAATACCATGCCTTATTGGACCATACTTATTTTTTTTTTTCATATTTACTCTCCCCTGTGGAGCATCTGCTCCAGGATAACACACAAAACTCAATGCTTCTAACTGAAGGTTCTGGCTCAGTTGCCAAAACTGAGAAGGGTTGGGTGGTTGTCCTTGGATGGCTTTGAATGTCTACCTTTCACAGGCTGTCTAGGGGACCTGAGGGCCTATAACCTGGCAGTTGGTGGTTGATGACAGCTCCTGGGAAGGCCCCGATCGCTGCCACTGGGGACCAATAGTAGAAGAGCTTCTCTGTAGGTTGGGCCTGATGGGTTTTCTGGAGGTACAAGGGGCTACTAACTCCAAATAGAGGGGAGCTCCTGGGATGGGGAAGATAAGCATAGTGTGTCCTTGGTCTTTTCTTTCCAATCCTCTTGTTTTTTCTATCCTTTTGTGCTTACAAAATAGGCTTCTCATTGCTGCAATTTTCAGAAATACATTTCTCTTTTATATGTTAATGTTTCTGAAATGGAAAGTGGATATTGAGTACGTTAGTGTTCCTCCCTTCACTCTTTTTGAAGACTATTACTAAGTAGGTGGTGTAGCTGAGGGGTCCTAGAATCAGGGCACATTCATGCTCCCCTGTTCTCCCTCATTCCCAGCTCCATCACACAGGTAGCTCCAGCTGACCCACCAGATCAGGGGCTGGAAAATTCCATCCCTTGTGTGCACAGCAAGAAAAAAGTCATTAAAATGTTTTCTGAAATTCAGATTGGACTCAAGTGTGAGGCCAAAGTCAAGATTATCATTCCTTTCCTTGGCTACTCCATCCCCATCCCTTCCAATAATGCACTGATCCCTCCTGTGTAATTAGTAGGGGGCATAATTAACACCTGAGAGGAGTCTCTCTAACAGATCTGAGCAAGTGTATCCTCTTAAAAATGGGTCAGGAGGCAGAACCTTACAAGCTTCCACATGTTGGCCAGAAATGTCCTAGCAGATAACCAGCTTTTCTTCCTTGGCCATGTACATTTCTGTCTTTCTGGATGGACCCAGCCTCAAGGAGGAAGGTAAAGGAGTTAGCAGGAGTTCTGAGCATCTGAGTTAGGAATTGGAGAAGGTGGGCTTAAAGAGTCAGGGAAACCATGAATGGATTTGCAGTTTCAGTAAGGACATCGTTAGAAGGCGGATGTTAGTTGGGAAGTAAAGTTGATTGTGGATCACACACACACAAACACAAAATTAATGTTCTCAATGTGTCACACATTGAGATGTTGTATCATTTAGTCCCTGAGGTAAATGATCAAATCTTCATTTACAAATGGCAACACGGTTCCAGAGTGGTGGTTTGACTAGCTGAAAAATCAGTTAGGAATCAGGTCTCAGGTTTGTCTGACCCTTGAGGCTTAAAGGAAAAATCATTCTTACTAACCTGAAATTTCTTTGTTCCTTGGCTTCCTGTCTTCAGTCTCTTCCTACCAGTCCATCAAGCACACCATTGCTAGGATAAACCTTCTAGTACCCTAGTTCAGATCAACTGGCCCCTAACTGACTCATCTGTATCTCTGCAGCCTCACCACCAGTGGATGGAAAAGTGTTCTGCTCTTAAGGCCTTGCTCATATGATATGAAGATGTTGACCTAGATGTTCTCCTCCAGGCCTAATGCTCATGGTTTTATGGTCAGAAGGGCCATCACCTTCACATTTTTTACCAATCAAGTTGAGCTTCTGTCAGCCAGTAAGCACAAAACAGCAGTCTTGTCCCCACCCACACTTGCTTTTCTCTTTCTCTTTTGCTCATCAGATGTCCAAAGAGGACCAGGGTCTCAACATCAGTGCTTCTTTCCCCCTCATTTGCCGTTCCTTACCCATGCGGTCACTGATCATTTACGTTGCCTACATGTCTCCCTAACACACTCCTACCTTTTCATTCCGCTGCATTCCTCACTCACCACTGACTGGGAATAGTTTCCCATCTTGTCCTTCTGCCCCTGTTTTTGTCTTCTATCCCTTGAAGAACCCATTCCCCACTTCATGGCCTAATGATCCCTCTAGAATACAAAGCTGATCACATGATCACTCTGCTGTTTTAAGTCCTTCCCATGGCTTCCTTGTCTACTTAAAGACCTTAGCAAAACTCAAAAGGACTGTCATTGGGCTGCTAATAGTTCTCTAGCTTTTTTTCTGACACATTTCTTCCCTTTCCAATCAGGTGAGAACTATCTACAGTTACACACACACACACACACACACACACACACACACACACACCCCTACACTAAGTGTGTGTGAATTCAAACTATTGTACGTTTCTGTTTTTGCTCCATAGTGGGAAAAAAGTCTTGTCAATTCAAGGTAACTTGGTCAATGCTCTTCTAAAGAATTACTGTGACAAAAATAAATATGTATAATTTTAAGTGTATCATTTAGTGTCCAACCTTCACCACTCTCTATTTCATCTCCCCAGACTGCAACTATGTACGTGTTAAACAGCACTCCCCAGGCAACCACCATTCTGCTTCCTGTCTCTGAATTTGACAGGTGAGTGCTGTTTTAACACATAGTTGGGCCATTCAGGATTCTCTCCCATGTTCCGTCTCCCTTGGGAGATTTAAGTCTCTAGTAGCACATCAACAGTTGCTTTCGTTTGAATTTGTTCCCCAAAGTTTATGTGTTGTAATGTTGTTGAGAGGTAAGGCCTTTAAGAGGTGATTAGGTCATTCATGGATGAATGCTATTCTCATGAGAGTGGGTTAGTAATCAAGGGAGTGAGTTTTTCAGAATGGATGAGCTTGGCCTCCTTCCCCTCTTTCTCATGTGCTTGCTGTCTTGCTTTTCTACCTCTGCCATGAGATGATGCAACAATAAGGCTCTTGCCAAGCACAGACCCCTCAACTTTGGACTTCCAAGCCTCCAGAACTGTGAGTCAAATTAATTTCTGTTCATTATAAATGACAGGTCTCAGGTATTTTGTTATAGCATCACAAAATGAACTAAGAATGATCTTGAGGGAAATTCATACCCGTGCTTCCTCTGTTGGCATCAGCCTGTTGACTGTTCATGTCCTTGGTTCTGCCATGGCCTTTGGTTGACTGCTCCATATTCATTCGTTAGGCTGGCCTCTCCAGACCCTTGGCTCTCCCAGCACTTCTGCACCCCTTGGGGAATCCAAAGGCATATCCATTCCCTACTCCAACCTCGCTAGGTGGGCCAGAGCCCAGGTGTCTAGCTCACCATTCTCTATCACGGGACAATGTGGTTTTCTCAGGATCTTCAAGCCACCTGGGTTTATATCCTATGAGGCAGGTATCAGTCTACCTTTGAGTACTTCTCTTCCTATCTGGGGATTCTATGACCATTTAAGCCATGGATCTGGTTGTGACTGAGGTATGGCTAGGACCCCTCTCAGTCTTCCCCCCTGCTATCTCCCACTTTTCCTCCTTAGACAAGAGAAAGCTCTTCATAATGAATAGCACGAACAAGATGGATAGTATGCACTCTTTTTTCAGCTTGCGGCATACATTTGTCTCTTTCCTTTCAGGGATCTTAGCTGGAAATCAGAATATTTTTTCTGTAGTTATTGAGTAGAAAACTTGATGCTCAAGACTAAGTCCTTGCTATCAGTTTGTACACTTATTAACATTTGTTGAACACATAGTATGTTCCAGGTACTGTTCCAGTTACAGTGAATGAAACAGACAAAACGCTGTCTTTCTCTTTATTATCTAGAAGGGAAAGATAGAGAATATATGAGTTAAATAAACTAGATGTCCAATGGTTATAAAAGCTAAGGAGAAAATAAAGCAGAGAAGAGGGACAGAAAGTATTTGTGCAGGACTGGGATTTAGAAAATTGCAGTCAGAGCTGTCACTGAATAAGGCTGAGTAAGAAAGTATGGAGGTGAGGGAGACAGCTTTGAAGACATCTGGGAAAGAGCTTTCCAGTTAAGTGCACGACAAGTGCAAAGACCCAGAAGTTTTAGTGCAATTGATTGATGTGTTTAGGGTGTATCAAGGTCAGAATATGTATGTCTTAGGCAGCTTTCTGTTTCTGTAACAAATACCTGTGATCATCAGCTTAGAAGGAGGACTCTTATTTTTTTGCCTTATGGTTTCAGAGATTTCATTGTTGCTTGACCTCATTGCTTTTGAGTCTGTGATGAGGCCATGCATCATGGTGGGGAGCATGTGGTGGACCCAGTTCCTCCCCTCATGGTGGCTAGGAGGCAAAGGAAGAAAGAGAAAGGGGTGGAGTCCCACTATTCTATTTCAAATGTATACAACAGTGACCAGAAGACTCACTAGGCCCCACCTTTTAAAGTTTCCACCACTTTCTGATAGCACCAAGCTGGAGACTAACCCTTTAACTCTTGAGACTCTTGAGGAAACTTCAGATCCAAACTACAGCAGAGTGATTGCCTTGGTGTGAGCAAGTTGGAAGTACAAGAGATAAAGGGCACTGGGGGAAAGACGCAGATGACAGTTTCACAGATCATTGTAGAACTTTGGATTTTACTCAGTCAGAAGACAAGCCTTTGGAGACATGGTCTAATAAGCCTCAACAGGAACTGGCCACAACAAGGGTAAGAGAGTAAAGGGGAGCAAGGACAGAAACAAGAAGATAAGCAAAGAAATTCTTGAAATAAACTGGGCAAAAGGTAATAGTAACAAATGGTCCACTCTGGGTATATATTTTGGAGAGGAAGCCAAATAGAATTTTCTAGTAGATTAGATGTGGGAGGAGAAACAGAGAGGGAAGTCCAAGATGGCTCTGAGGTTTAGGCCTAAGCTGGTACTATTTACTGGAGTTGGGGAAGAATGAGCAAGGTGCCTAGTTTTGGACTTGTGTTAGAAATGCTTAACAGATCTCCCTGTGGGAGTGGCATAGGCAGCGAGAAGCACTCCTCCAGGGGGGGAGCCTGATCTGCAGTTGCAATACAGAAACCATCAGCTATCACATGATATTTTTCAGCCAAATGTAGAGGAGAGAATGGAAGAATGAAGTCCAAGCACAGTGGTCTGGATCCAAACTCCCAGGTTAGAAAGAAGAAGAGGAAACAACAAAGGGAGTTGAGAAGAGGCCATAGGTGAGGTGGGAGAAAACCCAGGAGGTGAGGGGTCACAGAGCCCATGTGAAGGGAGAAGTGTGCTATAGTTTGAATTTGAAATGTTTCCCATAGGCTTATGTGTTGACAGTTTAGTCCCAGGTGCTGGCACTATTTTGGGAGGTTCTGGAACCTGTAGAAGATAGGCCTAGTTGGAGGAAGTCGGTCACTGGGGATGTACCTTTGAAGGTTATATCTGGTCCCCAGTCCTGCTCTATGGCTGTCTGCTTCCTGTCACCATGAGGTCTCCTCCTCCACGTCCCTCTGCCACTATGATGTTCTGTCTCATCACTGGCCCAGAATCAATGGAGTTCAAGGTCTGAAATCTCTGAAATTGTGAGCCAAAATAAATCTTTCTTCCTTTAAGTTGTTTATGTCAGGTATTTTGTCATAGCAACAGTGAGAAAAGTCACTAATACAAAGTATTTCAAAAAGCGTATATCTTTAGGAAGTAAAAATAAAGGTTAAAAATGCCCTAAAGCCTCTTGGTTCACTTTTATTTCTAGTCTGCAGACATCCTTGCCCCAGGACAGTGGGTGGTGGTTGTGGTGGTGGTGAGGGTAGATTACGTTCCATATGCCTCCAGACTTTCTCTTACTCTAGATCTTTGCAGGTGCTCTTCTTGACCTTGAACCCTCTTTCTCCTCTCTTAGTTGGTGGATTTCTACTCATCATTCAGGTCTCACTTTAGAGGTGCCTCTTCTAAGTTGCCTTAGAGCCATTCACCCCCCAAGCTGGAATGTGAGCCCCTGGCAGCCTTCCTGTAGCAGAATGACCTGGGCCTTGGGGCTATTTTGTGGTGTTCAGGAGTTATTCTCTGAGAATGATTTTACTACAAAGTGCCACTCAAGCATTTCTTCTTCCTTTCCCCCTTTTCTTGTTGTTGTTTCCTATTTTCACTCTCTTCCTCCTCCTTATTGAGCAGAGGTCTTTGCCAGAGGAGCAGTAGAAAGGTAGGCAGCCTTCTGAGTGTGTGGGTAGATGTGTATAATCTGGGGAGAGACCCAAAGCTTTCATCACTGTCTTCAAAATACTTGACCCCCAAAAGGTGAAGAATCACCATTCATTTTCTTGAAACGAAAGAGGAGCTTAATGGAAGGCTTTGTTCTTTCACCTTTGTCCTTCTAGAACACAAACACAGACTGAACATGTTGAGCCAAACTTTCAGAAGTGAGACGATATTGAAGCACTAAAGATCAACCTCTAAACAACTCCTGTTCAAAGTTGTTTTGTTCCCAGGAGGCTCCAACTAACAGTGCTTCCTTTCAATGCTACGGAGAGTGGTGAGTTGAAGGGTGCATTCCCTGTGTGACTGGATTTTCCTGGGGGAGCAACTGAGGCTAACAGATGCACTACAGGATTTGCACCCAGGACCAGGAGTGTTATCCCCAGGGTCCCTGGGAGAGCTCCCTTCCTCCCTTGTGGGCAGCTCTGCTCAGCATTTCAAGCTGCTTCCTCCCACTGAACTTCTTGTGAGAAGCCATTCCTATCACTCAGTTTAATTCCCATTTAATATAGTGTCAAGATAAAGACTGAGGATTCATGAGCTTGGCCTGTGAAGGTGCAGTGCAAATGTGTGAAAATAAAACATCTCTTGACCTCAATATCAGACACAGATTTTATTTATTTTCTTAGGAGTGGAGTGTCTAGTGAGGTAAGTTTTTTTTTTCTGTTTGGTTGTTGTTGTATCTCAGTGGGGCATTAAATTTAGAAAGCAGTCTGATCTGTCATAGTCAGAGCCAGCAAGATTGGGAGATGATGTGACCTGGAGATACAGGCCTTGGAGTTTTGTAATAAATCCTCTAGTCTGTGGTTGGGCCCTGAGGGAAGGTTCCAGCTTTGTCTTGCCCTGAGCAAAAGTGCGGAGTCATAACAAAGGAATAATAGCCATACTTGTAGAGTGTGTTTTGAGGCCTTCTTTTAGCTTGGGATCTCCATAAACAGATCCCAGAAAGTGCATAGAATTTAGGGAAGTGAGACAGGATAGGGAAGGAAACCAGTCAGGCGAATTAATGAGCAGGCCACCTTTGTGGGCAAGAGAGGCTCAGTTTTCTAGTGACACTTGAGAGGTTGTGCCCTGTGGGGTAAGGAAGTTGGGGTAATTATTCAGGAACTCCTGAAGGGGGGAGGGTTGCCCCATGCGGGCAGATTTTTTTGGCTCTGCAACACAACACTGCTAGCTTTCCTTCTGTGTTATTATTGGTTCTCAGCCTACTTTTTGGGCTCCTCCTACTCTATCATAGCTTCATTTAACTGTAGGAGTTCTTAGGGCTTGGTCTCATCCCTGCTTTTCATCTTTATCTGTACTATCATCATCAACTCTTTTTATTTGCTTCCTTGACTTTTAGTTCTCCTTGTATATTCACAGCTCTTAACTGCCCCCTTGGGCAGACTACTAATCACATCCTTAGACCTATTCTTGCTTTCTTCCATATTAGTAGAGTTGTAGTCAGATCCTGTGCTTCCCAGCTAGACCCTATGAGCCAATGGCCCCATGTACAGCCAACTTTGAGGGCTTCCCACTTTGGAGACAATTGGATGTGAGCACAATTGTTTGTACAAGTTTTTGTTAATCTCCTTTTGCTTTGGACCCTTTCTTGTCCTTCCTTCCCACAGGCTGGGATACAGACTGAGTGCTAACTTTGCTTTGCAGGTTCCAATAAGGGCACACTCTGGGGATGGTGGAGGAAAATGATGAGCTAAGCCTTGGCCCCTGAATTACTTCATGGAGCAGAGTTCTTCCACAGTACAATTCTATTTTTTAAGTATCTGTATTTGGAGCTTCTTTGTGATATTATTGCAGTTTAGCCTGTTAATTAATAAATCAGCCCAGACATTTGAGGTCCTGACCAATGTATCCAAGTCAACATCATACTTCTACTTGGATGACTCTCGGGTCCTCAAGTAAAATTGAATTCTTAATTTTTGCTTCCTCTTTCCTCTAAGACAATTCTTCTCCAATATTCTCCTTTTCCATAAATGTCACCTTGGTTGAATCATTTTATTTAATCACCAAATTCCATCGATTCTACTCTCAAGATACATTACTTGTCCATATACATGGTTGTCTTTTTTTTAGACTTCTAGAGAGAGTAGAGTTCATCTTATGCCTCTGTTATTATAAATTCATGTAAAACCCAATTTTATTTTATTTCATTTTTACTCTTCCTTGTCTCCATTTTTATGCACACTCCCATATCTCTTCTGTCTTACAGGTGCCCATTCTGATGTGTTTGGTATGTGTCTTGAAATAGATATATACCTTTGGAAAATACATAGTATTTGGAAAATGCATATGAATGTGTTTTCATTTTTAATATGGTTTTGTAATAGAGATCTCATTCTAACTTTTATAATCATCACAGGGCCTTTAAAAATTTATCAATATTGCTATAGGAGGCTTTAATTCATTACTTCCATTTGATCCACATGTCCCATAGTGGGCTGATACCACTTGTTGCTTATCTGTTCTGTAATGATGGACATCTCATTTGGCCACAAATTCCTGATAAAAAATATGTCATAAAACATTTCTCTCACATATTCCTTCATGGACCTGGATGTTAGCTCTTTTTGGATGTGTTTCCAGGAGGAGGATTTCTTAACCATAGGGTATAGGCTTACTTAATGTCATCAAATAAGGTTAAGTTTCTTTCTAGTGACTTCACCCAGTTTTCTCTCTCATCACCAGTGCATAAAGTCTTGCCCATTATGATTAAAATATTGGCATGACATGATTTTTTAATTTATCAATTTTATGGATAAGAAGTGGTGTCTCATAATTATTTCTAATTGGTCATCAAATTCATTGTGTCAGTGTGACAGCATCAGTTCTCATGCTCATTAGCTGTTCTACCTCCATTTTAAAAATTATCTGTTCATATTATTTACATCATTTTTTCCCATTGGGTTTCCTATCTTGCTCTTGTTGATTTGCAAGAAGGCATTCTTTTCAAAAGGACTTTACTAACCAAGCACTATCCCTGTATACATTTATAGTTAGGATCACGTTGGTGCCAAGTGATACTCAAGCAAACCCACAGGAACAAAGGATTCCCAGTAGTTCATATGGAGGAAGGAGATGGGAGGACTGAGCCGTCACTGCACATGGAGGTACAAACATGTTGGACCCCGAAGAGCCCCTGTGGCAGTTGGAATGACACTCACAGCAGGCTGTGCTGCATGAACCACCTCTTTGTACAAACCAACCTTCCACACTTCATTAACAATAAGGGTATTAGTAATTATGCACTGAAGAAGTTTTCATTAAATGGTGCTTTAAATTTTTCAGCACTCTATTTTGGAGTGCACCATTAAATTGATTGGCCCATTAAAATCAGTGCTTAAAAATGAGTTCATTGTTAAAAATGACAAATAATGATAATGATACTGACAGTGACTGAAACAATGGGCCATCCTGCTCAAAATCAAAAGAACCAGGCCACTAACATGTGAAACGCAAAAAGCACAAATAAATTTTCCCACTATTAGGTTTGACAGTGGTGATTTACTTTGAACAAAACAGCATCATTAATCATGCTTAAGAAAGGCTAGTTTGAATTTCTTTCTTTTAGAGTTTTGCTTGTGTTTAATTTGTAAATTAATTTTTATAGTTTTTTCTGCAGATTTTGTAACCATGAGAATTTTATAACTATTTTTATGTTTCTACATTTTAAATAACATTATAATAAAAACAACTTCAATAGGGAATCTGTAACCATTTTTCCATGAGCACTTGAAAAATACTGCCTCAGTGTACTGAAACATGCATTTGCAGATTACGGACTGAGTTGACAGTCTATGACAGAATTGAGGTGAATAGTGATCACCAAGATGAATTCTAAAATATCAGATACTACAGATTTGTGTGAATTTAAGGTGAACGTCAGAGTCAAGGTTAACACATCTACACTTTGTGGTACATATGATGGGTTAGTTCTTCACAGCCATCTGCCCTTCTTTTATTGACTTCCTTCTTGCAGAGGCTGGAAAACCAAGGATATTTCCCAGAGTTCTTTTCAGATTAGATTCTGGATAGAATTTAGATTCAGCCTTTCAGGTGAAGTGAGCAGGTGCCTAATGTTTGCTCTTTCTGTTGCCAGGCATGCTTGTGGAAACCTTTGTATTGGTTCCTGGCTCTAGCCACTATCTTCAAGGATGTCAAAAGGCAAAGTATAGATGGGCAAGGATGGTAAGGATATTACGGTGTCCTGGTTATGGCAGTGATGATGTGCTTTTGTCTCTAATGGACCCCTGACTGTAGGAGAGGTAAAAGTTCTTTTGGTGGCCATCTTTTCCTATGGAGATTACTTGGAGATTATTTCAGAAAGCTCAACCTGTTTGTTGAGTCCTTCTAGTGTTGCAGTAAGCTGAAAACACTCTGTAATAATTCATTCCAGTTTTGGCTGACTAGAATAGATTCTATTCCTTACAACTGAAGCTTAGCTAAGACGAGGTCAAATTCTTATAGAGTGAGACTTTTCAATGGCCAACTCCTTCATAAGGAGGGATATTTTAAGTGCATGGCTCATACTAGGGCTATGTAGGGTACAGTTTTGGACTTTGCCTTTGGGAGCCTAGACTGAAGACTGTGTGTGGTCAGTGGCACATGAATACCACAGTGTGGTCTTTGAGTTCAAGGATGGGGGAGGGTGAGGTCAGGGAAGAGCTACTGTGTGTGGATGCCCAAGGAAATGTCCTGGGAAAGGTGGTAGCTCAGCTGAAATGAGCTGGGGACAGAGAGGTGACAAGAAGGAGAAGAGAAGACAAGGGAAGCTGGCAGAAAGGTATGACTAGCATGCAGTGGTGGAAAAATATGTTTGGGCCAGATCCTTGAAAGCCTTGAATGCTAGAAGGATGAGATACTATTTCATCTTTTAAGCAATGGTGAGCCATGGCAGGCTTTGAGTAGGAGCAATGTGTTGAGAGCAGTGCTTTGGACCCCTCCTTTCTTGGGGATAAGGGAAGTGGTGTTCACATGACAGGCTTTGGGGGTAGATGAGGTTATTTTATGGTGTGTGACTGAGCCTGAGGTATTCTTATGTGGATGGTTAATTTGGAACTGCAGGAAGTGGAACTCATGGGAAACTTAGCATTGGGTAAATCTTTCCTGGAAGACCTCAGAAGAGCCACACCACTCCTGGCAAGAAGCCACCCCATGCTGTAGCTACTGAAGAAACCAAGATGCCATCCAGGTTGTGGAGAGTGACTCCTCAGAGTAGGGTTGCAAAGAATATAAAACAACTAGAAAGGCTATTTTGCAACATTAATTTCTTTAAGTAGAAAAGTGGAGGAGATTTGATTTTAGGGTTTTATTTTCTCTTAGGCAACAATGGAAGGCTGATTGCATTGTTGGAACTTTTACATTCTCTAAGAATCATAATTTTGTTTGAAAACTTTGTAATGGCAGGAGGAGTTTTGATTTCATTTTTATCTGGGCTGTGGGCTAAGCTCTTGAATAATCTCTGATGAAACTAAGCAGGATGATATAGCTGGGATACATACTAAAGGGTTAGTTCATTTTGTGTTGCTATAACATAATACCCAAGGCTGGGTACTGTATCATGAAAATAGTATTATTTGGCTTATGATTCTGATGGCTGGAGGGTCCTAACATATGGTGCTGGCAAGGGCCCCTGGCTTGGTGTGGAAACAGAAAGTGAACCAGTCACATGTAGAAGGGACAAGTATATACTGGAAAAATAAGAGACCTGGGAGGGTCTGGGCTTGCTCTTTTTATAACAACCTGCTCTTATGGGAACTAATTTACTCCCATGAGACCAGCATTAATCGTTTCCACGGTGGAGCTCCCATGACCTAATTACCTTCCACCAGTCCACATCACCTCTTTCTTCTCCTTCTTTTCCCCCTTCTTCCTCTTCCTCCTCCCCTCCTCTTCCATCTACTCCTTCTCTTTCTTCTTCTTGTCTTGCTTTGTAGCCCAGGCTGTACTTAAACTCACAATCCTTTTTCCTCAGCCTCCCAAGTTCTGGTTTGGGCATGTACCACCATGCCCAACTGGAAAATTGGTTTCTAAGAGGGGAAATGTGCTCATGGTGTAGGTTTTCACTTCTTTCCAATGGAGTTACCCAGTGTCTCACTAGACCTCGGAATGCTCATCAGGTCATACTTACTCATGGACAAATATCACTTTCACACCACAAAATGCAGAATCATAGATGCAGAAGTGGTACATCAAAGCAGAGCCTTTCTATGTTGACAGCCAGCCTCCCTTGTAGAGGGGCCCCAAGGGACAGTGGGGATGGTTTCATGACATCAGTATGCTGTCACTATCACTTTAGTCTCCAACTCAGAAGCAGAGTTAAGGAAGTGAGCTGCACAACTGTCCAGGCTCACAACCAGTTCTCCCATGACCCTGTCAATTGGCTAAAGGTGAAGCAATGTGAATGAGTGGACAATGATTTCCTTGCTCCTTTTCTTGAGTCTATCAGGTGTCATCTTTGAGGCTATCTGTGCCACCTAGGACTGCCCTATTTCCAGGTTTGAACTAGACCTATGCATTCTCTTCTTGGAATTATCTTGCCATTTATAATACAGGGAGGAGTTTTACTTCCTAGATATCTTGCTCAGTGGCTATATGGTCCTTTGTTGGTGGCAATCTAATGACAGATGATTTTTTTCAAGGCATGCACAGAAAACATTACACTTCTGTGATCAGAAATGTATGGACTAGATTCAGACTTTCCATTTCTTTTTCTTACATATAATATTTATGCTAAACTGGACTGCTTATTTTCTCACTATCCTTGTGATTTTGGTTTAGTCTATTTGTTTCATAAACATCTTTTTAACCTGAGCATACATATGTGCTATATGGTTATATTCCTCCTCCTTATGACACTCTCCAACCTCCTGCTTGGGGGGAGGCCCACTTCATTTCTGTCTTGTTGGTCTGCTTCCTTCCCTTCTGTCCTCAGTCAGCTGGAGGAGTAAGTGCACGTTCTCTGTCCTTCAGGCACATGTACTTGGGTTTTGTAGACTCTTCAGTCTTGGATGCTGGCCTATGGAGAGTTTTGTCATGATCTAAAGTGAGAGGGATATGTTCCTTATTCTTGGTACTTGATCATGTTCTCTAGTCCTTTTGTCAGAAAGTTCTGCATTGGGCTTTTAAGTCTACAAATACAAAGTCATTGCCCACTTTTTCCTCTGTACAAACTCATGAGGAAGAAGGTAGAATCTTGCATTCTGGGTTCCCTACCCAGATGTCCTTCAAATCTTACCTTTGTGTCTGGTAGAAGGTACTCCTAACACTAAGATGGGGATAGGTTGTGGCAACAAGAGGCTTGCAAGGGTTGGTAGTCACCAAGGTGTGCTGGAATGAAGGTCTGAGCTGAGGAAAATGGACAGAGCTTCAGAATGATGATAAAAATTAGTCCTAGGAAGGATATGCAAGCAAAAAACTCAGAAATGGGGACCAAGGGATAACTGAAAAGATGGATGCTAAGAATAACAAAAGGATGAAATGAGAAAATATGGTGAGAGATAAACAAGAATTCAAGAAAACGTTAAAGGATGTCAAAAAATAGCTTATAGATAAAATTTGAAAACTCCACCTGCTGACATGATTTGCCTTCCTTGGGAGCTGTGCATAGCTCTCTGGAAGGAGATACATGTTTAGGGAAATCAGCACTAGTTTGTCCACATGGTAGAGGCCTCTGACAGGAGCTGGGCTGGTGTTTTTTCAAAAGCTTTAATGATGGGCAGATCAGCTGCTCTGATTCTTATAGTGTGTGTGATCTTGTGTTTTCAACTACCAGCAATGCACCTTGCCTTCCCCAATTCCTCCTGTCTTGGCTTGGGTTGCTGTGAAACAAAAAGCTGAGACAGGGTACGAGAAGTATTTTCTGGAGGTGAGAGAGATAGGCCAGAGAGTGGGGCAGGGATGAGGAAAAGCTGGTGGATAGGTGCTTAATGGAGGTCATTGCCGTGGTGGCAGGGACTTGAGTCTCCTGAGACAGAGGAGAAAGCAGAAGCCTCCCAGGATTGCCTATGGAGAGAGCAGGCTGCCGTGCCTTCCCAGCACCTCTCCTCCCCTCTTTGTCCCAGTGGCTAGAGGCTGGTAACGGAAGTGTTACGCCTCCCTCTGGGCTGAGCTGGAGTATGTTGAGGGTGCGAATAGAATCTGAGGTAAGATGTAGTCACTTGGAGCTTTCGGCTGAGATCACAGGTGGGATGAGGAGCCCAAGCATCTGTACAGCTACCAACCCCCTCCTCTGGACCCCTCTGGTGTGTACTTCCTACACTGCACTGGACCAGTGCCAGTATTCAGCAATGTGCACTAGTTTGTTCAAACCAGAAATGAAAACCTCTCCACCCCCATGCCAGTCCTCAGCTTCTGCCTGTGATTCTGGATGGTCCAATAATAAGAAACTAAAGGGTTAGTTCCTAGCCCAGCACATCCCTGCTAAAGCCTGAAGTCTGTTCTGATTAGCTAGTGCCTGTGCCCTACTGGTTGGAACATATTTTGAATACGGCCCCTAATTATAATTATCTGTCCACATGCCTGTTTCTTTCCCCAAATCAGTGTGCCTTCAAGACAGTTTTATTTATTTTTGTATTTTGATTGCCCAGCCCAGGGCCAGGGCATGCTGCACTTAGCAACTTGACACTAGAAACAAGTCTTGTCAAAATGAAAATACCCATTCAATACCACGGTTATACAACACCTGGCTAAATCAGACACTGACTGTTGTGAACATGGCTTCAGATGGAATTGAATGGCAAACATTTCAACTCTTACTTTAATCGCAGGCATAATATTATTCTGAAGGGTAACCTAAAACCATTACAATGCGTGAGTTCTGGCAATAAATATCTTGCAAACTTTAGTTTTTTTAGAGTATATTTGATGTCTAGAAATAATCCAGATTTTTTCAGAGATAAGTCTGGTAAATTCTAGTAGCTTCTCAAAGTGAGAAACACCATTTTGGATCATAAATAAGGTATTTTTTGTTGTTCTAAACTGAACTGGAAAGCAATTCCAAAGGGTGAAGTACAAATATATTTTGAACTAGGGAAAATTTGTTGAATCAACTGTATGGTATGGCTTCAAAGATGACTACTTGGAAAGGGAATAACTTTGGGTGTGTAACTATGTTTAACATGACCAGCCATGTGATATGATGGGGACACAATTCACCAACAGGTGAGCATACACAGCTTTCCCAATGCTAAGACACATCACTGTCTTTTTCCTTCCATGTTAAACAGAGTCTATGAAGAAGTTATAGACTAGCATGTGGACAATACTGAATATCACAGAAACTCATCCCACTACCCATTTTCTCACTTTTAAAGTTGCCAAGTGTTATTTCCTTTGAGAAGGTGGCTTGGATATCTTCTCCGGCATTTGAATGTCCTAAGTCAGTGGGTTGTTAGGAAATCCATACGTAGAACAACTTAGGGTCACTCCAACCAGCACATTCTTCTAACATGGAAAGAAAAGAACTAGTTGTATTTCCCAGGGATAAAAACCAACCATCCGAAATTTAGTCTTCAATGTTAATTAAACCTTGAGTCACATGAAAGTAGGCAGAGCTGCTATTCCTTCCCTATCCACTCTTTGGATATTCAGTTTGGCCAGAGACTCTTGTCCCTGTATACCAAGTTTCCTCAAGTTCAGCACGGTTGACATTTGGGTGGGGGCTATAGGTTCTGATTGTGGGAGCTACTCAGTGAATTGAATCTCTGGCCTCACTCACTAGATGGTAGGAACAACACCCTCTGCCCTGGAGACCAAAAATGTCTCTAGGTGTTGCTCAGTGTCTCTTGGCAGGGAAGGGGCAGGAGTCACTTGCCACTCACGTTGATAACCACTGCTTTAAATGGAGGCCAGAGTCCCAGTGCTCTGCATATCCCCCAAGAACAACATGACTTCAATGGTACAGCCCTTTGCCACATCTTATAGCAGTATGCAGCATTTTACAAATGGTGTCATTTTGTGAGATTAACATTAGAGGGAAACACAGGCTTTTGTACCTAAAGACCTCCCAAGAGTGATTTGTGGAGAAGCAGCAGTAGCTGGCATTTCCATAGAGTTCTGGCTCAGATCCTGCTCTTGGGTATGTCACCTAATCTTTCTTTTTATTCTTTTTATTTTTTTAATTTTTATTTTATTCATATGTGCATACAATGTTTGGGTCATTTCTCCCTTCTTCCCCCCCACCCTTGCTACCCAGCAGAAACTATCTTGCCCTTATCTCTAATTTTGTTGAAGAGAGAGTATAAGCAATAATAGGAAGGACCAAGGGTTTTTGCTAGTTGGGATAAGGATAGCTATACAGGGAGTTGACTCACATTAATTTCCTGTGCATGTGTGTTACCTTCTAGGTTAATTCTTCTTGAAATAACCTTTTCTCTAGTTCCTGGTCCCCTTCTCCTATTGGCCTCAGTTGCTTTAAAGTATCCGCTTTAGTTTCTCTGTGTTGAGGGCAACAAATGCTATCTAGTTTTTTATGTTACCTAATCTTTTTTAACATGGGTTTTCTCTTTGAAACACAGAGATTCCAGGACCCACCTCCTGGCATAGCTGTGAGGGAGAGTGAAATAATAGATGAGGGCATGCTCCTGAGGAGCCTCATCCCCCATCATCTCCCCAAGTTACTAAGCCCATCGTAGCAGACTTGGTCCTCTGCTCAGGTCCCTTTGGGCTCCTTTTACATTTCTGTGAACCCTTCCCAACATCTGTGGATTTTCCTTTGCGGAAGAGTCAGCACAGTTGCTCTGTTCGGAGGACTGCCCTTGGGACTATTGAGCCATGTTACTCATGTGAGAGTGGAATGGATGTGGTTGTTTGCACACCTCCAACATCCTTTCATGGCCATCAATTGGCAATAAGTATAGGAATATAATGGTTCAGTCCCTTTGCCTCAAGTTATATCTCACTCTAAGCTGTAGTTGACCTTCCAGAGCTCATCTTAGCATTTGAGTTGAGGGTGGAAATTTGCCCCAGATTGCCCTCTTGTTTGGTTTCTTCCTATTCCCTGACCTGATTTGCCTGAGTTTTGTGGAAGCATTTCCTTCCATAAATCACTTGTACATGAATTGTCGTCTCAAGGTCTGCTTCTGAGGTAGTCTCTAATAATGGCCTCTATCAATCCTTTCCTTCCCTGGTCTGAATGATGTTCCTTCCATGGGAGGGACACACTAATTTCTTTCCCTTGAATCTAGGCTGGGGTTAGTGGCTTTATTAACTAGTAGAATGAAATAGGATGATGTTGTGAGTTACATGACAAAAGCCCAGCAACTTCCACCTAGGACTCTTGCGATGCTCCATTTCAGAACCCAGCCTTCAGGAGGTAAGAACCTGAGGCACATGAAAGGGACACTTGTAGGTCCTCCAATCAACATCCCCAGTGGAACTCCTGGCCTGCAGTTATCATTTACTGACAGCCATTTGGATGTTGTTATGGATTGAATATTTGTGTCCCACTCCCACTCACATGTTGAAATCCTAATGCAAAGATGCACTGGTATTTGGAGATGGGGACTTTTTGGAGATAATTTAAGTCATGATAAGAAAGCATCTTCAAAAGGAGAGAGAGACAGGAGAGAATTTGCTAACTTTCTCTCCCTTATGGCATGAGAATACAAGAAGAAGACACCTATCTACAAACCAGAAGGAGGAGCTCACCAGAAACCCATGGATTAGCATCTTGACTTTGGGTGAGAACTCAGCCTCCAGAACTATAGAAATCAGTTTCTGTTGTTGAAGCCACAGCCTATTATTTGTTAAAGCAGCCCAAAGTGACTGAGACAGATGTCCAGCCTAGTTGAGCCTTCAAGTGACTCCAGCTACAGCCATCATTTGTCTATAACTACACAATTAATGCCAAGTAAGATGGACCCAGTTAACACACAGAATAGGAAGAGGAAACAATAAATTGCTTTAACCCATTGAGTTTTAGGATAGTTTTGTATCTTAGTCTGTTTGACTTATAACAAAAGAAATAGATTTCTCACAATACTAGAGGCTGAGGAGTCCAAGATCAAGGTGCTGGAAGATTCAGTGTTTGATGAGGGCTGATTCTATGAGTCAGTTTCTGATTCATAGATGACTTCTCACTGTCTTCACATGGTAGAAGGGAGAAACAAGTTCCTTTGGCTGATGTTATAAGGGCACTAATCCCATTCATGAGAGCTCTGCTGTCATGACGTAATCACCTCCAGAAGGCCTCACCTTCTAGTGCCAGAAGGGCCTAGGATTTCAACATATGAATTGTGGAGGTATACAAACATTCAGAACACAGAAGTTTGGTTCACAGTAGTAGATACTTAAAATAAGAATTGGATGAAAGATTCCAGCCATAAGAAGATTTCAACAGAAGGCATAAGCTTGAGCAAAAGTGAGTATACCTGCCCATCTGAACAGAGAATGTTTTGCAGGCAGCTCTGCCTGGGTGGTGGGTAGTGGAAAAGTTGCCGGTGACCTTAGGGACATGGCAACTTGTAGATAGCATGGCTCTTGGTCCAGTGTTTCCTCTGCAGAGGACTGGAGAATGAGTAGTTGCATTTTTTGCACAATTTCTTTCTGCTGGCTCTCCTAACAAGTTGTTTATATGTTGCTCCTTCCACAGCCCTGCTGATTAGCTGCTTGCCTTCTAAAAATTAGTTTGTGAAAATGACATTCCCTGTTCAACAGTTTTATTAGTTTTCTGTGAGAGATGTTAGCTACTTCATAGCAGCCTCAGGTCAAATCCCAGTGATGTGATGACAAACATCACAAACCACTGTCGCTTTAGATAGTTCTGCTGCTGGCACACCCCATCTCCATACCTGCTTGGTTTTCTACCTTAGCACTACTCAGTATCGGTGTCTTGCTTTCTTTTCTGTTTCTGGAGGGCTGGATCTTTGCTTTTCTTTTCACTGCTTTCTCTTCAATTCCAAGGCTATAATAGAGATACTCAAAATGTATTGAAGAGTAGTTGGGTGGATCCTGTATTGTTTGACTTTGGACAAGTCCCATGACTCCTTGAGTCAAGTCCTACTACTCCATAAGGAGTTGATTGATTGTGCGTTTGGGTTCTGACGTCCTGGATGGGTATTCTACTTCCTTCCTTTTTTGGGCAAAGGATGATAAGAGGATACTAGACCATATATGGGATAAGAGGAGGAGTACAGAGGTGGAGAAAGGAAGATGCTACAATGTATCCCCACCCAGAACAACAATAAAAAAAAGAAAAAAAAGAAGATGGGGAGTGAGAGACAATGTTAAAAATGCTGCCTTAAGGTGACTCCAGGCTAGATGACATAAGAGGGTCCTCTGGGCTGATTACGTCAAAAGTTGGCAGAGAAATCTCACCAGTGAGTAGAGAATCCAGCTTGGGCATGAAGGAAGGCTGAAGGGCCTCAGAATGCCCAGAATGGTGACAGGTGACAGGTCCATGGATCCGGCATTGAATAACACTGAATTAACTCATGATAAATTCATGTCCTTTTCACTCTTACTAATCATACAGAGGAGAAAGTCTTGCTCAGATGCTGGCATGCTTTCCTCCCTTTTATTGCCTGTCTTTGCATGAAAAAGGTGACAGACTTTTGGCTCAGAGTCTTAAGTGCCCCCAGATTCTAGATAGAATTTAATAACCCTATTTTGTTTTCCTCATGATTATTTTTGTGATTATCTTCTGTTTATAATGAATTCTGACTTCTTCGAAAAGTTGGAAAGTCTGGAATGTTCCCCCAGCTTACTGGGATGTGGAGGGGTCACTCACTTTAGGTGGGGAATTTTCCAGAAGTTGAACCCCGATGACCACTCTGTCTCACAGCCTTTACCTCACTTACTTTGTGGAGAGGTCTGTCACATAGGGTATGTCTAGGATCAGAGCTCAGTTTTGTTCATGAGTCATCCTTTGGAGGACAAGTTCTTTTTGTGTATGTGTGTGTGCTGGAGACTGAACTCAGGGATTGGTGCATACTAAGCACCTGGTAGAGAGAGCACTTGCTCTATCACTGAGGTACATCTTTAGTCCCTGGAGGAAGGCTTCGTAATCACGCATGGGCATCAGAATTGCCAGGGCAGCTTTTTCTAAATACACATGAGAACTGTATAGAAATACTCCTAGTGGTTCTGATAAGCGTCCTTTAGTTTGATTATACCAAATTGGCCTCTAGTAAGAGATATTAAAAAAGGTTTGCTTCCTTGTCTTCATTCTTTCTCTATGAATTTGTTAGAGTTCTTTGATAATAAGCAACAGAAACTGACATTTGTTAATTTACTTTAAAAAAGGAATTTGTTGGAAGGATATTGGGTAGTTGATGGAATCACAGAAAAAGCTTACCCACCAGACTAAGCAAACCAGGGGAGCCATGAAAATCTTAATCAAAATCTCATGGACGATAGTTTGGGGTCCTTCCATTAGATGTCTTAGCTCTGTATCTCTCCACTCAAAATTCTAATTTCCAGAAGAAGCTCAAAGGTTGAGCTATGCTCCCATGTCTTGGCCCAATGGGATGGGGGATATCTTGACCCATCAGGACCTCAAAGGAAAAACTGAGTTTTATGAGAAAGGGAAAGGATGCTTGGGAAGTGGGTGCCAACTACACCCTGTGAGAAGCTTCAACAGACAACTAAAGCTACAGAAATGTTTGTCCTTTGGCTTGTGTTAGCAGCACTGGTTGGAGGGATTGTTTTCTGCCTAGAGATGGGAACCC
Source organism: Castor canadensis (assembly GCF_047511655.1). Taxonomy (NCBI): domain Eukaryota; kingdom Metazoa; phylum Chordata; class Mammalia; order Rodentia; family Castoridae; genus Castor; species Castor canadensis. Next base: position 42,690,967 of record NC_133402.1, on the reverse strand, counting down.
CAACACAGCAAGATGTCAGTGGGACTCAATTGGAGGGGGATTATTGATTGACAGCTCTGTAATGAAACCTAATTTTCTTGACTCTTTTCTGAAGACTTTGGAAGGTACCAGTGGCTGTATTTGGATGATGCATCTTACTTTCTTGAGACTCAGATAGGCAAGTCTTAATTTTGAGCCTTGAGATGTTTCTTAGAACTTGTGCCACACCAGTGACAAAGGTTGTGTATTTCTAGGAGTGAACAATTGCTGGTGGACCCAGGGGTTCCAAAGAGGGTCTGATTTGAATAAGATATTCTTTGGAATGAGAAAAGTCTTTGCAAGGGTAGTTTTATCTATAATGCTAGATTTTGGCTTTGGTTCACCATTTACAGATCTATGTGACTAATCTTCTTTCTTCTTCTTCTCCTCCTCCTCCTCCTCCTCCTCCTCCTCCTCCTCCTCCTCCTCCTCCTTCTTCTTCTTCTTCTTCTTCTTCTTCTTCTTCTTCATAGATTGCTACAATGCCTTGAACTTTGTAGGGTTTTGTCAACATTCCTTGCCTCTCTCCAACCCATATACCTTATTCTAATTTCTTGTTTCTGCTGTATGTTACACTATTGCATTGTATGTATTTACTATTATCAGCTTCATTTTCTCTGAGGGGAAAGCCTGGGTGAAAATAACAGAGCCTCTCCTTTAATAGTTATTGGCTAGGTGTTCTCAGGAAAGACATTTGATTGTGCCTCATTCTTCTATAAAATGCCCTGCTGACTTCACTGGGTAATTCTGAGGGCCAAGTGAATTAATGTGCATGAGAGGGACTTGTACAGCAATATAATCAGACAGAGCATTATTATACATTGTAAGAGTAACACGATTAAGACTAATAATTGAATGAAGCATATGGAAATTTTACTCTGTATTCTGAAATTCAGCCAAGAAAAGAAAAGGAAAAATCAGAAAGCAGAGATGCTATTTCCAGACTAGGGAAAGAGAAGCCTTCAGCTTTGGGCCTTTCTGAATTCATACTCCCTTTTGTTGGCTCTGGTTGCTGAAAGATACTTTTGATCAGCCTTTTCTGGGTGAGTGCCCATCTGGCTTTGCATGGTGGCATGTACATTCTAACCTCCTGCCCTGAGAACTTGGGGAGGACTGTAGGATGGACTGCAGGGCTCCTCTGCACATCGTGTCTAAGCTGGGGGAGACTGAGTCATGCATTTGAGGATTTGCCTTACTCCTTTGTCATCAGGTATCCTGTTGGAAAACTCAATGCCTGAGAAAAGGAAGAAGAAATTTTAAGGGGCTTTTTGTTTACATAGAGTCTGTCCCATTTCCTCTAAGAAAGCATCCTGTTTTATTAAGTAATAAAATCACTGAAACTGTTCTTTGTAAACATTATTTGTATTTTCCCAAGGATAAACATGTTTGACTTCAAAATAACTTCAGGGGTGTTTTTTCTCTTGTCAGTTTTGATAGAGTCGTCATTACCACTCTGGTTTTGGAGAAGTGCTTCGACCAGTGTGGATGCTCCCAGAAACCTCTCTGGGCTCAATACCACCTTGGTACATTTAAGGAAGTGAGTGCTGTCCAAGAAGTGACAGCACTGAGCTGGTCAGAAACAACAGTTCAGGGACAGAGGAAAGCCCATTTTCCTCCCAATGAAAACTACAATTCTTCAGAACCGTTACTCACAATCCAACCCTTTCTCTTCAGGGAGACCTAGGCTTGGCTGCTGAAGCAGAACAGCATGGTGGGCCTTGACCCAGCAGCCCTTGATATGAATCCTTTTAAGGAAATGTTCAATGTAATAATAAGATATTTACATAAAGAAAGATACACTTACTTATTCTGTCCTACTGGATCAATAATTTGAAGAAATTCAACAGAAATGCTTTCTGCTTTTTTGTGGCTCTTGTTTTTAAAGAAATTAAAATTTCTCACAAAGCACGTTCTGAATGTTAAAAATAGGTTACAAACAAATAGAACTATAAAGCTTAAAGTATAGCATAGAATCCCTCCCATAGGGTGCACACCCAGCAACCAGGAGTGGGAAAGCTGGTGAGAGTGGCAGAGGGAGAAAAACTCCACAGGAGAGGAGGGAAGACCCACTTCTCACGTGAACTGTAAACAAACATGGAGGCTGGCAGGAGCAGCAGCACCGCCCAGTAATCAGGAGCAAGAAAGCTTGTGAAAGTGGTGATGGGAAGAAAACTGCACAGGAGAGGAGGGAACCCACTTCTGACGTGAACTGTAAATAAACACGCAGGCCTGACAACGCGGGTGCAGTGTCACCTTTCCCAGTGCTTGGAAAGGCGAAAGCCTGTAGCAGAGGCTCCTGCACAGGAGAGCTCTGAACAAACAAAGCCTGCGGGGCCAGGTGAGTGCTAAGCTCACCCCAGAGATCTGCATAAATAACGCCTCCAGCAACAGCAGGCTGACAGCAGTGGGCAGGCAAGCCACAGCTACAGATACCATTCTCAAAACTGTCTCCAGACTCTTTTTTTTTTTCTTTTTCTCCCTACCTTTGATGAGAGAACAACTGAATTACACCTGCAAGCGGAAAAACTTACTGAAACTGTATTGCATTAGAACTTGGGACACTTGGTGGGGTTTTTTTTGGGTTTTTTTTTGTGTGTGTAGTTTTGTTCTACTTTATGCATACCCTTTGATGAGACAACTACAGAACAACATCTGAGGCACCATCTCCAGGATTGGAGACTGAGACGGACACCCAAATTATTAAGACTGAAACTTCATTGCATTTGAACTTGGAGGTTTTTTGGTTTTTTAAATTTTCTGTTTTTTCATTTTATTTTAATACATTTATATATATAGATATTTCTTTCATTTACTTATTTTTTATTTTTATTCCTATCTATTTTTTTTTTCATTTTTGATTTTCAATCCTCTCTCTCTCTAATGTCTGTTCAGCTTACTGTCAATTAGTACACTGATGCTCCCTGTTTATACCTTTGAAACTTTCTTGTCTGAAACCTTGTTCTGCTTTCTTCCTCTTGTCTGAGTATTTGTTTTCCCCTTTTCTTTAACTTCTTGCTTTCCATCTCAGCTCACCCTTCCATTCTAAATATTACCATTGTTATTATTACAACCTAGAAAATACTTAATTGCGCACAGTACAGGGACAGTAACAACACCAAAGACAATGATGGAAAGACAGAAAAAATAGGGAAACCAGTTCCCCACAGCAAAAAATTAGTACAGGAACCAGAGGGGAATGAAGAAAACAGAAACTCAGATCCAGACTCCAACAAAATGAAGATAAACTATGCCAAAGGACCCAATGAAGCCCACAAGAATAATTTAAAAGAAGACATACTACAGGTACTCAATGAGAATTTTATAGAGATGATACTGGATAGGGTCAACCAAAATGTACAGGAGACACTCAAGAAATTCCAAGACAACAAAAATAGAGAATTTGAAAAAGCAAAAGAAGAAATAAAGGAAACCATAGAAGCACTGTATAAACACCAAAGTGAAACAGAGAACATGATGAATAAACGGATAAATGAACTCAGGACAAAAATAGACAACATTAAAGAGGAAACCACCCAGGATATGGAAAACCTCAGAAAAAAGAACGAAACAGAACTGCAAAACAAAATGGAAGGCAAATCCAGCAGAATAGAACAAACAGAAGACAGAATCTCAGAACTTGAAGATGAAATGGTAATTAAAGGAAAAACCGAAGAACTATTAATTAAACAACTCAAGACCTGTGAAAAGAAAATGCAAGAACTCACGGACTCCATCAAAAGACCAAACTTGAGAATCATGGGCATCGACGAAGGAGAAGATGTGCAAGCAAAGGGAACACGTAATCTATTCAACAAAATAATAACAGAAAATTTCCCAAATCTAGAGAAAGATATTCCCATACAGATGCAAGAGGCCTCCAGGACACCAAACAGACCAGATCAAAATAGAACTACCCCACGATGTATCATCATTAAAACAACAAGTTCAGAAAGTAAGGAAAGAATATTGAAGGCTGTAAGAGAGAAAAAACAAGTAACATACAAAGGTAAGCCCATCGAAATCACAGCAGACTTCTCAACAGAAACATTAAAAGCAAGAAGAGTGTGGGGTGAGATCTTCCGGGCACTGAATGAAAATAACTTCAACCCCAGGATACTCTACCCAGCAAAACTATCATTCAAAATAGATGGAGCAATAAAAGTCTTCCATGATAAGCAGAAACTAAAACAATATGTGACCACAAAGCCACCACTACAAAAGATTCTGCAAGGGATTCTGCACACAGAAAGTGAAACCCAACTTAACCATGAAAAGACAGGCAGCACCAAACCACAGGAAAAGCAAAAGCAAGACAGTAGAGAGTAACCTCAACTTAGGTACACACAATCAAACCTTCAAACAACTAAGACAACTAAATGAGAGGAATCACCACATACCTATCAGTACTAACGCTTAATGTTAACGGACTTAATTCACCCATCAAAAGGCACCGCTTGATGAAATGGATTAAAAAGGAAGATCCAACAATTTGTTGCTTACAGGAGACCCAACTCACCGACAGAAATAAGCATATGCTTAGGATGAAAGGCTGGAAGAAGATTTACCAAGCCAATGGCCCCCCAAAACAGGCAGGAGTAGCAATACTTACCTCTGACAAAGTAGACTTCAAACCTACATTGATCAAATGAGATAAAGAAGGACATCCCATACTAATAAAAGGGGAAATAGACCAAAAGGAAATAATAATCATCAATCTGTTTGCACCCAATGTCAACACACCCAATTTCATCAAACATACCCTGAAAGACCTAAAAGCATATATAAACGCCAACATAGTGGTTGTGGGAGACTTTAACACCCCATTATCAACAATAGATAGGTCATCCAAACAAAAAAATCAATAAAGAAATCCAAGATCTAAAATATGCAATAGATCAAGTGGACCTAGTTGATGTCTCCAGAACATTTCATCCAACCTCTACACAATATACATTCTTCTCAGCAGCCCATGGAACCTTCTCCAAAATAGATCATATCCTAGGGCACAAAGCAAGTCTGAGCAAATATAAGAAAATAGAAATTATACCATGCATACTATCTGATCACAATGCAGTAAAAGTAGAACTCAACAACAAAAGTAAAGACAAAAAACATGCAAACAGCTGGAAACTAAATAACTCATTACTTAATGAACAATGGATCATTGGTGAAATAAAAGAGGAAATTAAAAAGTTCCTGGAAGTCAATGAAAATGAAAACACAACCTACCGGAACCTATGGGACACAACTAAGGCAGTCCTGAGAGGAAAGTTTATAGCCATGACTGCATATATTAAAAAGACTGAAAGATCCCAAATCAATGACCTAATGATACATCTCCAACTCCTAGAAAAACAAGAACAAACAAATCCCAAAACAAATAGAAGGAGAGAAATAATAGAAATAAGAGCTGAAATCAATGAAATAGAAACCAAAAAAACCATACAAAGAATTAATGAAACAAAAAGTTGGTTCTTTGAAAAAATAAATAAGATCGATAGACCCTTGGCAAACCTGTCTAAAATGAGGAGAGAAAAAATCCAAATTAGTAGAATCAGGAATGCAAAAGGGGAGATAACAACAAACACCATGGAAGTCCAGGAAATCATCAGAGACTACTTTGAGAACCTATATTGAAATAAATTTGAAAATCTTAAAGAAATGGTCAGATTTCTAGATACATATGATCATCCAAAACTGAACCAAGAGGAAATTAATCACCTGAATAGACATATAACACAAAATGAAATTGAAGCAGCAATCAAGAGTCTCCCCAAAAAGAAAAGTCCAGGACCTGATGGATTCTCTGCTGAATTCTATCAGACCTTTAAAGAAGAACTGATACCAACCCTCCTTAAACTGTTCCACGAAATAGAAAGGGAAGGAAAACTGCCAAACACATTTTATGAAGCCAGTATTACACTTATCCCAAAACCAGGCAAAGACACCTCCAAAAAGGAGAACTATAGGCCAATCTCCTTAATGAACATTGATGCAAAAATCCTCAACAAAATAATAGCAAACTGAATTCAGCAACACATCAAAAAGATTATTCACCACAACCAAGTAGGCTTCATCCCAGGGATGCAGGGGTGGTTCAACATATGAAAATCAATAAACGTAATAAACCACATTAACAGAAGCAAAGACAAAAACCACTTGATCATCTCAATAGATGCAGAAAAAGCCTTTGATAAGATCCAACATCATTTCATGATAAAAGTTCTAAGAAAACTAGGAATAGAAGGAAAGTACTTCAACATTATAAATGCTATATATGACAAACCTACAGCCAGCATTATACTTAACAGAGAAAAACTGAAACCATTCCCTCTAAAATCAGGAACCAGACAAGGATGCCCACTATCTCCACTCCTATTCAACATAGTACTGGAATTCCTAGCCAGAGCAATTAGGCAAGAAGAAGGAATAAAAGGAATACAAATAGGTAAAGAAACTGTCAAAATATCCCTATTTGCAGACGACATGATCCTATACCTTAAAGACCCAAAAAACTCTACTCAGAAGCTTCTGGACATCATCAATAGCTATACCAAGGTAGCAGGATATAAAATCAACATAGAAAAATCATTAGCATTTCTATACACTAACAATGAGCAAACGGAAAAAGAATGTATGAAAACAATTCCGTTTACAATAGCCTCAAAAAAAAATCAAATACCTAGGTGTAAACCTAACAAAAGATGTGAAAGACCTCTACAAGGAAAACTATACACTTCTGAAGAAAGAGATTGAGGAAGACTATAGAAAGTGGAGAGATCTCCCATGCTCATGGATTGGTAGAATCAACATAGTAAAAATGTCGATACTCCCAAAAGTAATCTACGTGTTTAATGCCATTCCCATCAAAATTCCAATGACATTCATTAAAGAGATTGAAAAATCTACTGTCAAATTTATATGGAAACACAAGAGGCCACGAATAGCCAAGGCAATACTCAGTCAAAAGAACAATGCAGGAGGTATCACAATACCTGACTTCAAACTATATTACAAAGTAATAACAATAAAAACAGCATGGTACTGGCACAAAAACAGACATGAAGACCAATGGAACAGAATAGAGGACCCAGATATGAAGCCACACAACTATAACCAACTTATCTTTGACAAAGGAGCTAAAAATATACAATGGAGAAATAGCAGCCTCTTCAACAAAAACTGCTGGGAAAACTGGTTAGCAGTCTGCAAAAACTGAAACTAGATCCATGTATATCACCCTATACCAAGATTAACTCAAAATGGATCAAGGATCTTAATATCAGACCACAAACTCTAAAGTTGATACAGGAAAGAGTAGGAAATACTCTGGAGTTAGTAGGTATAGGTAAGAACTTTCTCAACGAAACCCCAGCAGTACAGCAACTAAGAGATAGCATAGATAAAAGGGACTTCATAAAGCTAAAAAGCTTCTGTTCATCAAAAGAAATGGTCTCTAAACTGAAGAGAACACCCACAGAGTGGGAGAAAATATTTGCCAACTATACATCAGACAAAGGACTGATAACCAGAATATACAGGGAACTTAAAAAACTAAATTCTCCCAAAACTAATGAACCAATAAAGAAATGGGCAAGTGAACTAAACAGAACTTTCTCAAAAGAAGAAATTCAAATGGCCAAAAAACACATGAAAAAATGCTCACCATCTCTAGCAATAAAGGAAATGCAAATTAAAACCACGCTAAGATTCCACCTCACCCCTGTTAGAATAGCCATCATCAGCAACACCACCAACAACAGGTGTTGGCGAGGATGCGGGGAAAAAGGAACCCTCTTACACTGTTGGTGGGAATGTAAACTAGTACAACCACTCTGGAAAAAAATTTGGAGGCTACTTAAAAAGCTAGACATAGATCTACCATGTGATCCAGCAATACCACTCTTGGGGATATACCCAAAAGACTGTGACACAGGTTACTCCAGAGGCACCTGCACACCCATGTTTATTGCAGCACTATTCACAATAGCCAAGTTATGGAAACAGCCAAGATGCCCCAGCACTGACGAATGGATTAAGAAAATGTGGTATCTATACACAATGGAATTTTATGCAGCCATGAAGAAGAATGAAATGTTATCATTTGCTGGTAAATGGATGGAATTGGAGAACATCATTCTGAGTGAGGTTAGCCTGGCCCAATACACCAGAAATTGTATGTTCTCCCTCATATGTGGACATTAGATCAAGGGCAAACACAACAATGAGATTGGACTTTGAGCACATGATAAAAGCGAGAGCACACAAGGGAGGGGTGAGGATAGGTAAGACACCTAAAAAACTAGCTAGCATTTGTTGCCCTTAACGCAGAGAAACTAAAGCAGATACCTTAAAATCAACTGAGGCCAATAGGAAAAGGGGACCAGGAACTAGAGAAAAGGTTAGATCAAAAAGAATTAACCTAGAAGGTAACACACACGCACAGGAAATTAATGTGAGTCAATGCCCTGTATAGCTATCCTTATCTCAACCAGCAAAAACCCTTGTTCCTTCCTATTATTGCTTATACTTTCTCTACAACAAATTTAGAAATAAGGGCAAAATAGTTTCTGCTGGGTATTGAGGGGGTAGGGGGGAGGCGGAGGGGGCGGAGTGGGTGGTAAGGGAGGGGGTGGGGGCAGGGGGGAGAAATGACCCAAGCCTTGTATGCACATATGAATAAAAAAAAAAAAAAGAATCCCTCCCAGGTCCCCCCTGCCTTGCCCTGAAATACCTACTCAAAGGCAAACACTCACCTCTTGCTATGCATTTTATGTTGTGGTATTATGTGCTATTCTTAATGTGTCAATTTTAGATGGCATCCTCCCCAACAATCTCAGTATAATTACATCACAACTTTTGGTTAATCAAATTGTTAAGACTGAAAAGATTGCTTATTGCTGAATCCAGTAGTGTAGTGTGATGATGTTCCATTCTTGAAAAAGTACCTCACTTAACCCCTTTATCTCTATGTACCAAAGGTCTTTCTCCCATTCTCAATCCAAGTCAGTATTTCTACACAGTTGTCAATATTTTATCAGTATTTCTTCAAATGTATCAAAGAACACATTACACCCCAGCTCTGAGACCTCTCTAGATTGATGCTGTCCTCATTCTGCTCCCACCTGTCTGCTTCTTCCTAGGCCTGGTACAGATCTGGTTTCTCACATTTTCTGTCACTCATTCCTTGGATTTACCTCCTGCTCCTTCTATTTCAGGGACTACATGTTTATTTTGCCAATACAAAATAAAATCCTTTCTAAGAAAGGATGCATGGAGGATAATGCTTTGAGTCATTGCACAGGCGCTGTTTTTAGTCTAATTGAGAGTTGGTCTGGAAATGAGATTCCAGTTCGAAATTAAATTCACCCCAGAACTGTGGTATAATGCCATTGTGTTTTAGCATTCATAACCACTCTTCAGATGTCTGATGTAATTCTTTGTATCTTTGTATGTTACTATTTTTTGTCTTTATAGGTTTTTAAAATATTCTCTTTTATTTGTTGTCCTGATATTTGATGATGAAATACCTTGATGGGAGTTTTCTAAGATCTTTCTTCTGAGGCCCATAGTGGAATCTTTCAATAAGAGACCTGGGTCCTCTAATTCTTTTTGTATTATTCATTTGCTAATTTGTTCCCCTCTATTTTTTTATTCCAAAGCTCCAAAATAATTAGATATTGCATCTTTTAGACCAGGCTTTTTTACATTTCAGGTTGTATTTCATTAGAAGGTTGAAAAATTTAGTGGGTTGTAATGAGTATTTAAAAAAAACCAAACTAGTAGAGACTCGAATAAAATGGACAATTTCAGTCTGCATGCGTAATGGTTAATTTTACGTGTCAATTTGAACAGGTTAAGGGAGGTCCATAATTGATGAACCATTATTTTAGTGAGTGTCTGTGGGGATGTTTCTGGAAAAGATCAAAATTTGAATCAGCTGCCTGAGTAATGATCAGCTGTCATCAATGTGGGTGGGCATCATATAATCTGTTGAGGACCCTGATAGAATAAAAGGTGGATGAAGAGTGTATTCTCAGTCTTTCTTCTTGAGCTGGCACATCCCGTCCATCTCCTGATCCCTGATATCAGAGCTCCTGGTTCTTGGGCCTTTGGGTTCAAAGACTTATGTCAATGCCCTCTCTTCACTTACCTCATCCCCAGATCTCAGAACTTTGGCCTTGGACTGGGAATTACACCATTGGCTTCCTTGGACTTGGACTGAATTAGAGACTTTGTGTCCAGATTGCAGGTGGCATACCATGAGACTACTCAGTCACTGTAAGTGTGTGAACCAATTTCCATAATAAACCTTCTCTTATATAGCTATAGCCTACTGGCTTGGTTTCTCTGGAAAACTCTGAGTAATACAGCATATCATGTAACAAATGCCAGCATTGTGCTGAGTATCTATCTACCTAGGCAATGTAATATGAGAGGCTTTTATTACTATGAGTCATGGTTTTAAAGAAAGTTTACACAGCAGTATGGACTGCTTAATTTTCTTATCCTTGTCATTATATTACCTTTTTTTACCTTTTTATTTTACATTCTTCCAACTGTTCTACCGAATGAAAAATTGGTGGTTAGGTTTTTAATTCCTAGGCACTCTGTTGCTGTGGATTCCTTTTCCATGGTGTGATGTTATTTTACAGATTAACATCTCTATATTGCAGGGTTTTTATAGAAAGGTTTTCTTTGCTTCTTGTATTTTCTCTGCATCAGCTTCCTGGGTTCTTCCCTTCTGTTTGGTTTGTCTTTTTTTTCTCATGTTCTTTCATCAGATGTCTGTGTTTCTTGGCACTTTAATATTAAGAAAAAGTTATTAAAAAGCTGACTGGAATCCGTGTGACTGGAGTATGTGTGCACATACCTATCCAGTGCCATTATTAATATGAGGAAGGCCAAGGGAGCAGTCACTTTATGTGGGATAAAGAAATCGAGAATTCTTTCAGAAGGCTGGGTGTGGTAGTATATGCCTGTAATCCAGCACTTGGGAGGCTGAGGCAAAGACTATTTCAAGTTCAAGACTACTCAGGGTTATAAAGTGAGACCCTGTTTCAAAAAAAAAATTCCTTCAGGAACTTTTTTTATTTAACCCAATATTCCCCATATATTATATAATTTTAACATTCCATCAGTATGAAAATTATTAGTGAGAACTTACATTCTTTTATACTAAGTCTTTAAAAAAATCTTGTGTGTATTTTTACTTGTAGAACATTTCAATTTGGACTACCTATATTTCAAGGGCCCTATGTGACTATGGCTACTGTATTGAGCAGTTCAGATCTCGAGTTTCTTTGTGCAGGCCCATGGAATCTATGACTCATGAACCAGACTCAATGCAGGGAAGAGTGCTTTTTCTCTTACTTAGGATATGAAGTTTGCATAAGTTTCTCTTCCATTTCTGTTACTTTTCTGAGCAGGTAAACAGCAAGACAGTTGGGCTCAAAAGAGGGCAAAAGATTAATGATAAATTCCATAAGTACATAATACATGATCATTAAAAAAGAGAAGGCCAAGGGAAGAAGGGCCAGCTGGGAGAAGAGCCTGGAAATCCCTGAGTACTTCCATGTGTCAGGCACAGCACACGCGGGTCTTAATGACTAAGTTACAAATGGGTTAATTCAGAGAGGTCAAGCAGCTTGCTTAAGGCCACTTGTTAGAACATGGACTACATGAGACCAGGCAATGGGTTGGTTTTTCTTACCACTCTTACCTTTGTCACCCTAATGTCTAGTGTTGGCAGACAGCTTTCCCTTACAATGCTGGTGAAATGACCGAATGGGGAACCAGAACTCACACCCAAGGGCTGCAGATCTTAAAGCCAGATCTGTCCACATGTTTTGTTACCTCTGTTGAGTTCAACAGTGAGATGGTTTTGGAATTCTTGGCTTCTTCCTCATTTGGCCAATCAACTCTAGGAATGCTATGTTAGTTAAGAAGAGCTCAACAGGTTTCAAGTCATGCAAAATTGTTAGGAATATAGACAGACAACATAAGCTGGTCTCAAAAACATAGATTCTGGAGCCAGATTGCATAAATCAGCACCATTTCTACGTATGGCCATATGCATGTTTCTTAATTGCTTCATCCCTCAGTTTCCTCATCTATAACCTGGAGAAAGTTACATAACCTTCTCATAGAGTTTGTAAAGAGTTCATCAGACAAATTCATATGAAAACCTCAGCACAAGGCCAGGCAGGTGATCACTTTCAACAAATGGTAGCTAACACCTGCCCCTAGGGTTTCTCTCCCATCCCACATCCCATGTTTTTGGGTATAGTTTCCTCATTCTGGCCAAGTGCATAAGTAACAAAAATTTGGAATTTGGGGTCAGAGTTGGAAATTCTTACAGAACATACAATTGTGGAAAAGTTATACCATTTCCCCAAGCCTTCGTTCCCTCACCAGATAAGAGTGACTCTTTCCTTCTCTGCCTGTGAATGTTCTGATTCTTGGGGACTATATTGATGCTATTTATAATTACCATTGCTAATGTATGACAGGCCTGTGGCACATATGGGAGTCCCTGTCTATACCATTGACCCTTGCTGCCTCTTGTACCAGAGGGTACCAGAGCCTGTGTTTCTTTTCCTGAAGATTTCTCTGATCACAGAAGCCCATTTGATCTATCCACATGAAAAGTTACACACACTGGGGAATTAACACTCCCCTGTCTTCTCCCAGCCCCTGTTCACCCTCAATCAAAGACCGTGGGAATTGGATAAAAATACCCCAGCTAATCTGAGGATAGTATGAAGCCTGTGTTCTACCCAGCTCCCACTTTTCCCAGAGGGTTCGACTCCAGTGACCCATAGTGGTAAACGGTCAGCAATGCACCCTTTATTGGCTATCTTCTCTTTCTTGCCTGACTTCCTCATTTCCTTTATTCTGAGATAAGTTCCTTGAACTTAAGTTGCTGTCTCAGTGTCTGCTTTCTGGGCACTCATGTCTGACAGGATTATTAGATGGTGCTTCTTACCTCCTTGGGGGCTTGCATTATACATGATGGCTTTCATGAAGCTCTGTCCCTCTGGGGACGTCACGCTCCATCCCTGGGAATCAAGTGAGTTCCGGTGTGGGCCTATTGCATGGCATTCTTGATTAAAGACAGATATGGCCTCACACTAGGAGGCACAGGTGACAGCTTGCTCCATGAACTCACAAGGCCTGGCACTATGAAGGGCCTTGTGCCATGTGATGATTGTGGTTGTCACAAATTCACCCCAGCACAGCACGCCTTCTGTCAGGGTTCAACTGCAGTATCTCTCATGCCTCTCCTGGCTACTGGCAAGTCCCTGCAGGCATTCAGGTCTCCCAGGGATGGTGACTCTTGACTTTCCAGCTCTTGGTGAATGCTTCACAGTAGCCTTGAGGAGCCAGATTGTTCAGGCCTGGGAATGGGAGAACATCATTCAATAATTAATCATGGGCTTATTCTTTATGGGCTCCCTAAAGGGTTAATCATGGGAATGAAAAAGGGGTGTGTGTAGTTGAGAGCCCTGCTGTTTATTTTAATAACTGCCTTGCATCTTGAGGGGGAAAAAACAGAGGAAGAGCTGAGCTGGGCTGGAATTAACCCAAGTGTGGTTCCAGCCAAGTGTAGCACATTCTGGGGAGCTGGGCTGGCAGTGCAGAGTATCAGGAAGGAGCCCCAGATGAGAGATGTGGGTGGGCAACTCCTGCCCACTGAGATGAGCTGTGTCAAGCAATGCCTCCCTGTGTGGTCTGTTACCTGCCTAATAGGAATCCTGACCTATATATTTTTTTCACCTATGTTGCTCTTTTCACTTCTCCTGCATCAACCCTCCATCTTCCTCCATTGCAGAAGACACCATGAATGGCTCTCACTTCCAGGATTGCAATGCCTGCTGTTGATGAGTGCTGTTTTCTTTTGATCTGTGTAGCTGGGTTGCGAGGTTCTCAGCACAGGCCAGATGACAGCCAGTTCTTGGGGCTGGGAATGCATTGCTGGGGAAGGGGCACCTGAGGCCATTTCCTTTGTACCCAGGTCAAGAAGGCCCAAAGCCAAAGAAAAACTTTGACCTTGAGGAGTGAGCTTAGGCAGGCAAAGACAGGTGTTCCAGTCAGGGACGTGTAGTAAATCCTGACCAAGGAGACAGAGAGTGAACATTTAGCTTCCTTCTTGTAATATCAGTGGTGTCAGGGCCGCAGTTTAAAGCACTCACCGAGACACTTTTGAGGAGACAGATACAATATGCACTGGCAACCACCTTGGGTCCAGGAGCAGTGATTCACATCTGTAATCCTAGCTACTTGGGAGGCAGAGATCTGGAAGATTGAAGTTCAAGGCCTGCCCAGGCAAAAATTTAATGAGACTCCATTTCAACAAATAAGCTGGGTATGGTGGATCACATCTGTAATCCCAGCTATGTGGAAGGTGTAGGTAGAAGGATTGAGGTCTGGGGCCAACCCTGGGCAAAAAATGAGAGATCCTATCTAAAGAATAACCTCAAGCAAAAAAGGGTTGAGGGCATAGTTCAAGTGGTAGAGCACCTGCCTAGTAAGGATGAGGTCCTGAGTTCAAACCCCAATACTGTCAAAGGGGAAAAAAAGATACACACCTTAATATCATTCAGAACCACAGCCAAGAGGCTTCTGCTCTACAACCCGAGCCTCAGGAGACTTCTGTCTACTCCTCAGAGAGAAAGGTAGACGCAACTGGTGCAGAGAGGTGACTTCACCCAGCAGCTACAGATGGACGCAGAGTCCCTGCCTAAGTTGCTGTCCAGCTGGCCTTGCCTGGGCTGTGCTTCCTCATTCAGTGGGACACCAATGCAAGGCTGCCCTTTCTTTTGAGAAGAAAGGGTCCAAATTTTCTCCTTTAGGAAGAGAGAACCCTCTGGTATTATTTGGGTGGCAGCTTGCCTTTCTTAAAACAAGGATTGGAGGCTTCATGCATGACTATTTAAGCAAAGATGGTAATCAGGATTAGTGGCTAGACTCAAGCCTTGCTTTCTTTCTTAGTTATCCATCACTGTCTGACAACATCATCACCTGATGGCTTTAAACAACAGCCATTTGTTAGCTCCTGGTTCTGGGAATCTGCAGTTTGGACTGGGCTCAGCAGGGTGGTTCTCATCTTGCCTGGGCTCACTCACATGAGTCTGGTCAGCTGGTGAGTTCACTCAGGTATGGTTTCCTTTTTGTGTATGGTAGCTGGCAGCTGCTTATATCCCAGCAACTAGCTGAGTTTCTTCACCTGGTGGGTGGGCAAGGTTGAAAGAGATTAAGCAAAAATATTCAAAGCAATTTATGGCTCATTGTCACTTTTTCCTGTTGTGCAAAGGACAGGTTCAAGGGGAAGGGACAGAGGTCAGAAAGGCATTTTGTGAAGGGACATGAATAAAAAAAGGAGAAAATTGTGACCAGCCTTGCAAGTAATGTTTGTACCACCTCACCTCTGCATTGTCTGCTCTCTTCACAAAAGGCACAGAGGTATTTAAACAGTGCTGTCCTCCAAGTCCACAGCTTTCTCCACACACTTTCCACTTCCAAGTGAGGTTCCTTCTGATAAAAGGGGTGGGTGTTGGAAACAGCTTTCATAACCATGGTTAAATGGTAAAAAACAAGAAAGGAACATCTATAGCCTATCTATAGATATATCTAACACCTATAGCCAATCTATAAGCTTTATTCACATTCTGCCAACGATCCCACCCATATCCTTTTTCTGGTACAGGATTTTGTCCAGGAACCCACCCTGAATTTAGTTGTCACAGCCTCCTTAAATCTGGGAAAATCCCTCAGTCTCTCTTTGTCTTGTATAATCATAGCACTTTTGAAAAATGCTAAACAGTCATTTTGGGGACTCTTTTTTTTTGGCAGTACTGTGGTTTGAACTCAGGGCCTTGCACTTGCTAGGCAGGTGCTCTACCACTTGAGCCACTCCTCCAGTCCTTTTGCTTTAGTTATTTTTTAGATAGGGTCTCAAGTTTTTGCCCAGGCTGGACTGTGCCATGATCTATGCCCCAGCGTAGCTGGGACTGCAGGCATGAACTAGCGTACATGGCTTATTGACTAAGATGGGAGTATTACCCACTTTTTTTTCCCCCAGGTTGGCCTGGGAACCCCAAACCTCCCCATCTCTGCCCCCTGAGTGGCTGAGATTACAGGCATGAGCCACCACGTACAGTAAGAATGTCTGTTAATATGCATTTGTAAGACATCATGTCTGCATGGTTTATCTCTGGTAATGTTAGCTTTGGTCGATTAATTAAGATGACGTCTGTCACAATTCTACACTAAAATTTTATGATTCCTCTCTTTTTAATTAATTGGTATCATGTGGGAAGATACTTTGAGATTAAGCAAATATCTTGCTCTCAGTCTATGTTTGTCCACTAATTTTAACACTGGATGCTTGCCTCCAGCTATTTTTAATGCAGTTATTTTGTGTTTCCATCATTCCTTGTGTATTTATTAATGAGAACTCTGTAAGGAAAAGTTGTGCCTTCTCTGCCATTTATTTATTCACTCAATTATTTATTTATATCAGTGTGGACTCCTAGCTATTTACCTTATGTTATGGATTAGAATCCATTATTATCAGCTAGTCAGGAACAACACAGTGTCTTAACAATGGTAATGTGTTGGTCACTTCCTCCAGAGTGTGTGTCCTGGAGGGCAGGGCCTGGCTCACATGCATGTTGTATGCCCAGGCCTCAGGCCTTACCTGCTGTTTGGCATGTTTGCAGAATGAATAAATGAGTGAATGAATGATTTTAGCACTTGGAAGAAGAGCAATAAAGAAATTTCTAGAGGCCCTGAGCTCCAAAATGCTTATGATGCCTTTTTCTCTGAGTTTGATTAGTTAGAACAAAACAAAACAAGCAAATACCCTCCCCCAGAACTCTAAAATGTATAAGGAAGACCAAACTAGTTCCGAGCATTTTTCATATTAGTTTAGCTGCCTTTATATTTTGGAAAGATCAAAGTGTTAAAAAGGGGTGGTGGCTGCCTCTGTTAGCTACTAACCCCAACACATGCTAGGTCTGCTAATTTGCTCATCTTGTACCTCATGTGAGGAGGTGGGATGACTTTGCAGAGAAGAGGCCTTAGGTGGATTGTTCAGGGTACACAGCAATGTCACAGACTGAAGAGAGGAAGAAAGCATTCCAGGAAGGAGAAATAGCACATGCAAATCCCCAGGAATGGAAAAATGCCATATTTTGGCCAAATGGTCAATAGCTCCATGTTGAGGATTGGAAAGGCACAAGACTGGGGTGGGAAATTGGAAATGACTTTGAATGTCATGTTAAGAGGTTTCAGCTTGGTCCTATTGGCAGTGGGGAGCCCAAGCAGTGGGCAATGGTGACATTCATTCTTTTATTTAAGGAAAGATACTGACTATCTACCACCTCATGGCACAGTTCTGGCAAAGATCCAGGCCTTGGCCTCATGGAGCCAGTAGGTGACAGAGTGTTTGAAGACACACTACATGACAATCAGAGGTTGTTTTCAGAAGATCCATGTTTTGGGAAGAGATAATTGGCAGAGGTGAACCAGCAGGGAGGAAGTAACTCATCTCCTTCCTCCTTTCTGCTTGGGTACCCTCAATGTCCAAGGTACCAGAGGAATGGAGAAAGGATTGCTTAGTTTCACAACATCCCGAAGAAAATCTGGAGTGACAGTAGGTCCTTTGAATCAAGCAAGTCTTTTTATAAACAGAAGCCCTCTGTTAGAAAGCCCTTATGACTGCAGTTGGGGTAGAGACTGGACACTCCATGACCTGGGGAATATTCAAAGGTAAGAGTTTTGTCATATAAAGAAAGTGTGCATCTGTTAAGCACAATAAAGATTATTTGGAAGGTGTAACAACAAACATAAATGACATGGGTCACTGATGTGGGTGCCATGTCCATATTCCCTCTTGCTTACCCTGGTGATGTGATGTCCTTCCAATAGCCACCACCACAGTGATATCCTTCCAATGGCTGGCACCTGCACATCTGTGCTGGAGATTTTCTCTGCAGGGAGTGTGCACAAGCTCAAAGAGTCAGAGGAGGGCAGGGCATGATGGTACATGCCTACAAACCCAGCTATGTAGAAGGTGGAGATGTCAGGATTTTGATTCAAGGCTGGCCCAGGGCAAAATGAAAAAGGGCTGGAGGCATGACTCAAGTGATAGATCCCTTGCTTAGTAAATGCCAGGTCCTGAGTTCAAACTCCAGTACCAAAAAAAAAAAAAAAAAAGCAAGTGGATTCATGTCCTCCTTCAGTAGCCCTTGAGGGAGGATGGGCAGGAGTAGGTAGATGCACACTACAGTTCCCTTCCCCTCAGGTGCTGTCACTCTGAGGTGTGTTCTAGGCCAACTAGATCCCTAGGAGCATTAAGCTTGGTAACAGGCCTTTGATTGGCTCCTTCTCTCCTACCTCTTCCCATGCCTCTTAAGTGTTTCCTGGGATCTCCTCTCTGCCCCAAATCCAGGTCTCAGAATCTGCCCATAGGGAACTAGCATTAAGGACATACTACCTGGGGTATGTCATGTCATTTGCATGACAAGGTAAGCCACCGTTGGTGGCTGCTGTCAGGAGAGACATAGTCATCCAGGCAGCTCATACCCAGCCCCTGTCCATTTCCGCCTTTTGATACCAGCTTCATCCCTTGATGATGTCAAATGTCACCCCCTGACTCTGGAGCCTGAGCTCAGGCAGGGTCTGCTTAAAATAGGCAAGCCTGCTGAGAAGGAATCGATGTTCATCCTTCTTCTTACATTTTCTCGTAAATAGCGAGGAGCAGCTAGCTCCCTTTCTTCCCCGTGCAGTTTAATCACTGAGAACTCCCCTCTGGTGGGGACTTGTTTTGGGAGCATAATAGAAGGTGTGATATCTTGTAAGAGGCCGCCAGAATCACTGGGAGAAAAAGCAGCTCTGGGATTGAAGGAGGAGGTGACAAGTTCCAGGGAATATTAAAGAGTAACACCAAATACTTTGTTGCTATTTAACTCTCTGACAATTCATGTTGCTGGAGCGGAAACGGAACATTTCTTTCCCTCCCTTCTATTTATTCCTTCCCTTCTCTGTTCTGGGGATTCAGGAGCTGTGGATGTCAGATGCCAACTCCTTAAGGGCTGAAATGGTTTCCTATAATAACAGAGAGGGGAGCCTACAAAATGAAGAAAGAATTTAATTCAGCTCTTGGGCTGAAATGGGAGCTGGAGACGGGGGCGGGGGGAAGGGGGCAATCTTAAAAATAGCTCACTCAGAGAGAAGAATATGGCTTGTCTCCCAGCGGCAGGCGCACCCCTTGGGTGAATTACAGGAACCTACTGTAGGCCTTGTGCGTTCTCTTTTGAAATGTTGATCATGACTAAAAGGGGTGGCGGCTGGTGACCGACACTCAGAGCAGACCTTGGCAATGGATGAGCCTGTCAGGCCTCCATCTGCTGCATACACAGGCAGCTTGCCACTGGGATACATATGCTCTGTTCCCTGCCACTAATTATTTATGCAGCTCCTACCGTTGAAGCTCCAATCCCTTCCCCGAGGTACACACACGTCTCTAAAGGAGGCTGGGGAAGGAGCCTTGGGGGGAACCCAGGGAAAGGGATGGAGAGAGGATGAAAGAGAAGAGTGAGACAGGAGTTAATAATGGGGCACCTTAGAGATACAGTGGCCCAGAGAGAAATAAAGACTGGATGGCAAGGGGGAGAGGAGACATGGGGGAGGGGGGGGAGAGAGGGAGAGAGAGAGAGAAGCAGATGGGGATAGAAGAAGCCCACAAGGATGAGTCGAGGAATCTAGACAGAGAAACTGAGGGGAGCAGGAGGGTAAGTGATGGAGGGTGGAGGCAGCAGGTTCACTACTGGGTAAGCAGGGGTACAATCCTGCCCTTAAGCTGCAGATGGACCTGGTCTCCCATACCCCAACCCATGCTGTTTATAAAAGGAGTCACGCTTGAGTTTGTTTTGTGGTCTTGTTGGTTTTTAATGGACAATTCCCAGGAAGAGTGCACAAACCCTACCATGATTGCATGCTTTTACTGCAGTCCTTTAGCTTGGCTAGTGGCTACTGAAGTCTTTCCTGCTGTGCATCGAGAGCTCTCTGGGTCAGCCCTTTTCTCCTTCCTGGAAGGTTTGCCTTTGACCAAGTCCGTGTGCCCCTCTGCATCCCCTTAGATGCTTTCAAACTGGCAGCGACCTCTGGTTTCTTCTTTCATGGTTCACTGAGATGTCTGAGAAGGTGTGCATGTAGACAGCCAAAGTGACCTAGAGTTCGTGCTGTGGCACCTTCCAAATCTAACCCAACTAGGAGGGACAGGACAGGAGGGCAAGGGCTTTGTGCTACATTTCTGGTATCCAGCATGGGGCCACCATGGGGGCTGGGGCAGTGCTCTTTGTACCTCACCATGTCCCCTTCATAACATTATCTCCATGCCCACTGACAGAGTCTTAACTCAAGCACATGTCTCCTTGCCCGAGGACTCCAACCACAAGTGTTTTGACCTCTCTGCGAGCAGCCCTAAATCAAATATTGGTGGACAAACACCCCAGTTTCCTTGTGCCTTGGGTGACACAACTCTTAGGCGTGTACTGTACAGTATCTCAGAAAGTCCTGATGGGACTAAGCTCCAGTTGGCCACAGAGGTGACCTTATTGTTTGTACCCCCTGTACTGTCTTCCTGACTTTCCCTGTCTCAGTTCCCTACCACTCTACTGGAACTTCCTGAGATTGTCTCCCAAATAAACTATGTGCCCTCAAACACCAGAGTTCTAGGAGCACCTAGGCCAAACAGGGCCCATGTGGCCAGGGCTGTTTCCTCCTAGCTCCTGTGGAATGGAGGAGTGTAAAGGGTTGTGTTGTCACAGTACAAAGCAGTATGTATGTGAGAAGCCATTTCACAAGGATGGTTTGGGTGGCCATTCTGGCCGGGTTTTCTGGAGACCACCCAGGGAACTGGCTGAAGCCAAACTGTGTCTCCCCAGGGACTGTGGCATAGAAGCTGCCTTAATGAATAAACAATGGAAAAACAAGAAAACAGTGGGAAAAAAAATAAGCACAATGACTCTTGCACTTTGTGAATTAACAACCAAATAAAGTTAAAGGCCCTTAAAGCAAACCATGGGCATGGGATGATGTGACCAAAGTCCTTCTTGACCTCTGAATGCTGATGGTCATCTGTGAGGTGGTGTGTTGTCTCTTTGCCCAAATAGAATGTTGCTGAAGTCTTATGGGAGGGACTGAGGTGTGTGGGAGGAGTCTGAACTCAGGAGTCTCTTCTCCAGCATGCTATCCTGAGCAACAAACTATTTAACTTCTCTGAATCTCAGTTTCCCCCGATAAAGGGGGTTTGTCATAGCCCCTCACATAATTGCTACGAAGACTAAAAGTGACATAATGCATAACCAGCAGCTAATATCAAATATAGCTTCCTTTTGTCTTCTTTTTTCTCCTCCAGGGCAGTCACACCCTTGCCTGACAGAGACCAGGATTAGGGTAAAAGGAAGTGTGTCCCAAGAAGAGCCCCAGCCACACAGTCAGGCCACCACAGCTCTCCACATGCAGCCAGACAGCCTCTGTGGGCGTGGGAAAGAGACATAAATGCTGATGGGCATTAAACACGAGTTAGACATGCCATTCTGCGCCACCAACACATTTCAAAAGTGCACATCACAAGGCCCTTGTTGAAGCCCTGGCAGTCAGCCAGGGTCAGACCACAAAAGGAAGTTGTTTCCTTGCTGGAGCTGCTGGGTGGCCAGGCGTGCCAGGGTGCACATCCCTGCAGAGTGCAGGGCTCCTCAGTGACTTCCTGCCCTCCCATCCGCTCTTTCTCCTGTGGGCCCTGCTGTAAATGTCCCAGGTGGCAATGCCTCAGCCAGCCAGGAAAATCAGTTTCACCTGACCCTTCCTTAGGTCACCAGAAACGCCAAGTCGGGGATATTTTACACAGGGCTTTTGTTGTCTCTTCCGTAGCCTTCCATGGCCCCACCTTGGCATTTTCTCTGCCTCTGAGTACAAGGAAAAGATTCTTTTTATCCACAGTTGGTAGAAATCACATTCTGCCTGTGTCTTGAGGTCTGAAAGGCAGCCAGCCACAAGCAAGGGGAGGCAGAAGGTCTGTGATGCAGCTGGCCTAAGTCAGGTCTCATTCCCAGCAGACAATCTGCAAATATTTATTGAGGGTCTGCTGTATACCAGCTCTGTGCCCAGGTCTGCAGGGCACACAGAGACATCCTGTGTGGGACAAGGAGCTTATGTTCTGCCTGAGAAGACCAGACTGACACACAGGAAACCGGGGCGAGGGTGGTCCTGTTGACCCCTGAGCTCAATGCTTGCTTGTACGGTAAGGTATAGGCCAAATATCTAGACACTGGGCTTTTAGTGATTGGGTATGCTCTTGGGGATTTGGAGGAAGCTGGGGAAGTTTCTTGTTTTGCCCACGGACTTGCCTCTAAATCCATCATTCCTCAGATGGGCCTGACCTGGTCTCTGACCCTCTCTTTGCTTTGTTGGTCTTTTTACCCCATATCTTCAGCCATCCCTGCCCATCCCTTCCAACTAAGAATGTAAACACTCCAAAATGTTTGTGTTTACCAACCAAGAAAGTTCTGCCTTTTTTTTGAAGAAGAAGAAACAGACTGGGTGAGGTGAGTGGTTTACCTAGGATCACACAGGGTGTTGATCTTCTGTAGTGTGGGATCCCTAACTCTTAGGATTCTATGGAAGGGGCAGGACTGGATTGTTGTGTAAAAGATTTTGTAAGACTCAGCTCTGTGCTTGGGAATGTAAAAATGTCAGACTACAGAAGCAGGATCTTTTAAATATCACATAAATGGACTAAATCCTAAGAAATAAAAAGTTTCCATTAACAATTACTATATACCTAGCCACTTAGGCACTTGTCTAAATAAACATTTGCATGTACTTTTTGTTTGTTTGATATAGGTCTCCTATGTAGCCAGGCTGGCCTTGACCTTGCCATCCTCCTGCCTTAGCCTCCCAAGTGCTGAGATTGCAGGTATGTACCACCATGCTAGGCTTATATTCCCTTTTTTATGTACAGAGACAAGATGTTTCAAACGGTTGGATGTGTTTTTTATTTATCTTGTGCCACTGAACTCTCATTGGCCAGATTGTGTGATTGACATTCAGTGAGCACCTATGACTGGTCTAACACTTTAGACCTTCCTCAGTTTCTTTTCAGCCTGTTCATTCTTGCTCTTGGTGAAACAACTTCTTGTTGGTGTTCATGGGAACCACAGCACATTTCTTTGCCTGATAGCTGAACTATGCAGACAGATCCAGAAGCTTCTGGATGGACAATGGAACATAAGCTTCTTCACCAGTGAAGCAGAGTAGGTGTGTGACAACTGTGGAACCCTGATTAGGAAGACTTTTTTCCCCAAGCAGGTTTTGTTGAACAGTTGTAGTTCTTCATAGATGGAGCAGGGCCCTACATCTGGGGAGCAGGAAAGGATGAGGTTCTTCTGGAGGACCTCCCAAGGGCTTCTTTCAACTTCATCAAATCAGAGAACAGTGCAGGGTGGGGAGAATTCTGGGTGATTGTATGGGTACAGCCGCTTACCCACTAGTGCATCCATCCTATAGCCACGCAAATGGCAAGTCACTGTCTGTAAGCATGCCCTCTCTGATCCCGTGTGGCTCAACTCCGGCTGGCTTAGAGACCTATTATGGATTCACAGGTTGAAGGTCATTGGTTGGTAGCTGCCTACGACTTCTCTTCAACAGGAATGAGAGAGTGGAGAAAGGGACCTTGAGGGTATGTGACAACATTTTCTTTCACTGAGGGTCTTAGTAACATGATAATTAAGGGCTGTGATGATTAAGAGCTAGGTTCAAGTCCTGATTCTTTTCTTAATTTCCTTATCTATAAAATAGGAATGATAACATACTTTAAAAAAATGGCTTAAATGAAATAATTTACAATAAAGAGCTTAGCACAGTGCCTGGCACTCAGTAGTGGCTTAACAAGCATTTCCTCTTACTATATGTCAAAAGGAATGCCACACACTGGGATCCTCATGTTTCCACAAGGCATCTTCCACTCCACTCACTTACCTGTCCATCAATGACACAGTCAGCCCATGTCCAGCTCCGAGCATGATGCCAGAGATGTAAAAGCTATTGGAGTGAGTTAATTTGACCAGTGAGTTGTCTCCTGACTTAACACTCAGGATTTGCATACCAAGGGAACAAGCATTTGAATTAGGGGAAACTGAAGGAGATGGTGTGTTGTTGAGACTCCAACACAGAGGCAGGGGAACCAGGGCCTTGGAGAAAGGGAAAGGTGGTCTTAGCTGATCAGAGATGGACATGACAAGGGAGGTTAAGACTGCTAAAGATAAACTACTCCTGCTTGTTCACTGTTTTCCATGCAGAGAGAACTCCTAGGATCCAGAAGGATCATGGATAAACCCTATAATGGTCATTGTGCTTGGTGGCTCATGGGAAAAACCTTTTCTCCACCTCTTCTTCCTCCCTCATCTCTTTCCTCACGCTCTCCCCTGCCTCTCTGCTTTTCCTTCTTTCTCTTCTTCTCCCTTTCTCTGCCTTCGAAACTCCCAAGCCTCCTGCACTCTTTAAGTGCATTAGATTTTAGCTTGGATTTGGCACCTGCATTTTTCAGGCAATGAGAGCAAGCCCTGACCATGTTGTGATGTTCTTTTCGACAAAACTGCCTTTTAGGTAAATACTTTTTGGGCCAATCTCCCTGAATTAACTATCTGGGTCATTTGAATTTCTTCTCCAGGAAATAATTATGGCCTTTGGGAAATGTAATGTGTACTTCAGTCCTGTGAATGGAGAGAAGATACTAGCCTCCCTTTCCCTACGCTATCACCTTCCATTTCGACATGACCCAAAGAACTAAATTAGCAGTGACTCCCATCTCAGGGGTTCAGTATTGCTTTGGATCTCTCTGGAGAAGTCCCTTAGGTATTCGGGGCATCTTTGCATGTGAAGGAGATAATATTCCTGTTATTTTTCTATGTGTGAGAGCAGTCACTTCCTTCCAAGCAGCTATTTTTTTTTTAAATAATATTCTGTATATTCACCAATTCTAGAAGGTCAAGTAGAGCAGTAAGTGGTGGCATTTCACTGCTAAAGCATCAGAGGACCAATGTTTGCTTCACAGACTACCACTACAACCAAAGCTCATAGGCCTGGGCTGGGGAGCCAGGTAGCTAGTGGGTGTAGCTGAGTGTTCTGGTTATTGTAAAGAAACGTAGTGAAAGAAGCTACCAGGTTCTTTCCTGGCTAGGGCTGCAGGAAAACACCTTAAACTGATACCTTTAAAAATGCCCTGGGGGCTGGGCTTGTTGGCTCACTTCTATAATCCAACCAAGCTAGAGATCAGGAGGATTATGGTTTGAGGCCAGCCCCGGCAAGAAGTTCACGAGACTCCATCTCAACCAATAAAAGCTGGGTATGGTGTTGCATACTTATCATCCCAGCTACGTGGGGAAGCTTAAATAGGAGTATGATAATCCAGGCTGGCCCAGGCATAAAGCGAGACCTTATCTCAAAAATAACCAAAGCAAAAAGGGCTGACTGGTGGTGTGGCTCAAGTGGTAGAGAGCTTGCCTAGCAAGCAGAAAACCCTGAATTCAAACCCCAGCACCACAAAACAAAACAGTCTCCCTAGGGGAATAGTGGACACCTTTGTGCCTGAACAAGGCTGGGCTCCTCCCAATGCCCCATTGGGAAGCAGAGCTGGCAGAAGGTCAGAAGGGAAGTTCTCAAGGGGTTGTATATTCATTTCTTAGCATGCCATGACAAAGTATCACAGACCAGGTGGCCCAAACAATAGTCATCCATTTCCTCAGTTACAGAGGCTGCTAGTCCAAGAGGAAGGTGCTGGCAGGGTTGGTTTCTTCTGAGGCCTCTCTCCAGGACTTGTGGATGGGTGCCTTCTTCTCCCAACATCTTCGTGTCCATCACTGTGCCTGTGTCCTACTCTCTTATAAGGGCACTGGTGCTATTGGATTAGATTCTGTACCTATGACCTAACTTTACCTTACTTACCTCTTTAAAGGCCCTGTGTCTAAATAGGACCATATTCTGAGGTACTGGGGCTTACGGCTTCAACATACGGATTGGGAGGGGGCATAATTCAGCCCGTAACAGGTGTCCTGGGAGGAGAGGTAGAAAGATGGGCGTGAAGAATAGAGGGGGTAGGTCTAGTTGTAACCCAAACTGCTGATGTCCAGAGACTTTACGCCTCTCTGGTACACTGGGTTGTCTTGACTGTAGCCCCCTGGCCAGAGGACACCAACAAGTCTAAAGGTGGACATACCAAGGAGAAAGGGAGGCCTGGGTTGGTGACCCAGATTCACCAGTGGGAACTAGAGTCTGGTCTGTTTGGGTATAGGGAGTTGGGTGAGGATCAGGGCAAGGGTGAGGAGGTGAGCTGAGGTTGGATGTCCCCCCAACTATCCATGTAGAAGTGGCTGAGCATGTGAATGGAAACGAAAAGAACTGTGACCCTGGAACCCATGGCAACATTGGCCGTGCAGAGGCCTGTACAGGTAAGACCGCTGTTGACAGCTGTGCAAGTTGCAGACAACATGGTTGCATCCTGCATTCATGTGATTGCGTATGAGAACAGCAACCCTGGAGTTGTGCTGTAGTCTGTGGGACTGGGCAGGGCAGCTCTGACCCCAGGGGAGGAGTTGCATACATGCAACTGTACAGGACCTGTTTTCAATTGGTGACACTGTGGCAGCAACAGAAATCATAGTAGGAGTGGGGACTGAATAGAGTCTTGTTCTCTCTCCACTAAGCATGACTCTTTTTTTATTTTACTTTTTTTTTTTTGCAGTACTGGGGATTGAACTCAGGGACTTGAGCACACTAGGCAAGTATTCTTATCACTGAAGCCACATCCCCAGGTCCTTTTGTTTTTAGTTTGTTTTTCAGATTGGGTCTCTTCTTTTTCCTGGGCCAGCCTGGGATAACGATCCTTTTATCTCTGCCTCCTGAGTAGCTGGGATTACAGATGTGTGTCACTATGCCAGGTCCCAAGCATGACTTTTAAGTCTGAGTAGGGCTCAGGAACACATAGAGGGAGATAGAAAAGGTCAAATGGAGGAAGTTCCTTCTACAGAAGGTGGGAATTGAGTGATGAACAAACAGAAGGGATGACTGATTTGTGCCCCAACCTGGTGAAAGGGCCATATTTGTCATAGTAAGAACTTCTGGGGGAGAACCAATGCCTTTTGGAACGGGGTTTAAAATACATACATTTTCTCTTTTGGTTCAAAGTTCAACCTCATTTATATTCATATCCATACCTGTTTTATCAAAGAGTAGGGATTCTGTGCTATGCACTTTGGTGGACGGTACAAGACAGGTATTGGCCACAGGTAACTTGTTCATGAAGGACAATGACTCAGGTCATGACTCATTCAGTCAAGCATGTCTCAGCGACATTTGGCCCCCTTCAGTGAAAACATATTCTGCTTTGGGGTGCATTTCTCAGAAGCAGATGCTGAGACAAGGGTGCATGGGAAACTGATTTATCAGAAGAAACTAGGGAGTAGGGAAGCAGGATATGGAGGGAGGGAGCAGCAAGGGCGTGAGCCCAGGCGGAGTGCCAGGCTCAGCCTCATACCACTGGGAGCTCATGTCCCACCTCAGAGTTTGTTATAAATTAAAGCCACATAGCAGGGCTTGCATAGTCCACAAACAGTCAGTCCTTGTCAAAGGGCCACCTGGGAGGTCTTAAACTTCCAGCCACTTGTAGCCTTTTGTCATATGAGCAGAGAGCTGAGAAAGGACAGGCATGGCCGTGAGAAGCAAAGGAGTGTGGCAGCTGGAGCAGGTGCATAAGAAGGGGAAAAGGAACACACTGGGGTCAAGGCATAGCTCTGCCACCTTCCCACCTCCCTATTGAATGGGTCACACCTCACATCAACTCCTTTCTCCTAGAACTGTCCCCCCACCCTGTACTGGGGTTTGAACTCAGGGCTTTGTGCCTGCTAGGCAGGTGCTCTACCTTCTGAGGTGCACCCTCCCCCTAGTCCTTTTGCTTTTCATTTGTGTTTCAGATAGGGTCTCTTTTTTGCCCCAGTCGGCCTTGGACCTCGATTCTCCTGTCTCTGCCTCCTGAGTAGCTGGAATTACTGAAGAACACCATCATGCCTGGCCCTAGAACTGTTTTAAGACCTGATTAAGTGCAGGAATATGAAATGGGTCAGAACCATCAGGATTTCCTCATGGTGACCTCCACTAACTTGGTGACCTTGAATAAAAACACTGACCTTCAGTTTCCTGGCAAGATGGGAACGGTAATTCCTCCCTTATAGGAGGCTGTGAAGGTCAAAGATGACAGTACCTGCTAGGTCCCCATCTCCTTGCTTGATATATGTGAGAATACATGAATTTCTGGGGCTGGCAGAGTGGCTCAAGTGATACAGTGTCTGCCTAGTATGAAGCCCTGAGTTCAAACCCCAGTTCCACAAAAAAAAAAAAAAAAAGAGAGAGAGAATGAATTGCCAACTTCCTCCCTTTTCTCCTCTCTCTTCCCAGGGAGGAACCAGTTCCCCATGAGTACCTTGTCTGCTGAAAATCTCCTCGACCTTCTCTTCTTGTTTATGTACCGTTCTGGGGAAGGTAACAATTTAGATGGCAAATTGCACTGCCAGAGCCAGGGAGCTGGTGTATTAATTCCTGAGTATTTACTGTGACAGGTTTAAAGCTCGATATTTCAAGCAGTGCTGGGATTCCCAGTCTGCAGCATACAGAATTACAGACGCCTCACCTTGCTTCTTTCTGGCAGCCTTGAGCAGTTCATGGAACTACACGTTTCCTTCATCTCCTCTGCTCAGGGGCTCTGGGAGCAAGATCCAGGGAGGACCCAAGCAACTTTCTCTTACTTCTCCTCCCAGAAACCAGAGTAAACCACCAGCCCCAGTCAGGTAGCCCAGCCTTTCCTTCTGGGGGAGCACAGACGAATCTCTCCTTCATGCCCTGGGTCTATACCAGTTGGCAGGGGAGTGAAAGTGCCACCTGCCTATGCAAGCCCTGTGGGTGTGTAGCCCAGAAGTGACCTGGGAGGGGTATTGATGAAGCCCCATCTTTCCTTCAACTCAGGCACCAAGCAAAGGTGTCCATGTTTATGGCATTATCTTCATTCTGCAGGTTAGCAGACTGGGGCTTGAATGAGCTCTCACATTCAGCGAGAGGGAGAATCCAGCATTGCGTGGAAGTCTCTCTGACTCTGAAGTGGAGGACATCAGGCCACATGCCTCCAGTATTCCTTTACTTGCTACCCACAGGTCTCTATGGAGAGGAAGCCTTGGAGGCCCTTCCTACAACCCATGAGACTTTTTATAGAGATGGAGGAGCGCCATGTGTGCTTCACATTTCATCGCACTAATGACACCTTTTCCTCTCTTCTGCCTCCTCTCAGTAAAATACATTGTTATAGAGCAATTTGGTGGATGTCTTTTATTCCTTGAGTACAGTCTTGGAGTCTCACCTTCTCCCATGAGCATCATATTATAGCAGTTTTTCCAAACAAATTACTTATAGTGAATGGAAGAAAACTAGTGCTCACATCTTACGGTTGTTGGGAAGCAACTGCGTTCAGCTGAGTGCATGGCACTTAGTAATAAATCTTCAAAGGTCATTCATGACTATAATTACTGTCAGCCTCTTTAGGTGGGGTGTCCCTTTGTGTCTTCCATGAATAGGAGGATGTACTTCATTTCAGATCCAAATTGATTTGTGGAAAGGTAATCATGAAACTAAGGTTCCCTGTGACAGCTGAGTCCTGAGAGGAATGGTCCAATAGAACTTTCTGCCTTAATGAAAAATTTCTAATCCTCATAGTCCAACCTGAATCTACTAGGCTCATGGCACTATTGAGCATGTAAAGTGTGGGGAGTGCAAATGAGAACTTGAATCTTTAATTAATGTAAATTTAGATAGCCCCATGTGGCTAGTGGCCACTGATTTGAACAACATGGGCATAAAACCCTCATTTTGCAGTGGCTTATGGAGGTTATAATAACTTTAACTATAGCACACAAGTGCTCTAAAATAATTTATTGCTATAGTATGTACCCACATGAAGCTAAGACACATGGTTCTGGGGTATTAGAGGATTTCTG
The DNA here is from genome assembly GCF_047511655.1 of Castor canadensis. Classification (NCBI taxonomy): domain Eukaryota; kingdom Metazoa; phylum Chordata; class Mammalia; order Rodentia; family Castoridae; genus Castor; species Castor canadensis. The sequence goes on along the minus strand of NC_133402.1, from coordinate 42,660,845 downwards.
GTCATTCCTTGGAGGTGAACGTGCCTAAGACAGCACCGACGGTTGGTAGTTGGCTTGCAGGCTGGTGAAGGACTACAGTGTCAGATCTGTTTAAGTTAGGCTGGTGATGTTCTCAATCTCCAATTGAAATGGGAGTGAAGGGCGTTTGAGCCCCTAGAATCTAAATACTGTAAGTAAGTTTCTATTGATGTTTCTTGGAGTCATATTCCAAATCATTCTCTTACAATATACAATGTACAATATTCTTAGCTTTCAGCTCAGTGACTTCATTTCTAGGAATGATACCTCCAAATAAAGAGATAAAATTTTATGCACAAAGATGTTAATTGCAGTATACTTATGTCAATAGACCCTTGGAAACAAGCCACATGTTCATTAAGAAAAAGGCTAAAAGAAGAAAATGTTGGAAACAATTCAAGTGAGTAAGAAGAAAATGGCTAAGAAATTACTTGATATCAATGTGATAAAATATTCTAAACCCATTAAAATCATATTTATATTATAATGCTAAATTTTGAAAAGCAGACTTGTATGTACAGAAAATTCTCAAGTGCTTAGTAATGCATCGGAAAAAAGATTGAAAGGAAGTGAATGAAAAGTGGTTCTACTGGACTTTTGCTTCTGGAAAGATGAAGTAGAAACACTTTTATTCTCACACTAATAAGTTAAAAATTCTAAGCATTCTAGCTGGGAATATAGCTCAGTTGGCAAAGCAATTGCCTAGCATAACTAAGGATGTGGGTTTTATCCCCAGCACCACAAGTAAACAAACAACAATAACAACAACAAAACTCTGGACATTTTGTGTGAAAGAAACACGAGGAGACTCTGAAAGGGGAGAAAAGAAGGCAGGTCAGCTAGGAAGGAAATGGTGAGTTTTCTTGTTTTAGTTTTGCTTCAGATTCACCAAACTTGGAGCTGAAGAATTGTCAACCCAGAAGCATCAATGGTACAGACTTTAAAAAAAGAAAAGCTCCTGAAATCTCCTACCTGTCATCCCAGCTACATAGGGAAAAAAAAATTCTCAACAAAAGCCTGATCTCTTTAGCTATAGGACCAGGAAAGTTGTAGACAGAGCAAGATGGAAAAGTTTGAGATTATAGCTGCTCTACTCCAGCCAAACACCACAGACTCATGCTACCCTAACTCATGCTGGCAAAGGCCAAATGGGGATGGTAGAATTCCACCCTCCCAAGGCTGGGACAAGGTATCTCAATACCCTATCAGGGTTGGTGTCACAGAAAGCCAAGCAGAGAGCTGGGACTTTAATCCCCTCTCATCAAACAGTGATGAGCAATATGCTCTAATCCCCCCTTTTTAACTTTCTCACAAATTTTTTAAATAGGTTTTATTACATCCTTTTCATTTGTGCATACAACATACGTTGATCGTATTCTCCCCCTCTTCCTCCTCCCACCTTCCACTGGTCTCCCCGACCCAGATAGCTTCTTTTTATGTTTATGTCCCCCTTTTTATATCTAGATTCCTCATGAGAGACAATATACAATATTTATCTTTCTGAGTCTGGCTTATTGATGATTTCTAGTCTCCTTCATTTTCCTGCGAATGACACAATTTCAATCTTCATTATGGCTGAATAATATCTGTTGTTCATATACCCCACATTCTCTTTATCTGTTGATGGGCATCTTGGCTGATTCCATACCTTGGCAATTCTGAATAGTGCTGTAATAAACATGGTATACAGGTGTCTCTATTGTATGTGTAGCCAGATTTTATTCCAGGAGAATTCCAAGAAGGAGCAATTGGCTCTCTAGAAATTATTCAAGGCATAGAGCTGGAAGCTGTCAGGGCTAGATACTTGAGGAATGGTAGGAAGGTCTCCCAGGCTCTGCTTTACTCCTGGGACCAGTACTTGGAGGGTCTACTTGAAACCCAAGTGCCCACAGGGAGTCCAGTTGATTCTAGGAACCCTGGGAAAGCAGTATAGTCCTGGAGTCAGTAATGGATTTGAGGGCTGTGGGCAAGAAATGCTCTGGGGCCCTGATAGAGACCTATGTATGCACTGGTGTATAGCTATTTCTCTAGAGGAGGAGGCATGTCCTACAACCAGACCAGGGAGGAGGAAAGCCCTGTACCTGCCCCAGCTTCATTTCTCCCCTCCAATCGAACTTGTGCCGGGAAGTGAGGTAGGGTTTATGGAGGTGGACCTGAGCCTGAGTTGTAGTACTGGAGGTTTGTGGTGCCTGGCAGGGCAAGCCAAATCTCAGATTGTGAGGAAGAATTTCAGCCCTGGGAGTAACAGTGCTCATGCTTAAGCAATCCTACTGGATTTCCTAGAAGCCTTCTGAGGAATGCTGGCCTAGGAGTTCCTTGAGGATTTTATGTCAAACTCTCTTACAATATGGAGAGGATTCTTATGCTAGAAGGCAAGGTAATCCTGTGTTTGCCATTTGTCTACACTGAAATCCAGGTGGTCGGTGACATTGGAAACAAGTGCTCAGCATTCAGTGTACTTGATGACACACTAATAGATGACTCAGTAAAGTTACCTGCATCATAGAATCTTCTGGTGCTATGAACACTATTCTTTATCATGTGGTCAGGGAGGTTGAACCAAACACCCTAGTAAATGATCCTGGCGGAGGAGAGCGAGAGGAGGCAGAGGCACAACAGGCTTGAGGCTGGCCTTTCTGAACCAGGTGAGATCACAGGTGACATTGAAGAAAGGGAAGGGAGTGTGTTTCAGGGAACCAGAGAAAGAGCACATGCCAAAGGTTGCCAGTATCCCAGGCAAAGATGAAGACTTGGTGATGGGGGACTTCCTGGCCAGTTAATATTTTATTCTTGAATAAAGAAACCTAGTCTCTATGCTAAAAGTTTTCCTGTGAATGATTTAGGGAAACTCTGATAGTTATCGTCCTTCTAAGTGGGGACAAGTACAAACTCAGTCTTGTCTATAGGCACACAAGAACTCATGGCCAATGGAAAGTGTGGCTTCAACCACTATTCATTGACTGTCACGTCACTCCAGACACCTCATGCAGGTATACTTCTCGGGTCATCTATACCTGTGCCCTCCAGCACAAAACTTCTTAGGCCTTGCTTTCTAAAGATATCTATGGCTGATTTCCAACATAGCATTGATTTTTTGATTTAGACAGAGCATTACCTAACCTACTGACCTAAGGGTCCTCTCTACAGGTTAATGGGGTTTGACTCAAGAGCTGCAGGGAAGCAGATAGGAATGGGTGTTAGAAATAAAGAGGATGGCTAAAACTGCACCTTGGAGCCCAAAGGAAAAAGTGAGTAACTGGGGAGCTGGATGTGGGAGGAGAGAGGAGGAGAAGTGAATTGGGGAGCTGTGGCAGCTTGGTAGCCTTGTGAAACAACAGAGGATAGGAAGACAGCAGGTGGGCATCCTAAGGAGGATACAGTGTGGGTGCAGGGGTCAGTAAAAGTGTGGGGCATCCAGGGAAGAATAGGAACACTGTGCTTCTGAGGGTGTCACTGTCCTGGGAGCAGAGTCTAGAGAGAGAGGTAGTTGTCAGATCACAAAGGGCCTTGTGTGTGGGCATGATGGGGCATGCCTGAAATCCCAGGACATGGGAGCTTGAGACAGAAAGATTATGAGTCCCAGGTTGTGCAGTAAGACCTTGTCTCAAGAAAAACAAACCAAAACACAAAACAAAAAACAGAGGGCCTTGTGTGCCAAGTAGGGGACTCAGTGCTTTGTCCAGCAGGTTGTTGGGAGAATAGCCATTATTTCTGAATAGGGAAATTTGTGTCAGTTTTGTTTTTTAGAACTGGAATTGTTTATTCCTGCCTTACCAGCCTGTGGGTATAAAGGAAGTTACACTGAAGTGAGATCATGTTTTGCTCCTGTGATTTCTTCTGTCCCTCCCACCTGCCTACTTGTAGGACGCCAAGGTCCTCTAAGTACTCCAGCTCAGCTAGGATATCTCAGGGAGGCCTTGGGGCTTATTAAGTGTGATAATAATTCTGAGTTTCACTACTCTGTGTCAGCTGATGGGGAGAGAGGGTAGGAGTAGTAAGACTGCAGCCCTGCAGGAAGGGACTTCATAAGTACAATCTTCAGATGGGTTGGGCTGCGGGACATGGCTTTGCCTTTTAAGTGGGCAGAACCACAAGAGATTGGAGAATATTTTTCTGTCGATAAGATTGAGGCCAGTGCTGACAACTATGCTTTATGGAGGCGGGCAGGATGTGGATTTGAGATGTAGCTTTGCTCAGAGTCAGGGGGATTAATATCAGACCTGGACAACTATTGTCTCTGTGAGAGTATATGGCTCTCATCCCTGGGGGTGGAGGAGTTTGGAAAAGTGAGCTATTAAAAAAAACATATAAAGAAGGTGAATATGTGGTAAGGTACTTTTTGTACAAGAATGAATGTAGAAATTTTAAAACTGTTGAAATCACTATTAGAAGGGAGCTAAGTAGAAAGGAGAAAAATGGAGGGGAAGAACCAATTCGGATTATAATACATATATACATGGAAATGTCATAATGAAACTCCCTGCATGGATGTCTTAAACAAAAATGTCTCTTTTCAAAAAAGGAGGACAGGAATATAAAACAGGTCCTGTCTAGGGGTACAGTGGGAGGGGGTAATATATAAGGAAAGGGTTTAGGAGGGTGAATATGGTGGAAATATGTACTGATGTGTGAAAATGAAAAAATTAGACCTGTTGAAACTGTTTCAGGAGTGAGGGGAGAGGGAATAAAGGAGAATGATGGAAAGGATGAATTTAACTAAGATATATTATAAGCACTTTTATGAATATCATATTGTACTTCCAGTACAACTATAAATAAAAGACATGTTACATGCAGAAATGTTCAACATCTTTAGCCATAAAGGAAATGAAAATCAAAACTACACTGAGATTCCATCTTACCCCAGTCAGAATGGCAACCATCAAGAAAACAAATAACAGATGCTGGTGAGGATGCAGGAAAAAGGGAGTATTATACTTGGCAAAAATTCTCAATAAAATATTTGCAAACATAATGCAACCACACATCAAAAGCAATCATACACCATGATCAAGTTGGTTCCATTCTAAGGATGCAAGGCCATTCAATGTATACCAACCAATAAATAACAGCATATAAACAGAGTCAAAGACAAAAGTCACATGATCAACTCAACAGATTCAGAAAAGCCTTTCACAAAATTCAACATCCTTTCATGAGAAAAGCTCTGAAGAAACTAGGAGTAGATGGAGTGTACTTCAATATAATACAGGCTATATATGACAAACCTACAGCCAGCATCATACTATGGGGAAAAACTGAAACCATTTCCTTTATAGTCAGGAACGAGATAAAGCTGTCCATTCTCTCCACTGTTATTCAATATAGTTTTGGAATGCCCAGCCAGAACAATGAACAGGTGGAAGAAATAAAAGGGATTAAAATGGAGAAGGAAGAAGTCAAATTATCTCTATTTGATGATATGCTATTATACCTAAAAGATCCTAAAAACTCCACCAAAAAACTCTTAGACATCATAAACACTTTCAGCAAAGTAGCAGGATACAAAATCAACATAAAGAAATCATTAATTTTTCTGTATTCAAACAACGACGAGACTCAAAAGAAATCAGGAAAACAATCCCATTCACAATAGCCTCCTCCCAATAGAATATCTAGGAATAAATTTAATGAAGGCAGTGAAAAGCCTCTATAATGAAAACTATAAATCCCTGAAGAACGAACTCGATGAAGACATCAGAAGATGGAATGATTTCTCATTCTTGTGGATTGGCAGAATTAATACTGTGAAAATGGCTTTATTACCAAAAGCAATCTATATGTTTAATGCAATCCCCATCAAAATTCCAATGACATTCTTCACAGAAATAGAAAAATCAATCTTAAAATTCATAGGGAAACACAAAAGACCTTGAGTAGCCAAAACAACAAAAGCAAACTAGAGGTATCACAATATCTGACTTCAAACTATACTACAGAGCCATAGGAATAAAAACAGCATGGCACTGGCACAAAAACAGATAGGAAGACCAATGGAACAGAATGGTCCAAACAGATAGGAAGACCAATGGAACAGAATAGATAAATCCATGCAGCTATAGTCATCTGACTTTTGACAAGGGAGCCCAAAACATACAGTGGAGAAAAGACAACCTCTTCAACAAATGCTGCTGGGAAAACTGTATATCCACCTGTAGAAGACTGAAACCAGATCCCTGTCTCTCGCCTTGTACTAGCATCAATTCAGAATGGATCAAAGTTCTCAATATAAGACCTGAAGCTACTACAGAAAGAGTAGGAAAAACACTGGAGCTTACAGGAATAGGTAATAATTTCCTGAACAGACCTCCAATCGCTCAGCAAATAAGAGAAAAGATTGATAAATGGGATTATATCTAATTAAAAAGCTTCTGTACAGCACATGAGACAGTCACTAGATTGAAGAGGAATCCTAGAGAATGGGAGAAAATTTTTGTTAGCTATAAATATGACAAAGGATTAATAACCAGAACATAAGGGAACTCAAAAAACTAAACTCCCAAAGAATCAGCAACCCAATGAATAAATGGGAAAATGAACTGAACACACAATTCTCAAAGGAAAAATGTTCCTCAAAAAACTAAAAATAGATCCTCCATACAATCCAGCAATACCACTCCTGGGCTTACAACTAAAAGAATGTAAGTCAGGAACAATAAAAACACTTGCACACCAGTTTATTACAGTATTATTCACAATACCCAAGCTATGGAAATAGGCCAGATATCCTATAACTGATCAATGGATTAAGAAAATGGGGTATATATACACTATGGAGTATTATTCAGCTATAAATAAAAATGAAATTATGTTGTTTTTGGGTAAATAGTTAGAACTGGAGATCATCCTGTTAAGCAAAGTAAGCCAGGCTCAGAAAGACAAAGGTCACATGTTTTCTCTCACATATAGAAGATGGATACAAAAGACAAACATATGCACAAATACAAACATAATCACATACATATGTGTGTGTGTATATATATATCATGTCTGTAATAGTGGTATGGTTCTAGGGGATTAATGAGAGGAAAAGTGAATGACAGAGAATAAATAACATTGAAATACATTTCATCTGTGCAGGAAGATAGCACAATGAAACACACTGAAAGCTGTTGATTAATAGAGGGTAGAGGGGAAGGGGAAGGGAGAGAGTAATAGAGGATTCTGAGAGTAATCTGATTAAAGTACAGTATATTCATGGGCAAAATGCCATAGTACAACTCTTTTTTAAACAAGGAATATACACTTGAAAAATGAAAGACTAGACTGAAAACTGGCCCTGTTGGGGAGAAGGTACTGTTGGGAGGGGGAGGGTAAGTGGAGAGGGTGAGTATGGTTGGTGTACTTTGTTGACTGAAATAAAACAAGCTTAAAAGGCCAAATACTCAAGGTTTTGCTCATTTTTGAAATCTAGACCTAAAATGATATGACAATAATAATAATGGGACATGAGGGTAAAAGGGGTCTGTGTGTGTGGGATCACAGGAGGAGGGAGAAGGAAAGGAAAGGACACTGAGGGGTAAAAAGGATTCCAGTATGTCACACACACGCACACACATGCACACACACACGAAGACAGCATAATGAAACCCCAAACACTGTTTGAAAAAATTGGGAGGAGGGAGGGGGAATGGGAATATAATGGAGGGGGTGAACTTGTTCGAAGTGTACTGTATGCATTTGTGGAATTACCACAATGAAACTCCATATAATCAATGTATGCTAATTAAAAAGTAAAATAAAATTTAAAAAAATCAAAGGGAGAAAGGACACATTGTGAAAGGAAGAAATTATTCTCCTTTTAGACTTGTGCTCTGGTTGTTTTGAGAGCACAAGTGCTGGCAGTTTCAGAGACTAATTGAATAATTACTGGAAGCCCCAGTTCCACCCTGACAGCACAATTTCCAGGGGCAAAAGTTTCTTCAGTTGCTAACTCGGGAAGGCAGGGTCGTCCCTGCTCTGGTCTTGGAGCCTGGTGCTGCTGCCCCATGTTTTGTGTGGTAGGAAGGAAGAAGTGTCCTTCTGAGTTTTATCATCTCAAGTTGGTTGTGTTTATAGCAGAGAATGTGGCACAACCGTCGAAACTCTAAGTAGCCCCCATGTGCAATGTCCAGTGATTTCAGATTAGGTAGGTAGGATGGAACCAGAGTTCACTGTGGCTGGGCCAGACAGTGCTCCATGAATAAGGCCTGAGTTCCTGTGTTTAGCAGTTCTCAGCACCAGTCGATTTCATGGGACATCAGTAACTGACCAGCCACCAAGAGGGGGGTGTTTTCATTTCTTGGCCTCCCATTTTTATGTAAAAACAAGTTTAACTATAAAACTTTAGTAATTAAAGTTGAGTTTAGGAAAAGAAAAGCAATCATATTCTCACTGGCAATTACTTTTGCCCATCCTTCTTTTGTCTCAGTCATGTTGTAAGTATAATTTTAAAGATTTTTCCAACAATAGCCTGCAACTTCTAGTCTGGGTTTTCACTCAACATTATGCATAGGCATCATTAGTGCTGCTAAATGGGTTCCATAACTGTTTCTTAGGGCTTTATGACATCTATCCCATTGAGTTACCATAGTATCACTTACTTTCTCATTCCCTACTAGTATATATTTAGATCATTGTCTGCTTTGGGCTAAGATGGTGACTGTTGTATGAATGCCTTGGTATTGATAGTTGGTTTCTTCTATTAAATTCATCCTTTGGATAAAATCTAAATATAGGCTTACTAGGACGAAACTATGAACAATTTATACCTTCTAAAAGGATTGAACCAATTTACAGTGGTACCAGATAGCATGGATCCAGTGTTTATTGTTGCCATGCTGGACAGTGCTCTGTGAAGGAGTCCTCCTATTCTTCAGCAGTTCCCAGTGCTGGTCAATTTCATGGGGGATCAGTAGCTGACCAGCTATGTTGTGATGGTACCCTTTCCTTCTCTACCTCTCTCACACTGGCTGCTGCCATCAAAGGGTATGTTATTAATTTTTTGTAGCTGAAATAGTATACCACCTCTGCTTTAATTGCATTTCTTAGATTATTAGTATCTCCCCTCTCTCTGACTCTGTAAGCTGGAGAGCCCTATCAGTCCACCATACCCTGCTGGCCTTAACTTTCTAGGACATCCCCACAAACCCAACTTCATCTTAAATCTGTCTCCACTGATTCTGAAAATTAACTAAAGTCCACCTACCTGCCTCTGGCCCCTGCCAGAATTGATTCTCTTCTAGATTCTTCTGGTGCGGTACTTTCCATCTAGTCATCTCCTGCAGTTGTTTCAATGAAGGAATTAGTGTTCCAAGCTCTCTGGACAGCATTGCTGTGTATCCTAGTGGTAGGCACTGATTTAGATAATAGTACAAGTCGTGAAGAATATTTTCCATACACTTGATTATTTATTTATTTTTTTTCCATTTTTCTTTTATTATTCATATGTGCATGCAAGGCTTGGTTCATTTCTCCCCCCCTGCCCCCACCCCCTCCCTTACCACCCACTCCGCCCCCTCCCTCTCCCCCCCTCAATACCCAGAAGAAACTATTTTGCCCTTATTTCTAATTTTGTTGTAGAGAGAGTATAAGCAATAATAGGAAGGAACAAGGGGTTTTGCTGGTTGAGATAAGGATAGCTATACAGGGCATTGACTCACATTGATTTCCTGTGCGTGGGTGTTACCTTCTAGGTTAATTCTTTTTGATCTCACCTTTTCTCTAGTACCTGTTCCCCTTTTCCTATTGGCCTCAGTTGCACTTAAGGTATCTGCTTTAGTTTCTCTGCGTTAAGGGTAACAAATGCTAGCTAGTTTTTTAGGTGTCTTACCTATCCTCACCCCTCCCTTGTGTGCTCTCGCTTTTATCATGTGCTCATAGTCCAATCCCCTTGTTGTGTTTGCCCTTGATCTAATGTCCACATATGAGGGAGAACATACGATTTTTGGTTTTTTGAGCCAGGCTAACCTCACTCAGAATGATGTTCTCCAATTCCATCCATTTACCAGCAAATGATAACATTTCATTCTTCTTCATGGCTGCATAAAATTCCATTGTGTATAGATACCACATTTTCTTAATCCATTCGTCAGTGCTGGGGCATCTTGGCTGTTTCCATAACTTGGCTATTGTGAATAGTGCTGCAATAAACATGGATGTGCAGGTGCCTCTGGAGTAACAGTCTTTTGGGTATATCCCCAAGAGTGGTATTGCTGGATCAAATGGTAGATCGATGTCCAGCTTTTTAAGTAGCCTCCAAATTTTTTTCCAGAGTGGTTGTGTTAGTCTACATTCCCACCAACAGTGTAAGAGGGTTTGTTTTTCCCTGCATCCTCGCCAACACCTGTTGTTGGTGGTGTTGCTGATGATGGCTATTCTAACAGGGGTGAGGTGGAATCTTAGCGTGGTTTTAATTTGCATTTCCTTTATTGCTAGAGATGGTGAGCATTTTTTCATGTGTTTTCTGGCCATTTGAATTTCTTTTGAGAAAGTTCTGTTTAGTTCACATGCCCATTTCTTTATTGGTTCATTAGTTTTGGGAGAATTTAGTTTTTTAAGTTCCCTGTATATTCTGGTTATCAGTCCTTTGTCTGATGTATAGTTGGCAAATATTTTCTCCCACTCTGTGGGTGTTCTCTTCAGTTTAGAGACCATTTCTTTTGATGAACAGAAGCTTTTTAGTTTTATGAGGTCCCATTTATCTATGCTATCTCTTAGTTGCTGTGCTGCTGGGGTTTCATTGAGAAAGTTCTTACCTATACCTACTAACTCCAGAGTATTTCCTACTCTTTCTTGTATCAACTTAAGAGTTTGGGGTCTGATATTAAGATCCTTGATCCATTTTGAGTTAATCTTGGTATGGGGTGATACACATGGATCTAGTTTCAGTTTTTTGCAGACTGCTAACCAGTTTTCCCAGCAGTTTTTGTTGAAGAGGCTGCTATTTCTCCATCGTATATTTTTAGCTCCTTTGTCAAAGAAAAGTTGCTTATAGTTGTGTGGCTTCATATCTGGATCCTCTATGCTGTTCCACTGGTCTTCATGTCTGTTTTTGTGCCAGTACCATGCTGTTTTTATCGTTATTGCTTTGAAATATAGTTTGAAGTCAGGTATTGTGATACCTCCATATACTTGATTAAATGTGTTTTCTCTGTGGGACTTGTCTGTGTCCTTCACTCTTTCAATAAATATTGCCGGTGCCTAAGATTTTCTGGATGGTAGAGAGATCACAGTGGATAGGTACCTAGAAAAGTCTATCTGCCCCCTTTCCCAAATAGAAGCAGAGTTTTTTGTTTGTTTGTTTTGTGGTACTGGGGCTTGAACTCAGGGCCTACACCTTGAGCCCCTCCACCAGCTCTTTTTATGATGGGTTTTTCTGAGATAAGGTCTTGTGAAGTATTTGCCCAGGCTGGCTTCCAACTGTGATCTTCCTGATCTCTGCCTCCTGAGTAGCTAGGATTACAGGTGTGAGCCACCAGCTCCTGACTAGGAGCAGAGCTTTATACTCTGCGGCAGTGGGCTCATGTGTGGGCCATGGGAAGGGGAGTGTAAATTGTCACTTCCAGGAGATGTCATAAGAAATAAAAACTACTTTTATAGATTTCTTTTTTTTTTCTTATATCATATGTTTAAAACAGGCTTCAAAAGCCTGGTCTAATCAGGTAAACGAAGACTGGAGCAGTAAGATGGAGGGAACCAAGGTCCTGAGATAAACACGTGAAGCAAAGTTGTCTCCTCACACCCAGGACTATTACATGAGAGAGAAAATACAATCTTTTTAAAGTCAAAGTTTCTTGGGGATCTTTTTTATTAGAGAAATGTAGCTATTTCTCTAACTAATATAAAAGCCAATTCCAAAACAAAACCCAAACAAACACAGCAGAAAGTGACATATTCCCACTGAGGAAGGAAGCCTGAAGGCTCAGAACCTTTTCATGAGTACAAAATATGGAATGCTGAGGTGAAAAGGCCATCTATGAGGTGGAAGCACCTACAGAAGACTGACCATGATTTCAGGTGGGAATAGTGGGAACAGATTTGCATTGGCAACAGTGAATAGAAAGGTATTAGATGAAGGAGAGGAAACCAGCATAATATCATAAGGCAGTTACCAGCACAAGGTCAGCATATACTGGGAACTAAGGGCCAAGGACCAAGTGTGGGCCCACGGGGGAAGTTGATGCGCTGAAAAAAAAGACAAAATATAAGAACCATTCTGGGACTACACTCTTGCAGTCACTGGGGAGGAGGGCAGGAATGGCCAAGTAGGTCTTTTGAAAAATATGCCTTTTATTGGTCATGCACTAACATTGATGTATGTCAGGGGAGGGGTGAAAAGACATCTAACAACCTTCCCCATTAAAGTTAATAGGGAATCCCCTATAAAGTCTAAGGGCAGAATATGGCATGATGAATCTGTATGATTATTTCATGAAGCTTCTAGAATAAATAAGGCTCTTAAGGGACGTGTTTATTGGTGAACAATTTATATTGGTATACATATCATCACCTGCAATGTAATTGCTGAGGATGCAGTGGGAAACAGTTACCAAGTTTGACTCCAGCTGGTGCGGTTCCCATGGGACTATAGTAAATAATTGCTGAATCACAGTGAATATAAATTGGCACACTGGGTGAACAGTTTCAGAGAGCCAATTTGTAGTCCTTACTTTCTTTAAGAAGCTAGGTGGGCTATGCAAGGTGGTACACACCCGTAAATCAAGCTACTTGGGAGGTAGAGGTAGGAGTACCATGGCTTGAGACCAGCTTGGGCAAAGTTAGTGTGAGACCCTATCTGAAAAACAAACTAAAGGCAAAAGGATTGGGAGGCATGGCTTAAGTGGTAGAGCATTTGCCTAGTAAGCTGGAGGTCCTGAGTTCAATCCCCACTATTGCAAAAAAAGAAAGAAAAAAGAAAAAGGAGGAAGAAGAAGAGGAGGTGGAGGAGGTGAAAGAGGAGGAGGTAGAGGAGGAGAAGAAGATGATAAAGAAGGAGGAGGAGAAGAAGATGTTGGAATTGCCTGGCACTTGGGAAGCAGCAGAATTTCCTTTGGAAACCCCTTTGAAGTCTATGACAATATCTTTGACAGGAGGAAAGGAGCCAAGTCCTGTTGAAGTACCTGTGTGAGCCCAAGTTTCACCTGGAGAGACTGGACTTCCATCTTCTCCACAGCCCGCTGGGAGAGTCTGCAATTGGAGGAGCTCTGCCTGCTTTCCTTCTCTGTGCATCTCCACACTTTATCAGTCTGCAGGAACATGCCTATAGCTCCATTCCTTACCTCCCCACTGTGCCTTAGTCTCCTGTGGTTTCGTTTTTACTGCAGCACCCTGCAAAGGCTGCTCTCGCTGCTGCTGTGCAGTGTGGGTAGTAAGCATATGGTTTAGGATGTGAGCCTACTTGGGCCGTGCCATGTATTAGCTCTGGGATGTAGAGCCTTGGGTCCTCATTTGTACAGTGAAGATAAGATGTAAGGGAAGAAGCAGTGTAACACCATGATTCAGAGATGCACTTTCCAGCCAGGCTGCCTCATTCCTGCCAGTTGGGTGACCTTGGATAAGCTACTTAACCCTAATTAAAATGACAACAATAGAACTCACCTCAGGTGATTATTGTTCTGATCTATGACACATGCTAATCACTCAACATTAGCTATTACTAATAGAAAAGTTGTTGTAAATATTACTTGAAAAAGTCCAAATGTTTTTTTCTGCATGAAGTCCAAAATATGAAATAATTAGACAACTGTTTGATATTATTAATCAAGGTCATTAATCAAGGATTAACTCCTAAACTTCCAGGGGACACCCAATAACTTTCCCTCTTAAAGTTAATTGGAAATCCCCCATGAAGGTCAAGGGCAGAATATGGCATGATCCATACGATTATTTGATGAAGATTCCAAAAGCAAATAAGATTTTAAGGAACATGCTTATTGGTAAACAATTTATATTAGTGTATGACTTTTGTCAAGTCTTCATCTTACTGAGGTGCATTGGAAATTGGTCAGGCCCATGATCTTGAATTTCCTGTTCCCTGGATATCCATTGACAATGAAGTCCCCTGATCCTTCTTGTATCTCTCTACTTGTTCCTTCTCTTTCTCTCTCATGAGCTCCTTCTTTGCCAACAACCTTTTATACTCCCTAAACTTCATCCTAAGTGCAACTCTTGTCTCCATGCTGCACCCTCTCCCTACCTTAATCTACTTTCTTGGTTTCATGAAGGTCCACGGCTGTCTCTTAAGTTCAATTCCAACATCACCCTCTGCCTCCTCCATAGCTCCATCTAGAAGTTTCATAGACACTGGAAGCTCATCTGGGCCATACTGACCACTGTCTCCTATGGTCTGCTCTTTCTCTTATGTTCTGTGATTTGTTGGCAATTATACCCAGTCAGTCACCTAAGCTAGAAAATATCAACCTGATGTCCTCCTCCTTTGGCATGTCATTGTTACCTATGAAGTACTTATCAGAACATCACCTTTCACGCTCACCACCATTCGCTAAGTCCAGGCCACTTTATCTCTGGACAGAATCACTACCATCACCTCCTAAGTGACACAGCGGCCAGAATGATATGAACTGCATACTACTTCCAATTCCAGACCTAAGCCCTTTCCAACCCTATTGCCCTCAACAGAACACCCCAAATTGTCATCTCAGCTCACAAGACCCATGGCTCTAACTTCAGCTCTTGGCTCTGTTTCTGATGTACTTCTGGATTCATACATACTGCACTACTCCCCACTGTTGTTTGCTGTTTCTTCTCCATACAACACCTTCTCATCACCATTAGGATTCTTTCAGGCAACAGCCTGCCTAGGTTCTAGTGGCCCTAGGACACTGTACAGAGTCCAGAGAATGTGACAGAGTACAGAGAATACCAACCAAGCCAACTTAACAACCGACCTGCCTGCAGCTGACTGCAGATGCATGAAGTGGCCTAGCCAAGAACAGAAGAAGCACCCAGTAAAGACCACCTGACATTTCCAATACGCAGTATCACGGGCTAAATAAGCAGTGGTGGTTTTAGGCCATTTTAATTTGTCATGAAGCAAAAGATAATTAAGAACCAATATTACTGAACAAAGTTACGCCAGGATCTGAGAGGGAAAGCAATGTGTGTCCCTTCTCCTACATTCATCTCTGACCACAACCAAATGCCATTACCATTTAAACTCAATCTGACTGCTGGGCAGTGGCACAAGTGGCTTGTCTCCAAGGCCAAGTTCCAGGAGCTCATATCTTTGGATATTAGCATCAAGAAGAGCTAGCTGCAATGCCACATGGCCCATTAGGACCTACCTCAGCATCGTTTGTCACCCCTTGGAGGTGTTCAATG
This sequence comes from Castor canadensis, assembly GCF_047511655.1. NCBI lineage: Eukaryota > Metazoa > Chordata > Mammalia > Rodentia > Castoridae > Castor > Castor canadensis. The sequence continues at coordinate 42,645,506 of NC_133402.1, read as the reverse complement.
GTGGGTAAGCACAGGAAGTTAAAGACTGTGGCACTGAGAAACCTAGACTTGAACTTGACACTGACTAACCTCCTTGAGCCTCAGCTTCTTCATCAGTAATAAGTGGGCCCAGTAATTTTTGCCTTATAGAGTCTTTTTTGTAGGATTGAATTTGGGTAGTACGGGAAAGGAGTCCAGCTTATAGCAGGTCGGGGGGACCAAGAGGGTGTAGGGCTTTGCATTATTAAGGACTTTAGAAAAGATGGCCATTTTCTCACACAAATGGGGAACAGTCCCAATGCCTGGTTGCAGGCCTAAGGTAATATTGTCTGAGAGCTATCAGAGGGGGGCCTATGGCAAGCGAGCTGCCCGTTTGTCTCGGAAACTTTGAGCCTGGTAGTGGGTTCTACCTTTGAAGACGTAGCTGGTAACCGGTCAAGACAGGGCCATCCTTTTGACAAACCTTCTCAGCTCTTTGTGCGGTTGATGTAGTATTTAGTGAATTTCTTCCTGTTTTTGAGTCCAGAAATGATTGTCTTAGTATATAGGGCACATGTTTCCCTCCCAGGAGAACATGTGAATGGACAATGGTTTGCTCCTTTGCTACCAGTTTCCACCCATTCCCCACTTAGTCTGAGCCCCACCTCTTAGCATTGCTCCAATTCCTGCGGATCAGCATGCTGATCCCAGGGGTGTGGATTTACGTCCATCATAAGTCTGATTGAAGGTTAAGAAAACTCATCTGGGATGTGATGACAATCACAGGAGCAGACCCTGGAGTTGTGGCTACTGATTCTTTTCTTAGACCATTCCCAGGGGCCCTCAGCCTTCAGCAGCTGCCAATATCTGCTGAAAGGGCTCATATTTCCTCATGGTTCTAGAGAACTTTTAAGAGGAAAATACACGTTTTTTTGTCACCTCAAGCCTCCTTCTATATTCCTCCAGGAATTTTGCATGCACGTGTATACCTACATGCTGATATACATGTATACATTTATGGATTCTGTCTCTGCATGTATGAAGAAAAATACATTTGTGCAAAAATGGAATTATGCTGATTAATAGCTTTTCTTTTTCACTTAGTATACCATAAACATCTTTTTTGACTAGTAAACATTTATTAAAAGGCCATAGTCTGGAGTTTGAAAGCCAAATTCTGTGCAAATGGGATATTTTTGGCAGCATTTGAAAGACTTGAATTTTAATTCTTGAATTTGACCTTTAGGAGGGTCATGCTCTGCAACCCTCAACTGGCCCTGGAGGCATTTGAGTTTGTCATTCTGAGTTTTATATCATTATTTATAATTACTATTATCCCACATATCAAAACAAGAAAATTCCTCCTTGTCTGGGACCATCTTGTATGTTGCAGAACATTTAGCATATTTGTACCTCACCAACTCGTTGTTACAAGTGCCTCCCCAGGTCTATTGTGACCACAAAAAGTGACTCCATGCATGGCCAAAATATACCATCTGTTCTCAACCTAGACTAATGGTGAAATTATCATAGACTGTGCTTCATGATGTGCTTAAGTATCATGACCAAGTTTACCTGAGACAGTCTAGGGACTCTTGTGGTTCAGCTGTATTTATTAATAGCATCACCTTTCACTCTCCCAAGAATCCTTGTTTGGAGGATAAACCAAACAAATTACCCTAAGTGTAAGGCCCTGCTTTAGAAATGATTAAATTTGTCAGAGTTTTGCCTAGATAAGACTAAATGTGCTGTGTCTTCACAGCATTAACCTGTTTGTCATATGCTGAGTGACTTCCACTGGGAGGGGGGAGTTGCCATGGACAGATCCCATTTCTAACTCTAGAGCTGAATATCAGGGTAGTCAGTGACAGGCACATTTTTAAAAATCTGGGCAAGGATTGACTTTAAGGCCAAAGCTAGACTGGATAAACAGGTGAGTTGGTGGCTCCCTGGATTCACAAAGATCAGGAGTGATATAATTCCCACTGAGCATGGATGCTCTAGAGAGGCATGCCCAGACTCCATGTTTATGGATCAAGGAACTGAGTCCTGGAGAAAGGAAAGGAAGCAGAACATCAGGATAGGAAGGAGTTAAAAGTTCTCTTGCCTTTCTTCCCTCAGTGAAGTCACAGGTGGGCTTGCTCAGATCTCTCACTCACAGGTCATGGGTCATTAGAGCAAGAGGCAGAGGCAGAACACAGAGCACCCCAGTCTTGGATCAGAGCTTTTTATTTGGTTTTAATCTGTGTTTCCTTGGATTTCCTCCTAAGACACTTAAACTTCTACTATCCTATGTACACCTAAAAGATGAAACTGGCCATTTGGAAAGTACCGATCCTCTAAGAGAGTTCCCAGAGGCCATGGAAGATGTGTGTTCCACAGTCACTTAAAACCACACACAGTGGGGTGAGTGGAGTGGGTGGGTTTGAGAAGTGGATTCCATTGTATTTGACCACAGACACCTTCTAGTTATCTTCTTAAACGTCATTCAATCTGGAGAACTTTTCAACTAGAATCCAGGCCTGAGTAGCAGCTGGGTATTAGGAATATGGAAGAGAGTTTACTACCAACCTTCTAACTTCAGGAAAGTCAGGCTTTCAGCATGGGAGGTGACTTGGGTTGACCTGGCTGCAGATCCCATTTCTGCCTGATGCTGATTCCAGATGGATCTTCAAGCATTCTGAGCAGGAAATCTGTCCTGCATTGAAAGTCAAGTTTCTCCCTATTGTTTATTGTTATTTTTGGCTTTTATGGGATTGGTGCTTTCTTTAAAGAGACACGTCAGCCATTCCTTTTGGACAGCTCTGTTTATCAACACATGATTTGCTCTGCATTGATCATACATGAATCACATCAATTCAACATTCTGGAAGACCACAGGTTGCTCATAATTGTATAAGTCACTCTTGGGACTAGAATTTCTGAATTGGAAGGGGTCTAAGAAGTCATCATTACAAATGAGGAAAATGAGGATTGGTAAGAGACTCTTTTGTACTTTCCCCAGGACTAGCAGGATGACTTTGAGGTTTAGAGACCAATGACTCAAGGATAGGCAGAGACCAAAAGAACCATAACATTTAAATGGAACATTGGAAAGCTTGGGTCATCTAGTAGGATGAACTCAGTCTAGACTGGGAGAAGATAGTCAAGATTGCTGGAGGAGGTGGGGAGAGCAGGAAGGGAAGGTTCCAGATGGCTGTATGGTGATGTCTGTAGGAGAGGGTATTCAAAAAACATCACCATCTGATATAACCTCAGGCTGTTTCTTCTTAACATGTCCTCATTTTTCTTCCCATGTGCAATCCAGTGTTCTATGGGTTCCTACCTGTGGGTAATTGGGTTTTGATGTATTCATAAGGCTGACCTGAGAGCACATATTTGACATCTCCAAGACTAAGACATGGTCCAGTAGGAAGACTGTACTGAGTTCACCAAGGAGAAGATTTAACTTCCCAAAGTGTGAGAAGCCTGATGGTGTTTACAAAAGTGACTTGAGCAAAATCTCATACTAATTTACTCCTGGTGCTCTCAGACTTCACATCTACTGATTCTTTCTCACAGGTCCAGTTGACCTCACACTCATCTTTTCTGTTCTTTCTGCAAAAGTCTGGTCCCATCCAAACTAGATGAGAGGGTACCAATGTAGAGTTCAAGTCCACAGCTGACAAAACAACCCTCAGCACACGTCCTCTGCCCAGATGGGGACTGGGGGTCAACTGTGTCATCTGTCTTTATGGAAGAGAGCATGTTATTACGATAATTACAGTGTACTGGGCTTTACTGGGAACCAAAAATAGATATATGTGGCTTTTAGAGGCAGGCATCAACATTCCTTTGGCTTCCTTTGCTATGTGATTTTTTTTGAGAAATCTTTGCTGCCATTAAAAAATATGAAAAGGCTGCCAAAAATCTATGCTGTTTCAGGCATTTTGGGGAGAGCTGTTTGCATTTGACCACTACAGTCACCACCTATGCCATGTTCATGGTACTGTTCTCACATGCAATTGCAAAAGGAAGAAAACAGGCAGCCCCACCCTGTGAGACCTCTACTCCAGCTTTTCGATTTCTGGGCTCTACACATCTGTTAATGAGGAATTGCACACCACGGCCCAGCCTCGGTGGGCCCAGGAGACCTTTTCCCTGGAGAAGATATTGGAGAGAGATTCAGGCTGACTCTGCAAGGGATGAGAGAAGGAATTAGCATTTATTGAGTTCCCACTGTGAACTCCCTTGTGCCAGAGATGCTTCTGCTGATAACAGCAGAAACTCTGGAAGACAAATGAATTAGAGGCACTGGATAAGAAGCAAATGATAGAGCCAGAATCTGGGCCTGAATCTGTTTACTCCAAACTCAGGGTCTTCCTGGGTTATATCAGGATACAATTAACCCATAGCAAGAAGAACAAGATTTTTTTGTGGCCTCAGTGCCATGCAAAATTTCTTGGGAGATGTAGTAGAGCATATAGGAAAGGGTAGAGAACAGTATTTTTGTACTCAGGTAGGCACAGTACATTTATATTCATAAGCTCAAATGCCTTTGGTGGCTTGGTGGGTTAGTCAGTGAGAGTGAAGTGAGGTGAACAGGGAGTTGGGGAGAGGGGTGTTATAATGGACCACATTCCATATATTTGCCCCACTGAAGGGCATCAGTATTCATACTTTTAAAACCCTTGTTGACCAAACCAAGTATGTCTGAGAACCAGTCAGAATCAAGGACTCTCATTTTGGGACTATGGATTCAGCTGTGCCTCTAAGTGTTGATGTCAGTGTACCCTGCCTAATGTGTTCCTGTAGGTGCCAATGTTTGGTTTCTTCACTATCTAAAAAGAGTAATAAATACATTATCCATGGAAATTCAAAAACTAAACATCCCCCCAAGTGGTAGGAATACAGAGTGTTACATTTTTTTGAACTTTTCTTTCAAATTTATTTTACATATTAAAAGAACAAGAGCATGCACCATGTGAAAGTTGAAAACAACCTTGAGTTTCTTATTCTAACCATCCCACTCATTTTATAGATAAAGAGACCTCTATGAGGTCCAGAGAGAAAAGGAGTCTTCTGAGTGTCACAGAACTAATTATTTGGAGAGCTGAATGTGGAGGACCTGACTTCTAGGTCAGCGGTCATCTGGTACACGCCCACACTTGCACAAGTATATGAGCCGGACAGGAACAAAAGCAGCATGTGTGTAAATGCTTGCAGCAGTGGTCAATGTGACTTACAAGTGTGTTCAATGTGACTGTCCAGCCACCAGAGCAGAACTGGGCAGAATTTGCTTGCCAGACCTCCTGGCTGAATATCCTATATGAGGAAGCAAAGATATGAGACTTGTGCTCTAACTCAACCCTGACTCTATCTGGGCCATATACTTCTATGAGTCCAGGTGGGAGATGTCCTAAGGAAGATGCCTTGGGTCTGAGGAGAGAGCAACAAGGTCCTCTTTGAATGAAGCAAGGTGTTCTGAGTGGACAAATGAAGTGAGAATTTACTTCAAACCAAATAAAAACCTTCACATTCTCTGAGTTGAAATTTGTTCTAACTTCGAATGAAAGGTGTGTTGAATTTCTTGGGAAAAAGCCAGAATCTAAAAGGTAGGAGAAACTTTGAAGTAGAAGCAGACTAATTCTTCATTACCGACAGGGAAGCAGGTGCAGAAGGAGAATGCGTCATCACCCTTAGGATGTGTGAACCCCAGGAGAATACATGTGTATAAGAAAGTTCGTGGGCCCATCTAAGGCACAGTGATTGGTAAAGATTTAGAATAATGATTACAGACAAGGTACTAAGGTATTTGTGTATTAGCCCTTCAGAGAATGTAAAGTTTATTCATAATCCAGGCACCACCTCTCCCTTTTTAGGCCCAAGAACCATGTCTTCATGTTCTTTATTATAAATGCACCATTCCTGGGTATTTTCATATCTCCCAGTGTGAGAAAAAAACACAGCAACACTCACAATTGCCCTGGACCTTTGGAACATCTTTGCATTGAGATGTAATAGATTTTCTCACCTCTGTAGCTCTGCAGAGTCAGGTGTTTAATGCTGGCTTTCTAATAGCTTGTGAAACTGCATCAGGTACTAGTGTACCTGTGAACAATTCCAGTGATTTCCAGTGACTCTCTTAAAAGTTCATACTTTGCTTCATTAATGATGACCAGGGCCAACCAGAGAAATAAGAGACTAGAATACACATATACACACACACACACACACACACACACACACACACACACACACACACACACATCTGCAAGGAGCTGGCTTATGTGGTTGTGGTGCTGGCTAAGCAAGTTTGAGATCCACACTTAGGGCCTCTAGATAAGGCTCATCCCAATTATTGAGGTTAATATTTTTTGCATGAAGTCAACAGACTGTAGATGTCATCCATACCTATGGCATTCAGATCAGTATTTGATGGAATCACTGAGACTATAGCCTAGTCAAGTGGCACAGAAAATTGGCCAGCACAACTACAAATGCAAGTCACAGCCAGAGTATGCTAGAAAATTTGAAGGAGACTTCATTTTCTGGTCATATTAAATTTGCTGTTTAAAATTTCATGTTACAACATATGTCTTCCAACCAAGTCTTCTTTTTAACTCCTTTGGTTGCAGTTACTGTATTCTAAACTGTTGTGCCTTCCATGTTGATTATATCCTTACTGTCCACTAAGGCTAGAGCCCAAACATGGAGCCATTGGTGCAGGGAACCACTGTCCCTTGTCCACCATGGCTCAAGGCTGACTGGAGAGAACATGATATCATCATATTGATCTGTAGAAATAAAGGACATTGATCCAACAGTCCCATTGGCTTTGTGGAGTAGCAGCATAAAAAGCCTTTGAAGGAGACAGAGGTAGCCAACTCTGGAGACCTGAAAGGAAGCAGAGCCTGTGAAGGGTATAGAGTGACTATACTGGGTGCCCATGTGTCAGGGCACTCAGAGCAAAATATTCCTGCTTTCCCCAGGAACTATAGACAGGAGGCCACATCACGAATAGAACATGACTGGATGAGATCCAACCCACCCACCCATGTCCAAGGCCCAAGGCCAAAAGTTAGTGGTGAACTATTGGTAATTCAGAACTTTGAACTCATCCTGTGTTGGATGTGAGTGAGAGTCACTCTAAAGAAGTGTTATTACCACCACCTGGCATCTTAATTTTGTGTGATTTCTTAGAAAAATTACCACAATGATCCACTGGCCGGCTCACCAGATGACTCTGGAAAACTCCATGGTAGGTAAAAGAGAAAAGAGCATTGGGACCCACATGGGTTGTATTCTGTGCTCAAATGTCCTTCCTAAATAGTAATGCTGGTCCTGCCAGGTTCCCAACATTGAAGGTCTGAAGGGTAGGGCGTTTTGGGTTGGAAAGCTTGGGGGTCTGAGAGTGGAGGTAGTGGTGGGGACACAGTGCTAAGTCATAGGGATTGTAACTTGCCCAGATCGAGTGGTGCTAAGGGAAGGACACAGTTCCCGATCACATGGCTTGTTGTTGGCAAACCTGTGGTGTCAGTGAGGTGTGACCAAGAAGTTTATTACAAGTAATTATTAAGGAGCTGAAGCTTGCAAATGCATTACTAAAAAAATGTAGGACAGATTTACAGGAATTCCCATGATAACCCCACTGTACTCACTTGTACTGACGTGCTTTTTTCAGAGGCAGAGAAAGAGGGAATTAGGAGGGAATCAGAGTGAGGTCAGTGGGAACATAATCTCTGAACTTAGTTTCTAAAGCTTGGTAAGAAAGGAATGGCCCCGGGCACATTAGGTTAGAATGCCAGTTTACTGACGGCGCTAAGCAATAAAGTATCACGAAAATATAGCAAAATGGAGAAAACTACAGTTCCTAGAGTTGGGGGGAGGGAGGGTACTGGTTTTGAGCACCTGCCCCAAGCCCTTTTTGATTTAAGTATTTTTTAGGCAGGGCCTTGAGTGTTTTTGCCTGGGCTAGCCTGCCCCAAGCCCTTTTTGATTTAAGTATTTTTTAGGCAGGGCCTTGAGTGTTTTTGCCTGGGCTAGCCTGCCCCAAGCCCTTTTTGATTTAAGTATTTTTTAGGCAGGGCCTTGAGTGTTTTTGCCAGGCTAGCCTGGACCATGACCCTCCTACCTGTGGCCCCCTGGGTAGCTGGGAGCCCAGGCACATGGCACCATGCGCAGCTTTTTTTGTTGAGATAGGATCTCCCTAACTTTTCCCCTCTGGGGTTGGCCTCAAGCTGTGATCTTCCTAATCTCCACTTGCTGAGTAGCTGGGATTATAAACATCAGCCACCACACCTGGCCCAGTTCCCAGAATTCTTAGAAGGTGAATAGTACATAAGTGGTTTAGGAATGAATAGATAAAAGTGGTGAGCCTGGTAAGGAGCATTCAAAAAACAAAAAAATAAAAACCAGAAAACATATTAGGGAGGCCATAGAGCAATTGATACTATACCTTAGTACAGTCACTTTGGGGAGTTGTTTGGCAGCACCCAGTAGGATAATTATGTGCCTTCCCTGTGACTCTGTGTTTTCTTTGTCTCTTTCTCTATTTTGGACTATGTCTGTTTATCTATGTATCTCTCTACAGAAACATCTATATATGTTCTCCAAAAGTTATTTCTAGATTTTTCATGGCAGCCTTGTTCATCCTAGCAAGAACTGGTAACTTTTCAAGTGCCCAATTCTAGTAGGGTGACTCAATTTGGTATATTTATACCATAGAATGTAATCAGCACGGAAATTGAACACTCTTAAACAATATACAGCAACGTGGTAGAGTCTCACTGATGTTAGGAAAAAAGAAAGAAGTCAGAAACAAAAGAGTATGGTCTCATCAATTAAAAAAAAAAAACAACCAAAAACCCAAACTAGCAAAAGCAGTTGATGTTAGAAGTAAGACAGTGTTTTCCTTGGGAGGAGGCAAGGAGGTGAACATGATAGGAGATGCTGGGATGCTGGCGATGTGGTTATTATTTTTACAAATCATGATGCTGGCAACCATGCATGTTCACTTGGGACCCAGGATGTGTGCATTTTTCTATATGTAGGAAAGTTAAACTTCAACAAGTTAAAAGAAAAGAGGAAAAGACCACATTTTCTCCATTTAGGACTTAACTTTTCCTTTAAATAAATATTGAATTAATATTTAAAGAATATGGGTTTGAAAGTGTGACAAATTATTACTTTACTTGAATCCCTGCATATTTCCTTCTGACTATTGTCCTGCTCTTGTATACATGACAACCATCCTGTGTGTTGTGTGGAAATGCATGAGCAGAGGGTAAGAAAGAGGAATGTTTGCAATAATCCTTTGGTCACAGTTTCATACCATACCACACTCTGTCTCCTTTCCTTTCCCTCACTTCTCCTTGTGCCTTTTTTCTCCTTTTCTTTACTCCTCTGTTCCTTTCCTTCTCTGTTTTACCTGTGTGTTCAGTCTCTCAGGGAAGTCCTGGAGAATTCTTAGGGTCCTCTGATACTCCACGACTCATTACAGATTCCATGATTCATTCAAGAATCAGGCAGATCTGAGTTTCAAATATGACAATATCTTAACAAAGAACCTGCTAAAATTATTTACTGTTTTTTGGCTTCATTTTTTCTCATATCAAAAAATGGGAAATCACTGGAGGACTAAGTGAGATAAAAATGATGAAGTTTCCAGCACACCATAGCTGGTTAATTCACTTCAGTCTCCCTGCCATCCACTGGTTTTTGTGGAGAGATCTCTAATACTGAGTGGGGCAGAGATGAGTAACGAATCATGTTTTTCAATCCTAGATTATTTGAAATTTTTGGTGGTGTTTGGTTTTCCATGGCTTATTCTTATTAACACCTGAAATCATTTAGGTCACTCGTGTACCACCAGGAAAAGTGATTCAACAGGTCCAGAAGTGATAACTTTCAGGGGCAGATGGGGTTCCTAGGAGAAGGCCACATAGTGCCGGAGGTGAGGGTGTCAGTATGGCCTGGGGGTAGAACAGGGCTGGGGGACCCTAGCATCATTGGTCATCAAACCAATTGGGAGCTGAGGAGGAGTGTTCCCGACAGACGATGTCCAATGACAATATCTAGTTTCTTACAGTATTTAAATACCTTACAGTACTTACTGCTGGATTTAATGAAAGTCTGCATCAAGGGGAAAAGTTAGCTCTGGTTTTTTCCTTCTGAGTTTTTCTTCTTCTCTCCTTGATTCCACTACAGTTCACTCCACTGTTTTCTGGTAAGGAAAGAAAAACTTTTTATAGAGAGAAAAATCCAGGGATTGCAACCTTCTTTCCAATCCAGAGATGATTCTGTGTAAACTCTGGGGAGGGTCTTGTCTCTAATGGCAAATGTTGTCCCAGTACGGAATGCTCTGGGCATTCCCTGAAAGACAAAATGAGAGAGAGAGAGAGAGGGAGGGAGGAGAGAGAGGAAGAGGGGGACAGAGGGAGAGGGGGAAAGAGGAGGAGGGGAGAGAGGAGGGAGGAGGAGGGGGAAGAGGGAGGGGGAGGAAGAAGGAACAGAGGGGGGAGAGAGGAATGTTACAAGCTCACAGCCTAAAAACAGAAACAGAAGCAAAAAACCCAACAGCAACATGAAAAAATCAAGAGCAACAACTCAACTATAGCTCCCACCTGAGAGACAAAGGATTGAGGAGGGGGAGGACATGGCTTATCTGGAACTTTGCCTTCAGGATTACTCCCAAAGAAATGTGCTCAAGCCTGTTTCATTTTTCCAGTGTTGAGCAATCTCTGGCTTAACTGGACAGAGGGAGTCTCTCTTCCCTTCTGGCCACCTGGCTTCTAGAAGGCTTAGAGTTTTGATTTTCTTTGATTACATGAGAGGTAAACCTTTAGTTCCATATCCTGATAAATCCTCCTGGTTGCCCCAGTCTCATCATAGTGCTTTGGGGAGTGGAGTTAAGTGGTATAAAGAGACCTAGAACTTGCCCTAGATGCTAACACCAAGGAGGAGGTTCCCATGGGGATGAGATTGGAGGGAAGTGTAGGCAGAGAAAATGGCACAGGCAAAACTATGGTGTCTGGAATTGGCACAAACTTTTCAGGAATTGCAAGTAACTTGCAAGTTACTTGCACTGGAGTGCAAGACAGGAAGAAGGGTAAGTAAAGCTGGAGTTGATGGGGAAGTGGTCACTCATGGATGACCACTAATTCCTAATTCTAGGTTAAGGAATTCTGACTATGATCACCCCTCCAAGTTCTCCTGTAATAACACAGTTCCCTCTCATGTTTGTGTTGTGACACTACTCTTGGTGTATATCTGCAGGAGTGTAAATCAACATACAAGAGGTACACTTGCACATCTATGATTATCATAGCATTTTCATAATAGACAAGCGGTGGAATCAGCCTAGGTGCCCAACCACTGATGCATGGATAAAGAAAATGTGCTATATATACACAATGGAGTATTACACATCCATAAAGAATGATATTATTCTGTTTGCAGGAAAATGAGTGGAACAAGAGATCATCATACTGCATGAAATAAGCCAAGCTCCAAAAGTCAAATATCATATGTTTTCACTTACATGTGGCATCTAGGCCTAACATGATTAGAAAAAACCTATATTAATGGGACTTGAGTGCAAAAGGGACATTGTGGGGAGAGGTTCAATGGGAAGGGAAGGGGAAATGGGAGGGTATTGGGGTTGAAGAAGATCAAAGTCTGTTATTTATGTATGTATGGAGATAACATAAAGAAACCCACAACATACTGTTTTTAAAAGGAAGGGAGGAGTTAAGAGAATATAATAGAGGGGTGAACTTGGTCAAAATGCATTGTATGCCTATGTGGAATTTTCACTTGAAACCCCATTGTACTATTCATGAATCTTAAATTTAAAAATAATTTTAAGTGCCTACTCTCCCACAGAAAAACACCCAACAGTTCTGGAGCACTACTTCTTGCCACCTTCCACACAGACCCACATAAACTCCATAATGCAAATCTGATTTGGCTGTATCCCTGCCTAAGTCCCTTTGGATCTTCATTCTATAGGATTAGGTGTAATTTTCTTTGCCTCATATTCAAAGCCATGCATGGTTCACTCTCCCCCACCTCCCACACCACCCATTCCAGTTGCAACCACCATTACTTCTAGGCAATAGTTCATCTGCAAAGGAGGATTGTACTTGACACAGGAGCTGTTACAGGACTACTTAAAGGTTTGGGGGAGGGAGAGGTCCATGTTAAAAGACAAAGTTACAACAAATCTATTTTTGCAGATCTTAATTGGCATCATTTGCAATTCTAGAATTAAGTAACTGTATAGACCAAAAATGGTTCAGAATTCCCCAGTTCACCACATAGAAGGTTGTATTTATAGCCAGAGTAAAGGTAGCAAGGTATAGAAAATGGGAATGAGGTAACAGAGAGCCTTATTGATTACAGCTTATTTGTCTTATTTGGAGGTGGTTTGATCACTTGGCTGCTTGTGATTGGCTGAGACCCCACTACTTGTTACAAAAGTAGGTTACAGTCTGCTTTGCCCATCAAGTTGGGTTCCAGTTTACTATATGTGGAGAAACTTTTAAGCCAATCTTAGACCGAGTGGAACGGATTTAGGCCACACACAACACTGAGTAGTGGAAATTTTAAATACTGACTATGAGTAGAGAGAAGGGAGGGACCTGGTCTTGAGAAACTGAGGCCACAGTCCCAGTCCTGAGAGCTACGAGATGAGTGCTATTCGCTATCCTAGTTTCATTTTCATTTTTTCAAATGAGGAAAACATCTTTGTTCTTCACAAGATCTACTTCAACAGAATGATACTGCAGGATTTAGATGTGATATCATGCGCTGAAACCTTCACAAACATTTTAGAAAGGTGCTTCATGAAGCATTTTAGAAACATGAAGGGTTTTGATGGTATAAACACATACATCTAGGGAGCTGACCTGAGAAAACTGAAAATAGAGTGTCACTTTTTCTTTTGAGACAAGGTCTTACTCTGTAACCCAAGATGTCCTCAAACGAATGATATTGCTGCCTCAGTCTCCCTAGTGCCAGGATTACCACCTAGCACTAGATTACCACCACGCCTGTCCAGTTATACTTTCACGTGGAGTCATGTGGCACTTTGTGGCCTCCTCCACACTGTTACACAAAAATCACCGAGACATGAACAGTTATTAATGTATATGTAGTTTGGGCCCTTGATGCCCAGAATGTAACTGGACTCATCAAGGAGTGGGCCAGTGTGAACTGGATGGCAACCTGTTTTGTTTGTGGTCCCCCAGAAGCCTCTGGGTGAGTGGCAGCTGCAATGTTCAGAGCCCAGTATTGATTATGTTTGTGATTTAAACATTCAGAGATGAAGGAATTGACTGCTTTGATGTGGATTGATGGTTTCCTGATGCTTTATGACAGGTGTGGCCCAGGGACCCCCCTCCTCTAAGCCAGGAGAATCACTTTCTGCTGTGAAGTAGTTCAATCATTTGTTCTTCCTGACATCTTTGGGTTTTCTCTCTCTCTCTCTCTCACATCCTAGTGATGACTGTTTCTGGACTGCTACCAGTACTGTGAGTCTCAGGCTGCTGGGCTGCCATGGTCAGAGTCAAGAAAGGAAAAGAGTCAATATTCATGGGCTGTGTCTTTGCAAAGTAAGCATCACCAGTTCCACCCAATGCTTTTACTTCATTGCCTATAGGAGAAAACAGGAGAAGAGGGAGGAAGACGAGACAGAAGTGGAATTGTCCCTAAGTAGAATAAATTGAGATTCTGGGCATGGAGGCTGCATTGCAGAAGGGTCGGGATGTGATGAGAAGGGTGGACGGGCCAGGAGAGGCATGGGTAGTTTTGTCTTAATCTGTCTTAAAACCATAACCAGAGTTGCAGACATCAGTGAGTCAACACATGTCTATGTCTACTGTTTCTATATACATCACTGCAGATTGCTGTGAGTTTTTTGGTGTTTTCTTTTTCTAGTTTAATATGATTTCCTTGGAGATGGCAGAACTGGATATGTCTCTAGAGAGGCCCTGGACCAGGACACCTCAGAAAAAGAGCTGGGTAGCCTGGATCCACTAAGACAGGAAGAGAACCCAGAGCTGTGAGTCCATTATGTGGGACACTTTAGCTCTGTCACATACTTGTCATCTCTTGAATAGTGTAGAAGAGTTTGGTACTGCTCTCTCCCCCTGGGAATGGCCAAGAAGCCCCAACCTCAGAGCTAAAGAGGCTTTGTGAGCAGGAGGCGGCACAAACTTTTCAGGAATTGCAAGCTCACTCACTCTGGGAACACAGGAGTAGGAGAATCCCAAGGGGCTTGGATGGGCTTTTCAGAGCCCTGCAATGTGATAGGCACAAACAACACAGGTTGCCAGCTTGCCTTGCTGACTCAGGTTAAAGCAATTCCACAAACCCTTATTTGATTTGTGCCCCTGGGGTGCAATGCTCAAAGGTGGATGAGATATATTCACCAGGCACCATGGATGCTTTATGCACCAGTGGTATAAAGGGGCTGACAGAGGTCAAGCAGAGGGCTGAGGGAGGTCAGAAGAGGAACGGAACCTGGGCACAACAGCTACTCCTTTGGACATTCAGTGGACATTCACCAAACTCTTACTTTGCTTGGGGAGTTAGGGACACAGATATGAAGGACACGATCCTTGTCACCAAAGAATCAAAGGAAAGATTTACAAGGACACAGGCAATTATCAAGCAGTTAAAAAAAATCTGACAATGACTGTATGCCCAGAGAACTCTGATGCTTAATCCATATGAAGAAGAGCTGACTTTAGAGGAAGTGACCTCTGAATTTAGTCTTGATGGATGAAGGATGAGAAGACCTTAGTACTTGTCTAGTGAGCTACAGGCAGTGGCACTTGAACTCTTTCTACAGGCGTGGTGGGGATGGAGGCTGGGTAGGAACAGGAGATATGACAGGAGTGGTCAGAATAGACCATAGACATATTGGATGCCCTCAACGTTTTGAAGGCTCTAAGGAGTCAATGAAGGAGGGATGTGGATTCAGATCTGTGTTCTGTAAGCATCGCTCTGACTGTAATATGGAGGTTGGGCTGAGGAGAGCCTTGTCTCAGGGGTAAAGGCAAGAAGCTGTGAAAGCTTTATGAGTCATAGCTTGCCCTGGCCTCCAATTTAGAAATGTAGTGTTGGGGGTGACTGCAGGACATGCTCATAGGTAGAGGCATTGTGAGCTGTAGGCCAAGGCTTAATTACATTTCAATTGCTCTATCAGTCATGGCTCTTAGTTGTAGGCACCAGAAGAATTTGGTGGACAAGATGTGGGTAGCTGGAGAATCAGTAGGAAGGGGGACAGCTGAAGCAGTTTGGAGCAAAACCTAGAGTCACATGGCAAAAGGGGTCTGGAGAATCTTCCACAGTGTAGGTCACTGAACCTGGGCACTACCATTGGCATTGCTGCTACTTCTGTGACACATATCGAAACTAAAGGAGAGATTGAGAAAGAGAGAGAGAGAGAGAGAGAGAGAGAGAGAGAGAGAGAGAGAGAGAGAGAGAATGAATGCTCCATCATTCCTATCTAGCTCCTGAGTTAAAGCTCAGTGTGGCTCTTGGTGGGTGGATTCAGGATATAGCCTGTGTCCTGGTTACAAAGTCTGCTGGGAAAGCCACTTTCTGCCATTTTGAAGATCTGCAATTGCAAGCAGGCACCAAAGACAATGAAGACTTATAAAATGGAGAACTCTCCAAATGAAAAGGGTGTTCAGATAGTGGATGTTTAAATAAAATGATCAGCATTCACTATTGTGGCCTTAGCTGAGGATTGAGAAGCCAGGAGGTAGCATCAGGGTAAAAATGTTCTCTGGCAGGTATGGAGCAATCACTGTATGTGCTGAGTACTCTAAATGCAGTGCCTTATTTACTCCTTCTGACACATCTCATAGGCAATTACTAACATCCTACCCACTTTATGAGGAAGGTGACTGCATTGTAGGCTGCTGAGCTGAGATTTCTAGCATAAGGGGTAGTATTCAGACTTCTGACACTTTCATGAATGGTCACACTTTTGTGAATGAGGAACTCCAGGTATATTTTTAAAATTTAGAATATTATAGCTAGCTGTCCCTAGGCATCACCACTCATGGGGACAAACTAGATCATACTAACTGTTAGCAGAAATTTTAGTCTTTTAAAGTTCTAACTTCAGGTATTTCTGGAAGTCTCCAAGAATGGTTTATGTGGATTTATAAGCTAGATCTGCTTATTGGAGGCCACCAGGCTGTCATCTTCTTCTACCAATCCTAGGCTGGCTGTGGGGGTACTGGCCATGCTGAGAAAGTACATCATGGACACTGATGGGGAGGCACTTACCTGAAGCCATGCTTGGCCTCAGTGGAGAGCTCTCTCAACTTACCTCCCAGACTGAGTCACCTGTGCTACACAGTCCACCATCTGCCCTAACAGCCAGCCAGGCCGGAGCTCCTCAGGACCAAAAACCCTTACCATGGAAAGGCCTTCAGGATCTTGCAGCTTATCCTGGTCTTGTATATTCTTTGCCCTCAAGGAGCCTGACTTTCCTGTGGGCAGAGAAGATTAGCTCCTCTTGGCTATATACTGTGAGAGATGTACAGCAAGAGCCTCAGGTGTCAGTGGGAAGCCAAAGGCATTTCTGCCCCCAGGGCCCACATAGATCATCAGCAGGAGGACCCTCCAGGAAAGGGGGACAGGCAGAAAATAGCTGGCAGGTACATCTTGTCTCTTCTGCTCTCTTTTAAGGAAACTTTAAAAAAAAAAGCCTCATATCACTCTCCTCCCACCCCAATCTCACATTTATTAACTCTTTGGGCCAACAGCAAACATTCACTGTGAACTAATTTTCTGTAGATGGGAGGTAGCAATAATATCTTTCTGTCTTGGTCCAGGTCTTTCTGGACACAGTTTTGGTTGCAGGCCTCTTATTTGGGAGGTGACCCCAAGAAGCAGGAGTGAGAGAACAGGAAGAATGAGGAGGGCAAGAGGAAAAAATGGATGTGAGGGTATGTTATTGATTACTGTTGCTGGCAATAGGAACCTGGTTTTTCTAGGACCTCCAAGACAGGTACAAAAGCCTCTGGGATTGACCTCCTGAGGAAAGGAGGCAGAGAATTTTATCCATAGATCCCAGGCTCCTTGGTGGAAATTGACCAAGGAGGAGGGTGAGGGTCGGGCTTACCTGCTCTGCCCTTCAGAGGGCTGAGCTGGAGTTTCCACAGCTGAGGAACTAGTCACACATGCATAAAAGACACTGAGTTCAAGGGTGGGACAAAGGCCATGGGACAGCATTATTCTTGTGCTACCTTTCTTCCTTAGGCTGTTGCGATTAAATGGATGACTTTATGTAAACTCCCTAGAACAGTGCCTGTCCCTAGTAAGGCTCTTCGTGTGTGTTTGCTACTATTATTTGGGTGTCTATTGTTATATATACTCTGCTTCCCAAGCTCTGAGAATACACAGGGCCTTACCTTCAGCTCACAAGACATGCCATGTTTATGTGTCAGAAATCTTATTATTGATACTGTACAAGTTCTTTTGCCTGGAGGTTCTTGGCCCTCATGTAAATGGTCAGTTGACGTGGCTCCATCCTGCCTGCCAGCCTTGTCAGTATCTGTGTTCCATTAAGGAAGCCAGTAGGAGGTGCCCTGCTCTGCCAGATCCCAAGCACAGATTTGAGAACTAAGGTTTGAATCCTGGATGTGAAATAACCAAACCTAACTTCATGTCCCCTTTCTAAATTATACCTTGCTTGGAAGAGGAAACAGCTACAGACCAGTCACTTGGTTTTTAAATAATTGATGGGTGAGAGTTGCAGCATGCACAAAAATTCATCTTCTGGATTTGCTGCTAAGAGTGATTCAGGCAGAAGAAATGACTCTCTTCAGCCCCTGGAGGCTAGGCCTGCCCTCAGCTAATCTGATGACCTAATCTTACCTGGGGAGGGCCAGAGCAACTGAGAACAGGTAATGAATGCACCTTGTCACAGGAACATTCTGGAAGCAAGTCCAGTCCCGTCAATGCTTATCCATCCAATCTCTCTGACCTCCCCCCATGTGTAGGCCAGTCCCAAAGAGGAATGTCCAGTCCTCCTACCCCTGCCTTGTGCTCAGATGTAGCCTTGACTATTCTGACATCTTACCTGACCTTAAGATGCAACACCTTCTGTGACTGCATTAGCCCCTCTCCTTGCTGGCTGCTCCTGGAATTGGATTCTAGCAGTTTCTGATTTCATAGAGGACCTCATTCCCCACAACCCTATGGACTCAAGTTGAGTCTAGGCTCTTGACTCCCATAAGAGGGACTGGTGATGTTTCAACAGAATTCACTTTGTTTTTGAGTGTTAAGTATGTTCCTATGAAAATATGCCTCTATAGCTCCATAATCTCACACTCCAATATCTTTGAACCAAAAGTTGGTTATAATCTAAAGAGCAACATAATCTGACCAAATTTCATTTGGCACAAGTATTTGACTTACATTGAAGGGTGACTATTGAAGACTTCATTGAGCTCCTTTGGTGTGAATATCCACACACGCTGCTGCTAAGATTTCAATGTCATTGATTATGAGATGTCCTAGAGCCCCCTGGGGTGTTATGCAAGATGTGGTATAGGTACCAAACTTCCTTCCTGAAATACATCCTGAGTTCTGAAACACACTTGACTCCAAGAGTTTTGGATGAGGGATTAAGGCTCCTATTAGGATTGTCCGAGGTAGGGTTTAGGACCTGGGATAAGTGGCCATGAGGTGGCCTTTGCTCTCCAAAGCTTGAGGATGCAGGGAGCCAGGGACAGCTAAGCCTGTGTTAACTATCACTGTCCTTCAGTATAATTATAGTCATATTGACATCTCTTCCACGGAACGACAAGAAACATTTGCTTCCTCCATTTCACACGTATTAATTTAGCAGCCCCTCTACCAATAGCTCAAACCCTTTTACAATGACCAGGGACTTTTCTAGATAGCATTTGTGGGTCTTTGACTTTTCCTGTCCTTTTTGCCCCCTACTCCCTTTGCCCCAACATTGACCTTTTACCCTTCCTAGACTCTTAGGTAATTCAAAGCTAGTCTGCAACTTGAACTACAAATGAGAAGTCATCTTGTTCTGTTTCTAAGTCTATATTTTGGGAAGCATGATTCTGGGGTAAAAGGAAGGAAAGGAACTAACACATGTTCAAGGGCAACTGTGTGTTGAGTATTTCCATGTGTGTTAGGCAGAAAGGATGTTTGGAATACAACTCAGTGTCTTCCTCCCAGATTCTTTTAGTTCCCTCATAGGGGATCCCTGGCTGACACAAAATGGGGGACAGGATTGTAGCTCTCACTTGAAGTCTTTGTATACTTCCCAGAGGCAGACCCTGAGCTGAGAGTTTTAGGAGGTGAGGGAGAATAGTAGTTGGTGGGGTAGAGAGCAGAGCCAGGGGGTGATAAGAGCTTGATCTACCAAGGAAACTCTGAGAGACAGTATAGAACACACCATAGGGCTGTCCCTTGAGATTTGAAGGAGTCAGGGTATTTATGCGTCATCTCCTGAGAATCTTGGACTGAGGGTGCTCAGGGATAGGAGGGTAATACTCTGGTGCTTCTGGTCTGCTTCTTGGGGACAAAGACCTCAGGCACAGAGACACAGACCTTGGGGTTTGAATGGATTGCTGCGTACTCTAACGGTAGGATCCAGGGTACATATCAGTGCACTGATAGTATCTGCTATGGTTCTTAGCACTAAAAATTGCAAAGGAGTTTTGAACTTCTGTTTAAGAAGAAGGAAAAGAGCCATGTGCCAGAGGCTCAGACCTGTAATCTTAGCTACTTGGGAGGCTGAAATTAGGAGGATCACATTTAGAGGATAGTCCAGGCAAATAGTTTGGGAGATCCCAACCTCCAAAATAATCAGTGCAAGATAGACTGGAGGAATGGCTCAAGTGGTAGAGTGCTAGCCTTGTACCTGCTTTGCAAGTGCAAAGCCCTGAGTTCAAATCCCAGTCCCACAAAAAAAAGGAAGAGGGAGAAGAAAGGTATCACTTTCATTTTAGTGATTGTGCCACAAGAGCAGCGGAGCCTGGAGGGACGGTAATACACTTGGTGGTGAGTGGCATTTGTGTCGAGTGAGGGGACAAGTTCTGTGAGAAAGGGCAGGGATGTCTGGAACATACAGTAATCTTACGGGAGCTGTAACGATGGCACACATGAGCAGTGAAGTGGGTGTCTGCAACTTGTCAGTAAGCCTGAGGACTGTACTGGGGATTGCTTGCTAGGCAAGCACTCTGCCATTTGAGCCATACCCCCCCCGTCCTTTTGCTTTCAGCTTGTTTTTCAGGTAGGGTTTCACACTTTTTCCTAGGTTGACTTCAAACCATGATTCTCCTACCTCTACTTCCTAAGCAGCTGGACTTGTAGGCATTCACTGCCATGTCCAGCCTGGAAGTGTTTCTTTTAGCAACAAATCTCCCTGAATAAGCCTATAGTAATCAAGAGAAAAATGGCAGGCAGTTCAGTGGACTCAGCTTGATTGTGAAGCCTTGCAACCATGCTTGGGCTGTGCATGGGCCTAGAAGAACCATTCATGTTCTGTTGGATAGGTGGGTTCTGTTCTGTTGGGTGATCCTAGAGCTGCTGACTGGCTCAGAGCCATTCTAGGGCAGGAGTTGTCAAAAATTTTGTTGCTAAACATTATAGACTTAAGAGCCCTCCTGTGGCAACAACTCTATTGCAACAACTCAGCTCCTCCATTGTAGCAAGAAGTAGTTATAGATAACATGTAGATGAATGAAGGGTGGTTATGTTCCAATACAACTTTATTTATGGACACTGAAATTTGAATTTCAAATAATTATCATGTATCACAATTTTTTTTCTGATTGTTTTTAGCCATTTCAAAATGTTGAACCCAATTTAGCCTGTGAGTTGTATAAAAGCAGGCTGTAGGCTACACTTGGCCCATGAGCAGTATTTGTAGATTATTGTATTAGGGCTTATTTCTGACTTTGGTTCAAGGTTTAAGGGTGGATTTCCCACTGATTCTTGATAATTTAGGGGAAGCAAGCTTCTTTCTACCTCTAAAGGGATGAGTATGCCAGGTAGGTAGGGTTCACAAGCAAAGAGACAGAACTTCCACTTTGTGTGGACATACAACCTGGCCCCAGTGAAGCTAAGAGCCCAATTTACCAATTCTCATTTTCTGCTTCTGAAAGTGCCAACCCATACAGCCAGTCTCAGGTTCATGACTTTGGAAATTGTATGGAGTTTTGGAGAGTAATGACGAGACTTCAGGGGAATAAAGGATCAGATAATTGGGTGATACTGTGTAAAGAAAGAAGGCAGCCTTTGGGGCCAGGTAGACCTGGGATCAGGTCTTGGCAATGCCATTTAGAGCCTAATGATCTTGATCAGGATATTTAAACTCTCTGAGCCTCAGTTCCTCCATCTGTAAAATGGAGAGTAACAGTAATCTATCTCTGGGGCTTAGTGAGGATACAGTGGGGCAGTATGGGAAAAACCTTGGATCAAGATCAGTTTGGCCTTGCGTCTTCAAGTAAATAGATTGTTTTAAAAATTATTTTTAATATCAACTTCACAAAGTTGTGGTAGAACTAAAGTGACAGAAATGTATAAAGGGCCCAGAGTCATAGTAAGTATTCAGAAAATGGTTGCTACTGTTATAAATCTGACAGAGAAAGAAGAAGGATGTCTTCCCATCTTCTGCTTGGAATGGCAGCTCTCAAAAGGTAGGAAGGGGAGGTAAAATTGCACCCAAATACTTCCGATTGCAGGATATTCACATTCTTTGCTTTTTTTCAAGTTTCTGAGTGGAAAACGCCTTTCACAGGAACTAGGTCTGGATGCCATATTTTAAGGCCCAATTGACAAACAAGAGATTATGAGACTGATTGTTGTTATCTTTTACTAGTCAAGTGGAAGATCCTGTCATTTGACATCATACAGCAAGGAATTTTTTCATTTCTTTCCCTCCTCTTATGTGTTCCTGAAATGCACGTTAAGAAGCCCTGTCATTGATAACATATTCTTACTATTACCTAAAAGATGAGACATCAGTACAGGAGTTTTGCATGGCATGTCAGATGGAAACTTCCATTGAGGGATGTGAACTTAGTGAGATTCCAATGTTGAAGTCACCTTGTACGTACACCATAGCCCTGAAGCTATGGAGTACCTAGATTTCCCACAAAATGCCTGTTCATTCAAGAAGGAAATTGGACATAAGGCAACTATAGGCCCTTAGTGGTGAAATGAAGGTGGCTTTCTATTATCTAAGTGTTAGCTTCTTAGGCAATATAGGTGAAGGAGGCAACTGGAGCCAAGGAAAAGGGTAGAACGATAAAAGCATGAGTGAACAAATTGGCAAAGACCTGGTGGGAGGTCCTTGTACTCTTTAATATTCATCTAATCCATGTGCTTAATCTAAATGGATCATGGCAACCCATCTTCCTTGTCAGGGGTTGTCTAAGTAAAGGTCACGTAGCCCTCTCCTGACCAATGAGTAACGAGAAAAATCCTGTGTGTGTGGTGGAGTAGTGAGGGTCTGGGGAAGGTTTGTGTTTTCCTAAGAAGGAGATTCAGAAAGACAGTCCCTTTTTTTCCCTATGGCCTTTGTGATGAATACTTGGTACCATGTGTTGTCTTGCTGTTATCCCTGGGAGAAACCAGCATCAAGGTTGGTTGAGGGGCAAAAATGGAAGATTCCTGACAGTTAATCTGTATCCACTTTTGGATTGTGTCATCTCTGGATTTGCTCACCTTTCAAGCCAGTGACTTTGGAGCTCTCTATTCCTCATATCCAGAAGAACCTAACTAATACGGTTGGGGCCATGGCCTTGAGGTAGAAGCATTCAGAAATGGTGAAGGGTGTGCAGTGGACAATGGGGGTTTGAACACTTTTAATGGATTAGTTTGAAACAAGGTTAGTACACCCCCGGAATACCCTAGGTGTGATGGAGTAGCTCAAGTGGTAGAGCACCTGTCTAGCAAGCATGAGGCCCTGAATTTAAACCCCAGTGCCACCAAAACCAAAAGCCTCCTGGAATATCCCCAAGAGTCTGTATTAATTAATTAACCTATCAATGAGCTTGCATTGAGCACCTCCACCTGGTCAGCATACAGAAAGGCCTTTCTGGGAATAAAAGTCATATAAAACATGATTCTGGACTTCAGGCATCATACAATTTTGTTGGTGGAGACAAGAGTAGAAATAAAACTGATAAAATGATTTAGGGAAGGACTTGTTCTGTGTATGCTGGAGTAGGTAAGTGCTTGTGGAGCTGAAGAAATCTGAGCTGGGCCTTAATCAGCAGAAAGGATGAAAATGAGGATTAAGCTGCCAGAAAATGACAAAGCTAGGGTTCAAACCCAGAACCTCTGACTCCTTCCAACCCTTAGGAAGGTAATACTGAAATGGGAAGCACTTACACTCCCAGTGTAGAATGTTAAGTCTAGAATACTGATTTATTAATTTATAATGAGAAATGGAACTAGCCCACATTTTAAATAAAAAATTTGTAAGCCAAATTATATTCAGAAGGTCTCCCTAGGGAGCCTGAAGCAGATGACCAACAGGGTACCTTGTCACCAGAATGGGGGCCTATGTCTTCAAGAGCCAGTCCTCTTCTCCCTGACTGGGTACGGGCAAAAGAATGACCAATTTTAGAGTGTTGGGATGCCACTGAAATGCTCCAAGCCATTTGAAAACTTCTTCTTCAGTTATGGCATCATTCAACTGGCCAAACATTTAGGTATCAATTATGCTCACATTTAATTCAATGGCATACTACTAAAGCTTTAATAAATGGTACACTGGGAAAAATTAAAAACAAGCCCTGATTTGAAACATTTGCACGTCAAGTTTCAGGGCATAAATCCTCCCAATGAGACTGATTTCAAGCTACCAGCAGGAGATGTGCATAGTGGTTCTCATGAACTGGCATAGGACACAGCAGTCACTCTAATTTCTGGTTCTTGGAGAAGACTATCCTAGATGTCCTGGTGGAAGTTACGGAATATTCCCAGATTCCTCAGTAGAACGTTTATCAACTCAGTCACAGCCATTGTGTAGGAACTTCTTCAGTTCAATTCTTGGAAATTGGTCTTGGTTCCAAATTCTTGGAGAACATTTTCTTTTCATCCTCATGCACCACCAATGACACAGTTATAAGATGGCTAAAGAAACCAAAGATGGATTTCCTAGGAAAACCAGAGCACAGTTATAGACTCACTAGCTGGTGGGGAAGTCCCATTAGTTTTGGGCATTGGATTATTTAAGATAAAATAGCTGGGATAGGACATTTCTTTCTGGGAAGAATAATCTACTCATAGGCTGTCAAAATCAATAGGCCACTTCGAAGGCTGACTTGAGCCATTATTGGAAATGTTTTAGTTGTGCTTGTGAATGAACAACTCAGCAAAAAATGTGGCCATTTAGTAGTTCCCATAGAGAGCCCTGCCTGTCAAGGTTTCAGTGGAGCCTTTCCACCCATTGGAAGTGCCAGCGTCTTCCAAGGGCAATTGTGAGCCTGTGGGGAGTTGGAAAGCTGAAAGCAGGACAAAGGAGTGAGGACAGGTCCTCTAAGGTGGCCAAGTTTGCCTGGGACTTGGAGTTTCCAGTGCTAAAACTCTTAGTGCTAAAACCAGGAAAGTCCTGGGCAGACTGGGTTGGTAGGCATTCTAGATCAGTGGTTCTTTATTGGAGATGATTTGGCCCCTGCTAGTATAGACAGATAAAGGATTAGGCTTTATGTTAAGTTTGAGTTTTAGATAAACAATGAATAATTTTTAAAGATGTATTACATTGGGACACACAATTTATAGTAAAAGGACTATTTCTTGATTATCTGAAATCTAACCAGTCTCTCTCTCTCAACATTTTTGGTTGTCGCAGTCACAGCTTGGCAGGGTGGGGGTGCCGTTAGCATCCAGGGGGCAGAGCCAAGGATACTGCTGAGCACCCTGCCAAGCACCAGTGCACATACCCCCGGGTTACCTGGCCTGAAGTAGCAGCAGTGTGCGGAGGTTGAGAAAGCTTGCCCTTCACTTTTACTTAAACAAGCTGGACACCCACACAGCCCTGTTCTCCTTGGGAAAACGCTAAAGGATGGATACGGGCTTCCCTGCTTCTCAAAAGCAAACTCTGGAAAAGTTGTAATGTACATTCCTGACCTTTAATGCTTTCATTCAGTGAGAGTCAAATAGCCATTGGGAGCTTAAGAAGTTATTATTGTTGTGCTGGGGGTACATTGTGGTATTTACAAAAGTTCTTACAATATGTCAAATATATCATAGTTGAATTCACCCCTCCATCATTCTCCTTTATCCTCTCCTCCTCCCATTCCTGGAATAGTTTCAACAGTTGTCATTTTTCTGTTTTCATACATGAGGATGTAATATTTCCACTAAATTCACCATCCTACACCCTTTCTTTAGATCCTCCCCTCTCTCACTAGTACTAAGCCCCAGACAGGACCTGTTTTACCTTCCTGTTCTCCATTTTTGAACAAAAGACATTTTTGTTTATTTAAGATAGCTATATAGGGAGTTTCATTGTAGCATTTCCATGTATATATGCATTATAACCCAAATTGGTTAATCCCCTCTATTTTTTTTCTTTCTACCTTAATCCCCTTATTATGGTGATTTGAATAGGTTTAAAAATCCTATATTCATTCTTATATAGAAAGTATATCAACCATATTCACCTTCTTAACTTCCTTCTTTTACCCTCCTTCTCTCATATGTGACCTCCCCTTAGTGTGACCTGTTTTTCATAATATTGCTTAAATTCGTGTTGGTCCTATATTCCACATATGAGAGAAAACATGTGGCCTTTGGCTTTCTGAGCCTGGCTAACTTCACTTAAGATGATGTTCTCCTGTTCCATCCATTTACCTGCAAATGACAAAATTTCATTCTTCTTTATGGATGAATAAAATTCCATTGTGTGTAAATATCACATTTTCTTAATCCATTCATCAGTAGTGGGGCATCTTGGCTGTTTCCATAGTTTAGCTATTGTGAATAATGCTGCAATAAACATGGTGTTCAGGCACCTTTGTTGTAACCTGACTGACATTCCTTCTGGTGTATCCCTAGGAGTGGAATTGTTGGATCATATGGCAGTTTTATTTTTAGTTTTTTTAGGAGCCTCCATACTGTTTTCCATAGTGGTTGTACTAACTTACATTCCCATCAGCAGTGTATGAGGGTTCCTTTTTCTCCACATCTATGCCATCATTTGTTGTCGTTTGTGTTCTTGAAGATAGGCATTCTAACAGGAGTAAGGAGGAATCTTAACATGGTTTTGATTTGCATGTCCTTTGTGGCCAGGGATGTTGAGCATTTCTTCATGTCTTTTTTAGCCATTTGGACTTCTTCATGAAGCTCTGTTCAGTTCATTTTACCTGTTTCAAGAAATACCTAGCAAAATGCTCTTCCCTCTCACTCAGGGGAGAGTGAGGCAGGCTATACTAGGAAGCAAGAGTGCAGAGAACAGCTGAATCAGGGAGGTCTCTAGGTTGCCTCCATCTCCCCAGACTTTTATTGCAACATTTCCTTGCACTCCTGAAGCTTGTTCTTGGCTTTGAAAACAGAGCCTCAGAATGTCTTCATTGTTTCAAGCACACTGGTACTGACGGCGCCTGGAGTTTTCCTGAAGGAAACTGTAGCAGTGGGAATTCTGTGTAATATTATAATAAGGGGGCTTTATCCTTTGAAAAACACATCCTTTCTCCTGTTGCCAGCTCTCCCAAGCCCTGCAAAAAATGTAGTGCAGAAGTTACTGAGGTGTTTTCATTCATTTCCTGTCTCACTGCCTTTCATACCAAGCTTCAGAAGGCAATTGCGCTTTAGTTCACACTTAGGCATGCCAGCTTGACTGAGTGAGGGTGTGAGTGAATAAGCCAGTGTCAGTTCTTCACTCATTTCTCTATTGTGTAAGAAGTGAAATGTAGACTGCACCATCTACATGGAATAGATGGATTTGACTACACTAGGTATATCACTTAAGTGGAATTGGTGTTTTATGGGCAAAGTTTCAGTTGGGGGAAATGAGAAAATTCTAGAGGTGGGTGGTAGTTATGATGGATAAAAGCATGCTTATACTCTGTGCCACAAAAATGTATACTGAAAATGGTGAAAATGGTAGATTCTATGTTATGTTTATTCAATCACAGTTTTTTTAAAATAAGGAATTGGTGGTATGATATTCATGTAAAGTGCTGAATAAATGCTTGCTGGTTGATTATTTACATAAAGTTGATCTGAGTTGCAAATTTCTTCCCAATAAACTTGGCAATAGCCTCATCCTTGGAGTTAAGTGGACTTTGCTTGTGTCTTCTGTTCAATATTCTTAACTCCAGTAGTTACTTGAAGGTAAGAATGCATTTTCTGTTTGGAAGTTACTTTTACTCTTCCAAAGGCAGGTCCAACTAGGTCTTGACTTTCTCCAACTAGGTACCTGATACTTGGGGACCTCTTGTCTTTTCCCAGAAGATAGGAAAGGTACATGCCACTCTGGTTTGAATTTTGTTTGGAGTCCCAATCAATGACCACTAAGGTATTATGAGCTGCTAGTCTAGAGTAGTAATGAATAGGGCAGCCCCTGGATTCAGACAGCACTGGATTTGAATCCTAGCTCTGCCGCTAA